>NW_027464587.1:14531000-15180500 GCF_043290135.1 Rhipicephalus microplus | reverse complement strand
TTGTGGCGCAGCCACCGAGCCCACAAAGCGGTCACGATGGTCGCGGCTCCTTTAGAGTTGCCGAACTTGACAGTGTCCCTTTCGATGCGGAATCCCATGATGGCTGGAGCATCCACTAGTAGTATGTCGATATGCGTTACTCCGGCAAAGCCAAGACAAGCGGAACGGCAATCTGATTTGGGTAGTGGTAGAACGATGGTGCATGCTCCATTGGTGCCACGGGGCATACCGTCTGCACAAGAGGCAGCAACAAGTGGTAGAGAGTGGCGGTGATCATCTGTACGGCGAAAACCAGCGTGTTTAGAAGACAGCGTTGTGGAACAGCCACCGAGCCCACATTGCGGTCGCGATGGTCGCTGCTCCTTTGGAAGTGGCGGACTTGACAGTGTCCCTTTCGATGCGGAATCCCATGATGGCTGGAGCATCCACTAGTAGGGTGTCGATATGCGTTCCTCCAGCGAAGCCAAGACAAGCGGAATGGCAATCTGATTTAGGTAGTGGTTGAATGATGGCGCATGCTCCATTGGCACCACGGTGCATACCGTCTGCACAAGAGGCAGCAAAATCCCCGCAGGGACGCTGTGATGTAGTACCTTAAAAATGCGAGCCTAGCAGACGACAGCACCACATCATTTAGAAGATGAGAAGAATGAAGGGGCATTGCAGCGCGCCCTTTAAAAAAAGAAGAGGAGACGCTCGCGGGGAACGAAGCCGTTCGGACGCCGGCAAGACGACGCAAGGGAGCCTAGGGCGAACCCGCAACTACGCGCGAGGTTCGAAAGGCCGGGTTCCTGTCCTCGAGCCATTGACGTCCTCGGGGCACGGCGTGTCGGCGTGGCCAGCATGAGTTCTCGGTGAGTGGTCCTGTGGACATCTCCGGTACGGCGAGCGCCCTCGAAAGACCGGAGCTGCTGACCACGTCTACCGAGCCGACGTCGCTGACAGTGTGCGGCTACGCCTAGACCTGGTGATGCCCTCGACAGTGGTATGCTGACCTGGCACCCAAGCGACGACTGCATCCGAGCACGCAACGGGTCCCACTTCAAGGCACCGGGCTACGGCACAGACTGTGAGACTGGTTACTCTTTTCTTTTGTGTGTGAACTACGCGTGTGTATAACTTATAGTACTGTATGTGCAATAGTTTTTGTTCTTCGTCCAATATAACTCCCGTTTGTTTTCCTCACTGTCTCCATCTTCCTCGCGTCACACGCCTTGCTATGTGACGAACTTAACACACGACATATCTGGCGTCCGCGAGACAGGACTACTCTTGTTACATCTAAGGAGAGTATCACATCGCATATGCGTGTGTGACGGTTGATGATGGAGGCAGATAAGCTGACGGCGATCGGAAAGGAATTGGGGTTAAGTGGATCAGCACTAAAAGAATGGATGGACCAAGAACGCGCACGCGAAAAAGAGGCACGTGACGCTCGTCTGGCTGAACGAAATGCCGTGAAAGAAGCCGAGGCAGAGGCAGTCGCTAGATTACAAGCAGAGAAAGAAGTTCTTGAGCTCAAGTTAAGGTTGCATCAGTTAGGTGCGACAGCAGGTAGCACAACTACTGGGCAGCTTACCGAGGGTGCGCCCGTAGGCACCACGCAGAGCTACCGAAGTCCACATAAACTCATCCCAGCCTTTAACGAGGAACGTGATGAGCTGGACGCATATATACAGCGATTTGAGCGCGTCGCTAGTAGTCAAGACTGGCCGCAAGACAAATGGGCCCTATCACTAAGCCTTTGCTTGACCGGAGAGGCCTTGAGTGTAGTTGGTAGGATGGCACCAGAACATGCCACAGACTACGTAACGTTGAAGAAAACGCTACTACAACGCTTCAGGTACACAGAAGAAGGCTATCGGACAAAATTTCGATCAGCCAAACCAGATAATTTTGAAACGGGCACGCAGTTTGCCGGGCGTCTATTAGGTTATTTTGACCATTGGCAAGAAATGGCCAAGACAGACCGGACCTACGATGCTCTGCGAGACAAAATTGTCTCGGAGCAGTTTCTCGCGCAATGCCATGAGAAACTCGCTGTGTTTCTTAAGGAAAGAAACTGTGAGAACCTTAAAAAACTTGCGGAGGCTACAGACCACTACTTGGAGGCCCAGGGGTTGATTAACTTTGGCAAATGTAAAGGCGATATCCTGAGCAAGCCTCCAGGTCAAACTCGAACGTCTGAGCGGCAAGATGACAAAGAGAGACCGCAGTGTTTCCTTTGCAACAAAAAGGGTCACAGAGCAGCTGATTGCTGGACCAACACAAAGGGCCCAGGTACAAAGCCACCCTTTTGTGGAAAAGGCCGCCGCACTGGGCATAAAACAGCTCACTGCTCCAAAAGGGCCAACAGCGTTGAGAAGGCCTCATGCTCTTTTCAACAAAGAGATGGAGCCAAGATAATTAATTCAGAGTCGCAGGCTTCCCTTTGTGTTCCTTATAGTCCGGAGTGCGCAGAAACGCGCCCAGCCAAGCTGAAGGAAAAATCGATGCCCACGGGCGAAGGTGTACTCGAAGGATATCCCGCAACAGTACTGCGAGATACCGGATGCGATTCAATCATTGTCAAAAGGTCTCTTGTGGCGGATAGCAAGCTGACTGGAAAGATTTCCTCGATTTACCTCCTGGACGGACGGTTGATGAAGCTGCCTGAAGCACACGTGGAAATTTTTTCACCGTTCTTCACTGGCAAAACTCGAGCCCTTTGTATGGATACTCCTTCATATGATGTTGTCTTGGGAAATGTGGAAGGCATCGAGATGCTCACAATCCTGATAACAATTGGAAGAGCCGTCTTTACACCCAGAACACTGCAGAAGAGTACTCTGGCGCAAAAAAATTTGGTTCTGCACACGGACCCTTGTATGCAAAGACTTCAACATCGGCTGCAAGGAAAACACGTTGCAAGACAAAAGTTGCTGCAGTAAACCGAAAGGCAGGAAATCCACATCTACTTCCGGCTCCAGTTATAAACCCCTTAGACATCAGCCCACAGGACTTTAAAACCAAACAGGAGGAAGACAGCAGCTTGCGGAAATGCTTCGAAGCCGTCAACAAAGAGGTCAAGACCAGGTTTGCTAAAATATTGTTCTTCACGAAGAATGGTATCCTCTATCGCAAGTACACCCTTCACTCTAAGAGGCAGGTGAATCAGCTTGTGGTACCAAGGTGCCTCAGGCAATTTGTTATGAAAATGGCCCACGAAGGCATCCTTTCGGGCCATCAGGGAATTAGACGAACTACCGACCGGGTACTCGAAGAGTTCTACTGGCCAGGGGTTCAGTCAGACATCACACGATTTGTTAAATCGTGTGATATATGTCAAAGAACTATTCCCAAGCATTTGGTGGGTCGTGTACCTCTCGGCAACACTCCTATAACTGACACCCCTTTCAAGAGAGTAGCCATTGATATTGTGGGTCCATTATCACCGATGTCAGAGGGCGGAAACAAGTACGTACTGACAATGGTGGACATGGCAACGCGTTATCCCGATGCTGTAGCACTGCCGAACATTGAGACGGAGAAAGTCGCTGAGGCACTTCTGGAGATGTTTTCTCGTGTAGGTGTCCCACGGGAGATAATCAGTGACAGAGGCACGTCATTCTGGTCACGCCTAATGAAGGAGCTAAGCCGACTTCTCTCCTTCAAACAATTGCCAACAACCCCATATCATCCCATGGCTAATGGCCTTGTAGAGAGGTTCAACGGTACCCTGAAACAAATGATGAGAAGAATGTGTCAGGAGTGTCCGAAGAAATGGGACCGGTACCTGGCGCCCTTACTCTTCGCTTATCGCGAAGTTCCCCAGTCGAGCTTAGGCTTCTCCCCGTTCGACTTGCTCTACGGCCGTTACGTCAGAGGTCCCCTGGCAATATTGAAAGAAATATGGGCCGCTGATCATCTTGATGATGATTTAAAAACATCCTACGGGTACGTAGTCGAACTACGGAATCGTCTTGAAGACACCTGCCGATTAGCCAAAGAGGAGCTACAGAAAGTGAAAATGATACAGAAGAAGCATTGTGACCGAAAGACCAGACCACGTCAATTATCCCCTGGAGACAAGGTTCTACTTCTGCTTCCATCGGATACCAACAAATTGGTTCTGACGTGGAAGGGACCCTTTAATGTCCTTGAGAAGAGAAACGATGTCGACTATTTAATTGACCTCGGTACCAGAAGCACGCTATTCCATATAAACCTACTGAAGAAGTATGAGGAATGGCCGGTTGCACCACCGCATGAAGCATCAGCTGTTTGCCAGGTGGATGACACCGAAAGCGACGAGCTACCATGCGTTCCATTCCAACGAAAGGAATACTGCACCCAGTCTCATACGCAAGCCGTATACTGCAACCATGCGAAGCTGCTAACTCTACAGTGGAGCGAGCGGCCCTGTTTTTTACGTGGTCGGTCCGGAAACTTCATATCTTGTTATTCGGACACACATTCATTCTACATAGGGACCACAAACCGCTTGTGTACATCACGTCAGCCAAGCATGTGAACAGCTGCGTGTCACGGTGGAGCCTCATCTTTATGGAAGTGCTTAGATTACATGAGCCGTTTGCCAACTCCGTGAGCAACGTCTGCATAAAGAATCGATGCTCAGTGGTATTAAAAGCTTTAGATGTAAACCTGACAGCGCAATACAAGTATCATGACGCTTTAGTTCTGTGACTTGTGTCTTTTTTTTTCTGGTGTGTACTTTTGTGACCGAATGTGCCGAGTGTGCGGGGCTCGGAAGTGCTATAGTGTGCAGCGGTGCTTACGTGTGTGTTTCCGTCTGCGAACCAACGTGTCCCCAGTGCCCTCAAGTTCTTCTACCGGAAGAACTTTCTTAAGTGGGGGGTGATGTGATGTAGTACCTTAAAAATGCGAGCCTAGCAGACGACAGCACCACATCATTTAGAAGATGAGAAGAATGAAGGGGCATTGCAGCGCGCCCTTTAAAAAAAGAAGAGGAGACGCTCGCGGGGAACGAAGCCGTTCGGACGCCGGCAAGACGACGCAAGGGAGCCTAGGGCGAACCCGCAACTACGCGCGAGGTTCGAAAGGCCGGGTTCCTGTCCTCGAGCCATTGACGTCCTCGGGGCACGGCGTGTCGGCGTGGCCAGCATGAGTTCTCGGTGAGTGGTCCTGTGGACATCTCCGGTACGGCGAGCGCCCTCGAAAGACCGGAGCTGCTGACCACGTCTACCGAGCCGACGTCGCTGACAGTGTGCGGCTACGCCTAGACCTGGTGATGCCCTCGACAGTGGTATGCTGACCTGGCACCCAAGCGACGACTGCATCCGAGCACGCGACGGGTCCCACTTCAAGGCACCGGGCTACGGAACAGACTGTGAGACTGGTTACTCTTTTCTTTTGTGTGTGAACTACGCGTGGGTATAACTTATAGTACTGTATGTGCAATAGTTTTTGTTCTTCGTCCAATATAACTCCCGTTTGTTTTCCTCACTGTCTCCATCTTCCTCGCGTCACACGCCTTGCTATGTGACGAACTTAACACACGACAGACGCCTACTCAAGTAGGCGTTTGGTGTGTAGCGACACCACGGACCCGAGCCCCGCAGGGGCGCCTGTTAAAGCAGGCGTTTGGTGTGTAGCGACACCACGGACCCGAGCTAACGGGGGAGTTTCTACTCCCTCCCACGCCTAGCCGTGCGTGGCTTTGCCGTGTCCGAGGAAAAGGGGATCCTGGGGGTTGAGCTGACGCTGGGTGATTGGACCTTTAAGGCCCCCCGGCAGAGGCAACACACCCCTTTGGCCCCGGCTTCACGTAGATGGCACCCCTGGGCTGACCCACCCAGGGGAAATCGGTAGTCGCCTTTTCCTATTTCTCTCTCTCTCTACATCTTAGTCTTTTCTCGTCTTTAAATCTATCCTGTCTTTTTCTCTCTTCCATTTACTTCCGATTTTTCCTGGCGGCAAGGGTTAACCTTGTGTATGTGCTCTGTCTTGGGCACAATACATTTGGTTATAGCGGCTGTGTACAGCAGACGTTGACATGCCTCCTATATATTTAGGACTTGTCACGTCCCCGTGTTGGGCTCCATGGTGGGCGGCTGGCATGGCTGCCGAACTCACATTTAGTTTATGGCTTTTTCTTCTCTCCCTCCATTGCATGATCGTCCTCTCCCGAAGAGAGGGCGCACCGAAGACTTTTGCAAGTATTTCAGCAAACCGAAAGAAACCTTTCCCCGCTACCATGTAATCCATTGTGAAACCGCTGAAAAGAACGCCAGAACTATTTCGCCTTTCGTTGTTTCCAAATGCCTCACCACTACACTTGGACCAGGTTACCAGGCTACAAGAATGGCCAGTGGGGATCTCCTCCTCGAGGTAAAAAGTCAGAGCCAGTACGAAAACCTCTCAAAACTAGAATCGTTTGGAAACATACCTATTTCAATTACACCACACCGCTCACTCAACACTTCCCGAGGCGTTGTATCTGATCAAGACTTGCTTGACCTGACTGAAGGTGAGCTCCTCGAGGGCTGGAAGGACCAGCAGGTGACACAAGTACAAAGAATCAAAATTAGGCGTGATAAGAAGGAAATCCCAACAAAACACATAATTGTGACATTTTGCACCAGCACCCTGCTCGAACATCTCGAAACAGGATACTTGAAGTTGAATGTGAGACCTTACATTCCCAACCCACGACGTTGCTTCAAATGCCAGCGCTTTGGTCACGGCTCTCATAGTTGCCGCGGCCAACTCACCTGCGGAAAGTGTGCCACCACAGGACATGCTACAGACGAGTGTAAGGTGGAGGATGGGGCCCACTGCGCAAACTGCGATGGTGCCCATCCCGCATACTCCCGAACCTGTCCAAGATGGAAAAAGGAAAAAGAAATTGTTACAATCAAAATCACACAGAACATTACTTTCCGAGAAGCCCGTCAACAAGTATCTGGGCTTTTAACAAACAAACCATCGTTTTCCGATGTAGTGCAACAGGGGGCAGCACTACAACGGCCTGCGGCAACTGCCCATGCCAGGCACAGTGTGCCCAGGCGGTCGCCAATGCCCCCACCCACGGCGGGAACAGCCAAGGCTGCCCTGCCACTCGTCCCCACGGCGACAACCAAGGCCGCTGCAAGCTCTTGCAGCGGCCAGGGTATCCCAGCACCAAAGGAGGTTCCTTCGACCTCTAGCCCAAGAGGACCGAAGGTTTCGCCCCCCGAGGTGAAGGAGACCCCAGGGTCAGCCGATATGAAGGCCTCGTCTCACCAGGCGAGGTCCCAAGCCCAAAACATCAGCTCGCAAATGCGGGCACGCAGTGCCTCTGAGGAGGCAATGGACACCACGGCACCCCTGGTGCCGAAAGATCGGCGTAGCTCCCTGGAGCGCGCCTAACGAAATAAAAAGCCAATAACGGGGCCCGGAGACGGCCCTGTTCTTTGAGTCTTAACGCTTAGCTTAAGAAGCAGACACACCTATTGTTCCTTACACACAGCACTATGTTACCTCCAATATGGCAACACAAATAATACATTGGAACGTCAGAGGACTCCTCAGAAACCTCGATGATGTTCAAGAGCTCTTTTGCAAACATTCGCCGAAAGTGCTGTGTGTACAGAAAACTCATTTAAAATCTAAAAACACGAATTTTTTGCGTCGGTATGTTCTCTTCCGAAAGGACAGAGATGATGCTGCGGCATCATCCAGCGGTGTAGCCATTATTGTTAATCAAAAAGTAGCATGCACACATTTACCACTGCAAACAACACTAGAGGCAGTGGCTGTTCGAGCAGTTCTTTTCAACAAGCTCGTCACCATCTGCTCTCTGTACATACCCCCACACCACCGTCTTGGAAAACGAGAATTCGAGTCCTTAATAGACCAACTACCCGAACGTTATCTGGTCCTTGGTGACCTGAATGCTCGTAGCAGTCTATGGGGTGATTCTCGCTGCGACGCACGAGGTCGTCTCATTGAACAGTTCCTTTTTTCCTCCGGCGCCTGTCTGTTGAATAGGAAAGAGGCAACATATTAAAACCTTGCCAACAAAACCTACTCTTCCATAGATCTCAGCATCGCATCTCCATCACTTGTAGCATTACTCCAATGGAAAGTTCTAAATAATCCCTATGGAAGCGACCATTTTCCTGTCGTTTTGAGTACACAAACATCATACGAATATCCTCCACGAGTTCCCAAATGGCTTATACACAAAGCCGACTGGGAACAGTTTCATAACAAAGCTCACTTATCTTGGACTGACATATGTACGCTAAGCATAGATGAAGCTGTGCAGTACTTCACAGCTCTCCTTATTAACACAGCAGCCAAATGCATCCCACAAACATCTGGACAGCCCGGCAAGCGACGCGTCCCATGGTGGAACACAGAGTGTCGTAATGCGCGAAAGGAACAGAACAGGGCATGGAGGTTGCTGCGCAACTCGCCGACAGCGGAAAATCTTGAGAGCTTTAAGAAAATAAAGTCTCAAGGCAGGAGAACGCGTCGGCAGGCCAGAAGAGAAAGCTGGCAGAACTTTTTGTCAGGGATCACTTCATACACACAGGAGGCTAAAGTCTGGAACATGGTCGGTAGGATAGCAGGAAAACAAGTACACACACTTCCACTCGTAAACACTCAGGGTGATACCTTGGAAGATCAGGCAAACTTTCTCGGTGCACACTTTGAACGGGTATCCAGCTCGTCCCACTATACTGACACTTTCCAAAAATACAGAACAAGAATAGAAAACCAGAAACTAGAACATAAATCCACTAGATACGAGGCATATAACCAAGCTTTCAGTCTAGCTGAGCTCCGAACATCTCTAAACTCCTGCAGTACTTCTGCCCCAGGTTCTGACCGTGTGGTGTATGAAATGTTAAAAAACCTACCAGCCGAAACACGAAAAACCTTACTTTGTTTATACAATGCTATCTGGTTTTCTGGCACTATCCCTACCTCCTGGAAAGAGGCTATTATTATTCCCATTTTGAAAGAGGGCAAGGACCCTTCTTTAGCTTCAAGTTATAGGCCTATTGCACTTACAAGCTGCTTGTGCAAAGTATTCGAAAAAATGATAAACTGCCGACTTCTACATATTCTTGAAACAAACAATTTGCTCGACCCATTTCAGTGCGGGTTTCGAGAAAGTAGATCCACCACAGACCACCTCGTTCGTATCGAGGCACAGATAAGAGACGCCTTCGTCCACAAACAATATTTTCTCTCTGTGTTCCTCGATATCGAAAAGGCGTATGATACAACATGGCGTTTCGGAATTCTAAGAGACCTGTCCCACCTTGGTGTGCGCGGAAGAATGTTTCATATAATCGAAAGTTACCTGTCAAACCGGACATTCCGTGTCCGTCTAGGCAGTGTGCTCTCCCAAACATTTGTCCAGGAAACAGGCGTGCCACAAGGTGGTGTGCTTAGTTGCACACTTTTTATCATCAAAATAAATTCTTTGCACTTGTCCATTCCCCGCATGATGTTCTATTGTACATATGTCGACGACGTTCAGCTTGGCTTCAAGTCATGCAACTTAGCCATGTGTGAGCGGCAGGTTCAGATGGGTTTAAATAAGGTCTCCAAATGGGCAGACGAAAACGGATTTCGACTTAACCCACAAAAAAGCACGTGTATCTTGTTCTCTCGAAAGAGAGGCATGCACTCGGAACATGACATTCGGCTGAACGGGCAACGTCTGTCAGTCAAAGCCGAGCATAAATTCTTAGGCTTAATCTTGGACAACAAGTTGACCTTCGTACCGCATATCAAGTATTTAAAAACAAAATCTTTAAAAGCCATGAATGTTATAAAAGTGTTGTCACGTACTACGTGGGGTAGTGATAGGCAATGCCTCATGAACCTCTATGGAAGCCTTATTCGTACCCGCTTAGATTATGGGGCCGTTGTCTATCAATCTGCCACTCAAAGTGCCTTGAAGATGCTTGACCCCGTGCACCATTTGGGCATCCGCCTTTCTACGGGTGCTTTTCGCACCAGCCCCGTAGAAAGCCTTTATGTTGAGTCAAATGAGTGGTCGCTTCATCTGCAGAGAACTTACATGTCCTTTGTTTATTTCCTTAAGGTGAAAGCAGACAAGAAGCACCCCTCATACTCTACAATTAATGATTTGTCGAGCTCAACTCTGTTTCAAAACAGGCCTTCGATGAGGCAGCCCTTCTCAATTCGCCTGAAGTGTCTAGCTGAAGAAACTGAAGTGTCACTTGAACACAGTTTAATGGCTCCTGTAGCATACCCGCCACCGTGGCAGTGGCAGAATATAGACTGCGATGTGTCTTTCCTAGAGGTTACAAAACATGCACCTATTGCCCATATCCGAACATACTTCCTGGAACTTCAACACAAATACACATGTCCTGAGTTCTTCGCAGATGCCTCCAAGACTAACTCCTCTGTGTCCTACGCTGCTGTCGGCCCATCCTTTTCGGATGCTGGACCTCTACATCCACGCACAAGTATCTTCACAGCGGAAGCTTACGCGATACTGGTGGCAGCTAAACACATCAAACAATTACAAATACAAAAAGCAGTAATTTTTACAGACTCCCTCAGTGTGGTAACGGCTCTGCACAGTCTTAAAAAACAAAAAAACCCAGTCCTTGTCTCAGTTTACTCCATTTTGTGCACACTTTACACGCACAAACAACATGTTGTAGTGTGCTGGGTGCCAGGGCACCGTGAGATCCAAGGCAACGTGAGGGCGGATCAGCTCGCTGCATCCGTCCATGAGAGCACCGCCATTACATTCATATCAATCTCGGCCCTTGATCTTAAGCCGTCTCTCAAACTAAACCTCAGGGACTACTGGCAGAGCAAGTGGGATACACACACACAAAACAAACTACACGTTATCAAGCCACACCTTGGCCATTGGCCACCAGTATCAAAATCACGTCTAACAGAGGTAACACTAACAAGACTCAGGATAGGGCACACATACACGACACACACACATCTTTTATCCGGTGGTGATCCACCATTGTGTGATAAATGTGGTGAGGCCTTAACAGTTCTTCACGTTTTAATCCAATGTAAACAGTTAGACACTCTAAGAAGACAACACTTCCCATTACCCTACCGACAACATATACCTTTACACCCTGCAATGTTTGTCGGTAGGGAACCACTTTTCACCCATAAATCATTGTTAGCTTTTTTAAGAGATGTTAATTTTTACCATGTATTATGCCCAGGCATTGCGTAGCGTGACCTCTCAAGAGAGGTCGCTGCTGCTGTGATTACATTTAAAAGCACTTGCCTCGCAGCCCTCGGACACAAGGGCACTGATGAGGCAAGTGTGCTAGTGCCAAATATTTTTACATGTTTTTATTATCAAAACTTTTGTCACCCTTTTTAATATGCATATCACGCCACTGTCATGTCGTTAATACTTGTGTTTTTACCCGCACTATCGCGAGGAATTTTAAGGCCCATATACAGCCACGCAACATATCATTGTCCGCATCTCTATACTCATTGAAATGGCGCTCTTTGGCCATCAATTGGCCCTTGCGCCATAAAACACCACACATCATCAAGAGGTAGCAAAACGTGGCAGAGAGCGGTGGTGATCATCTGCACGGCGAAAACCAGCGTGTTAGAAGCCAGCGTTGTGGCGCAGCCACCGAGCCCACAAAGCGGTCGTGATGGTCGCTGCTCCTTTAACAGTGTGAACTTGACAGTGTCCCTTTCGATGCGGAATCCCATGATGGCTGGAGCATCCACTAGTGGGATGTCGATATGCGTTCCTCAAGCGAAGCAAAGACAAGCGCAACGGTAATCTGATTTGGGTAGTGGTACAATCATGTCGGATGCTCCATTGGCGCCACGGTGCATACCGTCTGGACAAGAGGCAGCAACACGTGGCAGAGAGCAGCGGTGATTATCTGCAAGGCGAAAGCCAGCGGGTTTGAAAACAGCGTTGTGGCGCAGCCACCGAGCCCACAATGCGGTCGCGATGGTCGCCGCTCCTTTATAGTGGGCGAACGTGACAGTGTCTCTTTCGATGCAGAATCCCATGATGGCTGGAGCATCCACTAGTAGGATGTTGATATGCGTTCGTCCGGCGAAGCCAAGACAAGCGGAACGGCAATCTGATTTCGGTAGTGGTAGAATAATGGTGCGTGCTCCATTGGCGCAACGGTGCATACCGTCTGCACAAGAGGCAGCAACACGTGGCAGAGAGCGGTGGGGATCATATGAACTAAAAAAACCAGCGTGTTAGAAGAGAGCGTTGTGGCGCAGTCACCGAGCCCACAAAGCGGTCGCGATGGTCAATGCTCTTTTATAGTTGGCGAACTTGACAGTGTGCCTTTCGATGCGGAAACCCAAGATGGCTGGAGCATCCAGTAGTAGGATGTCGATATGCGTTCCTCCGGTGAAGCCAAGACAAGCGGAACGGCAATCTTATTTTGGTAGTGGTAGAATGATGGCGCATGCTCTGTTGGCGCCACGGTGCATATCGTCTGCACAAGAGGCAGCAACACGTGGCAGAGAGCGGCGGTGATGATCTGCACGGCGAAAACCAGCGTGTTAGAAGACAGCGTTGTGGCGCAGCCACCGAGCCCACAAAACGGTCACGATCGTCGCTGCTCCTTTATAGTTGGCAAACTTGACAGTGTCTTTTTTTTATGCGGAATCCTATGATGGCTGGAACATCCGCTAGTCGATATGAGTTTCTCTGGCGAAGCCAAGACAAGCGTAACGGCAGTCTGATTTGGGTAGAGGTAGAATGATGGCGCATGCTCCATTGGCGCCACGGTGCATACCGTCTGCACAAGAGGCAGCAACACGTGGCAGAGAGCGGCATGATCATGTGCACGGTGAAAACCAGCTTGTTAGAAGACATCGTTTTGGCGCAGCCACCGAGCCCCCAAAGCGGCCGCGATGGTCACTGCTCCTTTATAGTTGGCGAACCTGACAGTGTCCCTTTCGATGTGGAATCCCATGATGGCTGGAGCATCCGCTAGTAGGCTGTCGATATGCGTTACGCCGGCGAAGCCAAGACAAGTGGAACGGCAATCTTATTTGGGTAGTGGTAGAATGATTGCGCATGCTCCATTGGCGCAACATGCATACCGTCTGCACAAGAGGCAGCAACACGTGGTAGAGAGTGGCGGTGATCATCTACATGGCGAAAACCAGCGTGTTAGAAGACAGCGTTGTGGCGCAGCCACCGATCCCACAAAGCGGTCGCGATGGTTGCTGCTCCTTTATAGTTGGCGAACTCGACATCGTCCCTTTCGATGCGGAATCCCATGATTACTGGAGTATCCAATAGTAGGATGTCGATATGCGTTCCTCCGGCGAAGCCAAAACAAGCGGAACGGCAATCTTATTTGGGTAGTGGTAGAATGAGGGCGCATGCTCTGTTGGCGCCACGGTGCTTATCGTCTGCACAAGAGGCAGCAACAAGTGATAGAGAGTGGCGGTGATCATCTGTACGGCGAAAACCAGCGTGTTAGAAGACAGCGTTGTGGAACAGCCTCCGAGCCCACATTGCGGTGGCGATTATTTCTGCTCTTTTATAGTTGGCGACCTTGACAGTGTGCCTTTCGACGCGGAATGCCATGATGGCTGGAGCATCCAGCAGTAAGATGTCGATATGCGTTCTTCCGGCGAAGCCAAGACAAGCGGAACGGCAATCTGATTTCGATAGTGGTAGAATGATGGTGCGTGCTCCATTGGCGCCACGGTGTATACCGTCTGCACAAGAGGCAGCAACACGTGGCAGAGAGCGGCGGTGATCATGTGCACGGCGAAAACCAGCGTGTTAGAAGACATCGTTGTGGCGCAGTCACAGAGCCCACAAAGTGGTCGCGATGGTCACTGCTCTTTTATAGTTGGCGAACTTGACAGTGTGCCTTTCGATGCGGAATCCGATGATGGCTGGAGCATCCACTAGTCGATATGCGTTCCTCCGGCGAAGCCAAGACAAGCGGAACGGCAATCATATTTGGGTAGTGGTAGAATGACGGCGCATGCTCTGTTGGCGCCACGGTGCATATCGTCTGCACAAGAGGCAGCAACACGTGGTAGAGAGTGGTGGTGATCATCTGCGCGGCGAAAACCAGCGTGTTAGAAGACAGCGTTGTGGCGCAGCCACCCAGCCCACAAAGCGGTCGCGATGGTCGCTGCTTCCTTATAGATGGCGAACTTGACATTGTCCCTTTCGATGCGGAATCCCATGATTACTGGAGCATCCAGTAGTAGGATGTCGATATGCGTTCCTTCGGCGAAGCCAAGACAACCGTAACGGCAATCTGATTTGGGTAGTGGCAGAATGATGGCGCATGCTCCATTGGCGCCATGGTGCATACCGTCCGCACAAGAGGCAGCAACACGTGGTAGAGAGCGGCGGTGATCGTGTGCACGGCGAAAACCAGCTTGTTAGAAGACATCGTTTTGGCGCAGCCACCGAGCCCACAAAGCGGCCGCGACGGTCGCTGCTCCTTTATAGTTGGCGAACTTGACAGTGTTCTTTCGATGTGGAATCCCATGATGGCTGGAGCATCCGCTAGTAGGATGTCAATATGCGTTACGCCGGCGAAGCCAAGACAAGTGGAACGGCATTCTTATTTGGGTAGTGGTAGAATGATTGCGCATGCTCTATTGGCGCAACATGCATACCGTCTGCACAAGAGGCAGCAATACGTGGTAGAGAGTGGCGGTGATCATCTGCATGGCGAAAACCAGCGTGTTAGAAGACAGCGTTGTGGCGCAGCCACCGATCCCACAAAGTGGTCGCGATGGTTGCTGCTCTGTTATAGTTGGCGAACTCGACATTGTCTCTTTCGATGAGGACTCCCATGATTACTGGAGCATCCAGTAGTAGGATGTCGATATGCGTTACGCCGGTGAAGCCAAGACAAGTGGAACGGCATTATTATTTGGGTAGTGGTAGAATGATTGCGCATGCTCCATTGGCGCAACATGCATACCGTCTGCACAAGAGGCAGCAACACGTGGTAGAGAGTGGCGGTGATCATCTGCATGGCGAAAACCAGCGCGTTAGAAGACAGGGTTGTGGCGCAGCCACCGAGCCCACAAAGCGGTCGTGATGGTCGCTGCTCCTTTATAGTTGGCGAACTTGACATTGTCCCTTTCGATGCGGAATCCCATGATTACTGGAGCATCCAGTAGTAGGATGTCGATATGCGTTCCTTCGGCGAAGCCAAGACAACCGTAACGGCAATCTGATTTGGGTAGTGGCAGAATGATGGCGCATGCTCCATTGGCGCCATGGTGCATACCGTCCGCACAAGAGGCAGCAACACGTGGTAGAGAGCGGCGGTGATCGTGTGCACGGCGAAAACCAGCTTGTTAGAAGACATCGTTTTGGCGCAGCCACCGAGCCCACAAAGCGGCCGCGACGGTCGCTGCTCCTTTATAGTTGGCGAACTTGACAGTGTTCTTTCGATGTGGAATCCCATGATGGCTGGAGCATCCGCTAGTAGGATGTCAATATGCGTTACGCCGGCGAAGCCAAGACAAGTGGAACGGCATTCTTATTTGGGTAGTGGTAGAATGATTGCGCATGCTCTATTGGCGCAACATGCATACCGTCTGCACAAGAGGCAGCAATACGTGGTAGAGAGTGGCGGTGATCATCTGCATGGCGAAAACCAGCGTGTTAGAAGACAGCGTTGTGGCGCAGCCACCGATCCCACAAAGTGGTCGCGATGGTTGCTGCTCTGTTATAGTTGGCGAACTCGACATTGTCTCTTTCGATGAGGACTCCCATGATTACTGGAGCATCCAGTAGTAGGATGTCGATATGCGTTACGCCGGTGAAGCCAAGACAAGTGGAACGGCATTATTATTTGGGTAGTGGTAGAATGATTGCGCATGCTCCATTGGCGCAACATGCATACCGTCTGCACAAGAGGCAGCAACACGTGGCAGAGAGCGGCGGTGATCATCTGCACGGCGAAAACCAGCGTGTTAGAAGACAGCGTTGTGGCGCAGCCACCGAGCCAACAAAGCGGTCGTGATGGTTTCTGCCCCTTTATAGTTGGCAAACTTGACAGTGTCCCTTTGGATGCGGAATCCCATGATGGCTGGAACATCCACTAGTCGATATGCGTTCCTCTGGCGAAGCCAAGACAACCGTAACGACAATCTGATTTGGGTAGTGGCAGAATGATGGCGCATGCTCCATTGGCGCCACGGTGCATACCGTCTGCACAAGAGGCAGCAACACGTTGCAGAGAGCGGCGGTGATCGTGTGCACGGCGAAAACGAGCTTGTTAGAAGACATCGTTTTGGCGCAGCCACCGAGCCCACAAAGCGGCCGCGATGGTCGCTGCTCCTTTATAGTTGGCGAACTTGACATTGTTTTTCGATGTGGAATCCCATGGTGGCTGGAGCATCCGCTAGTAGGATGTCAATATGCGTTACGCCGGCGAAGCCAAGACAAGTGAAACGGCAATCTTATTTGGGTTGTGGTAGAAGATTTGCGCATGCTCCATTGGCGCGACATGCATACCGTCTGCACAAGAGGCAGCAACACGTGGTAGAGAGTGGCAGTGATCATCTGCATGGCGAAAACCAGCGTGTTAGAAGACAGCGTTGTGGCGCAGCCACCGATCCCACAAAGTGGTCGCGATGGTTGCTGCTCCTTTATAGTTGGCGAACTCGACATTGTCCCTTTCGATGCGGAATCCCATGATTACTGGAGCATCCATTAGTAGGATGTCGATATGCGTTCCTCCGGCGAAGCCAAGACAAGCGGAAAGGCAATCTTATTTGGGTAGTGGTTGAATGATGGCGCATGCTCCATTGGCGCCACGGTGCATACCGTCATCAAGAGAGGCAGCAAAACGTGGCAGAGAGCGGCGGTGATCATCTGCACGGCGAAAACCAGCGTGTTAGAAGCCAGCGTGTTGGCGCAGCCACCGAGCCCTCAAAGCGGTCGTGATGGTCGCTGCTCCTTTATAGTTGGCGAACTTGACAGTGTCCCTTTCGATGCGGAATCCCGTGATGGCTGGAGCATCCACTAGTGGGATGTCGATATGCGTTCCTCCGGCAAAGCCAAGACAAGCGGAACGGCGATCTGATTAGGGTAGTGGTAGAACGATGGTGCATGCTCCATTGGTGCCACGGGGCATACCATCTGCAAAAGAGGCAGCACAAGTGATAGAGAGTGGCGGTGATAATCTGTACGGCGAAAACCAGCGTGTTGGAAGACAGCGTTGTGGAACAGCCTCCGAGCCCACATTGCGGTCGCGATTGTTTCTGCTCTTTTATAGTTGGCGACCTTGACAGTGTGCCTTTCGACGCGGAATGCCATGATGGCTGGAGCATCCTGTAGTAAGATGTCGATATGCGTTCCTCCGGTGAAGCCAAGACAAGTGGAACGGCAATCCTAATTGGGTAGTGGAGGGATGATGGCGCATGCTTTATTGGTGCCACGGTGCATACCGTCTGCACAAGAGGCAGCAACACGTGGCAGAGAGCGGCGGTGATCATCTGCACGGTGAAAACCAGCGTGTTAGAAGACAGCGTTGTGGCGCAGCCACCGAGCCAACAAAGCGGTCGTGATGGTTTCTGCTTCTTTATAGTTGGCAAACTTGACAGTGTCCCATTGGATGCGGAATCCCATGATGGCTGGAACATCCACTAGTCGATATGCGTTCCTCTGGCGAAGCCAAGACAACTGTAACGACAATCTGGTTTGGGTAGTGGCAGAATGATGGCGAATGCTCCATTGGCGCCACGGTGCATACCGTCTGCACAAGAGGCAGCAACACGTTGCACAGAGCGGCGGTGATCGTGTGCACGGCGAAAACCAGCTTGTTAGAAGACATCCTTTTGGCGCAGCCACCGAGCCCACAAAGCGGCCGCGATGGTCGCTGCTCCTTTATAGTTGGCGAACTTGACAGTGTCCCTTTCGATGCGGAATCCCATGATGGCTGGGGCATCCACTAGTGGGATGTCGATATGCGTTCCTGCGGCGAAGCCAAGACAAGCGGAACGGTAATTTGATTTGGGTAGTAGTAGAATGATGGCGCATGCTTCATTGGTGCAACGGTTCATACCATCTGCACAAGAGGCAGCAACACGTGGCAGAGAGCGGCGGTGATCATGTGCACGGTGAAAACCAGCATGTTAGAAGACATCGTTTTGGCGCAGCCACCGAGCCACAAAGCGGTCGTGATGGTCGCTGCTCCTTTATAGTTGGCGAACTTGACAGTGTCCCTTTCGATGCGGAATCCCATGATGGCTGGGGCATCCACTAGTGGGATGTCGATATGCGTTCCTGCGGCGAAGCCAAGACAAGCGGAACGGTAATTTGATTTGGGTAGTAGTAGAATGATGGCGCATGCTTCATTGGTGCAACGGTTCATACCATCTGCACAAGAGGCAGCAACACATGGCAGAGGGCGGCGGTGATCATCTGCACGGCCAACACCAGCGTGTTCGAAGACAGCGTTGTGGCGCAGCCACCGAGCCCACAAAGCGATCGCGATGGTTGCTGCTCCTTTTAGTTGGCGAACTCGACATTGTCCCTTTCGATGCGGAATACCATGATTACTGGAGAATCCAGTAGTAGGATGTTGATATGCGTTCCTCCGGCGAAGCCAAGACAAGCGTAACGGCAATCTTATTTGGGTAGTGGTGGAATGATGGCGCATGCTCTATTGGCGCCATGGTTCATACCGTCTGCGCAAGAGGCAGCAAGACGGGGCAGAGAGCGGCGGTGATCATATGCAAAGCGAAACCCAGCGTGTTAGAAGACAGCGTTGTGGCGCAGCCACCGAGCCCACAAAGCGGTCACGATGGTCGCTGCTCCTTTAGAGTTGCCGAACTTGACAGTGTCCCTTTCAATGCGGAATCTCATGATGGCTGGAGCATCCACTAGTAGGATGTCGATGTGCGTTCCTCCGGCGAAGCCAAGACAAGCGGAACGGCAATCTGATTTGGGTAGTGGTAGAACGATGGTGCATGCTCCAATGGTTCCACAGGGCATACCGTCTGCACAAGTGGCAGCAACAAGTGGTAGAGAGTGGCGGTGATCATCTGTACGGCGAAAACCAGCGTGTTAGAAGACAGCGTTGTGGAAGAGCCACCGAGCCCACATTGCGGTCGCGATGGTCGCTGCTCCTTTGGAAGTGGCGGACTTGACAGTGTCCCTTTCGATGCGGAATCCCATGATGGCTGGAGGATCCACTAGTAGGGTGTCGATATGCGTTCCTCCGGCGAAGCCAAGACAAGCGGAATGGCAATCTGATTTGGGTAGTGGTTGAATGATGGCGCATGCTCCATTGGCGCCACGGTGCATACCGTCTGCAAGAGAGGCAGCAAAACGTGGCAGAGAGCGGCGGTGATCATCTGCACGGCGAAAACCAGCGTGTTAGAAGCCAGCGTTGTGGCGCAGCCACCGAGCCCACAAAGCAGTCGTGATCGTCGCTGCTCCTTTATAGTGGGTGAACTTGACAGTGTCCCTTTCGATGCGGAATCCCATGATGGCTGGAGCATCCACTAGTGGGGTGTCGATATGCGTTCCTCAAGCGAAGCCAAGACAAGCGGAACGGTAATCTGATTTGGGTAGTGGTAGAATCATGGCGGATGCTCCATTGGCGCCACGGTGCATACGTCTGGACAAGAGGCAGCAACACGTGGCAGAGAGCGGCGGTGATCATCTGCAAGGCGAAAGCCAGCGTGTTTGAAAACAGCGTTGTGGCGCAGCCACCGAGCCCACAATGCGGTCGTGATGGTCGCCGCTCCTTTATAGTGGGCGAACGTGACAGTGTCTCTTTCGATGCAGAATCCCATGATGGCTAGAGCATCCACTAGTAGGATGTCGATATGCGTTCCTCCGGCGAAGCCAAGACAAGCGGAACGGCAATCTGATTTCGGTAGTAGTAGAATGATGGTGCGTGCTCCATTGGCGCCACGGTGCATACCGTCTGCACAAGAGGCATCAACACGTGGCAGAGAGCGGTGGGGATCATCTGCACTAAGAAACCAGCGTGTTAGAAGAGAGCGTTGTGGCGCAGTCACCGAGCCCACAAAGCGGTCGCGATGGTCACTGCTCTTTTATAGTTGGCGAACTTGACAGTGTGCCTTTCGATGCGGAATCCCATGATGGCTGGAGCATCCAGTAGTAGGATGTCGATATGCGTTCCTCCGGTGAAGCCAAGACAAGCGGAACGGCAATCTTATTTGGGTAGTGGTAGAATGATGGCGCATGCTCTGTTGGCGCCACGGTGCATATCGTCTGCACAAGAGGCAGCAACACGTGCCAGAGAGCGGCGATGATGATCTGCACGGCGAAAACCAGCGTGTTAGAAGACA
Source organism: Rhipicephalus microplus (assembly GCF_043290135.1). Lineage (NCBI taxonomy): Eukaryota > Metazoa > Arthropoda > Arachnida > Ixodida > Ixodidae > Rhipicephalus > Rhipicephalus microplus. The sequence continues at coordinate 15,160,196 of NW_027464587.1, read as the reverse complement.
GCGTTGTGGCGCAGCCACAGAGCCCACAAAGTGGTCACGATCGTCGCTGCTCCTTTATAGTTGGCAAACTTGACAGTGTCCCTTTTTTATGCGGAATCCTATGATGGCTGGAACATCCGCTAGTCGATATGCATTTCTCTGGCGAAGCCAAGACAAGCGTAACGGTAATCTGATTTGGGTAGAGGTAGAATGATGGCGCATGCTCCATTGGCGCCACAGTGCATACCGTCTGCACAAGAGGCAGCAACACGTGACAGAGAGCGGCGGTGATCATGTGCACGGTGAAAACCAGCTTGTTAGAAGACATCGTTTTGGCGCAGCCACCGAGCCCACAAAGCGGCCGCGATGGTCACTGCTCCTTTATAGTTGGCGAACTTGACAGTGTCCCTTTCGATGTGGAATTCCATGATGGCTAGAGCATCCGCTAGTAGGATGTCGATATGCGTTACGCCGGTGAAGCCAGGACAAGTGGAACGACAATCTTTTTGGGTAGTGGTAGAATGATTGCACATGGTCAATTGGCGCAACATGCATACCGTCTGCACAAGAGGCAGCAACACGTGGTAGAGAGTGGCGGTGATCATCTGCATGGCGAAAACCAGCGTGTTAGAAGACAGCGTTGTGGCGCAGCCACCGATCCCATAAAGCGGTCGCGATGGTTTCTGCTCCTTTATAGTTGGCGAACTCGACATTGTCCCTTTCGATGCGGAATCCCATGATTACTGGAGCATAAAATAGTAGGATGTCGATATGCGTTCCTCCGGCGAAGCCAAGACAAGCAGAACGGCAAACTTATTTGGGTAGTGGTAGAATGAGGGCGCATGCTCTGTTGGCGCCACGGTGCATATCGTCTGCACAAGAGGCAGCAACACGTGGCAGAGAGCGGCGGTGATGATCTGCACGGCGAAAACCAGCGTGTTAGAAGACAGCGTTGTGGCGCAGCCACCGAGCTCACAAAGCGGTCACGATCGTCGCTGCTCCTTTATAGTTGGCAAACTTGACAGTGTCCCTTTCGATGCGGAATCCCAGGATGGCTGGAGCATCCCCTAGTACGATGTCGATATGCGTTTCTCCGGCGAAGCCAAGAAAAGCGGAACGGCAATCTGATTTGGGTAGTGTTAGAATGATGGCGCATGCTCCATTGGCGCCACGGTGCATACCGTCTGCACACGAGGCAGCAAAACGTGGCAGAGAGCGGCGGTGATCACCTGCACGGCGAAAACCAGCGTGTTAGAAGACAGCGTTGTGGCGCAGCTACCGAGCCCACAAAGCGGTCGTGATGGTAGCTGCTTCTTTATAGTTGGTGAACTTGATAGTGTCTCTTTCGATGCGGAATCCCATGATGGCTGGAGCATCCACTAGTGGGATGCCGATATGCGTTCCTCCAGCGAAGCCAAGACAAGCGGAACGGCAATCTGATTTGGGTAGTGATAGAATGATGGCGCATGCTCCATTGGCGCCACGGTGCATACCGTCTGCACAAGAGGCAGCAACACGTGGCAGAGAGCGGTGGTGATCATCTGCACTGAGAAACCAGCGTGTTAGAAGACAGCGTTGTGGCGCAGTCACCGAGCCCACAAAGCGGTCCCGATGGTCACTGCTCTTTTATAGTTGGCGAACTTGAAAGTGTGCCTTTCGATGCGGAATCCCATGATGGCTTGAGCATCCAGTAGTAGGATGTCGATATGCGTTCCTCCGGTGAAGCCAAGACAAGCGGAACGACAATCTTATTTGGGTAGTGGTAGAATGATGGCGCATGCTCGGTTGGCGCCACGGTGCATATCGTCTTCACAAGAGGCAGCAACACGTGGCAGAGAGCGGCGGTGATGATCGGCACGGCGAAAACCAGCGTGTTAGAAGACAGCGTTGTGGCGCAGCCACCGAGCTCACAAAGCGGTCACGATCGTCGCTGCTCCTTTATAGTTGGCAAACTTGACAATGTCCCTTTGAATGCGGAATCCCATGATGGCTGGAACATCCGCTAGTCGATATGCGTTTCTCTGGCGAAGCCAAGACAAGCGTAACGGCAATCTGATTCGGGTAGAGGTAGAATGATGGCGCATGCTCCATTGGCGCCACGGTGCATACCGTCTGCACAAGAGGCAGAAACATGTGGCAGAGAGCGGCGGTGATCATGTGCACGGCGAAAACCAGCTTGTTAGAAGACATCGTTTTGGCGCAGCCACCGAGCCCACAAAGCGGCCGCGATGGTCACTGCTCCTTTATAGTTGGCGAACTTGACAGTGTCCCTTTCGATGTGGAATCCCATGATGGCTGGAGCATCCGCTAGTAGGATGTCGATATGCGTTACGCCGGCGAAGCCAAGACAAGTGGAACGGATATCTTATTTGGGTAGTGGTAGAATGATGGCGCATGCTCCATTGGCGCCACGGTGCATACCATCTTCACAAGAGGCAGATACATGTGGCAGTGAGCGGCGGTGATCATGTGCACGGCGAAAACCAGCTTGTTAGATGACATCGTTTTGGCGCAGCCACCGAGCCCACAAAGCGGCCACGATGGTCACTGTTCCTTTATAGTTGGTGAACTTGACAGTGTCCCTTTCGATGTAGAATCCCATGATGGCTGGAGCATCCACTTGTAGGATGTCATGATGCGTTCCTCCGGCGAAGCCAAGACAAGCGGAACGGCAATCTGATTTCGGTTGTGGTAGAATGATCGTGCGTGCTCCATTGGCGCCACGGTGCATACCGTCTGCAGAAGAGGCAGCAACACGTGGCAGAGAGCGGTGGGGATCATCTGCACTAAGAAACCAGCGTGTTAGAAGAGAGCGTTGTGGCGCAGTCACCGAGCCCACAAAGCGGTCGCGATGGTCACTGCTCTTTTATAGTTGGCGAACTTGACAGTGTGCCTTTCGATGCGGAATCCCATGATGGCTGGAGCATCCAGTAGTAGGATGTCGATATGCGTTCCTCCGGTGAAGCCAAGACAAGCGGAACGGCAATCTTATTTGGGTAGTGGTAGAATGATGGCGCATGCTCTGTTGGCGCCACGGTGCATATCGTCTGCACAAGAGGCAGCAACACGTGCCAGAGAGCGGCGATGATGATCTGCACGGCGAAAACCAGCGTGTTAGAAGACAGCGTTGTGGCGCAGCCACAGAGCCCACAAAGTGGTCACGATCGTCGCTGCTCCTTTATAGTTGGCAAACTTGACAGTGTCCCTTTTTTATGCGGAATCCTATGATGGCTGGAACATCCGCTAGTCGATATGCATTTCTCTGGCGAAGCCAAGACAAGCGTAACGGTAATCTGATTTGGGTAGAGGTAGAATGATGGCGCATGCTCCATTGGCGCCACAGTGCATACCGTCTGCACAAGAGGCAGCAACACGTGACAGAGAGCGGCGGTGATCATGTGCACGGTGAAAACCAGCTTGTTAGAAGACATCGTTTTGGCGCAGCCACCGAGCCCACAAAGCGGCCGCGATGGTCACTGCTCCTTTATAGTTGGCGAACTTGACAGTGTCCCTTTCGATGTGGAATTCCATGATGGCTAGAGCATCCGCTAGTAGGATGTCGATATGCGTTACGCCGGTGAAGCCAGGACAAGTGGAACGACAATCTTTTTGGGTAGTGGTAGAATGATTGCACATGGTCAATTGGCGCAACATGCATACCGTCTGCACAAGAGGCAGCAACACGTGGTAGAGAGTGGCGGTGATCATCTGCATGGCGAAAACCAGCGTGTTAGAAGACAGCGTTGTGGCGCAGCCACCGATCCCACAAAGCGGTCGCGATGGTTTCTGCTCCTTTATAGTTGGCGAACTCGACATTGTCCCTTTCGATGCGGAATCCCATGATTACTGGAGCATAAAATAGTAGGATGTCGATATGCGTTCCTCCGGCGAAGCCAAGACAAGCAGAACGGCAAACTTATTTGGGTAGTGGTAGAATGAGGGCGCATGCTCTGTTGGCGCCACGGTGCATATCGTCTGCACAAGAGGCAGCAACACGTGGCAGAGAGCGGCGGTGATGATCTGCACGGCGAAAACCAGCGTGTTAGAAGACAGCGTTGTGGCGCAGCCACCGAGCTCACAAAGCGGTCACGATCGTCGCTGCTCCTTTATAGTTGGCAAACTTGACAGTGTCCCTTTCGATGCGGAATCCCAGGATGGCTGGAGCATCCCCTAGTACGATGTCGATATGCGTTTCTCCGGCGAAGCCAAGAAAAGCGGAACGGCAATCTGATTTGGGTAGTGTTAGAATGATGGCGCATGCTCCATTGGCGCCACGGTGCATACCGTCTGCACACGAGGCAGCAAAACGTGGCAGAGAGCGGCGGTGATCACCTGCACGGCGAAAACCAGCGTGTTAGAAGACAGCGTTGTGGCGCAGCTACCGAGCCCACAAAGCGGTCGTGATGGTAGCTGCTTCTTTATAGTTGGTGAACTTGATAGTGTCTCTTTCGATGCGGAATCCCATGATGGCTGGAGCATCCACTAGTGGGATGCCGATATGCGTTCCTCCAGCGAAGCCAAGACAAGCGGAACGGCAATCTGATTTGGGTAGTGATAGAATGATGGCGCATGCTCCATTGGCGCCACGGTGCATACCGTCTGCACAAGAGGCAGCAACACGTGGCAGAGAGCGGTGGTGATCATCTGCACTGAGAAACCAGCGTGTTAGAAGACAGCGTTGTGGCGCAGTCACCGAGCCCACAAAGCGGTCCCGATGGTCACTGCTCTTTTATAGTTGGCGAACTTGAAAGTGTGCCTTTCGATGCGGAATCCCATGATGGCTTGAGCATCCAGTAGTAGGATGTCGATATGCGTTCCTCCGGTGAAGCCAAGACAAGCGGAACGACAATCTTATTTGGGTAGTGGTAGAATGATGGCGCATGCTCGGTTGGCGCCACGGTGCATATCGTCTTCACAAGAGGCAGCAACACGTGGCAGAGAGCGGCGGTGATGATCGGCACGGCGAAAACCAGCGTGTTAGAAGACAGCGTTGTGGCGCAGCCACCGAGCTCACAAAGCGGTCACGATCGTCGCTGCTCCTTTATAGTTGGCAAACTTGACAATGTCCCTTTGAATGCGGAATCCCATGATGGCTGGAACATCCGCTAGTCGATATGCGTTTCTCTGGCGAAGCCAAGACAAGCGTAACGGCAATCTGATTCGGGTAGAGGTAGAATGATGGCGCATGCTCCATTGGCGCCACGGTGCATACCGTCTGCACAAGAGGCAGAAACATGTGGCAGAGAGCGGCGGTGATCATGTGCACGGCGAAAACCAGCTTGTTAGAAGACATCGTTTTGGCGCAGCCACCGAGCCCACAAAGCGGCCGCGATGGTCACTGCTCCTTTATAGTTGGCGAACTTGACAGTGTCCCTTTCGATGTGGAATCCCATGATGGCTGGAGCATCCGCTAGTAGGATGTCGATATGCGTTACGCCGGCGAAGCCAAGACAAGTGGAACGGATATCTTATTTGGGTAGTGGTAGAATGATGGCGCATGCTCCATTGGCGCCACGGTGCATACCATCTTCACAAGAGGCAGATACATGTGGCAGTGAGCGGCGGTGATCATGTGCACGGCGAAAACCAGCTTGTTAGATGACATCGTTTTGGCGCAGCCACCGAGCCCACAAAGCGGCCACGATGGTCACTGTTCCTTTATAGTTGGTGAACTTGACAGTGTCCCTTTCGATGTAGAATCCCATGATGGCTGGAGCATCCACTTGTAGGATGTCATGATGCGTTCCTCCGGCGAAGCCAAGACAAGCGGAACGGCAATCTGATTTCGGTTGTGGTAGAATGATCGTGCGTGCTCCATTGGCGCCACGGTGCATACCGTCTGCAGAAGAGGCAGCAACACGTGGCAGAGAGCGGTGGTGATCATCTGCACTGAGAAACCAGCGTGTTAGAAGACAGCGTTGTGGCGCAGTCACCGAGCCCACAATGCGGTCGCGATGGTCACTGCTCTTTTAGAGTTGGCGAACTTGAAAGTGTGCCTTTCGATGCGGAATCCCATGATGGCTTGAGCATCCAGTAGTAGGATGTCGATATGCGTTCCTCCGGTGGAGCCAAGACAAGCGGAACGACAATCTTATTTGGGTAGTGGTAGAATGATGGCGCATGCTTTATTGGTGCCACGGTGCATACCGTCTGCACAAGAGGCAGCAACACGTGGCAGAGAGCGGCGGTGATCATCTGCACGGCGAAAACCAGCGTGTTAGAATACAGCATTGTGGCGCAGCAACCGAGCAGACAAAACGGTTGTGATGGTTTCTGCTCCTTTATAGTTGGCAAACTTGACAGTGTCCCTTTCGATGCGGAATCCCATGATGGCTGGAGCATCCACTAGTGGGATGTCGATATGCGTCCCTCCGGCGAAGTCAAGACAAGCGGAACAGTAATCTGATTTGGGTAGTGGTAGAATATTGGAGCATGCTCCATTGGCGCCACGGTGTATACCGTCTGCACAAGAGGCAGCAACACGTGGCAGAAAGCGGTGGTGATCCTCTGCAAGGCGAAAGCCAGCGTGTTAGAAGACAGCGTTGTGGCGCAGCCACCGAGCCCAAAAAGCAGTCGTGATGGTCGCCACTCCTTTATAGTGGGCGAACTTGACAGTGTGCCTTTCGATGCGGAATCCCATGATGGCTGGAGCATCAAGTAGTAGGATGTCGATATGCGTTCCTCCGGCGAAGTCAAGACAAGCGGAACGGCAATCTTATTTTGGTAGTGGTAGAATGATGGCGCATGCTCTGTTGGCACCATGGTGCATATCGTCTGCACAAGAGGCAGCAACACGTGGCAGACAGCGGCGGTGATGATCTCCACGGCGAGAACCAGCGTGTTAGAAGACAGCGTTGTGGCGCAGCCACCGAGCCCACAAAGTGGTCACGATCGTCGCTGCTCCTTTAGAGTTGTCAAACTTGACAGTGTCCCTTCGGATGCAGAATCCCATGATGGCTGGAACATCCGCTAGTCGATATGCGTTCCTCTGGAGAAACCAAGACAAGCGTAACGGCAATCTGATTTGGGTAGTGGTTGAATGATGGCGCATGCTCCATTGGCGCCACCGTGCATACCGTCTGCACAAGAGGCAGCAAAACGTGGCAGAATGCGGCGGTGATCATCTGCACGGCGAAAACCAGCGTGTCAGAAGACAGCGTTGTGGCGCAGCCACCGAGCCCACAAAGCGGTCGTGATGGGCGCTGCTCCTTTATAGTTGGTGAACTTGACAGTGTCCTTTTTGATGCGGAATCCCATGATGGTTGGAGCATCCACTAGTGGGATGAGGATATGCGTTCCTCCAGCGAAGCCAAGACAAGCGGAACGGTAATCTGATTTGGGTAGTGGTAGAATCATGGCGGATGCTCCGTTGGCGCCACGGTGCATACCGTCTGCACAAGAGGCAGCAACACGTGGCAGAAAGCGGTGGTGATCCTCTGCACTGGGAAACCAGCGTGTTAGAAGACAGCGTTGTGGCGCAGCTACCGAGCCCACAAAGCGGTCGTGACGGTAGCTGCTCCTTTATAGTAGGTTAACTTGACAGTGTCCCTTTCGATGCGGAATCCCATGATGGCTGGAGCATCCACTAGTGGGATGCCGATATGCGTTCCTCCAGTGAAGCCAAGACAAGCGGAACGGTAATCTGATTTGGGTAGTGATAGAATGATGGCGCATGCTCCATTGGCGCCACGGTGCATACCGTCTGCACAAGAGGCAGCAACACGTGGCAGAGAGCGGCGGTGATCATCTGCAAGGCGAAAGCCAGCGTGTTAGAAGACAGCGTTGTGGCGCAGCCACCGAGCCCAAAAAGCAGTCGTGATGGTCGCCACTCCTTTATAGTGGGCGAACTTGACAGTGTGCCTTTCGATGCGGAATCCCATGATGGCTGGAGCATCAAGTAGTAGGATGTCGATATGCGTTGCTCCGGTGAAGCCAAGACAAGCGGAACGGCAATCTTATTTGGGTAGTGGTGGGATGATGGCGCATGCTTTATTGGTGCCACGGTGCATACCGTCAGCACAAGAGGCAGCAACACGTGGCAGAGAGCGGCGGTGATCATCTGCACGGCGAAAGCCAGCGTGTTAGAAGACAGCGTTGTGGCGCAGCCACCGAGCCCACAAAGTGGTCACGATCGTCGCTGCTCCTTCAGAGTTGGCAAACTTGACAGTGTCCCTTTGGATGCGGAATCCCATAATGGCTGGAACATTCGCTAGTCGATATGCGTTCCTCTTGCGAAACCAAGACAAGCATAACGGCAATCTGATTTGGGTAGTGGTAGAATATTGGCGCATGCTCCATTGGCGCCACGGTGCATACCATCCGCACAAGAGGCAGCAACACGTGGCAGAGAGCGGCGGTGATCATCTGCAAGGCGAAAGCCAGCGTGTTAGAAAACAGCGTTGTGGCATAGCCACCGAGCCCAAAAAGCAGTCGTGATGGTCGCCGCTCCTTTATAGTGGGCGAACTTGACAGTGTCTTTTTCGATGCGGAATCCCATGATGGCTGGAATATCCACTAGTAGGATGTCGATATGCGTTCCTCCGGCGAAGCCAAGACAACCGAAACGGCAATCTGAATTCGGTAGTGGTAGAATAATGGTGCGTGCTCCGTTGGCGCCACGGTGCATACCGTCTGCACAAGAGGCAGCAACACGTGGCAGAAAGCGGTGGTGATCCTCTGCACTGGGAAACCAGCGTGTTAGAAGACAGCGTTGTGGCGCAGCTACCGAGCCCACAAAGCGGTCGTGATGGTAGCTGCTCCTTTATTGTAGGTGAACTTGACAGTGTCCCTTTCGATGCGGAATCCCATGATGGCTGGAGCATCCACTAGTGGGATGCCGATATGCATTCCTCCAGTGAAGCCAAGACAAGCGGAACGGTAATCTGATTTGGGTAGTGATAGAATGATGGCGCATGCTCCATTGGCGCCACGGTGCATACCGTCTGCACAAGAGGCAGCAACACGTGGCAGAGAGTGGCGGTGATCATCTGCAAGGCGAAAGCCAGCTTGTTAGAAAACAGCGTTGTGGCGCAGCCACCGAGCCCACAATGCGGTCGTGATGGTCGCCGCTCCTTTATAGTGGGCGAACTTGACAGTGTCTCTTTCGATGCGGAATCCCATGATGGCTGGAGCATCCACTTGTAGGATGTCATGATGCGTTCCTCCGCGAAGCCAAGACAAGCAGAACGGCAATGTGATTTCGGTAGTGGTAGAATGATGGTGCGTGCTCCATTGGCGCCAAGGTGCATACCGTCTTCACAAGAGGCAACAACACGTGGCAGAGAGCGGTGGTGATCATCTGCACTGAGAAACCAGCATGTTAGAAGACAGCATTGTGGCGCAGTCACCGAGCCCACAAAGCGGTCGTGATGGTCACTGCTCTTTTATAGTTGGCGAACTTGACAGTGTGCCTTTCGATGCGGAATCCCATGATGGCTGGAGCATCCACTAGTAGGATGTCGATATGCGTTCCTCCGACGAAGCCAAGACAAGCGGAACGGCAATCTGATTTCGGTAGTGGTAGAATGATGGTGCGTGCTCCATTGGCACAAGATGCGTACCGTCTGCACAAGAGGCAGCAACACGTGGTAGAGAGTGGCGGTGATCATTTGCATGGCGAAAACCAGCGTGTTAGAAGACAGCTATGTGGCGCAGCCACCGATCCCACAAAGTGGTCGTAATGGTCGCTGCTCCTTTATAGTTGGCGAACATGACAGTGTCCCTTTCGATGCGGAATCCCATGATGGCTGGAGCACCCACTAGTGGGATGTAGATATGCGTTCCTCCGGCAAAGCCAAGACAAGCGGAACGGCAATCTGATTTCGGTAGTGGTAGAATAATGGTGCATGCTCCGTTGGCGCCACGGTGCATACCGTCTGCACAAGAGGCAGCAACACGTGGCAGATAGCGGTGGTGATCATCTGCACTGGGAAACCAGCGTGTTAGAAGACAGCGTTGTGGCGAAGTCACCGAGCCCACAAAGCCGTCGCGATGGTCACTGCTCTTTTATAATTGGCGAACTTGACAGTGTGCCTTTCGACGCGGAATCCCATGATGGCTGGAGCATCCAGTAGTAAGATGTCGATATGCGTTCCTCCGGTGAAGCCAAGACAAGCGGAACGGCAATCCTAATTGGGTAGTGGTGGGATGATGGCGCATGCTTTATTGGTGCCACGGTGCATACCGTCTGCACAAGAGGCAACAACACGTGGCAGAGAGTGGCGGTGATCATCTGCATGGCGAAAACCAGCGTGTTAGAAGACAGCGTTGTGGCGCAGCCACAGAGCCAACAAAGCGGTCGTGATGGTTTCTGCTCCTTTATAGTTGGCGAACTTGACAGTGTCCCTTTCGATGCGGAATCCCATGATGGCTGGAGCATCCACTAGTGGCATGTCGATATGCGTTCCTCCGGCGAAGCCAAGACAAGCGGAACGGTAATCTGATTTCGGTAGTGGTAGAATAATGGTGCATGCTCCGTTGGCGCCACGGTGCATACCGTCTGCACAAGAGGCAGCAACACGTGGCAGATAGCGGTGGTGATCATCTGCACTGGGAAACCAGCGTGTTAGAAGACAGCGTTGTGGCGAAGTCACCGAGCCCACAAAGCCGTCGCGATGGTCACTGCTCTTTTATAATTGGCGAACTTGACAGTGTGCCTTTCGATGCGGAATCCCATGATGGCTGGAGCATCAAGTAGTAGGATGTCGATATGCGTTGCTCCAGTGAAGCCAAGACAAGCGGAACGGCAATCTTATTTGGGTAGTGGTAGAATGATGGCGCATGCTCTGTTGGCACCACGGTGCATATCGTCTGCACAAGAGGCAGCAACACGTGGCAGACAGCGGCGGTGATGATCTCCACGGCGAGAACCAGCCTGTTAGAAGACAGCGTTGTGGCGCAGCCACCGAGCCCACAAAGTGGTCACGATCGTCGCTACTCCTTTAGAGTTGACAAACTTTACAGTGTCCCTTTGGATGCAGAATCCCATGATGGCTGGAACATCCGCTAGTCGATATGCGTTCCTCTGGCGAAACCAAGACAAGCGTAACGGCAATCTGATTTGGGTAGTGGTTGAATGATGGCGCATGCTCCATTGGCGCCACGGTGCATACCGTCTGCACAAGAGGCAGCAAAACGTGGCAGAGAGCGGCGGTGATCATCTGCACGGCGAAAACCACCGTGTTAGAAGACAGCGTTGTGGCGCAGCCACCGAGCCCACAAAGCGGTCGTGATGGGCGCTGCTCCTTTAGAGTTGGTGAATTTGACAGTGTCCTTTTCGATGCGGAATCCCTTGATGGCTGGAGCATCCACTAGTGGGATGTCGATATGCGTTCCTCCAGCGAAGCCAAGACAAGCGGAACGGTAATCTGATTTGGGTAGTGGTAGAATCATGGCGGATGCTCCATTGGCGCCACGGTGCATACCGTCTGGACAAGAGGCAGCAACACGTGGCAGAGAGCGGCGGTAATCATCTGCAAGGCGAAAGCCAGCGTGTTTGAAAACAGCGTTGTGGCGCAGCCACCGAGCCCACAATGTGGTCGTGATGGTCGCCGCTCCTTTATAGTGGGCGAACTTGACAGTGCCTCTTTCGATGCAGAATCCCATGATGGCTGGAGCATCCACTAGTAGGATGTCGATATGCGTTCCTCCGACGAAGCCAAGACAAGCGGAACGGCAATCTGATTTCGGTAGTGGTAGAATGATGGTGCGTGCTCCATTGGCGCCACGGTGCATACCGTCTGCACAAGAGGCAGCAACAAGTGAGAGAGAGTGGCGGTGATCATCTGTACGGCAAAAACCAGTGTGTTAGAAGACAGCGTTGTGGAACAGCCTCCAAGCCCACATTGCGGTCGCGATTGTTTCTGCTCTTTTATAGTTGGCGACCTTGACAGTGTGCCTTTCGACGCGGAATCCCATGATGGCTGGAGCATCCAGTAGTAAGATGTCGATATGCGTTCCTCCGGTGAAGCCAAGACAAGCGGAACGGCAATCCTAATTGGGTAGTGGTGGGATGATGGCGCATGCTTTATTGGTGCCACGGTGCATACCGTCTGCACAAGAGGCAACAACACGTGGCAGAGAGTGGCGGTGATCATCTGCATGGCGAAAACCAGCGTGTTAGAAGACAGCGTTGTGGCGCAGCCACAGAGCCAACAAAGCGGTCGTGATGGTTTCTGCTCCTTTATAGTTGGCGAACTTGACAGTGTCCCTTTCGATGCGGAATCCCATGATGGCTGGAGCATCCACTAGTGGCATGTCGATATGCGTTCCTCCGGCGAAGCCAAGACAAGCGGAACGGTAATCTGATTTCGGTAGTGGTAGAATAGTGGTGCATGCTCCGTTGGCGCCACGGTGCATACCGTCTGCACAAGAGGCAGCAACACGTGGCAGATAGCGGTGGTGATCATCTGCACTGGGAAACCAGCGTGTTAGAAGACAGCGTTGTGGCGAAGTCACCGAGCCCACAAAGCCGTCGCGATGGTCACTGCTCTTTTATAATTGGCGAACTTGACAGTGTGCCTTTCGATGCGGAATCCCATGATGGCTGGAGCATCAAGTAGTAGGATGTCGATATGCGTTGCTCCGGTGAAGCCAAGACAAGCGGAACGGCAATCTTATTTGGGTAGTGGTAGAATGATGGCGCATGCTCTGTTGGCACCACGGTGCATATCGTCTGCACAAGAGGCAGCAACACGTGGCAGACAGAGGCGGTGATGATCTCCACGGCGAGAACCAGCGTGTTAGAAGACAGCGTTGTGGCGCAGCCACCGAGCCCACAAAGTGGTCACGATCGTCGCTACTCCTTTAGAGTTGACAAACTTGACAGTGTCCCTTTGGATGCAGAATCCCATGATGGCTGGAACATCCGTTAGTCGATATGCGTTCCTCTGGCGAAACCAAGACAAGCGTAACGGCAATCTGATTTGGGTAGTGGTTGAATGATGGCGCATGCTCCATTGGCGCCACGGTGCATACCGTCTGCACAAGAGGCAGCAACACGTGGCAGAGAGCGGTGGTGATCATCTGCACTAAGAAACCAGCGTGATAGAAGAGAGCGTTGTGGCGCAGTCACCGAGCCCACAAAGCGGTCGCGACGGTCACTGCTCTTTTATAGTTGGCGAACTTGACAGTGTTCCTTTCGATGCGGAATCCCATGATGGCTGGAGCATCCGCTAGTGGGATGTCGATATGCGTTCCTCCGGCGAAGCCAAGACAAGCGGAACGGTAATCTGATTTGGGTAGTGGTAGAATATTGGCGCATGCTCCATTGGCGCCACGGTTCATACCGTCTGCACAAGAGGCAGCACCACGTGGCAGAAAGCGGCAGTGATCATCTGCAAGGCGAAAGCCAGCGTGTTAGAAAACAGCGTTGTGGCGCAGCCACCGAGCCCAAAAAGCAGTCGTGATGGTCGCCGCTCCTTTATAGTGGGCGAACTTGACAGTGTCTCTTTCGATGCGGAATCCCATGATGGCTGGAGCACCACTAGTAGGATGTCGATATGCGTTCCTCCGGCGAAGCCAAGACAAGCGGAACGGCAATCTTATTTGGGTAGTGGTGGAATACTGGCGCATGCTCTGTTGGCGCCACGGTGCATATCGTCTGCACAAGAGGCAGCAACACGTAGCAGAGAGTGGCGGTGATGATCTGCACGGCTAAAACCAGCGTGTTTGAAAACAGCGTTGTGGCGCAGCCACCGAGCCCACAATGCGGTCGTGATGGTCGCCGCTCCTTTATAGTGGGCGAACTTGAGAGGGTGCCTTTCGATGCGAAATCCCATGATGGCTGGAGCATCCGCTAGTAGAATGTCGATATGCGTTACGCCGGCGAAGCCAAGACAAGTGGAACGGCAATTTTATTTGGGTAGTTGTAGAATGATTGCGCATGCTCCATTGGCGCAACATGCATACCGTCTTCACAAGAGGCAGCAACGCGTGGTAGAGAGCGGCGGTGATCATCTGCACGGCCAAAACCAGCGCGTTAGAAGACAGCGTTGTGGCACAGCCACCGAGCCCACAAAGCGGTCGTGATGGTCGCTGCTCCTTTATAGTTGGCGAACTTGACAGTGTCCCTTTCGATGCGGAATCCCATGATGCCTGGAGCATCCACTAGTGGGATGTCGATATGCGTTTCTCCGGCAAAGCCAAGAAAAGCGGAACTGCAATCTGATTTGGGTAGTGGTAGAATGATGGTGCATGCTCCATTGGTGCCACGGGGCATACCATCTGCACAAGAGGCAGCAACAAGTGATAGAGAGTGGCGGTGATCATCTGTACGGCGAAAACCAGCATGTTAGAAGAGAGCGTTGTGGAACAGCCTCCGAGCCCACATTGCCGTCGCGATTGTTTCTGCTCTTTTATAGTTGGCGACTTTGACAGTGTGCCTTTCGACGCGGAATCCCATGATGGCTGGAGCATCCAGTAGTAAGATGTCGATATGCGTTCCTCCGGTGAAGCCAAGACAAGCGGAACGGCAATCCTAATTGGGTAGTGGTGGGATGATGGCGCATGCTTTATTGGTGCCACGGTGCATACCGTCTGCACAAGAGGCAGCAACACGTGGCAGAGAGCGGCGGTGATCATCTGCACGGCGAAAGCCAGCGTGTTAGAAGACAGCGTTGTGGCGCAGCCACCGAGCCCACAAAGTGGTCACGATCCTCGCTGCTCCTTTAGAGTTGGCAAACTTGACAGTGTCCCTTTGGATGCGGAATCCCATAATGACTGGAGCATCCGCTAGTAGAATGTCGATATGCGTTACGCCGGCGAAGCCAAGACAAGTGGAACGGCAATTTTATTTGGGTAGTTGTAGAATGATTGCGCATGCTCCATTGGCGCAACATGCATACCGTCTTCACAAGAGGCAGCAACGCGTGGTAGAGAGCGGCGGTGATCATCTGCACGGCCAAAACCAGCGCGTTAGAAGACAGCGTTATGGCGCAGCCATCGAGCCCAAAAAGCAGTCGTGATGGTCGCCGCTCCTTTATAGTGGGCGATCTTGACAGTGTATCTTTCGATGCGGAATCCCATGATGGCTGGAGCATCCACTAGTAGGATGTCGATATGCGTTCCTCCGGCAAAGCCAAGACAAGCGGAACGGCAATCTGAATTCGGTAGTGGTAGGATAAAGGTGCGTGCTCTGTTGGCGCCACGGTGCATACCGTCTGCACAAGAGGCAGCAACACGTGGCAGAAAGCGGTGGTGATCCTCTGCACTGGGAAACCAGCGTGTTAGAAGACAGCGTTGTGGCGCAGCTACCGAGCCCACAAAGCGGTCGTGATGGTAGCTGCTCCTTTATAGTTGGTGAACTTGACAGTGTCCCTTTCGATGCGGAATCCCATGATGGCTGGAGCATCCACTAGTGGGATGCCGATATGCGTTCCTCCAGCGAAGCCAAGACAAGCGGAACGGTAATCTGATTTGGGTAGTGATAGAATGATGGCGCATGCTCCATTGGCGCCACGGTGCATACCGTCTGCACAAGAGGCAGCAACACGTGGCAGAGAGCGGCGGTGATCATCTGCAAGGCGAAAGCCAGCTTGTTAGAAAAGAGCGTTGTGGCGCAGCCACCGAGCCCACAATGCGGTCGTGATGGTCGGCGCTCCTTTATAGTGGGCGAACTTGACAGTGTCTCTTTCGATGCGGAATCCCATGATGGCTGGAGCATCCACTTGTATGATGTCATGATGCGTTCCTCCGCGAAGCCAAGACAAGCAGAACGGCAATGTGATTTCGGTAGTGGTAGAATGATGGTGCGTGCTCCATTGGCGCCACGGTGCATACCGTCTGCACAAGAGGCAGCAACACGTGGCAGAGAGCGGTGGTGATCATCTGCACTGAGAAACCAGCATGTTAGAAGACAGCGTTGTGGCGCAGTCACCGAGCCCACAAAGCGGCCGCGATGGTCACTGCTCCTTTATAGTTGGCGAACTTGACAGTGTCCTTTTCGATGTGGAATCCCATGATGGCTGGAGCATCCGCTAGTAGGATGTCGATATGCGTTACGCCGGCGAAGCCAAGACAAGTGGAACGGCAATCTTATTTGGGTAGTGGTAGAATGCTTGCGCGTGCTCCATTGGCGCAACATGCATACCGTCTGCACAAGAGGCAGCAACACGTGGCAGAGAGCGGCGGTGATGATCTGCACGGCGAAAACCAGCGTGTTAGAAGACAGCGTTGTGGCGCAGCCACCGAGCCCACAAAGCGGTCACGATCGTCGCTGCTCCTTTATAGTTGGCAAACTTGACAGTGCCCCTTTTTTATGCGGAATCCTATGATGGCTGGAACATCCGCTAGTCGATATGCGTTTCTCTGGCGAAGCCATGACAAGCGTAACGGCAATCTGATTTGGGTAGAGGTAGAATGACGGCGCATGCTCCATTGGCGCCACGGTGCATACCGTCTGCACAAGAGGCAGCAACACGTGGCAGAGAGCGGCGGTGATGATTTCCACGGCGAAAACCAGCGTGTTAGAAGACAGCGTTGTGGCGCAGCCACCGAGCCCACAATGCGGTCGTGATGGTCGCCGCTCCTTTATAGTGGGCGAACTTGACAGTGCCTCTTTCGATGCAGAATCCCATGATGGCTGGAGCATCCACTAGTAGGATGTCGATATGCATTCCTCCGACGAAGCCAAGACAAGCGGAACGGTAATCTGATTTGGGTAGTGGTAGAATATTGGCGCATGCTCCATTGGCGCCACGGAGCATACCGTCTGCACAAGAGACAGCAACACGTGGCAGAAAGCGGCGGTGATCATCTGCAAGGCGAAAGCCAGCGTGTTAGAAAACAGCGTTGTGGCGCAGCCACCGAGCCCAAAAAGCAGTCGTGATGGTCGCCGCTCCTTTATAGTGGGCGAACTTGACAGTGTCTCTTTCGATGCGGAATCCCATGATGGCTGGATCATCCACTAGTAGGATGTCGATATGCGTTCCTCCGGCGAAGCCAAGACAAGCGGAACGGCAATCTGATTTCGGTAGTGGTAGAATAATGGTGCATGCTCCGTTGGCGCCACGGTGCATACCGTCTGCACAAGAGGCAGCAACACGTGGCAGAAAGCGGTGGTGATCATCTGCACTGGGAAACCAGCGTGTTAGAAGACAGCGTTGTGGCGAAGTCACCGAGCCCACAAAGCGGTCGCGATGGTCACTGCTCTTTTATAGTTGGCGAACTTGACAGTGTGCCTTTCGATTCGGAATCCCATGATGGCTGGAGCATCAAGTAGTAGGATGTCGATATGCGTTGCTCCGGTGAAGCCAAGACAAGCGTAACGGCAATCTTATTTGGGTAGTGGTAGAATGATGGCGCATGCTCTGTGGGTACCACGGTGCATATCGTCTGCACAAGAGGCAGCAACACGTGGCAGAGAGCGGCGGTGATGATCTCCACGGCGAAAACCAGCGTGTTAGAAGACAGCGTTGTGGCGCAGCCACCGAGCCCACAAAGCGGTCACGATCGTCGCTGCTCCTTTATAGTTGGCAAACTAGACAGTGTCCCTTTTTTATGCGGAATCCTATGATGGCTGGAACATCCGCTAGTCGATATGCGTTTCTCTGGCGAAGCCAAGACAAGAGTAACGGCAATCTGATTTTGGTAGAGGTAGAATGATGGCGCATGCTCCATTGGCGCCACGGTGCATACCGTCTGCACAAGAGGCAGCAACACGTGGCAGAGAGCGGCGGTGGTCATGTGCACGGTGAAAACCAGCTTGTTAGAAGACATCGTTTTGGCGCAGCCACCGAGCCCACAAAGCGGCCGCGATGGTCACTGCTCCTTTATAGTTGGCGAACTTGACAGTGTCCCTTTCGATGTGGAATCCCATGATGGCTGGAGCATCCGCTAGTAGGATGTCGATATGCGTTCCTCCGGCGAAGCCAAGACAAGGGGAACGGTAATCTGATTTCGGTAGTGGTAGAATATTGGCGCATGCTCCATTGGCGCCACGGAGCATACCGTCTGCACAAGAGGCAGCAACACGTGGCAGAGAGCGGCGGTGGTCATCTGCAAGGCGAAAGCCAGCGTGTTAGAAAACAGCGTTGTGGCGCAGCCACCAAGCCCAAAAAGCAGTCGTGATGGTCGCCGCTCCTTTATAGTGGGCGAACTTGACAGTGTCTCTTTCGATGCGGAATCCCATGATGGCTGGATCATCCACTAGTAGGATGTCGATATGCGTTCCTCCGGCGAAGCCAAGACAAGTGGAACGGCAATCTGATTTCGGTAGTGGTAGAATAATGGTGCGTGCTCCGTTGGCGCCACGGTGCATACCGTCTGCACAAGAGGCAGCAACACGTGGCAGAAAGCGGTGGTGATCATCTGCACTGGGAAACCAGCGTGTTAGAAGACAGCGTTGTGGCGAAGTCACCGAGCCCACAAAGCGGTCGCGATGGTCACTGCTCTTTTATAGTTGGCGAACTTGACAGTGTGCCTTTCGATGCGGAATCCCATGATGGCTGGAGCATCAAGTAGTAGGATGTCGATATGCGTTACTCCGGTGAAGCCAAGACAAGCGGAACGGCAGTCTTATTTGGGTAGTGGTAGAACGATGGCGCATGCTCTGTTGGCACCACGGTGCATATCGTCTGCACAAGAAGCAGCAACACGTGGCAGAGATCGGCGGTGATGATCTCCACGGCGAAAACCAGCGTGTTAGAAGACAGCGTTGTGGCGCAGCCACCGAGCCCACAAAGCGGTCGTGATAGTCGCTGCTCCTTTATAGTTGGTGAACTTGACAGTGTCCCTTTCGATGCGTAATCCCATGATGGCTGGAGCATCCACTACTGGGGTGTCGATATGCGTTCCTCCAGCGAAGCCAGGACAAGCGGAACGGTAATCTGATTTGGGTAGTGGTAGAATCATGGCGAATGCTCCATTGGCGCCACGGTGCATACCGTCTGGACAAGAGGCAGCAACACGTGGCAGAGAGCGGCGGTGATCATCTGCAAGGCGAAAGCCAGCGTGTTTGAAAACAGCGTTGTGGCGCAGCCACCGAGCCCACAGTGCGGTCGTGATGGTCGCCGCTCCTTTATAGTGGGCGAACTTGACAGTGCCTCTTTCGATGCAGAATCCCATGATGGCTGAAGCATCCACTAGTAGGATGTCGATATGCGTTCCTCCGACGAAGCCAAGACAAGCGGAACGGCAATCTGATTTCGGTAGTGGTAGAATGATGGTGCGTGCTCCATTGGCGCCACGGTGCATACCGTTTGCACAAGAGGCAGCAACACGTGGCAGAGAGCGATGGTGATCATCTGCACTAAGAAACCAGCGTGTTAGAAGAGAGCGTTGTGGCGCAGTCACCGAGCCCACAAAGCGGTCGCGATGGTCACTGCTCTTTTATAGTTGGCGAACTTGACAGGGTGCCTTTCGATGCGGAATCCCATGATGGCTGGAGCATCCAGTAGTAGGATGTCGATATGCGTTCCTCCGGTGAAGTCAAGACAAGCGGAACGGCAATCTTATTTGGGTAGTGGTAGAATGATGGCGCATGCTCTGTTGGCAACACGGTGCATATCGTCTGCACAAGAAGCAGCAACACGTGGCAGAGAGTGGCGGTGATGATCTGCACGGCGAAAACCAGCGTGTTAGAAGACATCGTTTTGGCGCAGCCACCGAGCCCACAAAGCGGCCGCGATGGTCACTGCTCCTTTATAGTTGGCGAACTTGACAGTGTCCTTTTCGATGTGGAATCCCATGATGGCTGGAGCATCCGCTAGTAGGATGTCGATATGCGTTCCTCCGGCGAAGCCAAGACAAGGGGAACGGTAATCTGATTTCGGTAGTGGTAGAATATTGGCGCATGCTCCATTGGCGCCACGGAGCATACCGTCTGCACAAGAGGCAGCAACACGTGGCAGAGAGCGGCGGTGGTCATCTGCAAGGCGAAAGCCAGCGTGTTAGAAAACAGCGTTGTGGCGCAGCCACCGAGCCCAAAAAGCAGTCGTGATGGTCGCCGCTCCTTTATAGTGGGCGAACTTGACAGTGTCTCTTTCGATGCGGAATCCCATGATGGCTGGATCATCCACTAGTAGGATGTCGATATGCGTTCCTCCGGCGAAGCCAAGACAAGTGGAACGGCAATCTGATTTCGGTAGTGGTAAAATAATGGTGCGTGCTCCGTTGGCGCCACGGTGCATACCGTCTGCACAAGAGGCAGCAACACGTGGCAGAAAGCGGTGGTGATCATCTGCACTGGGAAACCAGCGTGTTAGAAGACAGCGTTGTGGCGAAGTCACCGAGCCCACAAAGCGGTCGCGATGGTCACTGCTCTTTTAGAGTTGGCGAACTTGACAGTGTGCCTTTCGATGCGGAATCCCATGATGGCTGGAGCATCAAGTAGTAGGATGTCGATATGCGTTACTCCGGTGAAGCCAAGACAAGCGGAACGGCAATCTTATTTGGGTAGTGGTAGAATGATGGCGCATGCTCTGTTGGCACCACGGTGCATATCGTCTGCACAAGAAGCAGCAACACATGGCAGAGATCGGCGGTGATGATCTCCACGGCGAAAACCAGCGTGTTAGAAGACAGCGTTGTGGCGCAGCCACCGAGCCCACAAAGCGGTCGTGATAGTCGCTGCTCCTTTATAGTTGGTGAACTTGACAGTGTCCCTTTCGATGCGTAATCCCATGATGGCTGGAGCATCCACTACTGGGGTGTCGATATGCGTTCCTCCAGCGAAGCCAGGACAAGCGGAACGGTAATCTGATTTGGGTAGTGGTAGAATCATGGCGAATGCTCCATTGGCGCCACGGTGCATACCGTCTGGACAAGAGGCAGCAACACGTGGCAGAGAGCGGCGGTGATCATCTGCAAGGCGAAAGCCAGCGTGTTTGAAAACAGCGTTGTGGCGCAGCCACCGAGCCCACAATGCGGTCGTGATGGTCGCCGCTCCTTTATAGTGGGCGAACTTGACAGTGCCCCTTTTTTATGCGGAATCCTATGATGGCTGGAACATCCACTACTGGGGTGTCGATATGCGTTCCTCCAGCGAAGCCAGGACAAGCGGAACGGTAATCTGATTTGGGTAGTGGTAGAATCATGGCGAATGCTCCATTGGCGCCACGGTGCATACCGTCTGGACAAGAGGCAGCAACACGTGGCAGAGAGCGGCGGTGATCATCTGCAAGGCGAAAGCCAGCGTGTTTGAAAACAGCGTTGTGGCGCAGCCACCGAGCCCACAGTGCGGTCGTGATGGTCGCCGCTCCTTTATAGTGGGCGAACTTGACAGTGCCTCTTTCGATGCAGAATCCCATGATGGCTGAAGCATCCACTAGTAGGATGTCGATATGCGTTCCTCCGACGAAGCCAAGACAAGCGGAACGGCAATCTGATTTCGGTAGTGGTAGAATGATGGTGCGTGCTCCATTGGCGCCACGGTGCATACCGTTTGCACAAGAGGCAGCAACACGTGGCAGAGAGCGATGGTGATCATCTGCACTAAGAAACCAGCGTGTTAGAAGAGAGCGTTGTGGCGCAGTCACCGAGCCCACAAAGCGGTCGCGATGGTCACTGCTCTTTTATAGTTGGCGAACTTGACAGGGTGCCTTTCGATGCGGAATCCCATGATGGCTGGAGCATCCAGTAGTAGGATGTCGATATGCGTTCCTCCGGTGAAGTCAAGACAAGCGGAACGGCAATCTTATTTGGGTAGTGGTAGAATGATGGCGCATGCTCTGTTGGCACCACGGTGCATATCGTCTGCACAAGAAGCAGCAACACGTGGCAGAGAGTGGCGGTGATGATCTGCACGGCGAAAACCAGCGTGTTAGAAGACATCGTTTTGGCGCAGCCACCGAGCCCACAAAGCGGCCGCGATGGTCACTGCTCCTTTATAGTTGGCGAACTTGACAGTGTCCTTTTCGATGTGGAATCCCATGATGGCTGGAGCATCCGCTAGTAGGATGTCGATATGCGTTCCTCCGGCGAAGCCAAGACAAGGGGAACGGTAATCTGATTTCGGTAGTGGTAGAATATTGGCGCATGCTCCATTGGCGCCACGGAGCATACCGTCTGCACAAGAGGCAGCAACACGTGGCAGAGAGCGGCGGTGGTCATCTGCAAGGCGAAAGCCAGCGTGTTAGAAAACAGCGTTGTGGCGCAGCCACCGAGCCCAAAAAGCAGTCGTGATGGTCGCCGCTCCTTTATAGTGGGCGAACTTGACAGTGTCTCTTTCGATGCGGAATCCCATGATGGCTGGATCATCCACTAGTAGGATGTCGATATGCGTTCCTCCGGCGAAGCCAAGACAAGTGGAACGGCAATCTGATTTCGGTAGTGGTAAAATAATGGTGCGTGCTCCGTTGGCGCCACGGTGCATACCGTCTGCACAAGAGGCAGCAACACGTGGCAGAAAGCGGTGGTGATCATCTGCACTGGGAAACCAGCGTGTTAGAAGACAGCGTTGTGGCGAAGTCACCGAGCCCACAAAGCGGTCGCGATGGTCACTGCTCTTTTAGAGTTGGCGAACTTGACAGTGTGCCTTTCGATGCGGAATCCCATGATGGCTGGAGCATCAAGTAGTAGGATGTCGATATGCGTTACTCCGGTGAAGCCAAGACAAGCGGAACGGCAATCTTATTTGGGTAGTGGTAGAATGATGGCGCATGCTCTGTTGGCACCACGGTGCATATCGTCTGCACAAGAAGCAGCAACACATGGCAGAGATCGGCGGTGATGATCTCCACGGCGAAAACCAGCGTGTTAGAAGACAGCGTTGTGGCGCAGCCACCGAGCCCACAAAGCGGTCGTGATAGTCGCTGCTCCTTTATAGTTGGTGAACTTGACAGTGTCCCTTTCGATGCGTAATCCCATGATGGCTGGAGCATCCACTACTGGGGTGTCGATATGCGTTCCTCCAGCGAAGCCAGGACAAGCGGAACGGTAATCTGATTTGGGTAGTGGTAGAATCATGGCGAATGCTCCATTGGCGCCACGGTGCATACCGTCTGGACAAGAGGCAGCAACACGTGGCAGAGAGCGGCGGTGATCATCTGCAAGGCGAAAGCCAGCGTGTTTGAAAACAGCGTTGTGGCGCAGCCACCGAGCCCACAATGCGGTCGTGATGGTCGCCGCTCCTTTATAGTGGGCGAACTTGACAGTGCCCCTTTTTTATGCGGAATCCTAAGATGGCTGGAACATCCGCTAGTCGATATGCGTTTCTCTGGCGAAGCCATGACAAGCGTAACGGCAATCTGATTTGGGTAGAGGTAGAATGACGGCGCATGCTCCATTGGCGCCACGGTGCATACCGTCTGCACAAGAGGCAGCAACACGTGGCAGAGAGCGGCGGTGATGATCTCCATGGCGAAAACCAGCGTGTTAGAAGACAGCGTTGTGGCGCAGCCACCGAGCCCACAATGCGGTCGTGATGGTCGCCGCTCCTTTATAGTGGGCGAACTGACAGTGCCTCTTTCGATGCAGAATCCCATGATGGCTGGAGCATCCACTAGTAGGATGTCGATATGCGTTCCTCCGACGAAGCCAAGACAAGCGGAACGGTAATCTGATTTGGGTAGTGGTAGAATATTGGCGCATGCTCCATTGGCGCCACGGAGCATACCGTCTGCACAAGAGACAGCAACACGTGGCAGAGAGCGGCGGTGATCATCTGCAAGGCGAAAGCCAGCGTGTTAGAAAACAGCGTTGTGGCGCAGCCACCGAGCCCAAAAAGCAGTCGTGATGGTCGCCGCTCCTTTATAGTGGGCGAACTTGACAGTGTCTCTTTCGATGCGGAATCCCATGATGGCTGGATCATCCACTAGTAGGATGTCGATATGCGTTCCTCCGGCGAAGCCAAGACAAGCGGAACGGCAATCTGATTTCGGTAGTGGTAGAATAATGGTGCATGCTCCGTTGGCGCCACGGTGCATACCGTCTGCACAAGAGGCAGCAACACGTGGCAGAAAGCGGTGGTGATCATCTGCACTGGGAAACCAGCGTGTTAGAAGACAGCGTTGTGGCGAAGTCACCGAGCCCACAAAGCGGTCGCGATGGTCACTGCTCTTTTATAGTTGGCGAACTTGACAGTGTGCCTTTCGATTCGGAATCACATGATGGCTGGAGCATCAAGTAGTAGGATGTCGATATGCGTTGCTCCGGTGAAGCCAAGACAAGCGTAACGGCAATCTTATTTGGGTAGTGGTAGAATGATGGCGCATGCTCTGTGGGTACCACGGTGCATATCGTCTGCACAAGAGGCAGCAACACGTGGCAGAGAGCGGCGGTGATGATCTCAACGGCGAAAACCAGCGTGTTAGAAGACAGCGTTGTGGCGCAGCCACCGAGCCCACAAAGCGGTCACGATCGTCGCTGCTCCTTTATAGTTGGCAAACTAGACAGTGTCCCTTTTTTATGCGTAATCCCATGATGGCTGGAGCATCCACTACTGGGGTGTCGATATGCGTTCCTCCAGCGAAGCCAGGACAAGCGGAACGGTAATCTGATTTGGGTAGTGGTAGAATCATGGCGAATGCTCCATTGGCGCCACGGTGCATACCGTCTGGACAAGAGGCAGCAACACGTGGCAGAGAGCGGCGGTGATCATCTGCAAGGCGAAAGCCAGCGTGTTTGAAAACAGCGTTGTGGCGCAGCCACCGAGCCCACAATGCGGTCGTGATGGTCGCCGCTCCTTTATAGTGGGCGAACTTGACAGTGCCTCTTTCGATGCAGAATCCCATGATGGCTGAAGCATCCACTAGTAGGATGTCGATATGCTTTCCTCCGACGAAGCCAAGACAAGCGGAACGGCAATCTGATTTCGGTAGTGGTAGAATGATGGTGCGTGCTCCATTGGCGCCACGGTGCATACCGTCTGCACAAGAGGCAGCAACACGTGGCAGAGAGCGATGGTGATCATCTGCACTAAGAAACCAGCGTGTTAGAAGAGAGCGTTGTGGCGCAGTCACCGAGCCCACAAAGCGGTCGCGATGGTCACTGCTCTTTTATAGTTGGCGAACTTGACAGGGTGCCTTTCGATGCGAAATCCCATGATGGCTGGAGCATCCAGTAGTAGGATGTCGATATGCGTTCCTCCGGTGAAGTCAAGACAAGCGGAACGGCAATCTTATTTTGGTAGTGGTAGAAAGATGGCGCATGCTCTGTTGGCGCCACGGTGCATATCGTCTGCACAAGAAGCAGCAACACGTGGCAGAGAGCGGCGGTGATGATCTGCACGGCGAAAACCAGCGTGTTAGAAGACAGCGTTGTGGCGCAGCCACCGAGCCCACAAAGCGGTCACGATCGTCGCTGCTCCTTTATAGTTGGCAAACTTGACAGTGCCCCTTTTTTATGCGGAATCCTATGATGGCTGGAACATCCGCTAGTCGATATGCGTTTCTCTGGCGAAGCCATGACAAGCGTAACGGCAATCTGATTTGGGTAGAGGTAGAATGATGGCGCATGCTCCATTGGCGCCACGGTGCATGCCGTCTGCACAAGAGGCAGCAACACGTGGCAGAGAGCGGCGGTGGTCATGTGCACGGTGAAAACCAGCTTGTTAGAAGACATCGTTTTGGCGTAGCCACTGAGCCCACAAAGCGGCCACGATGGTCACTGCTCCTTTATAGTTGGCGAACTTGACAGTGTCCCTTTCGATGTCGAATCCCATGATGGCTGGAGCATCCGCTAGTAGGATGTCGATATGCGTTACGCCGGCGAAGCCAAGACAAGTGGAACGGCAATCTTATTTGGGTAGTGGTAGAATAATTGCGCATGCTCCATTGGCGCAACATGCATACCGTCTGCACAAGAGGCAGCAACACGTGGTAGAGAGTGGCGGTGATCATCTGCATGGCGAAAACCAGCGTGTTAGAAGACAGCTATGTGGCGCAGCCACCGATCCCACAAAGTGGTCGCGATGGTTGCTGCTCCTTTATAGTTGGCGAACTCGACATTGACCCTTTCAATGCGGAATTCTATGATTACTGGAGCATCCATTAGTGGGATGTTGAAATGCGTTCCTCCGGCGAAGCCAAGACAAGCGGAACGGTAATTTGATTTAGGTAGTGGTAGAATGATGGCGCATGCTCCATTGGTGCCGCGGTTCATACCATCTGCACAAGAGGCAGCTACACGTGGCAGAGAGCAGCGGTGATCATCTGCACGGCCAAAACCAGCGCGTTAGAAGACAGCGTTGTGGCGCAGCCACCGAGCCCACAAAGCGGTCGTGATGGTCGCTGCTCCTTTATAGTTGGCGAACATGACAGTGTCCCTTTGATGCGGAATCCCATGATGGCTGGAGCATCCACTAGTGGGATGTAGATATGCGTTCCTCCGGCAAAGCCAAGACTAGCGGAACGGCAATCTGATTTCGGTAGTGGTAGAACGATGGTGCATGCTCCATTGCTGCAACGGGGCATACCATCTGCACAAGAGGCAGCAACAAGTGATAGAGAGTGGCGGTGATCAGCTGTACGGAGAAAACCAGCGTCTTAGAAGACAGCGTTGTGGAACAGCCTCCAAGCCCACATTGCGGTCGCGATTGTTTCTGCTCTTTTATAGTTGGCGACCTTGACAGTGTGCCTTTCGACGCGGAATCCCATGATGGCTGGAGCATCCAGTAGTAAGATGTCGATATGCGTTCTTCCGGTGAAGCCAAGACAAGCGGAACCGCAATCCTAATTGGGTAGTGGTGGGATGATGGCGCATGCTTTATTGGTGCCACAGTGCATACCGTCTGCACAAGAGGCAGCAACACGTGGCAGAGAGTGGCGGTGATCATCTGCACGGCGAAAACCAGCGTGTTAGAAGACAGCGTTGTGGCGCAGCCACCGAGCCAACAAAGCGGTCGTGATGGTTTCTGCTCCTTTATAGTTGGCGAACTTGACAGTGTCCCTTTCGATGCGGAATCCCATGATGGCTGGAGCATCCACTAGTGGGATGCCGATATGCGTTCCTCCGGCGAAGCCAAGACAAGCGGAACGGTAATCTGATTTGGGTAGTGGTAGAATATTGACGCATGCTCCATTGGCGCCACGGAGCATACCGTCTGCACAAGAGGCAGCAACACGTGGCAGAGAGCGGCGATGATCATCTGCAAGGCGAAAGCCAGCGTGTTAGAAAACAGCGTTGTGGCGCAGCCACCAAGCCCAAAAAGCAGTCGTGATGGTCGCCGCTCCTTTATAGTGGGCGAACTTGACAGTGTCTCTTTCGATGCGGAATCCCATGATGGCTGGATCATCCACTAGTAGGATGTCGATATGCGTTCCTCCGGCGAAGCCAAGACAAGCGGAACGGCAATCTGATTTCGGTAGTGGTAGAATAATGGTGCATGCTCCGTTGGCGCCACGGTGCATACCGTCTGCACAAGAGGCAGCAACACGTGGCAGAAAGCGGTGGTGATCATCTGCACTGGGAAACCAGCGTCTTAGAAGACAGCGTTGTGGCGAAGTCACCGAGCCCACAAAACGGTCGCGATGGTCACTGCTCTTTTATAGTTGGCGAACTTGACAGTGTGCCTTTCGATTCGGAATCCCATGATGGCTGGAGCATCAAGTAGAAGGATGTCGATATGCGTTGCTCCGGTGAAGCCAAGACAAGCGGAACGGCAATCTTATTTGGGTAGTGGTAGAATGATGGCGCATGCTCTGTGGGCACCACGGTGCATATCGTCTGCACAAGAGGCAGCAACACGTGGCAGAGAGCGGCGGTGATGATCTCCACGGCGAAAACCAGCGTGTTAGAAGACTGCGTTGTGGCGCAGCCACCGAGCCCACAAAGTGGTCACGATCATCGCTGCTCCTTTAGAGTTGGCAAACTTGACAGTGTCCCTTTGGATGCAGAATCCCATGATGGCTGGAACATCCGCTAGTCGATATGCGTTCCTTTGGCGAAACCAAGACAAGCGTAACGGCAATCTGATTTGGGTAGTGTTTGAATGATGGCGCATGCTCCATTGGCGCCACGGTGCATACCGTCTGCACAAGAGGCAGCAAAACGTGGCAGAGAGCGGCGGTGATCATCTGCACGGCGAAAACCAGCGTGTTAGAAGACAGCGTTGTTGCGCAGCCACCGAGTCCACAAAGCGGTCGTGATGGTCGCTGCTCCTTTATAGTTGGTGAACTTGACAGTGTCCCTTTCGATGCTTAATCCCATGATGGCTGGAGCATCCACTAGTGGGATGTCGATATGCGTTCCTCCAGCGAAGCCAAGACAAGCGGAACGGTAATCTGATTCGGGTAGTGGTAGAATTATGGCAGATGCTCCATTGGCGCCACGGTGCATACCGTCTGCAACTGAGGCAGCAACACGTGGCAGAGAGCGGCGGTAATCATCTGCAAGGCGAAAGCCAGCGTGTTTGAAAACAGCGTTGTGGCGCAGCCACCGAGCCCACAATGCGGTCGTGATGGTCGCCGCTCCTTTATAGTGAGCGAACTCGACATTGACCCTTTCAATGCGGAATTCTATGATTACTGGAGCATCCACTAGTGGGATGTTGAAATGCGTTCCTCCGGCGAAGCCAAGACAAGCGGAACGGTAATTTGATTTAGGTAGTGGTAGAATGATGGCGCATGCTCCATTGGTGCCACGGTTCATACCATCTGCACAAGAGGCAGCAACACGTGGCAGAGAGCGGCGGTGATCATCTGCACGGCCAAAACCAGCGCGTTAGAAGACAGCGTTGTGGCGCAGCCACCGAGCCCACAAAGCGGTCGTGATGGTCGCCGCTCCTTTATAGTGGGCGAACTTGAGAGGGTGCCTTTCGATGCGAAATCCCATGATGGCTGGAGCATCCAGTAGTAGGATGTCGATATGCGTTCCTCCGGTGAAGCCAAGACAAGCGGAACGGCAATCTTATTTGTGTATTGGTAGATTGATGGCGCATGCTCTGTTGGCGCCACGGTGCATATCGTCTGCACAAGAGGCAGCAACACGTGGCAGAGAGCGGCGGTGATGATCTGCACGGCGAAAACCAGCGTGTTAGAAGACAGCGTTGTGGCGCAGCCATCGAGCCCACAAAGCGGTCACGATGGTCACTGCTCCTTTATAGTTGGCGAACTTGACAGTGTCCCTTTCGATGTGGAATCCCATGATGGCTTGAGCATCCGCTAGTAGGATGTCGATATGCGTTACGCCGGCGAAGCCAAGACAAGTGGAACGGCAATCTTATTTGGGTAGTGGTAGAATGATTGCGCATGCTCCATTGGCGCAACATGCATACCGTCTGCACAAGAGGCAGCAACACGTGGTAGAGAGTGGCGGTGATCATCTGCATGGCGAAAACCAGCGTGTTAGAAGACAGCTATGTGGCGCAGCCACCGATCCCACAAAGTGGTCGCGATGGTACTGCTCCTTTATAGTTGGCGGACTCGACATTGACCCTTTCAATGCGGAATTCTATGATTACTGGAGCATCCACTAGTGGGATGTTGAAATGCGTTCCTCCGGCGAAGCCAAGACAAGCGAAACGGTAATTTGGTTTAGGTAGTGGTAGAATGATGGCGCATGCTCCATTGGTGCCACGGTTCATACCATCTGCACAAGAGGCAGCAACACGTGGCAGAGAGCGGTGGTGATCATCTGCACGGCCAAAACCAGCGCGTTAGAAGACAGCGTTGTGGCGCAGCCACCGAGCCCACAAAGCGGTCGTGATGGTCGCTGCTCCTTTATAGTTGGCGAACATGACAGTGTCCCTTTCGATGCAGAATCCCATGATGGCTGGAGCATTCACTAGTGGGATGTAGATATGCGTTCCTCCGGCAAAGCCAAGACTAGCGGAACGGCAATCTGATTTGGGTAGTGGTAGAACGATGGTGCATGCTCCATTGGTGCAACGGGGCATACCATCTGCACAAGAGGCAGCAACAAGTGATAGAGAGTGGCGGTGATCACCTGCCGCTCGTGTTAGAAAACAGCGTTGTGGCGCAGCCACCGAGCCCAAAAAGCAGTCGTGATGGTCGCCGCTCCTTTATAGCGGGCGAACTTGACAGTGTCTCTTTCGATGCGGAATCCCATGATGGCTGGAGCATCCACTAGTAGGATGTCGATATGCGTTCCTCCAGCGAAGCCAAGACAAGCGGAACGGCAATCTGATTTCGGTAGTGATAGAATAATGGTGCGTGCTCCGTTGGCGCCACGGTGCATACCGTCTGCACAAGAGGCAGCAACACGTGGCAGAAAGCGGTGGCGATCATCTGCACTGGGAAACCAGCGTGTTAGAAGACAGCGTTGTGGCGAAGTCACCGAGCCCACAAAGCGGTCGCGATGGTCACTGCTCTTTTATAGTTGGCGAACTTGACAGTGTGCCCTTCGATGCGGAATCCCATGATGGCTGAAGCATCCAGTAGTAGGATGTCGATATGCATTCCTCCGGTGAAGCCAAGACAAGCGGAACGACAATCTTTTTTCGGTAGTGGTAGAATAACGGCGCATGCTCTGTTGGTGCCACGGTGCATATCGTCTGCACAAGAGGCAGCAACACGTGGCAGAAAGCGGCGGTGATGATCTGCACGGCGAAAACCAGCGTGTTAGAAGACAGCGTTGTGGCGCAGCCACCGAGCTCACAAAGCGGTCACGATCGTCGCTGCTCCTTTATAGTTGGCAAACTTGACACTGTCCCTTTGGATTCGGAATTCCATGATGGCTGGAACATCCGCTAGTCGATATGCGTTTCTCTGGCGAAGCCAAGACAAGCCTAACGGCAATCTGATTTGGGTAGAGACAGAATGATGGCGCATGCTCCATTGGCGCCACGGTGCATACCGTCTGCACAAGAGGCAGCAACATGTGGCAGAGAGCGGCGGTGATCATGTGCACGGCGAAAACCAACTTTTTAGAAGACATCGTTTTGGCGCAGCCACCGAGCCCACAAAGCGGCCGCGATGGTCACTGCTCCTTTATAGTTGGCGAACTTGACAGTGTCCCTTTCGATGTGGAATCCCATGATGGCTGGAGCATCCGCTAGTAGGATGTCGATATGCGTTACGCCGGCGAAGCCAAGACAAGTGGAACGACAATCTTATTTGGGTAGTGGTAGAATCATGACGCATGCTCTATTGGCACCACGGTGCATACCATCTGCACAAGAGGCAGCAACAAGTGATAGAGAGTGTCAGTGATCATCTGTACGGCGAAAACCAGCGTGTTAGAAGACAGTGTTGTGGAACAGCCTCCAAGGCCACATTGCGGTCGCGATTGTTTCTGCTCTTTTATAGTTGGCGACCTTGACAGTGTGCCTTTCGACGCGGAATCCCATGATGGCTGGAGCATCCAGTAGTCGACATGCGTTCCTCCGGTGAAGCCAAGACAAGCGGAACGGCAATGCTAATTGGGTAGTGGTGGGATGATGGCGCATGCTTTATTGGTTCCACGGTGCATACCGTCTGCACAAGAGGCAGCAACACGTGGCAGAGAGTGGCGGTGATCATCTGCACGGCGAAAACCAGCGTGTTAGAAGACAGCGTTGTGGCGCAGCCACCGAGCCAACAAAGCGGTCGTGATGGTTTCTGCTCCTTTATAGTTGGCGAACTTGACAGTGTCCCTTTCGATGCGGAATCCCATGATGGCTGTAGCATCCACTAGTGGGATGCCGATATGCGTTCCTCCGGCGAAGCCAAGACAAGCGGAACGGTAATCTGATTTGGGTAGTGGTAGAATATTGGCGCATGCTCCATTGGCGCCACGGAGCATACCGTCTGCACAAGAGGCAGCAACACGTGGCAGAGAGCGGCGGTGATCATCTGCAAGGCGAAAGCCAGCGTGTGAGAAAACAGCGTTGTGGCGCAGCCACCGAGCCCAAAAAGCATTCGTGATGGTCGCCGCTCCTTTATAGTGGGCGAACTTGACAGTGTCTCTTTCGATGCGGAATCCCATGATGGCTGGATCATCCACTAGTAGGATGTCGATATGCGTTCCTCCGGCGAAGCCAAGACAAGCGGAACGGCAATCTGATTTCGGTAGTGGTAGAATAATGGTGCATGCTCCGTTGGCGCCACGGTGCATACCGTCTGCACAAGAGGCAGCAACACGTGGCAGAAAGCGGTGGTGATCATCTGCACTGGGAAACCAGCGTGTTAGAAGACAGCGTTGGGGCGAAGTCACCGAGCCCACAAAGCGGTCGCGATGGTCACTGCTCTTTTATAGTTGGCGAACTTCACAGTGTGCCTTTCGATTCGGAATCCCATGATGGCTGGAGCATCAAGTAGTAGGATGTCGATATGCGTTGCTCCGGTGAAGCCAAGACAAGCGGAACGGCAATCTTATTTGGGTAGTGGTAGAATGATGGCGCATGCTCTGTGGGCACCACGGTGCATATCGTCTGCACAAGAGGCAGCAACACGTGGCAGAGAGCGGCGGTGATGATCTCCACGGCGAAAACCAGCGTGTTAGAAGACAGCGTTGTGGCGCAGCCACCGAGCCAACAAAGCAGTCGCGATGGTCGCTGCTCATTTATAGTTGGCGAACTTGAAAGTGTCCCTTTCGATGCAGAATCCCATGATCACTGGAGCATCCAATAGTAGGGTGTCGATTTGCGTTCCTCCGACGAAGCCAAGACAAGCGGAACGGCAATCTGATTTCGGTAGTGGTAGAATGATGGTGCGTGCTCCATTGGCGCCACGGTGCATACCGTCTGCACAAGAGGCAGCAACACGTGGCAGAGAGCGGTGGTGATCATCTGCACTAAGAAACCAGCGTGTTAGAAGAGAGCGTTGTGGCGCAGTCACCGAGCCCACAAAGCGGTCGCGATGGTCACTGCTCTTTTATAGTTGGCGAACTTGACAGGGTGCCTTTCGATGCGGAATCCCATGATGGCTGGAGCATCCAGTAGTAGGATGTCGATATGCGTTCCTCCGGTGAAGCCAAGACAAGCAGTACGGCAATCTTATTTGGGTAGTGGTAGAATGATGGCGCATGCTCTGTTGGCACCACGGTGCATATCGTCTGCACAAGAAGCAGCAACACGTGGCAGAGATCGGCGGTGATGATCTCCTCGGCGAAAACCAGCGTGTTAGAAGACAGCGTTGTGGCGCAGCCACCGAGCCCACAAAGCGGTCGTGATGGTCGCTGCTCCTTTATAGTTGGTGAACTTGACAGTGTCCCTTTCGATGCGGGATCCCATGATGGCTGGAGCATCCACTACTTGGGTGTCGATATGCGTTCCTCCAGCGAAGCAAGAACAAGCGGAACGGTAATCTGATTTGGGTAGTGGTAGAATCATGGTGGATGCTCCATTGGCGCCACGGTGCATACCGTCTGGACAAGAGGCAGCAACACGTGGCAGAGAGCGGCGGTGATCATCTGCAAGGCGAAAGCCAGCGTGTTTGAAAACAGCGTTGTGGCGCAGCCACCGAGCCCACAATGCGGTCGTGATGGTCGCCGCTCCTTTATAGTGGGCGAACTTGAGAGGGTGCCTTTGGATGCGAAATCCCATGATGGCTGGAGCATCCAGTAGTAGGATATCGATATGCGTTCCTCCGGTGAAGCCAAGACAAGCGGAACGGCAATCTTATTTGGGTAGTGGTAGAATGATTGCGCATGCTCCATTGGCGCAACATGCATACCGTCTGCACAAGAGGCAGCAACACGTGGTAGAGAGTGGCGGTGATCATCTGCATGGCGAAAACCAGCGTGTTAGAAGACAGCTATGTGGCGCAGCCACCGATCCCACAAAGTGGTCGCGATGGTTGCTGCTCCTTTATAGTTGGCGAACTCGACATTGACCCTTTCAATGCGGAATTCTATGATTACTGGAGCATCCACTAGTGGGATGTTGAAATGCGTTCCTCCGGCGAAGCCAAGACAAGCGGAACGGTAATTTGATTTAGGTAGTGGTAGAATGATGGCGCATGCTCCATTGGTGCCACGGTTCATACCATCTGCACAAGAGGCAGCAACACGTGGCAGAGAGCGGCGGTGATCATCTGCACGGCCAAAACCAGCGCGTTAGAAGACAGCGTTGTGGCGCAGCCACCGCGCCCACAAAGCGGTCGTGATGGTCGCTGCTCCTTTATAGTTGGCGAACATGACAGTGTCCCTTTCGATGCAGAATCCTATGATGGCTGGAGCATTCACTAGTGGGAAGTAGATATGCGTTCCTCCGGCAAAGCCAAGACTAGCGGAACCGCAATCTGATTTCGATTGTGATAGAATAATGGTGCGTGCTCCGTTGGCGCCACGGTGCATACCGTCTGCACAAGAGGCAGCAACACGTGGCAGAAAGCGGTGGTGATCATCTGCACTGGGAAACCAGCGTGTTAGAAGACAGCGTTGTGGCGAAGTCACCGAGCCCACAAAGCGGTCGCGATGGTCACTGCTCTTTTATAGTTGGCGAACTGACAGTGTGCCTTTCGATGCGGAATCCCATGATGGGTGGAGCATCAAGTAGTAGGATGTCGATATGCGTTGCTCCGGTGAAGCCAAGACAAGCGGAACGGCAATCTTATTTGGGTAGGGGTGGGATGATGGCGCCTGCTTTATTGGCGCCACGGTGCATATCGTCTGCACAAGAGGCAGCAACACGTGGCAGAGAGCGGCGGTGATGATCTCCACGGCGAAAACCAGCGTTTTAGAAGACAGCGTTGTGGCGCAGCCACCGAGCCCACAAAGTGGTCACGATGGTTACTGCTCTTTTATAGTTGGCGAACTTGACAGTGTGCCTTTCGATGCGGAATCCCATGATGGCTGAAGCATCCAGTAGTAGGATGTCGATATGCATTCCTCCGGTGAAGCCAAGACAAGCGGAACGAATATCTTTTTTCGGTAGTGGTAGAATAATGGCGCATGCTCTGTTGGTGCCACGGTGCATATCGTCTGCACAAGAGGCAGCAACACGTGGCAGAAAGCGGCGGTGATGATCTGCACGGCGAAAACCAGCGTGTTAGAAGACAGCGTTGTGGCGCAGCCACCGAGCTCACAAAGCGGTCACGATCGTCGCTGCTCCTTTATAGTTGGCAAACTTGACAGTGTCCCTTTGGATGCGGAATTCTATGATGGCTGGAACATCCGCTAGTCGATATGCGTTTCTCTGGCGAAGCCAAGACAAGCCTAACGGCAATCTGATTTGGGTAGAGATAGAATGATGGCGCATGCTCCATTGGCGCCACGGTGCATACCGTCTGCACAAGAGGCAGCAACATGTGGCAGAGAGCGGCGGTGATCATGTGCACGGCGAAAACCAGCTTTTTAGAAGACATCGTTTAGGCGCAGCCACCGAGCCCACAAAGCGGCCGCGATGGTCACTGCTCCTTTATAGTTGGCGAACTTGACAGTGTCCCTTTCGATGTGGAATCCCATGATGGCTGGAGCATCCGCTAGTAGGATGTCGATATGCGTTACGCCGGCGAAGCCAAGACAAGTGGAACGGCAATCTTATTTGGGTAGTGGTAGAATGATTGCGCATGCTCCATTGGCGCAACATGCATACCGTCTGCACAAGAGGCAGCAACACGTGGCAGAGAGCGGCGGTGATCATGTGCACGGCGAAAACCAGCTTGTTAGAAGACAGCTATGTGGCGCAGCCACCGATACCACAAAGTGGTCGCGATGGTTGCTGCTCCTTTATAGTTGGCGAACTCGACATTGTCCCTTTCAATGCGGAATCCTATGATTACTGGAGCATCCAATAGTAGGATGTCGATATGCGTTCCTCCGGCGAAGCCAAGA
Organism: Rhipicephalus microplus; assembly: GCF_043290135.1. Lineage (NCBI taxonomy): Eukaryota > Metazoa > Arthropoda > Arachnida > Ixodida > Ixodidae > Rhipicephalus > Rhipicephalus microplus. The sequence continues at coordinate 15,124,628 of NW_027464587.1, read as the reverse complement.
CAAGTGGAACGGCAATCTTATTTGGGTAGTGGTAGAATCTTGACGCATGCTCTATTGGCACCACGGTGCATACCATCTGCACAAGAGGCAGCAACAAGTGATAGAGAGTGGCAGTGATCATCTGTACGGCGAAAACCAGCGTGTTAGAAGACAGTGTTGTGGAACAGCCTCCAAGCCCACATTGCGGTCGCGATTGTTTCTGCTCTTTAATAGTTGGCGACCTTGACAGTGTTCCTTTCGACGCGGAATCCCATGATGGCTGGAGCATCCAGTAGTCGATATGCGTTCCTCCGGTGAAGCCAAGACAAGCGGAACGGCAATGCTAATTGGGTAGTGGTGGGATGATGGCGCATGCTTTATTGGTGCCACGGTGCATACCGTCTGCACAAGAGGCAGCAACACGTGGCAGATAGTGGCGGTGATCATCTGCACGGCGAAAACCCGCGTGTTAGAACACAGCGTTGTGGCGCAGCCACCGAGCCAACAAAGCGGTCGTGATGGTTTCTGCTCCTTTATTGTTGGCGAACTTGACAGTGTCCCTTTCGATGCGGAATCCCATGATGGCTGGAGCATCCACTAGTGGGATGTCCATATGCGTTTCTCCGGCGAAGCCAAGAAAAGCGGAACGGCAATCTGATTTGGGTAGTGTTAGAATGATGGCGCATGCTCCATTGGCGCCACGGTGCATACCGTCTGCACAAGAGGCAGCAAAACGTGGCAGAGAGCGGCGCTGATCACCTGCCGCTCGTGTTAGAAAACAGCGTTGTGGCGCAGCCACCGAGCCCAAAAAGCAGTCGTGATGGTCGCCGCTCCTTTATAGTGGGCGAACTTGACAGTGTCTCTTTCGATGCGGAATCCCATGATGGCTGGAGCATCCACTAGTAGGATGTCGATATGCGTTCCTCCGGCGAAGCCAAGACAAGCGGAACGGCAATTTGATTTCGGTAGTGGTAGAATAATGGTGCGTGCTCCGTTGGCGCCATGGTGCATACCGTCTGCACAAGAGGCAGCAACACGTGGCAGAGATCGGCGGTGATGATCTCCACGGCAAAAACCAGCGTGTTAGAAGACAGCGTTGTGGCGCAGCCACCGAGCCCACAAAGCGGTCGTGATGGTCGCTGCTCCTTTATAGTTGGTGAACTTGACAGTGTCCCTTTCGATGCGGGATCCCATGATGGCTGGAGCATCCACTACTGGGGTGTCGATATGCGTTCCTCCAGCGAAGCCAGAACAAGCGGAACGGTAATCTGATTTGGGTAGTGGTAGAATCATGGTGGATGCTCCATTGGCGCCACGGTGCATACCGTCTGGACAAGAGGCAGCAACACGTGGCAGAGAGCGGTGGTGATCATCTGCAAGGCGAAAGCCAGCGTGTTTGAAAACAGCGTTGTGGCGCAGCCACCGAGCCCACAATGCGGTCGTGATGGTCGCCGCTCCTTTATAGTGGGCGAACTTGAGAGGGTGCCTTTCGATGCGAAATCCCATGATGGCTGGAGCATCCAGTAGTAGGATGTCGATATGCGTTCCTCCGGTGAAGCCAAGACAAGCGGAACGGCAATCTTATTTGGGTAGTGGTAGAATGATTGCGCATGCTCTATTGGCGCAACATGCATACCGTCTGCACAAGAGGCAGCAACACGTGGTAGAGAGTGGCGGTGATCATCTGCATGGCGAAAACCAGCGTGTTAGAAGACAGCTATGTGGCGCAGCCACCGATCCCACAAAGTGGTCGCGATGGTTGCTGCTCCTTTATAGTTGGCGAACTCGACATTGACCCTTTCAATGCGGAATTCTATGATTACTGGAGCATCCACTAGTGGGATGTTGAAATGCGTTCCTCCGGCGAAGCCAAGACAAGCGGAACGGTAATTTGATTTAGGTAGTGGTAGAATGATGGCGCATGCTCCATTGGTGCCACGGTTCATACAATCTGCACAAGAGGCAGCAACACGTGGCAGAGAGCGGCGGTGATCATCTGCACGGCCAAAACCAGCGCGTTAGAAGACAGCGTTGTGGTGCAGCCACCGAGCCCACAAAGCGGTCGTGATGGTCGCTGCTCCTTTATAGTTGGCGAACATGACAGTGTCCCTTTCGATGCAGAATCCCATGATGGCTGGAGCATCCACTAGTAGGATGTCGATATGCGTTCCTCCGGCGAAGCCAAGACAAGCGGAACGGCAATCTGATTTCGATTGTGATAGAATAATGGTGCGTGCTCCGTTGGCGCCACGGTGCATACCGTCTGCACAAGAGGCAGCAACACGTGGCAGAAAGCGGTGGTGATCATCTGCACTGGGAAACCAGCGTGTTAGAAGACAGCGTTGTGGCGAAGTCACCAAGCCCACAAAGCGGTCGCGATGGTCACTGCTCTTTTATAGTTGGCGAACTGACAGTGTGCCTTTCGATGCGGAATCCCATGATGGCTGGAGCATCAAGTAGTAGGATGTCGATATGCGTTGCTCCGGTGAAGCCAAGACAAGCGGAACGGCAATCTTATTTGGGTAGGGGTGGGATGATGGCGCCTGCTTTATTGGCGCCACGGTGCATATCGTCTGCACAAGAGGCAGCAACACGTGGCAGAGAGCGGCGGTGATGATCTCCACGGCGAAAACCAGCGTTTTAGAAGACAGCGTTGTGGTGCAGCCACCGAGCCCACAAAGTGGTCACGATGGTTACTGCTCTTTTAAGGTTGGCGAACTTGACAGTGTGCCTTTCGATGCGGAATCCCATGATGGCTGAAGCATCCAGTAGTAGGATGTCGATATGCATTCCTCCGGTGAAGCCAAGACAAGCGGAACGACAATCTTTTTTCGGTAGTGGTAGAATAATGGCGCATGCTCTGTTGGTGCCACGGTGCATATCGTCTGCACAAGAGGCAACAACACGTGGCAGAAAGCGGCGGTGATGATCTGCACGGCGAAAACCAGCGTGTTAGAAGACAGCGTTGTGGCGCAGCCACCGAGCTCACAAAGCGGTCACGATCGTCGCTGCTCCTTTATAGTTGGCAAACTTGACAGTGTCCCTTTGGATGCGGAATTCCATGATGGCTGGAACATCCGCTAGTCGATATGCGTTTCTCTGGCGAAGCCAAGACAAGCCTAACGGCAATCTGATTTGGGTAGAGATAGAATGATGGCGCATGCTCCATTGGCGCCACGGTGCATACCGTCTGCACAAGAGGCAGCAACATGTGGCAGAGAGCGGCGGTGATCATGTGCACGGCGAAAACCAGCTTTTTAGAAGACATCGTTTTGGCGCAGCCACCGAGCCCACAAAACGGCCGCGATGGTCACTGCTCCTTTATAGTTGGCGAACTTGACAGTGTCCCTTTCGATGTGGAATCCCATGATGGCTGGAGCATCCGCTAGTAGGATGTCGATATGCGTTACGCCGGCGAAGCCAAGACAAGTGGAACGGCAATCTTATTTGGGTAGTGGTAGAATGATTGCGCATGCTCCATTGGCGCAACATGCATACCGTCTGCACAAGAGGCAGCAACACGTGGCAGAGAGCGGCGGTGATCATGTGCACGGCGAAAACCAGCTTGTTAGAAGACAGCTATGTGGCGCAGCCACCGATGCCACAAAGTGGTCACGATGGTTGCTGCTCCTTTATAGTTGGCGAACTCGACATTGTCCCTTTCAATGCGGAATCCTATGATTACTGGAGCATCCAATAGTTGGATGTCGATTTGCGTTCCTCCGGCGAAGCCAAGACAAGTGGAACGGCAATCTTATTTGGGTTGTGGTAGAATCTTGACGCATGCTCTATTGGCACCACGGTGCATACCATCTGCACAAGAGGCAGCAACAAGTGATAGGGAGTGGCAGTGATCATCTGTACGGCGAAAACCAGCGTGTTAGAAGACAGTGTTGTGGAACAGCCTCCAAGCCCACATTGCGGTCGCGATTGTTTCTGCTCTTTAATAGTTGGCGACCTTGACAGTGTGCCTTTCGACGCGGAATCCCATGATGGCTGGAGCATCCAGTAGTCGATATGCGTTCCACCGGTGAAGCCAAGACAAGCGGAACGGCAATGCTAATTGGGTAGTGGTGGGATGATGGCGCATGCTTTATTGGTGCCACGGTGCATACCGTCTGCACAAGAGGCAGCAACACGTGGCAGATAGTGGCGGTGATCATCTGCACGGCGAAAACCAGCGTGTTAGAAGACAGCGTTGTGGCGCAGCCACCGAGCCAACAAAGCGGTCGTGATGGTTTCTGCTCCTTTATTGTTGGCGAACTTGACAGTGTCCATTTCGATGCGGAATCCCATGATGGCTTGAGCATCCACTAGTGGGATGTCCATGTGCGTTTCTCCGGCGAAGCCAAGAAAAGCGGAACGGCAATCTGATTTGGGTAGTGTTAGAATGATGGCGCATGCTCCATTGGCGCCACGGTGCATACCGTCTGCACAAGAGGCAGCAAAACGTGGCAGAGAGCGGCGCTGATCACCTGCCGCTCGTGTTAGAAAACAGCGTTGTGGCGCAGCCACCGAGCCCAAAAAGCAGTCGTGATGGTCGCCGCTCCTTTATAGTGGGCGAACTTGACAGTGTCTCTTTCGATGCGGAATCCCATGATGGCTGGAGCATCCACTAGTAGGATGTCGATATGCGTTCCTCCGGCGAAGCCAAGACAAGCGGAACGGCAATTTGATTTCGGTAGTGGTAGAATAATGGTGCGTGCTCCGTTGGCGCCGCGGTGCATACCGTCTGCACAAGAGGCAGCAACACGTGGCAGAGATCGGCGGTGATGATCTCCACGGCGAAAACCAGCGTGTTAGAAGACAGCGTTGTGGCGCAGCCACCGAGCCCACAAAGCGGTCGTGATGGTCGCTGCTCCTTTATAGTTGGTGAACTTGACAGTGTCCCTTTCGATGCGGGATCCCATGATGGCTGGAGCATCCACTACTGGGGTGTCGATATGCGTTCCTCCAGCGAAGCCAGAACAAGCGGAACGGTAATCTGATTTGGGTAGTGGTAGAATCATGGTGGATGCTCCATTGGCGCCACGGTGCATACCGTCTGGACAAGAGGCAGCAACACGTGGCAGAGAGCGGCGGTGATCATCTGCAAGGCGAAAGCCAGCGTGTTTGAAAACAGCGTTGTGGCGCAGCCACCGAGCCCACAATGCGGTCGTGATGGTCGCCGCTCCTTTATAGTGAGCGAACTTGAGAGGGTGCCTTTCGATGCGAAATCCCATGATGGCTGGAGCATCCAGTAGTAGGATGTCGATATGCGTTCCTCCGGTGAAGCCAAGACAAGCGGAACGGCAATCTTATTTGGGTAGTGGTAGAATGATTGCGCATGCTCCATTGGCGCAACATGCATACCGTCTGCACAAGAGGCAGCAACACGTGGTAGAGAGTGGCGGTGATCATCTGCATGGCGAAAACCAGCGTGTTAGAAGACAGCTATGTGGCGCAGCCACCGATCCCACAAAGGGGTCGCGATGGTTGCTGCTCCTTTATAGTATGCGAACTCGACATTGACCCTTTCAATGCGGAATTCTATGATTACTGGAGCATCCACTAGTGGGATGTTGAAATGCGTTCCTCCGGCGAAGCCAAGACAAGCGGAACGGTAATTTGATTTAGGTAGTGGTAGAATGATGGCGCATGCTCCATTGGTGCCACGGTTCATACAATCTGCACAAGAGGCAGCAACACGTGGCAGAGAGCGGCGGTGATCATCTGCACGGCCAAAACCAGCGCGTTAGAAGACAGCGTTGTGGCGCAGCCACCGAGCCCACAAAGCGGTCGTGATGGTCGCTGCTCCTTTATAGTTGGCGAACATGACAGTGTCCCTTTCGATGCAGAATCCCATGATGGCTGGAGCATTCACTAGTGGGAAGTAGATATGCGTTCCTCCGGCAAAGCCAAGACTAGCGGAACGGCAATCTGATTTGCGTAGTGGAAGAACGATGGTGCATGCTCCATTGGTGCAACGGGGCATACCATCTGCACAAGAGGCAGCAACAAGTGATAGAGAGTGGCGTTGATCACCTGCCGCTCGTGTTAGAAAACAGCGTTGTGGCGCAGCCACCGAGCCCAAAAAGCAGTCGTGATGGTCGCCGCTCCTTTATAGCGGGCGAACTTGACAGTGTCTCTTTCGATGCGGAATCCCATGATGGCTGGAGCATCCACTAGTAGGATGTCGATATGCGTTCCTCCGGCGAAGCCAAGACAAGCGGAACGGCAATCTGATTTCGATTGTGATAGAATAATGGTGCGTGCTCCGTTGGCGCCACGGTGCATACCGTCTGCACAAGAGGCAGCAACACGTGGCAGAAAGCGGTGGTGATCATCTGCACTGGGAAACCAGCGTGTTAGAAGACAGCGTTGTGGCGAAGTCACCAAGCCCACAAAGCGGTCGCGATGGTCACTGCTCTTTTATAGTTGGCGAACTGACAGTGTGCCTTTCGATGCGGAATCCCATGATGGCTGGAGCATCAAGTAGTAGGATGTCGATATGCGTTGCTCCGGTGAAGCCAAGACAAGCGGAACGGCAATCTTATTTGGGTAGGGGTGGGATGATGGCGCCTGCTTTATTGGCGCCACGGTGCATATCGTCTGCACAAGAGGCAGCAACACGTGGCAGAGAGCGGCGGTGATCTCCACGGCGAAAACCAGCGTTTTAGAAGACAGCGTTGTGGTGCAGCCACCGAGCCCACAAAGTGGTCACGATGGTTACTGCTCTTTTATAGTTGGCGAACTTGACAGTGTGCCTTTCGATGCGGAATCCCATGATGGCTGAAGCATCCAGTAGTAGGATGTCGATATGCATTCCTCCGGTGAAGCCAAGACAAGCGGAACGACAATCTTTTTTCGGTAGTGGTAGAATAATGGCGCATGCTCTGTTGGTGCCACGGTGCATATCGTCTGCACAAGAGGCAACAACACGTGGCAGAAAGCGGCGGTGATGATCTGCACGGCGAAAACCAGCGTGTTAGAAGACAGCGTTGTGGCGCAGCCACCGAGCTCACAAAGCGGTCACGATCGTCGCTGCTGCTTTATAGTTGGCAAACTTGACAGTGTCCCTTTGGATGCGGAATTCCATGATGGCTGGAACATCCGCTAGTCGATATGCGTTTCTCTGGCGAAGCCAAGACAAGCCTAACGGCAATCTGATTTGGGTAGAGATAGAATGATGGCGCATGCTCCATTGGCGCCACGGTGCATACCGTCTGCACAAGAGGCAGCAACATGTGGCAGAGAGCGGCGGTGATCATGTGCACGGCGAAAACCAGCTTTTTAGAAGACATCGTTTTGGCGCAGCCACCGAGCCCACAAAGCGGCCGCGATGGTCACTGCTCCTTTATAGTTGGCGAACTTGACAGTGTCCCTTTCGATGTGGAATCCCATGATGGCTGGAGCATCCGCTAGTAGGATGTCGATATGCGTTACGCCGGCGAAGCCAAGACAAGTGGAACGGCAATCTTATTTGGGTAGTGGTAGAATGATTGCGCATGCTCCATTGGCGCAACATGCATACCGTCTGCACAAGAGGCAGCAACACGTGGCAGAGAGCGGCGGTGATCATGTGCACGGCGAAAACCAGCTTGTTAGAAGACAGCTATGTGGCGCAGCCACCGATGCCACAAAGTGGTCGCGATGGTTGCTGCTCCTTTATAGTTGGCGAACTCGACATTGTCCCTTTCAATGCGGAATCCTATGATTACTGGAGCATCCAATAGTTGGATGTCGATATGCGTTCCTCCGGCGAAGCCAAGACAAGTGGAACGGCAATCTTATTTGGTTAGTGGTAGAATCTTGACGCATGCTCTATTGGCACCACGGTGCATACCATCTGCACAAGAGGCAGCAACAAGTGATAGAGAGTGGCAGTGATCATCTGTACGGCGAAAACCAGCGTGTTAGAAGACAGTGTTGTGGAACAGCCTCCAAGCCCACATTGCGGTCGCGATTGTTTCTGCTCTTTAATAGTTGGCGACCTTGACAGTGTGCCTTTCGACGCGGAATCCCATGATGGCTGGAGCATCCACTAGTAGGTTGTCGATATGCATTCCTCCAGCGAAGGAAAGACAAGCGGAACGGCAATCTGAATTGGGTAGTGGTAGAATGATAGCGCATGCTCCATTGGCGCCACGGTGCATACCGTCTGCACAAGAGGCAGCAACACGTGGCAGATAGTGGCGGTGATCATCTGCACGGCGAAAACCAGCGTGTTAGAAGACAGCGTTGTGGCGCAGCCACCGAGCCAACAAAGCGGTCGTGATGGTTTCTGCTCCTTTATTGTTGGCGAACTTGACAGTGTCCATTTCGATGCGGAATCCCATGATGGCTTGAGCATCCACTAGTGGGATGTCCATGTGCGTTTCTCCGGCGAAGCCAAGAAAAGCGGAACGGCAATCTGATTTGGGTAGTGTTAGAATGATGGCGCATGCTCCATTGGCGCCACGGTGCATACCGTCTGCACAAGAGGCAGCAAAACGTGGCAGAGAGCGGCGCTGATCACCTGCCGCTCGTGTTAGAAAACAGCGTTGTGGCGCAGCCACCGAGCCCAAAAAGCAGTCGTGATGGTCGCCGCTCCTTTATAGTGGGCGAACTTGACAGTGTCTCTTTCGATGCGGAATCCCATGATGGCTGGAGCATCCACTAGTAGGATGTCGATATGCGTTCCTCCGGCGAAGCCAAGACAAGCGGAACGGCAATTTGATTTCGGTAGTGGTAGAATAATGGTGCGTGCTCCGTTGGCGGCGCGGTGCATACCGTCTGCACAAGAGGCAGCAACACGTGGCAGAGATCGGCGGTGATGATCTCCACGGCGAAAACCAGCGTGTTAGAAGACAGCGTTGTGGCGCAGCCACCGAGCCCACAAAGCGGTCGTGATGGTCGCTGCTCCTTTATAGTTGGTGAACTTGACAGTGTCCCTTTCGATGCGGGATCCCATGATGGCTGGAGCATCCACTACTGGGGTGTCGATATGCGTTCCTCCAGCGAAGCCAGAACAAGCGGAACGGTAATCTGATTTGGGTAGTGGTAGAATCATGGTGGATGCTCCATTGGCGCCACGGTGCATACCGTCTGGACAAGAGGCAGCAACACGTGGCAGAGAGCGGCGGTGATCATCTGCAAGGCGAAAGCCAGTGTGTTTGAAAACAGCGTTGTGGCGCAGCCACCGAGCCCACAATGCGGTCGTGATGGTCGCCGCTCCTTTATAGTGGGCGAACTTGAGAGGGTGCCTTTCGATGCGAAATCCCATGATGGCTGGAGCATCCAGTAGTAGGATGTCGATATGCGTTCCTCCGGTGAAGCCAAGACAAGCGGAACGGCAATCTTATTTGGGTAGTGGCAGAATGATTGCGCATGCTCCATTGGCGCAACATGCATACCGTCTGCACAAGAGGCAGCAACACGTGGTAGAGAGTGGCGGTGATCATCTGCATGGCGAAAACCAGCGTGTTAGAAGACAGCTATGTGGCGCAGCCACCGATCCCACAAAGGGGTCGCGATGGTTGCTGCTCCTTTATAGTTGGCGAACTCGACATTGACCCTTTCAAAGCGGAATTCTATGATCACTGGAGCATCCACTAGTGGGATGTTGAAATGCGTTCCTCCGGCGAAGCCAAGACAAGCGGAACGGTAATTTGATTTAGGTAGTGGTAGAATGATGGCGCATGCTCCATTGGTGCCACGGTTCATACAATCTGCACAAGAGGCAGCAACACGTGGCAGAGAGCGGCGGTGATCATCTGCACGGCCCAAACCAGCGCGTTAGAAGACAGCGTTGTGGCGCAGCCACCGAGCCCACAAAGCGGTCGTGATGGTCGCTGCTCCTTTATAGTTGGCGAACATGACAGTGTCCCTTTCGATGCAGAATCCCATGATGGCTGGAGCATTCACTAGTGGGAAGTAGATATGCGTTCCTCCGGCAAAGCCAAGACTAGCGGAACGGCAATCTGATTTGGGTAGTGGTAGAACGATGGTGCATGCTCCATTGGTGCAACGGGGCATACCATCTGCACAAGAGGCAGCAACAAGTGATAGAGAGTGGCGTTGATCACCTGCCGCTCGTGTTAGAAAACAGCGTTGTGGCGCAGCCACCGAGCCCAAAAAGCAGTCGTGATGGTCGCCGCTCCTTTATAGCGGGCGAACTTGACAGTGTCTCTTTCGATGCGGAATCCCATGATGGGTGGAGCATCCACTAGTAGGTTGTCGATATGCGTTCCTCCGGCGAAGCCAAGACAAGCGGAACGGCAATCTGATTTCGATTGTGATAGAATAATGGTGCGTGCTCCGTTGGCGCCACGGTGCATACCGTCTGCACAAGAGGCAGCAACACGTGGCAGAAAGCGGCGGTGATCATCTGCACGGCGAAAACCAGCGTGTCAGAAGACAGCGTTGTGGCGCAGTCACCGAGCGCACAAAGCGGTCGCGATGGTCACTGCTCTTTTATAGTTGGCGAACTGACAGTGTGCCTTTCGATGCGGAATCCCATGATGGCTGGAGCATCAAGTAGTAGGATGTCGATATGCGTTGCTCCGGTGAAGCCAAGACAAGCGGAACGGCAATCTTATTTGGGTAGGGGTGGGATGATGGCGCCTGCTTTATTGGCGCCACGGTGCATATCGTCTGCACAAGAGGCAGCAACACGTGGCAGAGAGCGGCGGTGATGATCTCCACGGCGAAAACCAGCGTTTTAGAAGACAGCGTTGCGGTGCAGCCACCGAGCCCACAAAGTGGTCACGATGGTTACTGCTCTTTTATAGTTGGCGAACTTGACAGTGTGCCTTTCGATGCGGAATCCCATGATGGCTGAAGCATCCAGTAGTAGGATGTCGATATGCATTCCTCCGGTGAAGCCAAGACAAGCGGAACGACAATCTTTTTTCGGTAGTGGTAGAATAATGGCGCATGCTCTGTTGGCGCCACAGTGCATATCGTCTGCACAAGAGGCAGCAACACGTGGCAGAAAGCGGCGGTGATGATCTGCGCGGTGAAAACCAGCGTGTTAGAAGACAGCGTTGTGGCGCAGCCACCGAGCTCACAAAGCGGTCACGATCGTCGCTGCTCCTTTATAGTTGGCAAACTTGACAGTGTCCCTTTGGATGCGGAATTCCATGATGGCTGGAACATCCGCTAGTCGATATGCGTTTCTCTGGCGAAGCCAAGACAAGCCTAACGGCAATCTGATTTGGGTAGAGATAGAATGATGGCGCATGCTCCATTGGCGCCACGGTGCATACCGTCTGCACAAGAGGCAGCAACATGTGGCAGAGAGCGGCGGTGATCATGTGCACGGCGAAAACCAGCTTTTTAGAAGACATCGTTTTGGCGCAGCCACCGAGCCCACAAAGCGGCCGCGATGGTCACTGCTCCTTTATAGTTGGCGAACTTGACAGCATCCCTTTCGATGTGGAATCCCATGATGGCTGGAGCATCCGCTAGTAGGATGTCGATATGCGTTACGCCGGCGAAGCCAAGACAAGTGGAACGGCAATCTTATTTGGGTAGTGGTAGAATGATTGCGCATGCTCCATTGGCGCAACATGCATACCGTCTGCACAAGAGGCAGCAACACGTGGCAGAGAGCGGCGGTGATCATGTGCACGGCGAAAACCAGCTTGTTAGAAGACAGCTATGTGGCGCAGCCACCGATGCCACAAAGTGGTCGCGATGGTTGCTGCTCCTTTATAGTTGGCGAACTCGACATTGTCCCTGTCAATGCGGAATCCTATGATTACTGGAGCATCCAATAGTTGGATGTCGATATGCGTTCCTCCGGCGAAGCCAAGACAAGTGGAACGGCAATCTTATTTGGGTAGTGGTAGAATCTTGACGCATGCTCTATTGGCACCACGGTGCATACCATCTGCACAAGAGGCAGCAACAAGTGATAGAGAGTGGCAGTGATCATCTGTACGGCGAAAACCAGCGTGTTAGAAGACAGTGTTGTGGAACAGCCTCCAAGCCCACATTGCGGTCGCGATTGTTTCTGCTCTTTAATAGTTGGCGACCTTGACAGTGTGCCTTTCGACGCGGAATCCCATGATGGCTGGAGCATCCAGTAGTCGATATGCGTTCCTCCGGTGAAGCCAAGACAAGCGGAACGGCAATGCTAATTGGGTAGTGGTGGGATGATGGCGCATGCTTTATTGGTGCCACGGTGCATACCGTCTGCACAAGAGGCAGCAACACGTGGCAGATAGAGGCGGTGATCATCTGCACGGCGAAAACCAGCGTGTTAGAAGACAGCGTTGTGGCGCAGCCACCGAGCCAACAAAGCGGTCGTGATGGTTTCTGCTCCTTTATTGTTGGCGAACTTGACAGTGTCCCTTTCGATGCGGAATCCCATGATGGCTGGAGCATCCACTAGTGGGATGTCCATATGCGTTTCTCCGGCGAAGCCAAGAAAAGCGGAACGGAAATCTGATTTGGGTAGTGTTAAAATGATGGCTCATGCTCCATTGGCGCCACGGTGCATACCGTCTGCACAAGAGGCAGCAAAACGTGGCAGAGAGCGGCGCTGATCACCTGCCGCTCGTGTTAGAAAACAGCGTTGTGGCGCAGCCACCGAGCCCAAAAAGCAGTCGTGATGGTCGCCGCTCCTTTATAGTGGGCGAACTTGACAGTGTCTCTTTCGATGCGGAATCCCATGATGGCTGGAGCATCCACTAGTAGGATGTCGATATGCGTTCCTCCGGCGAAGCCAAGACAAGCGGAACGGCAATTTGATTTCGGTAGTGGTAGAATATGGGTGCGTGCTCTGTTGGCACCACGGTGCATATCGTCTGCACAAGAGACAGCAACACGTGGCAGAGTGTGGCGGTGATGATCTCTACGGCGAAAACCAGCGCGTTAGAAGATAGCGTTGTGGCGCAGCCACCGAGCCCACAAAGTGGTCACGATGGTTACTGCTCTTTTATAGTTGGCGAACTTGACAGTGTGCCTTTCGATGCGGAATCCCATGATGGCTGAAGCATCCAGTAGTAGGATGTCGATATGCATTCCTCCGGTGAAGCCAAGACAAGCGGAACGACAATCTTATTTGGGTAGTGGTAGAATAATGGCGCATGCTCTGTTGGCGCCACGGTGCATATCGTCTGCACAAGAGGCAGCAACACGTGGCAGAGAGCGGCGGTGATGATCTGCACGGCGAAAACCAGCGTGTTAGAAGACAGCGTTGTGGCGCAGCCACCGGGCTCACAAAGCGGTCACGATCGTCGCTGCTCCTTTATAGTTGGCAAACTTGACAGTGTCCCTTTGGATGCGCAATCCCATGATGGCTGGAACATCCGCTAGTCTATATGCGTTTCTCTGGCGAAGCCAAGACAAGCCTAACGGCAATCTGATTTGGGTAGAGGTAGAATGATGGCGCATGCTCCATTGGCGCCACGGTGCATACCGTTCACAAGAGGCAGCAACATGTGGCAGAGAGCGGCGGTGATCATGTGCACGGCGAAAACCAGCTTTTTAGAAGACATCGTTTTGGCGCAGCCACCGAGCCCACAAAGCGGCCACGATGGTCACTGCTCCTTTATAGTTGGCGAACTTGACAGAGTCCCTTTCGATGTGGAATCCCATGATGGCTGGAGCATCCGCTAATAGGATGTCGATATGCGTTACGCCGGCGAAGCCAAGACAAGTGGAACGGCAATCTTATTTGGGTAGTGGTAGAATGATCGCGCATGCTCCATTTGCGCAACATGCATACCGTCTGCACAAGAGGCAGCAACACGTGGTAGAGAGTGGCAGTGATCATGTGCTTGGCGAAAACCAGCGTGTTAGCAGACAGCTATGTGGCGCAGCCACCGATCCCACAAAGTGGTCGCGATGGTCGCTGCTCCTTTATAGTTGGCGAACTCGACATTGTCCCTTTATTGCGGAATCCCATGATGGCTGAAGTATCCAGTAGTAGGATGTCGATATGCATTCCTCCGGTGAAGCCAAGACAAGCGGAACGACAATCTTTTTTCGGTAGTGGTAGAATAATGGCGCATGCTCTGTTGGCGCCACAGTGCATATCGTCTGCACAAGAGGCAGCAACACGTGGCAGAGAGCGGCGGTGATGATCTGCACGGCGAAAACCAGCGTGTTAGAAGACAGCGTTGTGGCGCAGCCACCGAGCTCACAAAGCGGTCACGATCGTCGCTGCTCCTTTATAGTTGGCAAACTTGACAGTGTCCCTTTGGATGCGGAATTCCATGATGGCTGGAACATCCGCTAGTCGATATGCGTTTCTCTGGCGAAGCCAAGACAAGCCTAACGGCAATCTGATTTGGGTAGAGGTAGAATGATGGCGCATGCTCCATTGGCGCCACGGTGCATACCGTCTGCACAAGAGCCAGCAACATGTGGCAGAGAGCGGCGGTGATCATGTGCACGGCGAAAACCAGCTTTTTAGAAGACATCGTTTTGGCGCAGCCACGAGCCCACAAAGCGGCCGCGATGGTCACTGCTCCTTTATAGTTGGCGAACTTGACAGTGTCCTTTTCGATGTGGAATCCCGTGATGGCTGGAGCATCCGCTAGTAGGATGTCGATATGCGTTACGCCGGCGAAGCCAAGACAAGTGGAACGGCAATCTTATTTGGGTAGTGGTAGAATGATTGCGCATGCTCCATTGGCGCAACATGCATACCGTCTGCACAAGAGGCAGCAACACGTGGCAGAGAGCGGCGGTGATCATCTGCATGGCGAAAACCAGTGCAATAGAAGACATCATTTTGGCACAGCCACCGAGCCCACAAAGCGGCCGCGATGGTCGTTGCTCCTTAATAGTTGGCGAACTTGACAGTGTTCTTTCGATGTGGAATCCCAAGATGGCTGGAGCATCCGCTTGTAGAATGTCGATATGCGTTACGCTGGCGTAGCCAAGACAAGTGGAACGGCAATCTTATTTGGGTAGTGGTAGAATGATTGCGCATGCTCCATTGGCGCGACATGCATACCGTCTGCACAAGAGGAAGCAACATGTGGTAGAAAGTGGTGGTGATCATCTGCATGGCGAAAACCAGCGTGTTAGAAGAAATCAGCGTCGTGGCGCAGCCACCGAGCACACAAAGCGGTCACGATCGTCACTGCTCCTTTAGTGTTGGCAAACTTGACAGTGTCCCTTTAGATGCGGAATCCAATGATGGCTGGAACATCCGCTAGTCGATATGCGTTCCTCTGGCGAAGCCAAGACAAGCGTAACGGCAATCTGATTTGGGCAGTGGTAGAATCATGGCGCATGCTGTATTGGCGCCACGGTGCATACCGTCTGCGCAAGAGGCAGCAAGACGTGGCAGAGAGCGGCGTTGATCATATGCACTGAGAAAACCAGCGTGTTAGAAGACAGCGTTGTGGCGCAGCCACCGAGCCCACAAAGCAGTCACGAGGGTCGCTGCTCCTTTAATGTGGCCGAACTTGACAGTGTTCCTTTCGATGAGCAATCACATGATTGCTGGAGCATCCATTAGTAGGATGTCGATATTCGTTCCTCCGGCGAAGCCAAGACAAGCGGAACAGCAATCTGATTTGGGTAGTGGTAGAACGATGGTGCATGCTCCATTGGTGCCACGGGGCATACCATCTGCACAAGAGGCAGCAACAAGTGGTAGAGAGTAGTGGTGATCACCTGTACGGCGAAAACCAGCGTGTTAGAAGACAGCGTTGTGGCGCAGCCACCAAGCCCACAAAGCGGTCACGATCGTCGCTGCTGCTTTAGAGTTGGCAAACTTGACAGTGTCCCTTTCGATGTGGAATCCCATGATGGCTGGAGCATCCACTAGTAAGATGTCGATATGCATTCCTCCGGTGAAGCCAAGACAAGCGGAACGACAATCTTATTTGGGTAGTGGTAGAATAATGGCGCATGCTCTGTTGGCGCCACGGTGCATATCGTCTGCACAAGAGGCAGCAACACGTGGCAGAGAGCGGCGGTGATGATCTGCACGGCGAAAACCAGCGTGTTAGAAGACAGCGTTGTGGCGCAGCCACCGGGCTCACAAAGCGGTCACGATCGTCGCTGCTCCTTTATAGTTGGCAAACTTGACAGTGTCCCTTTGGATGCGCAATCCCATGATGGCTGGAGCATCCAGTAGTCGATATGCGTTCCTCCGGTGAAGCCAAGACAAGCGGAACGGCAATGCTAATTGGGTAGTGGTGGGATGATGGCGCATGCTTTATTGGTGCCACGGTGCATACCGTCTGCACAAGAGGCAGCAACACGTGGCAGATAGAGGCGGTGATCATCTGCACGGCGAAAACCAGCGTGTTAGAAGACAGCGTTGTGGCGCAGCCACCGAGCCAACAAAGCGGTCGTGATGGTTTCTGCTCCTTTATTGTTGGCGAACTTGACAGTGTCCCTTTCGATGCGGAATCCCATGATGGCTGGAGCATCCACTAGTGGGATGTCCATATGCGTTTCTCCGGCGAAGCCAAGAAAAGCGGAACGGAAATCTGATTTGGGTAGTGTTAAAATGATGGCGCATGCTCCATTGGCGCCACGGTGCATACCGTCTGCACAAGAGGCAGCAAAACGTGGCAGAGAGCGGCGCTGATCACCTGCCGCTCGTGTTAGAAAACAGCGTTGTGGCGCAGCCACCGAGCCCAAAAAGCAGTCGTGATGGTCGCCGCTCCTTTATAGTGGGCGAACTTGACAGTGTCTCTTTCGATGCGGAATCCCATGATGGCTGGAGCATCCACTAGTAGGATGTCGATATGCGTTCCTCCGGCGAAGCCAAGACAAGCGGAACGGCAATTTGATTTCGGTAGTGGTAGAATATGGGTGCGTGCTCTGTTGGCACCACGGTGCATATCGTCTGCACAAGAGACAGCAACACGTGGCAGAGTGTGGCGGTGATGATCTCTACGGCGAAAACCAGCGCGTTAGAAGATAGCGTTGTGGCGCAGCCACCGAGCCCACAAAGTGGTCACGATGGTTACTGCTCTTTTATAGTTGGCGAACTTGACAGTGTGCCTTTCGATGCGGAATCCCATGATGGCTGAAGCATCCAGTAGTAGGATGTCGATATGCATTCCTCCGGTGAAGCCAAGACAAGCGGAACGACAATCTTATTTGGGTAGTGGTAGAATAATGGCGCATGCTCTGTTGGCGCCACGGTGCATATCGTCTGCACAAGAGGCAGCAACACGTGGCAGAGAGCGGCGGTGATGATCTGCACGGCGAAAACCAGCGTGTTAGAAGACAGCGTTGTGGCGCAGCCACCGGGCTCACAAAGCGGTCACGATCGTCGCTGCTCCTTTATAGTTGGCAAACTTGACAGTGTCCCTTTGGATGCGCAATCCCATGATGGCTGGAACATCCGCTAGTCTATATGCGTTTCTCTGGCGAAGCCAAGACAAGCCTAACGGCAATCTGATTTGGGTAGAGGTAGAATGATGGCGCATGCTCCATTGGCGCCACGGTGCATACCGTTCACAAGAGGCAGCAACATGTGGCAGAGAGCGGCGGTGATCATGTGCACGGCGAAAACCAGCTTTTTAGAAGACATCGTTTTGGCGCAGCCACCGAGCCCACAAAGCGGCCACGATGGTCACTGCTCCTTTATAGTTGGCGAACTTGACAGAGTCCCTTTCGATGTGGAATCCCATGATGGCTGGAGCATCCGCTAATAGGATGTCGATATGCGTTACGCCGGCGAAGCCAAGACAAGTGGAACGGCAATCTTATTTGGGTAGTGGTAGAATGATCGCGCATGCTCCATTTGCGCAACATGCATACCGTCTGCACAAGAGGCAGCAACACGTGGTAGAGAGTGGCAGTGATCATGTGCTTGGCGAAAACCAGCGTGTTAGCAGACAGCTATGTGGCGCAGCCACCGATCCCACAAAGTGGTCGCGATGGTCGCTGCTCCTTTATAGTTGGCGAACTCGACATTGTCCCTTTATTGCGGAATCTATGATTACTGGAGCATCCAATAGTAGTATGTCGATATGCGTTCCTCCGGCGAAGCAAAGACAAGTGGAACGGCAATCTTATTTGGGTAGTGGTAGAATGATGACGCATGCTCTATTGGCGCCACGGTGCATACCGTCTGCGCAAGATGCCGCAACACGTGGCAGAGAGCGGCGGTGATCATGTGCACGGCGAAAACCAGCTTGTTAGAAGACATCGTTTTGGCGCAGCCACCGAGCCACAAAGCGGGCGTGATGGTCGCTGCTCCTTTATAGTTGGCGAACTTGACAGTGTCCCTTTCGATGCGGAATCCCATGATGGCTGGAGCATCCACTAGTGGGATGTCGATATGCGTTCCTCCGGCGAAGCCAAGACAAGCGGAACGGTAATTTGATTTAGGTAGTGGTAGAATGACGGCGCATGCTCCATTGGTGCCACGGCTCATACCATCTGCACAAGAGGCAGCAAAACGTGGCTGAGAGCGGCGGTGATCATCTGCACGGCCAAAACCAGTGCGTTAGAAGACAGCGTTGTGGCGCAGCCACCGAGCCCACAAAGCGGTCGTGATGGTCGCTGCTCCTATATAGTTGGCGAACTTGACAGTGTACCTTTCGATGCCGAATCCCATGATGGATGGAGCATTCACAAGTAGGATGTCGATATGCGTTCCTCTGGCGAAGCCAAGACAAGCGGAATGGCAATCCTAAATGGGTAGTGGTGGGATGATGGCGCATGCTTTATTGGCGCCACGTTGAATATCGTCTGCACAAGAGGCAGCAACACGTGGCAGAGAGCGGCGGTGATGATCTCCACGGCGAAAACCAGCGTTTTAGAAGACAGCGTTGTGGCGCAGCCACCGAGCCCACAAAGTGGTCACGATGGTTATTGCTCTTTCATAGTTGGCGAACTTGACAGTGTGCCTTTCGATGCGGAATCCCATGATGGCTGAAGTATCCAGTAGTAGGATGTCGATATGCATTCCTCCGGTGAAGCCAAGACAAGCGGAACGACAATCTTTTTTCGGTAGTGGTAGAATAATGGCGCATGCTCTGTTGGCGCCACAGTGCATATCGTCTGCACAAGAGGCAGCAACACGTGGCAGAGAGCGGCGGTGATGATATGCACGGCGAAAACCAGCGTGTTAGAAGACAGCGTTGTGGCGCAGCCACCGAGCTCACAAAGCGGTCACGATCGTCGCTGCTCCTTTATAGTTGGCAAACTTGACAGTGTCCCTTTGGATGCGGAATTCCATGATGGCTGGAACATCCGCTAGTCGATATGCGTTTCTCTGGCGAAGCCAAGACAAGCCTAACGGCAATCTGATTTGGGTAGAGGTAGAATGATGGCGCATGCTCCATTGGCGCCACGGTGCATACCGTCTGCACAAGAGCCAGCAACATGTGGCAGAGAGCGGCGGTGATCATGTGCACGGCGAAAACCAGCTTTTTAGAAGACATCGTTTTGGCGCAGCCACGAGCCCACAAAGCGGCCGCGATGGTCACTGCTCCTTTATAGTTGGCGAACTTGACAGTGTCCTTTTCGATGTGGAATCCCGTGATGGCTGGAGCATCCGCTAGTAGGATGTCGATATGCGTTACGCCGGCGAAGCCAAGACAAGTGGAACGGCAATCTTATTTGGGTAGTGGTAGAATGATTGCGCATGCTCCATTGGCGCAACATGCATACCGTCTGCACAAGAGGCAGCAACACGTGGCAGAGAGCGGCGGTGATCATCTGCATGGCGAAAACCAGTGCAATAGAAGACATCATTTTGGCACAGCCACCGAGCCCACAAAGCGGCCGCGATGGTCGTTGCTCCTTAATAGTTGGCGAACTTGACAGTGTTCTTTCGATGTGGAATCCCAAGATGGCTGGAGCATCCGCTTGTAGAATGTCGATATGCGTTACGCTGGCGTAGCCAAGACAAGTGGAACGGCAATCTTATTTGGGTAGTGGTAGAATGATTGCGCATGCTCCATTGGCGCGACATGCATACCGTCTGCACAAGAGGAAGCAACATGTGGTAGAAAGTGGTGGTGATCATCTGCATGGCGAAAACCAGCGTGTTAGAAGAAATCAGCGTCGTGGCGCAGCCACCGAGCACACAAAGCGGTCACGATCGTCACTGCTCCTTTAGTGTTGGCAAACTTGACAGTGTCCCTTTAGATGCGGAATCCAATGATGGCTGGAACATCCGCTAGTCGATATGCGTTCCTCTGGCGAAGCCAAGACAAGCGTAACGGCAATCTGATTTGGGCAGTGGTAGAATCATGGCGCATGCTGTATTGGCGCCACGGTGCATACCGTCTGCGCAAGAGGCAGCAAGACGTGGCAGAGAGCGGCGTTGATCATATGCACTGAGAAAACCAGCGTGTTAGAAGACAGCGTTGTGGCGCAGCCACCGAGCCCACAAAGCAGTCACGAGGGTCGCTGCTCCTTTAATGTGGCCGAACTTGACAGTGTTCCTTTCGATGAGCAATCACATGATTGCTGGAGCATCCATTAGTAGGATGTCGATATTCGTTCCTCCGGCGAAGCCAAGACAAGCGGAACAGCAATCTGATTTGGGTAGTGGTAGAACGATGGTGCATGCTCCATTGGTGCCACGGGGCATACCATCTGCACAAGAGGCAGCAACAAGTGGTAGAGAGTAGTGGTGATCACCTGTACGGCGAAAACCAACGTGTTAGAAGACAGCGTTGTGGCGCAGCCACCAAGCCCACAAAGCGGTCACGATCGTCGCTGCTGCTTTAGAGTTGGCAAACTTGACAGTGTCCCTTTCGATGTGGAATCCCATGATGGCTGGAGCATCCACTAGTAAGATGTCGATATGCATTCCTCCGGTGAAGCCAAGACAAGCGGAACGACAATCTTATTTGGGTAGTGGTAGAATAATGGCGCATGCTCTGTTGGCGCCACGGTGCATATCGTCTGCACAAGAGGCAGCAACACGTGGCAGAGAGCGGCGGTGATGATCTGCACGGCGAAAACCAGCGTGTTAGAAGACAGCGTTGTGGCGCAGCCACCGGGCTCACAAAGCGGTCACGATCGTCGCTGCTCCTTTATAGTTGGCAAACTTGACAGTGTCCCTTTGGATGCGCAATCCCATGATGGCTGGAACATCCGCTAGTCTATATGCGTTTCTCTGGCGAAGCCAAGACAAGCCTAACGGCAATCTGATTTGGGTAGAGGTAGAATGATGGCGCATGCTCCATTGGCGCCACGGTGCATACCGTTCACAAGAGGCAGCAACATGTGGCAGAGAGCGGCGGTGATCATGTGCACGGCGAAAACCAGCTTTTTAGAAGACATCGTTTTGGCGCAGCCACCGAGCCCACAAAGCGGCCACGATGGTCACTGCTCCTTTATAGTTGGCGAACTTGACAGAGTCCCTTTCGATGTGGAATCCCATGATGGCTGGAGCATCCGCTAATAGGATGTCGATATGCGTTACGCCGGCGAAGCCAAGACAAGTGGAACGGCAATCTTATTTGGGTAGTGGTAGAATGATCGCGCATGCTCCATTTGCGCAACATGCATACCGTCTGCACAAGAGGCAGCAACACGTGGTAGAGAGTGGCAGTGATCATGTGCTTGGCGAAAACCAGCGTGTTAGCAAACAGCTATGTGGCGCAGCCACCGATCCCACAAAGTGGTCGCGATGGTTGCTGCTCTTTTATAGTTGGCGAACTCGACATTGTCCCTTTATTGCGGAATCTATGATTACTGGAGCATCCAATAGTAGTATGTCGATATGCGTTCCTCCGGCGAAGCAAAGACAAGTGGAACGGCAATCTTATTTGGGTAGTGGTAGAATGATGACGCATGCTCTATTGGCGCCACGGTGCATACCGTCTGCGCAAGATGCCGCAACACGTGGCAGAGAGCGGCGGTGATCATGTGCACGGCGAAAACCAGCTTGTTAGAAGACATCGTTTTGGCGCAGCCACCGAGCCACAAAGCGGGCGTGATGGTCGCTGCTCCTTTATAGTTGGCGAACTTGACAGTGTCCCTTTCGATGCGGAATCCCATGATGGCTGGAGCATCCACTAGTGGGATGTCGATATGCGTTCCTCCGGCGAAGCCAAGACAAGCGGAACGGTAATTTGATTTAGGTAGTGGTAGAATGACGGCGCATGCTCCATTGGTGCCACGGCTCATACCATCTGCACAAGAGGCAGCAAAACGTGGCTGAGAGCGGCGGTGATCATCTGCACGGCCAAAACCAGTGCGTTAGAAGACAGCGTTGTGGCGCAGCCACCGAGCCCACAAAGCGGTCGTGATGGTCGCTGCTCCTATATAGTTGGCGAACTTGACAGTGTACCTTTCGATGCCGAATCCCATGATGGATGGAGCATTCACAAGTAGGATGTCGATATGCGTTCCTCTGGCGAAGCCAAGACAAGCGGAATGGCAATCCTAAATGGGTAGTGGTGGGATGATGGCGCATGCTTTATTGGCGCCACGTTGAATATCGTCTGCACAAGAGGCAGCAACACGTGGCAGAGAGCGGCGGTGATGATCTCCACGGCGAAAACCAGCGTTTTAGAAGACAGCGTTGTGGCGCAGCCACCGAGCCCACAAAGTGGTCACGATGGTTATTGCTCTTTCATAGTTGGCGAACTTGACAGTGTGCCTTTCGATGCGGAATCCCATGATGGCTGAAGTATCCAGTAGTAGGATGTCGATATGCATTCCTCCGGTGAAGCCAAGACAAGCGGAACGACAATCTTTTTTCGGTAGTGGTAGAATAATGGCGCATGCTCTGTTGGCGCCACAGTGCATATCGTCTGCACAAGAGGCAGCAACACGTGGCAGAGAGCGGCGGTGATGATCTGCACGGCGAAAACCAGCGTGTTAGAAGACAGCGTTGTGGCGCAGCCACCGAGCTCACAAAGCGGTCACGATCGTCGCTGCTCCTTTATAGTTGGCAAACTTGACAGTGTCCCTTTGGATGCGGAATTCCATGATGGCTGGAACATCCGCTAGTCGATATGCGTTTCTCTGGCGAAGCCAAGACAAGCCTAACGGCAATCTGATTTGGGTAGAGGTAGAATGATGGCGCATGCTCCATTGGCGCCACGGTGCATACCGTCTGCACAAGAGCCAGCAACATGTGGCAGAGAGCGGCGGTGATCATGTGCACGGCGAAAACCAGCTTTTTAGAAGACATCGTTTTGGCGCAGCCACGAGCCCACAAAGCGGCCGCGATGGTCACTGCTCCTTTATAGTTGGCGAACTTGACAGTGTCCTTTTCGATGTGGAATCCCGTGATGGCTGGAGCATCCGCTAGTAGGATGTCGATATGCGTTACGCCGGCGAAGCCAAGACAAGTGGAACGGCAATCTTATTTGGGTAGTGGTAGAATGATTGCGCATGCTCCATTGGCGCAACATGCATACCGTCTGCACAAGAGGCAGCAACACGTGGCAGAGAGCGGCGGTGATCATCTGCATGGCGAAAACCAGTGCAATAGAAGACATCATTTTGGCACAGCCACCGAGCCCACAAAGCGGCCGCGATGGTCGTTGCTCCTTAATAGTTGGCGAACTTGACAGTGTTCTTTCGATGTGGAATCCCAAGATGGCTGGAGCATCCGCTTGTAGAATGTCGATATGCGTTACGCTGGCGTAGCCAAGACAAGTGGAACGGCAATCTTATTTGGGTAGTGGTAGAATGATTGCGCATGCTCCATTGGCGCGACATGCATACCGTCTGCACAAGAGGAAGCAACATGTGGTAGAAAGTGGTGGTGATCATCTGCATGGCGAAAACCAGCGTGTTAGAAGAAATCAGCGTCGTGGCGCAGCCACCGAGCACACAAAGCGGTCACGATCGTCACTGCTCCTTTAGTGTTGGCAAACTTGACAGTGTCCCTTTAGATGCGGAATCCAATGATGGCTGGAACATCCGCTAGTCGATATGCGTTCCTCTGGCGAAGCCAAGACAAGCGTAACGGCAATCTGATTTGGGCAGTGGTAGAATCATGGCGCATGCTGTATTGGCGCCACGGTGCATACCGTCTGCGCAGGAGGCAGCAAGACGTGGCAGAGAGCGGCGTTGATCATATGCACTGAGAAAACCAGCGTGTTAGAAGACAGCGTTGTGGCGCAGCCACCGAGCCCACAAAGCAGTCACGAGGGTCGCTGCTCCTTTAATGTGGCCGAACTTGACAGTGTTCCTTTCGATGAGCAATCACATGATTGCTGGAGCATCCATTAGTAGGATGTCGATATTCGTTCCTCCGGCGAAGCCAAGACAAGCGGAACAGCAATCTGATTTGGGT
Source organism: Rhipicephalus microplus (assembly GCF_043290135.1). Lineage (NCBI taxonomy): Eukaryota > Metazoa > Arthropoda > Arachnida > Ixodida > Ixodidae > Rhipicephalus > Rhipicephalus microplus. The sequence goes on along the minus strand of NW_027464587.1, from coordinate 15,100,480 downwards.
AGTGGTAGAACGATGGTGCATGCTCCATTGGTGCCACGGGGCATACCATCTGCACAAGAGGCAGCAACAAGTGGTAGAGAGTAGTGGTGATCACCTGTACGGCGAAAACCAGCGTGTTAGAAGACAGCGTTGTGGCGCAGCCACCAAGCCCACAAAGCGGTCACGATCGTCGCTGCTGCTTTAGAGTTGGCAAACTTGACAGTGTCCCTTTCGATGTGGAATCCCATGATGGCTGGAGCATCCACTAGTAAGATGTCGATATGCGTTCCTCCGGCGAAGCCAAGACAAGCGAAATGGCAATCTTATTTGGGTAGTGGTAGAATAATGGCACGTGCTCTGTTGGTGCCATGGTGCATATCGTCTGCACAAGAGGCAGCAACACGTGGCAGAGATCGGCGGTGATCATCTGCACGGCGAAAACCAGTGTGTTAGAAGACAACGTTGTGGCGCAGCCACCGAGTCCATAAAGCGGTCGTGATGGTTTCTGCTCCTTTATAGTTGGCGAACTTGACAGGGTCCCTTTCGATGCGGAATGCCATGATGGCTGGAGCATCCACTAGTGGGATGTCGATATGCGTTCCTCCGGCGAAGCCAAGACAAGCGGAATGGTAATCTGATTTGGGTAGTGGTAGAATAATGGTGCGTGCTCCGTTGGCGCCACGGTGCATACCGTCTGCACAAGAGGCAGCAACACGTAGCAGAAAGTGGTGGTGATCATCTGCACTGGGAAAGCAGCGTGTTAGAAGACAGCGTTGTGGCGAAGCCACCGAGCCCACAAAGCGGTCACGATGGTCACTGCTCTTTTATAGTTGGCGAACTTGACAGTGTGCCTTTCGATGCGGAATCTCATGATGGCTGGAGCATCAAGTAGTAGGATGTCGATATGCGTTTCTCCGGTGAAGCCAAGACAAGCGGAACGGCAATCTTATTTGGGTAGATGTAGAATGATGGCGCATGCTCTGTTGGCGCCACGGTGCATATCGTCTGCACAAGAGGCAGCAACACGTGGCAGAGAGCGGCGGTGATGATCTGCACGGCGAAAACCAGCGTGTTAGAAGACAGCGTTGTGGCGCAGCCACCGAGCCCACAAAGTGGTCACGATCGTCGCTGCTCCTTTAGAGTTGGCAAACTTGACAGTGTCCCTTTGGAAGCAAAATCCTATGATGGCTGGAACATCTGCTAGTCGATATGCGTTCCTCTGGCGAAACCAAGACAAGCGTAACGGCAATCTGATTTGGGTAGTGGTAGAATGATGGCGCAAGCTCCATTGGCGCCACGGTGCATACCGTCTGCACAAGAGGCAGCAACACGTGGCAGAGAGCGGCGGTGATCATGTGCACTGAGAAAACCAGCTTGTTAGAAGACAGCGTTGTGGCGCAGCCACCGAGCCCACAAAGCGGCCGCGATGGTCGCTGCTCCTTTATAGTTGGCGAACTTGACAGTGTCCCTTTCGATGTGGAATTCCATGATTACTGGAGCATTCAGTAGTAAGATGTCGAGATGCGTTCCTCCGGCGAAGCCAAGACAAGCGGAACGGCAATCTTATTTGGGTAGTGGTAGAATGATGGCGCATGCTCTATAGGCGCCACGGTGCATACCGTCTGCGCAAGAGGCAGCAAGACGTGGAAGAGAGCGGCGTTGATCATATGCACTGCGAAAACCAGCGTGTTAGAAGACAGCGTTGTGGCGCAGCCACCGAGCCCACCAAGCGGTCACGATGGTCGCTGGTCCTTTAGAGTTGCCGAACTTGACAGTGTCCCTTTCGATGAGGAATCCCATGACGGCTGTAGCATCCACTAGTAGGATGTCGATATTCGTTCCTCCGGCGAAGCCAAGACAAGCGGAACGGCAATCTGATTTGGGTAGTGGTAGAACGATGGTGCATGCTCCAGTGGTGCCACGGGGCAGATCATCTGCAAAAGAGGCAGCAACAAGTGGTAGAGAGTAGCGGTGATCACCTGTACGGCGAAAACCAGCGTGTTAGAAGACAGCGTTGTGGAACAGCCACCGAGCCCACATTGTGGTCGCGATGGTCGCTGCTCCTTTATAGTTGGCGGACTTGACAGTGTCCTCTTCGATGCGGAATCCCATGATGGCTGGAGCATCCACTAGTAGGTTGTCGATATGCATTCCTCCAGCGAAACCAAGACAAGTGGAACGGCAATCTTATTTGGGTAGTGGTAGAAGGATGGTGCATGCTCCATTGGTGCCACGGGGCACACCGTCTGCACAAGAGGCAGCAACACGTGGTAGAGAGTGGCGGTGATCATCTGCACTGCGAAACCAGCGTGTTAGAAGACAGCGTTGTGGCGCAGCCACCGAGCCCACAAAGCGGTCGTGATGGTCGCTGCTCCTTTATAGTTGGCGAACTTGACAGTGTCCCTTTCGAATCAGAATCCCATGATGGCTGTAGCATCCAGTAGTAGGGTGTCGATATGCGTTCCTCCGGCGAAGGAAAGACAAGCGGAACGGCAATCTGAATTGGGTAGTGGTAGAATGATAGCGCATGCTCCATTGGCGCCACGGTGCATACCGTCTGCACAAGAGACAGCAACACGTGGCAGAGAGTGGTGGTGATCATCTGCTCTGGGAAACCAGCGTGTTAGAAGACAGGGTTGTGGCGCAGCCACCGAGCCCACAAAGCGGTCGCGATGGTCACTGCTCTTTTATAGTTGGCGAACTTGAGAGTGTGCCTTTCGATGCGGAATCCCATAATGGCTGGAGCATCCAGTAGTAGGATGTCAATATGCGTTCCTCCAGTGAAGCCAAGACAAGCGGAACGGCAATCTTATTGGGGTTGTGGTAAGATGATGGCGCATGCTTTATTGGCGCCGCGGTGCATACCGTCTGCACATAAGGCAGCAACACGTGGCAGAGAGCGGCGGTGATAATCTGCACGGCGAAAACCAGCGTCTTAGAAGACAGCGTTGTGGCGCAGCCCCCGAGCCCACAAAGCGGTCGTGATGGTCGCTGCTCCTTTATAGTTGGCGAACTTGACAGTGCCCCTTTCGATGTGGAATCCCATGATGGCTTGAGCATTCACTAGTAGGATGTCGATATGCGTTTCTTCGGCGAAGCCAAGACAAGCGGAACGGAAATCTGATTTGGGTAGTGGTAGAATAGTGGTGCATGCTCCATCGGCGCCACGGTGCATACCGTCTGCACAAGAGGCAGCAACACGTGGCCGAGAGCAGCGGTGATCATCCGCACTGGGAAACCAGCATGTTAGAAGACAGCGTTGTGTCGCAGCCACCAAGCCCACAAAGCGGTCGCTATGGTCACTGCTGTTTTATAGTTGGCGAACTTGACAGTGTGCCTTTCGATGCGGAATCCAATTTTGGCTGGAGCATCCACTTGTAAGATGTCGAAATGCGTTCCTCCGGCGAAGCCAAGACAAGCGGAATGGCAATCTTATTTGGGTAGTGGTAGAATGATGGCGCGTGCTCTCTTGGCGCCACTGTGCATACCGTCTGCATAAGAGGTAGCAACACGTGGCAGAGAGTGGCGGTGATCATCTGCACTGCGAGAACCGGCGTGTTAGATGACAGCGTTGTGGCGCAGCCACCGAGCCCACAAAGCGGTCACGATGGTCGCTGCTCCTTTAGAGTTGCCGAACTTGACAGTGTGCCTTTCGATGCGGAATCCCATGATGGCTGGAGCAACCAGTAGTAGGATGTCGATATGCGTGTCTCCGGTGAAGCCAAGACAAGCTGAATGGCAATCTTATTTGCGTAGTGGTAGAACGATGGTGCATGCTCCATTGGTGCCACGGGGCATACATTCTGCACAAGAGGCAGCAACACGTGGTAGAGAGTGGCGGTGATCATCTGTACGGCGAAAACCAGCGTGTTAGAAGACAGCGTTGTGGCGCAGCCACCGAGCCCACAAAGCAGTCGCGATGGTCGCTGCTCCTTTATAGTTTGCGAACTTGACAGTGTTCTTTCGAATCAGAATTCCATGATGGCTGGAGCATCCAGTAGTAGGGTGTCGATATGCGTTCCTCTGGCGAAGGGAAGACAAGCGGAAGGGCAATCTGGATTGCGTAGTGGTAGAATGATAGCGCATGCTCCATTGGCACCACGTTGCATACCGTCTGCACAAGAGGCAGCAACACGTGGCCGGGAGCGGCGGTTATCATCTGCAAGGCGAAAACCAGCAGGTTAGAAGACAGCGTTGTGGCGCAGCCACCGAGCCCACAAAGTGGTTGTGATAGTTGCTGCTCCTTTATAGTTGGCGAACTTGACAGTGTCCCTTTCGATGCGGAATCCCATGATGGCTGGAGCATGCTTTAGTAGGATGTCAATATGCGTTCGTCCGGCGAAGCCAAGACAAGCGGAACGGCAATCTGATTTCGGAAGTGGTAGAATGATGGCGCATGCTCCATTGGCACCATGGTGCATACCGTCTGCTCAAGAGGCAGCAACACGAGGTTGAGAGCGGTGGTGATCATCTGCACTGGGAAACCAGCATGTTAGAAAACAGCGTTTTGGCACAGCCACCAAGCCCACAAAGCGGTCGCGATGGTCACTGGTGTTTTATAGTTGGCGAACTTGACAGTGTGCTTTTCGATGCGGAATCCCATGATGGCTGGAGCAACCACTACGAGGATGTCGATATGCGTTCCTCCGGCGAAGCGAAGACAAGTGGAACGGCAATCTGATTTGGGTAGTGGTAGAATGATGGTGCATGCTCCATTGGCACCACGGTGCATACCGTCTGCACAAAAGACAGCAACAAGTGGCAGAGAGCGGCGGTGATCATCTGCTCGGCGAAAACCAGCGTGTTAGAAGACAGTGTTGTGGCGCGGGCACCGAGCCCACAAAGCGGTCACGATGGTCGCTGCTCTTTTATAATTGGAGAACTTGACAGTGTCCCTTTCGATGCGGAATCCCATGATAGCTGGAGCATCCACTAGTCGATATGCGTTCTTCCGGTGAAGCCAAGACAAGCGGAACGGCAACCTGATTTGGGTAGTGGTAGAATGATGGTGCATGCTCCATTGGCACCACGGTGCATACTGTCTGCACAAGATGCAGCAAAACGTGGCTGAGAGCGGCGGTGATCATCTGCACGGCCAAAACCAGCGCGTTAGAAGACAGCGTTGTGGCGCAGCCACCGAGCCCACAAAGCGGTCGTGATGGTCGCTGCTCCTATATAGTTGGCGAACTTGACAGTGTACCTTTCGATGCCGAATCCCATGATGGATGGAGCATTCACAAGTAGGATGTCGATATGCGTTCCTCTGGCGAAGCCAAGACAAGCGGAATGGCAATCCTAAATGGGTAGTGGTGGGATGATGGCGCATGCTTTATTGGCGCCACGGTGCATACCGTCTACACAAGAGGCAGCAACAGTGGCAGAGAGCGGCGGTGATCATCTGCACGGCGAAAACCAGCGTGTCAGAAGACAGCATTGTGGCGCAGTCACCGAGCGCACAAAGCGGTCGCGATGGTCACTGCTCTTTTATAGTTGGCGAACTGACAGTGTGCCTTTCGATGCGGAATCCCATGATGGCTGGAGAATCAAGTAGTAGGATGTCAATATGCGTTGCTCCGGTGAAGCCAAGACAAGCGGAACAGCAATCTTATTTGGGTAGTGGTGGGATGATGGCGCATGCTTTATTGGCGCCACGGTGAATATTGTCTGCACAAGAGGCAGCAACACGTGGCAGAGAGCGGCGGTGATGATCTCCACGGCGAAAACCAGCGTTTTAGAAGACAGCGTTGTGGCGCAGCCACCGAGCCCACAAAGTGGTCACGATGGTTATTGCTCTTTCATAGTTGGCGAACTTGACAGTGTGCCTTTCGATGCGGAATCCCATGATGGCTGAAGTATCCAGTAGTAGGATGTCGATATGCATTCCTCCGGTGAAGCCAAGACAAGCGGAACGACAATCTTTTTTCGGTAGTGGTAGAATAATGGCGCATGCTCTGTTGGCGCCACAGTGCATATCGTCTGCACAAGAGGCAGCAACACGTGGCAGAGAGCGGCGGTGATGATCTGCACGGCGAAAACCAGCGTGTTAGAAGACAGCGTTGTGGCGCAGCCACCGAGCTCACAAAGCGGTCACGATCGTCGCTGCTCCTTTATAGTTGGCAAACTTGACAGTGTCCCTTTGGATGCGGAATTCCATGATGGCTGGAACATCCGCTAGTCGATATGCGTTTCTCTGGCGAAGCCAAGACAAGCCTAACGGCAATCTGATTTGGGTAGAGGTAGAATGATGGCGCATGCTCCATTGGCGCCACGGTGCATACCGTCTGCACAAGAGCCAGACACATGTGGCAGAGAGCGGCGGTGATCATGTGCACGGCGAAAACCAGCTTTTTAGAAGACATCGTTTTGGCGCAGCCACGAGCCCACAAAGCGGCCGCGATGGTCACTGCTCCTTTATAGTTGGCGAACTTGACAGTGTACTTTTCGATGTGGAATCCCGTGATGGCTGGAGCATCCGCTAGTAGGATGTCGATATGCGTTACGCCGGCGAAGCCAAGACAAGTGGAACGGCAATCTTATTTGGGTAGTGGTAGAATGATTGCGCATGCTCCATTGGTGCAACATGCATACCGTCTGCACAAGAGGCAGCAACACGTGGCAGAGAGCGGCGGTGATCATCTGCATGGCGAAAACCAGTGCAATAGAAGACATCATTTTGGCACAGCCACCGAGCCCACAAAACGGCCGCGATGGTCGTTGCTCCTTAATAGTTGGCGAACTTGACAGTGTTCTTTCGATGTGGAATCCCAAGATGGCTGGAGCATCCGCTTGTAGAATGTCGATATGCGTTACGCTGGCGTAGCCAAGACAAGTGGAACGGCAATCTTATTTGGGTAGTGGTAGAATGATTGCGCATGCTCCATTGGCGCGACATGCATACCGTCTGCACAAGAGGAAGCAACATGTGGTAGAAAGTGGTGGTGATCATCTGCATGGCGAAAACCAGCGTGTTAGAAGAAATCAGCGTCGTGGCGCAGCCACCGAGCACACAAAGCGGTCACGATCGTCACTGCTCCTTTAGTGTTGGCAAACTTGACAGTGTCCCTTTAGATGCGGAATCCAATGATGGCTGGAACATCCGCTAGTCGATATGCGTTCCTCTGGCGAAGCCAAGACAAGCGTAACGGCAATCTGATTTGGGCAGTGGTAGAATCATGGCGCATGCTGTATTGGCGCCACGGTGCATACCGTCTGCGCAAGAGGCAGCAAGACGTGGCAGAGAGCGGCGTTGATCATATGCACTGAGAAAACCAGCGTGTTAGAAGACAGCGTTGTGGCGCAGCCACCGAGCCCACAAAGCAGTCACGAGGGTCGCTGCTCCCTTAATGTGGCCGAACTTGACAGTGTTCCTTTCGATGAGCAATCACATGATTGCTGGAGCATCCATTAGTAGGATGTCGATATTCGTTCCTCCGGCGAAGCCAAGACAAGCGGAACAGCAATCTGATTTGGGTAGTGGTAGAACGATGGTGCATGCTCCATTGGTGCCACGGGGCATACCATCTGCACAAGAGGCAGCAACAAGTGGTAGAGAGTAGTGGTGATCACCTGTACGGCGAAAACCAGCGTGTTAGAAGACAGCGTTGTGGCGCAGCCACCAAGCCCACAAAGCGGTCACGATCGTCGCTGCTGCTTTAGAGTTCGCAAACTTGACAGTGTCCCTTTCGATGTGGAATCCCATGATGGCTGGAGCATCCACTAGTAAGATGTCGATATGCGTTCCTCCGGCGAAGCCAAGACAAGCGAAATGGCAATTTTATTTGGGTAGTGGTAGAATAATGGCACGTGCTCTGTTGGCGCCATGGTGCATATCGTCTGCACAAGAGGCAGCAACACGTGGCAGAGATCGGCGGTGATCATCTGCACGGCGAAAACCAGTGTGTTAGAAGACAGCGTTGTGGCGCAGCCACCGAGTCCACAAAGCGGTCGTGATGGTTTCTGCTCCTTTATAGTTGGCGAACTTGACAGGGTCCCTTTCGATGCGGAATGCCATGATGGCTGGAGCATCCACTAGTGGGATGTCGATATGCGTTCCTCCGGCGAAGCCAAGACAAGCGGAATGGTAATCTGATTTGGGTAGTGGTAGAATAATGGTGCGTGCTCCGTTGGCGCCACGGTGCATACCGTATGCACAAAAGGCAGCAACACGTAGCAGAAAGTGGTGGTGATCATCTGCACTGGGAAAGCAGCGTGTTAGAAGACAGCGTTGTGGCGAAGCCACCGAGCCCACAAAGCGGTCGCGATGGTCACTGCTCTTTTATAGTTGGCGAACTTGACAGTGTGCCTTTCGATGCGGAATCCCATGATGGCTGGAGCATCAAGTAGTAGGATGTCGATATGCGTTTCTCCGGTGAAGCCAAGACAAGCGGAACGGCAATCTTATTTGGGTAGATGTAGAATGATGGCGCATGCTCTGTTGGCGCCACGGTGCATATCGTCTGCACAAGAGGCAGCAACACGTGGCAGAGAGCGGCGGTGATGATCTGCACGGCGAAAACCAGCGTGTTAGAAGACAGCGTTGTGGCGCAGCCACCGAGCCCACAAAGTGGTCACGATCGTCGCTGCTCCTTTAGAGTTGGCAAACTTGACAGTGTCCCTTTGGATGCAAAATCCTATGATGGCTGGAACATCTGCTAGTCGATATGCGTTCCTCTGGCGAAACCAAGACAAGCGTAACGGCAATCTGATTTGGGTAGTGGTAGAATGATGGCGCATGCTCCATTGGCGCCACGGTGCATACCGTCTGCACAAGAGGCAGCAACACGTGGCAGAGAGCGGCGGTGATCATGTGCACTGAGAAAACCAGCTTGTTAGAAGACAGCGTTGTGGCGCAGCCACCGAGCCCACAAAGCGGCCGCGATGGTCGCTGCTCCTTTATAGTTGGCGAACTTGACAGTGTCCCTTTCGATGTGGAATTCCATGATTACTGGAGCATTCATTAGTAAGATGTCGAGATGCGTTCCTCCGGCGAAGCCAAGACAAGCGGAACGGCAATCTTATTTGGGTAGTGGTAGAATGATGGCGCATGCTCTATTGGCGCCACGGTGCATACCGTCTGCGCAAGAGGCAGCAAGACGTGGAAGAGAGCGGCGTTGATCATATGCACTGAGAAAACCAGCGTGTTAGAAGACAGCGTTGTGGCGCAGCCACCGAGCCCACAAAGCAGTCACGAGGGTCGCTGCTCTTTTATAATTGGAGAACTTGACAGTGTCCCTTTCGATGCGGAATCCCATGATGGCTGGAGCATCCACTAGTGGGATGTTGATATGCGTTCCTCCGGCGAAGCCAAGACAAGCGGAACGGTAATTTGATTTAGGTAGTGGTAGAATGACGGCGCATGCTCCATTGGTGCCACGGCTCATACCATCTGCACAAGAGGCAGCAAAACGTGGCTGAGAGCGGCGGTGATCATCTGCACGGCCAAAACCAGCGCCTTAGAAGACAGCGTTGTGGCGCAGCCACCGAGCCCACAAAGCGGTCGTGATGGTCGCTGCTCCTATATAGTTGGCGAACTTGACAGTGTACCTTTCGATGCCGAATCCCATGATGGATGGAGCATTCACAAGTAGGATGTCGATATGCGTTCCTCTGGCGAAGCCAAGACAAGCGGAATGGCAATCCTAAATGGGTAGTGGTGGGATGATGGCGCATGCTTTATTGGCGCCACGGTGCATACCGTCTATACAAGAGGCAGCAACAGTGGCAGAGAGCGGCGGTGATCATCTGCACGGCGAAAACCAGCGTGTCAGAAGACAGCATTGTGGCGCAGTCACCGAGCGCACAAAGCGGTCGCGATGGTCACTGCTCTTTTATAGTTGGCGAACTGACAGTGTGCCTTTCGATGCGGAATCCCATGATGGCTGAAGTATCCAGTAGTAGGATGTCGATATGCATTCCTCCGGTGAAGCCAAGACAAGCGGAACGACAATCTTTTTTCGGTAGTGGTAGAATAATGGCGCATGCTCTGTTGGCGCCACAGTGCATATCGTCTGCACAAGAGGCAGCAACACGTGGCAGAGAGCGGCGGTGATGATCTGCACGGCGAAAACCAGCGTGTTAGAAGACAGCGTTGTGGCGCAGCCACCGAGCTCACAAAGCGGTCACGATCGTCGCTGCTCCTTTATAGTTGGCAAACTTGACAGTGTCCCTTTGGATGCGGAATTCCATGATGGCTGGAACATCCGCTAGTCGATATGCGTTTCTGTGGCGAAGCCAAGACAAGCCTAACGGCAATCTGATTTGGGTAGAGGTAGAATGATGGCGCATGCTCCATTGGCGCCACGGTGCATACCGTCTGCACAAGAGCCAGCAACATGTGGCAGAGAGCGGCGGTGATCATGTGCACGGCGAAAACCAGCTTTTTAGAAGACATCGTTTTGGCGCAGCCACGAGCCCACAAAGCGGCCGCGATGGTCACTGCTCCTTTATAGTTGGCGAACTTGACAGTGTCCTTTTCGATGTGGAATCCCGTGATGGCTGGAGCATCCGCTAGTAGGATGTCGATATGCGTTACGCCGGCGAAGCCAAGACAAGTGGAACGGCAATCTTATTTGGGTAGTAGTAGAATGATTGCGCATGCTCCATTGGCGCAACATGCATACCGTCTGCACAAGAGGCAGCAACACGTGGCAGAGAACGGCGGTGATCATCTGCATGGCGAAAACCAGTGCAATAGAAGACATCATTTTGGCACAGCCACCGAGCCCACAAAGCGGCCGCGATGGTCGTTGCTCCTTAATAGTTGGCGAACTTGACAGTGTTCTTTCGATGTGGAATCCCAAGATGGCTGGAGCATCCGCTTGTAGAATGTCGATATGCGTTACGCTGGCGTAGCCAAGACAAGTGGAACGGCAATCTTATTTGGATAGTGGTAGAATGATTGCGCATGCTCCATTGGCGCGACATGCATACCGTCTGCACAAGAGGAAGCAACATGTGGTAGAAAGTGGTGGTGATCATCTGCATGGCGAAAACCAGCGTGTTAGAAGAAATCAGCGTCGTGGCGCAGCCACCGAGCACACAAAGCGGTCACGATCGTCACTGCTCCTTTAGTGTTGGCAAACTTGACAGTGTCCCTTTAGATGCGGAATCAAATGATGGCTGGAACATCCGCTAGTCGATATGCGTTCCTCTGGCGAAGCCAAGACAAGCGTAACGGCAATCTGATTTGGGCAGTGGTAGAATCATGGCGCATGCTGTATTGGCGTCACGGTGCATACCGTCTGCGCAAGAGGCAGCAAGACGTGGCAGAGAGCGGCGTTGATCATATGCACTGAGAAAACCAGCGTGTTAGAAGACAGCGTTGTGGCGCAGCCACCGAGCCCACAAAGCAGTCACGAGGGTCGCTGCTCCTTTAATGTGGCCGAACTTGACAGTGTTCCTTTCGATGAGCAATCACATGATTGCTGGAGCATCCATTAGTAGGATGTCGATATTCGTTCCTCCGGCGAAGCCAAGACAAGCGGAACAGCAATCTGATTTGGGTAGTGGTAGAACGATTGTGCATGCTCCATTGGTGCCACGGGGCATACCATCTGCACAAGAGGCAGCAACAAGTGGTAGAGAGTGGCGGTGATCATCTGCACTGCAAAAACCGGCGTGTTAGATGACAGCGTTGTGGCGCAGCCACCGAGCCCACAAAGCGGTCACGATGGTCGCTGCTCCTTTAGAGTTGCCGAACTTGACAGTGTGCCTTTCGATGCGGAATCCCATGATGGCTGGAGCAACCAGTAGTAGGATGTCGATATGCGTGTCTCCGGTGAAGCCAAGACAAGCTGAATGGCAATCTTATTTGCGTAGTGGTAGAACGATGGTGCATGCTTTATTGGCGCCGCGGTGCATACCGTCTGCACATAAGGCAGCAACACGTGGCAGAGAGCGGCGGTGATAATCTGCACGGCGAAAACCAGCGTCTTAGAAGACAGCGTTGTGGCGCAGCCCCCGAGCCCACAAAGCGGTCGTGATGGTCGCTGCTCCTTTATAGTTGGCGAACTTGACAGTGCCCCTTTCGATGTGGAATCCCATGATGGCTTGAGCATTCACTAGTAGGATGTCGATATGCGTTTCTTCGGCGAAGCCAAGATAAGCGGAACGGAAATCTGATTTGGGTAGTGGTAGAATAGTGGTGCATGCTCCATCGGCGCCACGGTGCATACCGTCTGCACAAGAGGCAGCAACACGTGGCAGAGAGCAGCGGTGATCATCCGCACTGGGAAACCAGCATGTTAGAAGACAGCGTTCTGTCGCAGCCACCAAGCCCACAAAGCGGTCGCTATGGTCACTGCTGTTTTATAGTTGGCGAACTTGACAGTGTGCCTTTCAATGCGGAATCCAATTTTGGCTGGAGCATCCACTTGTAAGATGTCGAAATGCGTTCCTCCGGCGAAGCCAAGACAAGCGGAATGGCAATCTTATTTGGGTAGTGGTAGAATGATGGCGCGTGCTCTCTTGGCGCCACTGTGCATACCGTCTGCATAAGAGGTAGCAACACGTGGCAGAGAGTGGCGGTGATCATCTGCACTGCGAGAACCGGCGTGTTAGATGACAGCGTTGTGGCGCAGCCACCGAGCCCACAAAGCAGTCACGATGGTCGCTGCTCCTTTAGAGTTGCCGAACTTGACAGTGTGCCTTTCGATGCGGAATCCCATGATGGCTGGAGCAACCAGTAGTAGGATGTCGATATGCGTGTCTCCATTGAAGCCAAGACAAGCTGAATGGCAATCTTATTTGCGTAGTGGTAGAACGATGGTGCATGCTCCATTGGTGCCACGGGGCATACATTCTGCACAAGAGGCAGCAACACGTGGTAGAGAGTGGCGGTGATCATCTGTACGGCGAAAACCAGCGTGTTAGAAGACAGCGTTGTGGCGCAGCCACCGAGCCCACAAAGCAGTCGCGATGGTCGCTGCTCCTTTATAGTTTGCGAACTTGACAGTGTTCTTTCGAATCAGAATTCCATGATGGCTGGAGCATCCAGTAGTAGGGTGTCGATATGCGTTCCTCTGGCGAAGGGAAGACAAGCGGAAGGGCAATCTGGATTGCGTAGTGGTAGAATGATAGCGCATGCTCCATTGGCACCACGTTGCATACCGTCTGCACAAGAGGCAGCAACACGTGGCCGGGAGCGGCGGTGATCATCTGCAAGGCGAAAACCAGCAGGTTAGAAGACAGCGTTGTGGCGCAGCCACCGAGCCCACAAAGTGGTTGTGATAGTTGCTGCTCCTTTATAGTTGGCGAACTTGACAGTGTCCCTTTCGATGCGGAATCCCATGATGGCTGGAGCATGCTTTAGTAGGATGTCAATATGCGTTCGTCCGGCGAAGCCAAGACAAGCGGAACGGCAATCTGATTTCGGAAGTGGTAGAATGATGGCGCATGCTCCATTGGCACCATGGTGCATACCGTCTGCTCAAGAGGCAGCAACACGAGGTTGAGAGCGGTGGTGATCATCTGCACTGGGAAACCAGCATGTTAGAAAACAGCGTTTTGTCACAGCCACCAAGCCCACAAAGCGGTCGCGATGGTCACTGGTGTTTTATAGTTGGCGAACTTGACAGTGTGCTTTTCGATGCGGAATCCCATGATGGCTGGAGCATCCACTACGAGGATGTCGATATGCGTTCCTCCGGCGAAGCGAAGACAAGTGGAACGGCAATCTGATTTGGGTAGTGGTAGAATGATGGTGCATGCTCCATTGGCACCACGGTGCATACCGTCTGCACAAAAGACAGCAACAAGTGGCAGAGAGCGGCGGTGATCATCTGCTCGGCGAAAACCAGCGTGTTAGAAGACAGTGTTGTGGCGCGGGCACGAGCCCACAAAGCGGTCACGATGGTCGCTGCTCTTTTATAATTGGAGAACTTGACAGTGTCCCTTTCGATGCGGAATACCATGATAGCTGGAGCATCCACTAGTCGATATGCGTTCTTCCGGCGAAGCCAAGACAAGCGGAACGGCAACCTGATTTGGGTAGTGGTAGAATGATGGTGCATGCTCCATTGGCACCACGGTGCATACTGTCTGCACAAGATGCCGCAACACGTGGCAGAGAGCGGCGGTGATCATGTGCACGGCGAAAACCAGCTTGTTAGAAGACATCGTTTTGGCGCAGCCACCGAGCCACAAAGCGGGCGTGATGGTCGCTGCTCCTTTATAGTTGGCGAACTTGACAGTGTCCCTTTCGATGCGGAATCCCATGATGGCTGGAGCATCCACTAGTGGGATGTTGATATGCGTTCCTCCGGCGAAGCCAAGACAAGCGGAACGGTAATTTGATTTAGGTAGTGGTAGAATGACGGCGCATGCTCCATTGGTGCCACGGCTCATACCATCTGCACAAGAGGCAGCAAAACGTGGCTGAGAGCGGCGGTGATCATCTGCACGGCCAAAACCAGCGCCTTAGAAGACAGCGTTGTGGCGCAGCCACCGAGCCCACAAAGCGGTCGTGATGGTCGCTGCTCCTATATAGTTGGCGAACTTGACAGTGTACCTTTCGATGCCGAATCCCATGATGGATGGAGCATTCACAAGTAGGATGTCGATATGCGTTCCTCTGGCGAAGCCAAGACAAGCGGAATGGCAATCCTAAATGGGTAGTGGTGGGATGATGGCGCATGCTTTATTGGCGCCACGGTGCATACCGTCTATACAAGAGGCAGCAACAGTGGCAGAGAGCGGCGGTGATCATCTGCACGGCGAAAACCAGCGTGTCAGAAGACAGCATTGTGGCGCAGTCACCGAGCGCACAAAGCGGTCGCGATGGTCACTGCTCTTTTATAGTTGGCGAACTGACAGTGTGCCTTTCGATGCGGAATCCCATGATGGCTGAAGTATCCAGTAGTAGGATGTCGATATGCATTCCTCCGGTGAAGCCAAGACAAGCGGAACGACAATCTTTTTTCGGTAGTGGTAGAATAATGGCGCATGCTCTGTTGGCGCCACAGTGCATATCGTCTGCACAAGAGGCAGCAACACGTGGCAGAGAGCGGCGGTGATGATCTGCACGGCGAAAACCAGCGTGTTAGAAGACAGCGTTGTGGCGCAGCCACCGAGCTCACAAAGCGGTCACGATCGTCGCTGCTCCTTTATAGTTGGCAAACTTGACAGTGTCCCTTTGGATGCGGAATTCCATGATGGCTGGAACATCCGCTAGTCGATATGCGTTTCTCTGGCGAAGCCAAGACAAGCCTAACGGCAATCTGATTTGGGTAGAGGTAGAATGATGGCGCATGCTCCATTGGCGCCACGGTGCATACCGTCTGCACAAGAGCCAGCAACATGTGGCAGAGAGCGGCGGTGATCATGTGCACGGCGAAAACCAGCTTTTTAGAAGACATCGTTTTGGCGCAGCCACGAGCCCACAAAGCGGCCGCGATGGTCACTGCTCCTTTATAGTTGGCGAACTTGACAGTGTCCTTTTCGATGTGGAATCCCGTGATGGCTGGAGCATCCGCTAGTAGGATGTCGATATGCGTTACGCCGGCGAAGCCAAGACAAGTGGAACGGCAATCTTATTTGGGTAGTAGTAGAATGATTGCGCATGCTCCATTGGCGCAACATGCATACCGTCTGCACAAGAGGCAGCAACACGTGGCAGAGAGCGGCGGTGATCATCTGCATGGCGAAAACCAGTGCAATAGAAGACATCATTTTGGCACAGCCACCGAGCCCACAAAGCGGCCGCGATGGTCGTTGCTCCTTAATAGTTGGCGAACTTGACAGTGTTCTTTCGATGTGGAATCCCAAGATGGCTGGAGCATCCGCTTGTAGAATGTCGATATGCGTTACGCTGGCGTAGCCAGGACAAGTGGAACGGCAATCTTATTTGGATAGTGGTAGAATGATTGCGCATGCTCCATTGGCGCGACATGCATACCGTCTGCACAAGAGGAAGCAACATGTGGTAGAAAGTGGTGGTGATCATCTGCATGGCGAAAACCAGCGTGTTAGAAGAAATCAGCGTCGTGGCGCAGCCACCGAGCACACAAAGCGGTCACGATCGTCACTGCTCCTTTAGTGTTGGCAAACTTGACAGTGTCCTTTTAGATGCGGAATCAAATGATGGCTGGAACATCCGCTAGTCGATATGCGTTCCTCTGGCGAAGCCAAGACAAGCGTAACGGCAATCTGATTTGGGCAGTGGTAGAATCATGGCGCATGCTGTATTGGCGCCACGGTGCATACCGTCTGCGCAAGAGGCAGCAAGACGTGGCAGAGAGCGGCGTTGATCATATGCACTGAGAAAACCAGCGTGTTAGAAGACAGCGTTGTGGCGCAGCCACCGAGCCCACAAAGCAGTCACGAGGGTCGCTGCTCCTTTAATGTGGCCGAACTTGACAGTGTTCCTTTCGATGAGCAATCACATGATTGCTGGAGCATCCATTAGTAGGATGTCGATATTCGTTCCTCCGGCGAAGCCAAGACAAGCGGAACAGCAATCTGATTTGGGTAGTGGTAGAACGATTGTGCATGCTCCATTGGTGCCACGGGGCATACCATCTGCACAAGAGGCAGCAACAAGTGGTAGAGAGTAGTGGTGATCACCTGTACGGCGAAAACCAGCGTGTTAGAAGACAGCGTTGTGGCGCAGCCACCAAGCCCACAAAGCGGTCACGATCGTCGCTGCTGCTTTAGAGTTGGCAAACTTGACAGTGTCCCTTTCGATGTGGAATCCCATGATGGCTGGAGCATCCACTAGTAAGATGTCGATATGCGTTCCTCCGGCGAAGCCAAGACAAGCGAAATGGCAATCTTATTTGGGTAGTGGTAGAATAATGGCACGTGCTCTGTTGGCGCCATGGTGCATATCGTCTGCACAAGAGGCAGCAACACGTGGCAGAGATCGGCGGTGATCATCTGCACGGCGAAAACCAGTGTGTTAGAAGACAGCGTTGTGGCGCAGCCACCGAGTCCACAAAGCGGTCGTGATGGTTTCTGCTCCTTTATAGTTGGCGAACTTGACAGGGTCCCTTTCGATGCGGAATGCCATGATGGCTGGAGCATCTACTAGTGGGATGTCGATATGCGTTCCTCCGGCGAAGCCAAGACAAGCGGAATGGTAATCTGATTTGGGTAGTGGTAGAATAATGGTGCGTGCTCCGTTGGCGCCACGGTGCATACCGTCTGCACAAGAGGCAGCAACACGTAGCAGAAAGTGGTGGTGATCATCTGCACTGGGAAAGCAGCGTGTTAGAAGACAGCGTTGTGGCGAAGCCACCGAGCCCACAAAGCGGTCGCGATGGTCACTGCTCTTTTATAGTTGGCGAACTTGACAGTGTGCCTTTCGTAGCGGAATCCCATGATGGCTGGAGCATCAAGTAGTAGGATGTCGATATGCGTTTCTCCGGTGAAGCCAAGACAAGCGGAACGGCAATCTTATTTGGGTAGATGTAGAATGATGGCGCATGCTCTGTTGGCGCCACGGTGCATATCGTCTGCACAAGAGGCAGCAACACGTGGCAGAGAGCGGCGGTGATGATCTGCACGGCGAAAACCAGCGTGTTAGAAGACAGCATTGTGGCGCAGCCACCGAGCCCACAAAGTGGTCACGATCGTCGCTGCTCCTTTAGAGTTGGCAAACTTGACAGTGTCCCTTTGGATGCAAAATCCTATGATGGCTGGAACATCTGCTAGTCGATGTGCGTTCCTCTGGCGAAACCAAGACAAGCGTAACGGCAATCTGATTTGGGTAGTGGTAGAATGATGGCGCATGCTCCATTGGCGCCACGGTGCATACCGTCTGCACAAGAGGCAGCGACACGTGGCAGAGAGCGGCGGTGATCATGTGCACTGAGAAAACCAGCTTGTTAGAAGACAGCGTTGTGGCGCAGCCACCGAGCCCACAAAGCGGCCGCGATGGTCGCTGCTCCTTTATAGTTGGCGAACTTGACAGTGTCCCTTTCGATGTGGAATTCCATGATTACTGGAGCATTCAGTAGTAAGATGTCGAGAGGCGTTCCTCCGGCGAAGCCAAGACAAGCGGAACGGCAATCCTATTTGGGTAGTGGTAGAATGATGGCGCATGCTCTATTGGCGCCACGGTGCATACCGTCTGCGCAAGAGGCAGCAAGACGTGGAAGAGAGCGGCGTTGATCATATGCACTGCGAAAACCAGCGTGTTAGAAGACAGCGTTGTGGCGCAGCCACCGAGCCCACAAAGCGGTCACGATGGTCGCTGCTCCTTCAGAGTTGCCGAACTTAACAGTGTCCCTTTCGATGAGGAATCCCATGACGGCTGTAGCATCCACTAGTAGGATGTCGATATTCGTTCCTCCGGCGAAGCCAAGACAAGCGGAACGGCAATCTGATTTGGGTAGTGGTAGAACGATGGTGCATGCTCCAATGGTGCCACGGGGCAGATCATCTGCAAAAGAGGCAGCAACAAGTGGTAGAGAGTAGCGGTGATCACCTGTACGGCGAAAACCAGCGTGTTAGAAGACAGCGTTGTGGAACAGCCACCAAGCCCACATTGTGGTCGCGATGGTCGCTGCTCCTTTATAGTTGGCGGACTTGACAGTGTCCTCTTCGATGCGGAATCCCATGATGGCTGGAGCATCCACTAGTAGGTTGTCGATATGCATTCCTCCAGCGAAGGAAAGACAAGCGGAACGGCAATCTGAATTGGGTAGTGGTAGAATGATAGCGCATGCTCCATTGGCGCCACGGTGCATACCGTCTGCACAAGAGACAGCAACACGTGGCAGAGAGTGGTGGTGATCATCTGCACTGGGAAACCACCGTGTTAGAAGACAGGGTTGTGGCGCAGCCACCGAGCCCACAAAGCGGTCGCGATGGTCACTGCTCTTTTATAGTTGGCGAACTTGAGAGTGTGCCTTTCGATGCGGAATCCCATAATGGCTGGAGCATCCAGTAGTAGGATGTCAATATGCGTTCCTCCAGTGAAGCCAAGACAAGCGGAACGGCAATCTTATTGGGGTTGTGGTAAGATGATGGCGCATGCTTTATTGGCGCCGCGATGCATACCGTCTGCACATAAGGCAGCAACACGTGGCAGAGAGCGGCGGTGATAATCTGCACGGCGAAAACCAGCGTCTTAGAAGACAGCGTTGTGGCGCAGCCCCCGAGCCCACAAAGCGGTCGTGATGGTCGCTGCTCCTTTATAGTTGGCGAACTTGACAGTGCCCCTTTCGATGTGGAATCCCATGATGGCTTGAGCATTCACTGGTAGGATGTCGATATGCGTTTCTTCGGCGAAGCCAAGACAAGCGGAACGGAAATCTGATTTGGGTAGTGGTAGAATAGTGGTGCATGCTCCATCGGCGCCACGGTGCATACCGTCTGCACAAGAGGCAGCAACACGTGGCAGAGAGCAGCGGTGATCATCCGCACTGGGAAACCAGCATGTTAGAAGACAGCGTTGTGTCGCAGCCACCAAGCCCACAAAGCGGTCGCTATGGTCACTGCTGTTTTATAGTTGGCGAACTTGACAGTGTGCCTTTCGATGCGGAATGCAATTTTGGCTGGAGCATCCACTTGTAAGATGTCGAAATGCGTTCCTCCGGCGAAGCCAAGACAAGCGGAATGGCAATCTTATTTGGGTAGTGGTAGAATGATGGCGCGTGCTCTCTTGGGGCCACTGTGCATACCGTCTGCATAAGAGGTAGCAACACGTGGCAGAGAGTGGCGGTGATCATCTGCACTGCGAGAACCGGCGTGTTAGATGACAGCGTTGTGGCGCAGCCACCGGGCCCACAAAGCGGTCACGATGGTCGCTGCTCCATTAGAGTTGCCGAACTTGACAGTGTGCCTTTCGATGCGGAATCCCATGATGACTGGAGCAACCAGTAGTAGGATGTCGATATGCGTGTCTCCGGTGAAGCCAAGACAAGCTGAATGGCAATCTTATTTGCGTAGTGGTAGAACGATGGTGCATGCTCCATTGGTGCCACGGGGCATACATTCTGCACAAGAGGCAGCAACACGTGGTAGAGAGTGGCGGTGATCATCTGTACGGCGAAAACCAGCGTGTTAGAAGACAGCGTTTTGGCACAGCCACCAAGCCCACAAAGCGGTCGCGATGGTCACTGGTGTTTTATAGTTGGCGAACTTGACAGTGTGCTTTTCGATGCGGAATCCCATGATTGCTGGAGCATCCACTACGAGGATGTCGATATGCGTTCCTCCGGCGAAGCGAAGACAAGTGGAACGGCAATCTGATTTGGGTAGTGGTAGAATGATGGTGCATGCTCCATTGGCACCACGGTGCATACCGTCTGCACAAAAGACAGCAACAAGTGGCAGAGAGCGGCGGTGATCATCTGCTCGGCGAAAACCAGCGTGTTAGAAGACAGTGTTGTGGCGCGGGCACCGAGCCCACAAAGCGGTCACGATGGTCGCTGCTCTTTTATAATTGGAGAACTTGACAGTGTCCCTTTCGATGCGGAATCCCATGATAGCTGGAGCATCCACTAGTCGATATGCGTTCTTCCGGCGAAGCCAAGACAAGCGGAACGGCAACCTGATTTGGGTAGTGGTAGAATGATGGTGCATGCTCCATTGGCACCACGGTGCATACTGTCTGCACAAGAGGCAGCAAGAAGTGGCAGAGAGCGGCGGTGATCATCTGCTCGGCGAAAACCAGCGTGTTAGAAGACAGTGTTGTGGCGCGGGCACCTAGCCCACAAAGCGGTCACGATAGTCGCTTCTCTTTTATAATTGGCGAACTTGACAGAGTCCCTTTCGATGGGGAATCCCATGATAGATGGAGCATCCACTAGTCGATATGCGTTCTTCCGGCGAAGCCAAGACAAGCGGAACAGCAATCTTATTTGGGTAGTGGTAGAATGATGGCGCATGCTCCATTGGCGCCACGGTGCATACCGTCTGCACAAGAGGCGGCAACACGTGGCAGAGAGCGGCGGGGATCATCTGCACTGGGAAACCAGCATGTTAGAACAGAGCGTTGTGGCGCAGCCACCAAGCCCACAAAGCGGTCGTGATGATCACTGTTGTTTTATAGTTTGCGAACTTGACAGTGTCCCTTTCGATGCGGAATCCCATGATGGCTGGAGCATCCACTAGTAGGATGTCGATATGAGTTCCTCCGGCGAAGCCAAGACAAGCGGAAAGGCAATCTGATCTGGGTAGTGGTAGAATAAATGTGCATGCTCCATTGGCACCACGGTGCATACCGTCTGCACAAGAGGCAGCACCACGTGGCAGAGAGCGGCGGTGATCATCTGCACGGCGAAAACCGGCGTGTTAGAAGACAGCGTTGTGGCGAAGCCACCGAGCCCACAAAGCGGTCGTGATGGTCGCTGCTCCTTCTTAGTTGGCGAACTTGACAGTGTCCCTTTCGATGCGGAATAGCATGATGGCTGGAGCATCCACTAGTGGGATGTCGATATGCGTTCCTCCGGCGAAGCCAAGACAAGCGGAACGGTAATCTGATTTGGGTAGTGGTAGAATGACGGCGTTGCTCAATTGGCGCCACGGTGCATACCGTCTGCACAAGAGGCAGCACCACGTGGCAGAGAGCGGCGGTGATCATCTGCACGGCGAAAACCAGCGTGTTAGAAGACAGCGTTGTGGCGCAGCCACCAAGCCCACAAAGTGGTGTTGATAGTCGCTGCTCCTTTATAGTTGGCGAACTTGACAGTGTCCCTTTCGATGAGGAATCCCATGATGGCTGGAGCATGCTTTAGTAGGATGTCAATATGCGTTCGTCCGGCGAAGCCAAGACAAGCGGAACGGCAATCTGATTTCGGTAGTGGTAGAATGATGGCGCATGCTCCATTGGCTCCACGGTGCATACCGTCTCCACAAGAGGCAGCAACACGTGGCAGAGAGCAGTGGTGATCATCTGCACTGGGAAACCAGCATGTTAGAAAACAGCGTTGTGGCACAGCCACCAAGGCCACAAAGCGGTCGCGATGGTCACTGGTGTTTTATAGTTGGTGAACTTGACAGTGTGCTTTTCGATGCGGAATCCCATGATGGCTGGAGCATCCACTACGAGGATGTCGATATGCATTCTTCCGGCGAAGCCAAGACAAGCGGAACGGCAATCTGATTTGGGTAGTGGTAGAACGATGGTGCATGCTCCATTGGCACCACGGTGCATACCGTCTGCACAAGAGGCAGCAACACATGGCAGAGAGCGGCGGTGATCATCTGCACGGCGAAAACCAGCGTGTTAGAAGACAGCGTTGTGGCGCAGCCACCAAGCCCACAAAGTGGTGTTGATAGTCGCTGCTCCTTTATAGTTGGCGAACTTGACAGTGTCCCTTTCGATGAGGAATCCCATGATGGCTGGAGCATGCTTTAGTAGGATGTCAATATGCGTTCGTCCGGCGAAGCCAAGACAAGCGGAACGGCAATCTGATTTCGGTAGTGGTAGAATGATGGCGCATGCTCCATTGGCTCCACGGTGCATACCGTCTCCACAAGAGGCAGCAACACGTTGCAGAGAGCGGCGGTGATCATGTGCACGGCGAAAACCAGCTTGTTAGAAGACATCGTTTTGGCGCAGCCACCGAGCCCACAAAGCGGTCGCGATGGTCGCTGCTCCTTTATAGTTGGCGAACTTGACAGTGTCCCTTTCGATATGGAATCCCATGATAGCTGGAGCATCCGCTAGTAGGATGTCGATATGCGTTACGCCGGCGAAGCCAAGACAAGTGGAACGGCAATCTTATTTAGGTAGTGGTAGAAGGATGGTGCATGCTCCATTGGTGGCACGGGGCACACCGTCTGCACAAGAGGCAGCAACACGTGGTAGAGAGTGGCGGTGATCATCTGCACTGGGAAACCAGCATGTTAGAAAACAGCGTTGTGGCACAGCCACCAAGCCCACAAAGCGGTCGCGATGGTCACTGGTGTTTTATAGTTGGCGAACTTGACAGTGTGCTTTTCGATGCGGAATCCCATGATGGCTGGAGCATCCACTACGAGGATGTCGATATGCGTTCCTCCGGCGAAGCCAAGACAAGCGGAACAACAATCTTATTTGGGTAGTGGTAGAATGATGGCGCATGCTCTGTTGGCGCCACGGTGCATATCGTCTGCACAAGAGGCAGCAACACGTGGTAGAGAGCGGCGGTGATCATCTGCACTGGGAAACCAGCGTGTTAGTAGACAGCATTGTGGCGCAGCCACCGAGCCCACAAAGCGGTCGTGATGGTCGCCGCTCCTTTTTAGTTGGCGAACTCGACAGTGTTCCTTTCGATGCGGAATCCCATGATGGCTGGAGCATCCACTAGTAGGATGTCGATATGAGTTCCTCCGGCGAAGCCAAGACAAGCGGAAAGGCAATCTGATTTGGGTAGTGGTAGAACAATTGTGCATGCTCCATCGGCACCACGGTGCATACCGTCTGCACAAGAGGCAGCACCACGTGGCAGAGAGCGGCGGTGATCATCTGCACTGGGAAACCAGCGTGTTAGAAGACAGCGTTGTGGCGCAGCCACCGAGCCCACAAAGCGGTCACGATGGTCGCTGCTCTTTTATAAATGGCGAACTTGACAGTGTCCCTTTCGATGCGGAATCCCATAATAGCTGGAGCATCCACTAGTCGATATGCGTTCTTCCGGCGAAGCCAAGACAAGCGGAACGGCAAGCTTATTTGGGTAGTGGTAGAATGGTGGCGCATGCTCTGCTGGCGCCACTGTGCATACCGTGTGCACAAGAGGCAGCAAAACGCGACAGAGAGCGGCGGTGATCATCTGCTCGGCAAAAACCAGCGTGTTAGAAGACAGCGTTGTGGCGCAGCCACCGAACCCACAAAGCAGTCGTGATGGTCGCTGCTCCTTTATAGTTGGTGAACTTGACAGTGTCCTTTTGAATGCGGAATTCCGTGATGGCTGGAGCATCCAGTAGTAGGATGTCGATATGCGTGTCTCCGGTGAAGCCAAGACAAGCTAAATGGCAATCTTATTTGGGTAGTGGTAGAACGATGGTGCATGCTCCATCGGTGCCACGGGGCATACTATCTGCACAAGAGGCAGCAACACGTGGTAGAGAGTGGCGGTGATCATCTGTACGGCGAAAACCAGCGTGTTAGAAGACAGCGTTGTGGCGCAGCCACCGAGCCCACAAAGCAGTCCCGATGGTCGCTGCTCCTTTATAGTTGGCGAACTTGACAGTGTTCTTTCGAATCAGAATCCCATTATGGCTGGAGCATCCAGTAGTAGGGTGTCGATATGCGTTCCTCCGGCGAAGGGAAGACAAGCGGAAGGGAAATCTGGATTGGGTAGTGGTAGAATGATAGCGCATGCTCCATTGGCGCAACGTTGCATACCGTCTGCACAAGAGGCAGCACCACGTGGCAGGGAGCGGCGGTGATCAACTGCAAGGCGAAAACCAGCAGGTTAGAAGACAGCGTTGTGGCGCCGCCACCGAGCCCACAAAGTGGTTGTGATAGTCACTGCTCCTTTATAGTTGGCGAACTTGACAGTGTCCCTTTCGATGCTGAATTCCATGATGGCTGGAGCATGCTTTAGTAGGATGTCAATATGCGTTCGTCCGGCGAAGCCAAGACAAGCGGAACGGCAATCTGATTGTGGTAGTGGTAGAATGATGGCGCATGCTCCATTGGCACCATGGTGCATACCGTCTGCACAAGAGGCAGCAACACGTGGCAGAGAGCGGTGGTGATCATCTGCACTGGGAAACCAGCTTGTTAGAAGACAGCGTTGTGGCGCAGCCACCGAGCCAACAAATCGGTCGTGATGGTTTCTGCTCCTTTATTGTTGGCGAAATTGACAGTGTCCCTTTCGATGCGGAATCCCATGATGGCTGGAGCATTCACTAGTAGGATATCGATATGCCTTCCTCCGGCAAAGCCAAGACAAGCGGAACGGCAATCTGATTTCGTTAGTGGTAGAACGATGGCGCATGCTCTACTGGCGCCACGGTGCATACCGTCTGCACAAGAGGCAGCAACACGTGGCAGAGAGCAGTGGTGATCATCTGCACTGGGAAACCAGCATGTTAGAAAACAGCGTTGTGGCACAGCCACCAAGGCCACAAAGCGGTCGCGATGGTCACTGGTGTTTTATAGTTGGTGAACTTGACAGTGTGCTTTTCGATGCGGAATCCCATGATGGCTGGAGCATCCACTACGAGGATGTCGATATGCATTCTTCCGGCGAAGCCAAGACAAGCGGAACGGCATACTGATTTGGGTAGTGGTAGAACGATGGTGCATGCTCCATTGGCACCACGGTGCATACCGTCTGCACAAGAGGCAGCAAGAAGTGGCAGAGAGCGGGGGTGATCATCTGCTCGGCGAAAACCAGCGTGTTAGAAGGCAGTGTTGTGGCGCGGGCACCGAGCCCACAAAGCGGTCACGATAGTCGCTGCTCTTTTATAATTGGCGAACTTGACAGTGTCCCTTTAGATGCAGAATCCCATGATAGCTGGAGCATCCACTAGTTGATATGCGTTCTTCCGGCGAAGCCAAGACAAGCGGAACGGCAATCTTATTTGGGTAGTGGTAGAATGATGGCGCATGCTCCATTGGCGCCACGGTGCATACCGTCTGCACAAGAGGCGGCAACACGTGGCAGAGAGCGGCGGGGATCATCTGCACTGGGAAACCAGCATTTTAGAACAGAGCGTTGTGGCGCAGCCACCAAGCCCACAAAGCGGTCGTGATGATCACTGCTAATTTATAGTTGGCGAACTTTACAGTGTCCCTTTCGATGCGGAATCCCATGATGGCTGGAGCATCCACTAGTAGGATGTCGATATGAGTTCCTCCGCCGAAGCCAAGACAAGCGGAAAGGCCACTGATCTGGGTAGTGGTAGAATAATTGTGCATGCTACATTGGCACCACGGTGCATACCGTCTGCACAAGAGGCAGCACCACGTGGCAGAGAGCGGCGGTGATCATCTGCACGGCGAAAACCAGCGTGTTAGAAGACAGCGTTGTGGCGAAGCCACCGAGCCCACAAAGCGGTCGTGATGGTCGCTGCTCCTTCATAGTTGGCGAACTTGACAGTGTCCCTTTCGATTCGGAATCCCATGATAGCTGGAGCATCCACTTGTCGATATGCGTTCTTCCGGCGAAGCCAAGACAAGCGGAACGGCAAGCTTATTTGGGTAGTGGTAGAATGGTGGCGCATGCTCTGTTGGCGCCACGGTGCATACCGTCTGCACAAGAGGCAGCAAAACGTGGCGGAGAGCGGCGGTGATCATCTGCTCGGCAAAAACCAGCGTGTTAGAAGACAGCGTTGTGGCGCAGCCACCGAGCCCACAAAGCAGTCGTGATGGTCGCTGCTCCTTTATAGTTGGTGAACTTGACAGTGTCCCTTTCGATGCGGAATTCCATGATGGCTGGAGCATCCACTAGTGGGATGTCGATATGCGTTCCTCCGGCGAAGCCAAGACAAGCGGAACGGTAATCTGATTTGGGTAGTGGTAGAATGACGGCGCATGCTCAATTGGCGCCACGGTGCATACCGTCTGCACAAGAGGCAGCAACACATGGCAGAGAGCGGCGGTGATCATCTGCAAGGCGAAAGCCAGCGTGTTAGAAAACAGCGTTGTGGCGCAGCCACCGAGCCCACAAAGCGGTCGCGATGGTCGCTGCTCCTTTATAGTTGGCGAACTTGACAGTGTCCCTTTCGATATGGAATCCCATGATGGCTGGAGCATCCGCTAGTAGGATGTCGATATGCGTTACGCCGGCGAAGCCAAGACAAGTGGAACGGCAATCTTATTTGGGTAGTGGTAGAAGGATGGTGCATGCTCCATTGGTGCCACGGGGCACACCGTCTGCACAAGAAGCAGCAACACGTGGCAGAGATCAGCGGTGATCATCTGCACTGGGAAACCAGCATGTTAGAAGACAGCGTTGTGTCGCAGCCACAAAGCCCACAAAGCGGTCGCTATGGTCACTGCTGTTTTATAGTGTGCGAACTTGACAGTGTGCCTTTCGATGCGGAATCCCATTTTGGCTGGAGCATCCACTAGTAAGATGTCGATATGCGTTCCTCCGGCGAAGCCAAGACAAGCGGAATGGCAATCTTATTTGGGTAGTGGTAGAATGATGGCGCGTGCTCTCTTGGCGCCACTGCGCATACCGTCTGCATAAGAGGTAGCAACACGTTGCAGAGAGTGGCGGTGATCATCTGCACTGCGAAAACCGGCGTGTTAGATGACAGCGTTGTGGCGCAGCCACCGAGCCCACAAAGCGGTCACGATGGTCGCTGCTCCTTTAGAGTTGCCGAACTTGACAGTGTGCCTTTCGATGCGGAATCCCATGATGGCTGGAGCATCCAGTAGTAGGATGTCGATATGCTTTCCTCCGGTGAAGCCAAGACAAGCCGAATGGCAATCTTATTTGGGTAGTGGTAGAACGATGGTGCATGCTCCATTGGTGCCACAGGGCATACCATCTGCACAAGAGGCAGCAACACGTGGTAGAGAGTGGCGGTAATCATCTGTACGGCGAAAACCAGCGTGTTAGAAGACAGCGTTGTGGCGCAGCCACCAAACCACAAAGCAGTCACGATGGTCGCTGCTCTTTTATAAGTTGGCAAACTTGACAGGGTCTCTTTCGAATCAGAACCCCATGATGGCTGGAGCATCCTGTAGTAGGGTGTCGATATGCGTTCCTCCGGCGAAGGGAAGACAAGCGGAACGGCAATCTGAATTGGGTAGTCGTAGAATGATAGCACATGCTTCATTGGCGCCACGGTGCATACCGTCTGCACAAGAGGCAGCAACACGTGGCAGAGAGCGGTGGTGATCATCTGCACTGGGAAACCAGCGTGTCAGAAGACAGCGTTGTGGCGCAGCCACCGAGCCAACAAATCGGTCGTGATGGTTTCTGCTCCTTTATAGTTGGCGAACTTGACAGTGTCCCTTTCGAATCAGAATCCCATGATGGCTGTAGCATCCAGTAGTAGGGTGTCGATATGCGTTCCTCCGGCGAAGCCAAGACAAGCGAAATGGCAATCTTATTTGGGTAGTGGTAGAATGATGGCACGTGCTCTGTTGGCGCCATGGTGCATATTGTCTGCACAAGAGGCAGCAACACGTGGCAGAGAGCGGCGGTGATCATCTGCATGGCGAAAACCAGCGTGTTAGAAGACAGCGTTGTGGAGCAGCCACCGAGCCCACAAAGCGGTCGTGATGGTCGCTGCTCCTTTATAGTTGGCGAACTTGACAGTGTCCCTTTCGAATCAGAATCCCATGATGGCTGTAGCATCCAGTAGTAGGGTGTCGACATGCGTTCCTCCGGCGAAGGGAACACAAGCGGAACGGCAATCTGAATTGGGTAGTGGTAGAATGATAGCGCATGCTCCATTGGCGCCACGGTGCATACCGTCTGCACAAGAGGCCGCAACACGTGGCAGAGAGTGGTGGTGATCATCTGCACTGGGAAACCAGCGTGTTAGAAGACAGGGTTGCGGCGCAGCCACCGAGCCAACAAATCGGTCATGATGGTTTCTGCTCCTTTATAGTTGGCGAACTTGACAGTGTCCCTTTCGAATCAGAATCCCATGATGGCTGGAGCATCCACTACGAGGATGTCGATATGCGTTCCTCCGGCGAAGCCAAGACAAGCGGAACGGCAATCTAATTTGGGTAGTGGTAGAATGATGGTGCATGCTCCATTGGCACAACGGTGCATACCGTCTGCACAAGAGGCAGCAACAAGTGGCAGAGAGCGGCGGTGATCATCTGCTCGGCGAAAACCAGCGTGTTAGAAGACAGCATTGTGGCGCAGCCACCGAGCCCACAAAGCGGTCGTGATGGTCGCCGCTCCTTTTTAGTTGGCGAACTCGACAGTGTCCCTTTCGATGCGGAATCCCATGATGGCTGGAGCATCCACTAGTAGGATGTCGATATGAGTTCCTCCGGCGAAGCCAAGACAAGCGGAAAGGCAATCTGATTTGGGTAGTGGTAGAACAATTGTGCATGCTCCATCGGCACCACGGTGCATACCGTCTGCACAAGAGGCAGCACCACGTGGCAGAGAGCGGCGGTGATCATC
This sequence comes from Rhipicephalus microplus, assembly GCF_043290135.1. Taxonomy (NCBI): domain Eukaryota; kingdom Metazoa; phylum Arthropoda; class Arachnida; order Ixodida; family Ixodidae; genus Rhipicephalus; species Rhipicephalus microplus. The sequence continues at coordinate 15,071,519 of NW_027464587.1, read as the reverse complement.
TGCACTGGGAAACCAGCGTGTTAGAAGACAGCGTTGTGGCGCAGCCACCGAGCCCACAAAGCGGTCACGATGGTCGCTGCTCTTTTATAAATGGCGAACTTGACAGTGTCCCTTTCGATGCGGAATCGCATAATAGCTGGAGCATCCACTAGTCGATATGCGTTCTTCCGGCGAAGCCAAGACAAGCGGAACGGCAAGCTTATTTGGGTAGTGGTAGAATGGTGGCGCATGCTCTGCTGGCGCCACTGTGCATACCGTGTGCACAAGAGGCAGCAAAACGCGACAGAGAGCGGCGGTGATCATCTGCTCGGCAAAAACCAGCGTGTTAGAAGACAGCGTTGTGGCGCAGCCACCGAACCCACAAAGCAGTCGTGATGGTCGCTGCTCCTTTATAGTTGGTGAACTTGACAGTGTCCTTTTGAATGCGGAATTCCGTGATGGCTGGAGCATCCAGTAGTAGGATGTCGATATGCGTGTCTCCGGTGAAGCCAAGACAAGCTAAATGGCAATCTTATTTGGGTAGTGGTAGAACGATGGTGCATGCTCCATTGGTGCCACGGGGCATACTATCTGCACAAGAGGCAGCAACACGTGGTAGAGAGTGGCGGTGATCATCTGTACGGCGAAAACCAGCGTGTTAGAAGACAGCGTTGTGGCGCAGCCACCGAGCCCACAAAGCAGTCCCGATGGTCGCTGCTCCTTTATAGTTGGCGAACTTGACAGTGTTCTTTCGAATCAGAATCCCATTATGGCTGGAGCATCCAGTAGTAGGGTGTCGATATGCGTTCCTCCGGCGAAGGGAAGACAAGCGGAAGGGAAATCTGGATTGGGTAGTGGTAGAATGATAGCGCATGCTCCATTGGCGCAACGTTGCATACCGTCTGCACAAGAGGCAGCACCACGTGGCAGGGAGCGGCGGTGATCAACTGCAAGGCGAAAACCAGCAGGTTAGAAGACAGCGTTGTGGCGCCGCCACCGAGCCCACAAAGTGGTTGTGATAGTCACTGCTCCTTTATAGTTGGCGAACTTGACAGTGTCCCTTTCGATGCTGAATTCCATGATGGCTGGAGCATGCTTTAGTAGGATGTCAATATGCGTTCGTCCGGCGAAGCCAAGACAAGCGGAACGGCAATCTGATTGTGGTAGTGGTAGAATGATGGCGCATGCTCCATTGGCACCATGGTGCATACCGTCTGCACAAGAGGCAGCAACACGTGGCAGAGAGCGGTGGTGATCATCTGCACTGGGAAACCAGCTTGTTAGAAGACAGCGTTGTGGCGCAGCCACCGAGCCAACAAATCGGTCGTGATGGTTTCTGCTCCTTTATTGTTGGCGAAATTGACAGTGTCCCTTTCGATGCGGAATCCCATGATGGCTGGAGCATTCACTAGTAGGATATCGATATGCCTTCCTCCGGCAAAGCCAAGACAAGCGGAACGGCAATCTGATTTCGTTAGTGGTAGAACGATGGCGCATGCTCTACTGGCGCCACGGTGCATACCGTCTGCACAAGAGGCAGCAACACGTGGCAGAGAGCAGTGGTGATCATCTGCACTGGGAAACCAGCATGTTAGAAAACAGCGTTGTGGCACAGCCACCAAGGCCACAAAGCGGTCGCGATGGTCACTGGTGTTTTATAGTTGGTGAACTTGACAGTGTGCTTTTCGATGCGGAATCCCATGATGGCTGGAGCATTCACTACGAGGATGTCGATATGCATTCTTCCGGCGAAGCCAAGACAAGCGGAACGGCAATCTGATTTGGGTAGTGGTAGAACGATGGTGCATGCTCCATTGGCACCACGGTGCATACCGTCTGCACAAGAGGCAGCAAGAAGTGGCAGAGAGCGGGGGTGATCATCTGCTCGGCGAAAACCAGTGTGTTAGAAGGCAGTGTTGTGGCGCGGGCACCGAGCCCACAAAGCGGTCACGATAGTCGCTGCTCTTTTATAATTGGCGAACTTGACAGTGTCCCTTTAGATGCAGAATCCCATGATAGCTGGAGCATCCACTAGTTGATATGCGTTCTTCCGGCGAAGCCAAGACAAGCGGAACGGCAATCTTATTTGGGTAGTGGTAGAATGATGGCGCATGCTCCATTGGCGCCACGGTGCATACCGTCTGCACAAGAGGCGGCAACACGTGGCAGAGAGCGGCGGGGATCATCTGCACTGGGAAACCAGCATGTTAGAACAGAGCGTTGTGGCGCAGCCACCAAGCCCACAAAGCGGTCGTGATGATCACTGCTAATTTATAGTTGGCGAACTTTACAGTGTCCCTTTCGAAACGGAATCCCATGATGGCTGGAGCATCCACTAGTAGGATGTCGATATGAGTTCCTCCGCCGAAGCCAAGACAAGCGGAAAGGCCACTGATCTGGGTAGTGGTAGAATAATTGTGCATGCTACATTGGTGCCACGGGGCATACATTCTGCACAAGAGGCAGCAACACGTGGTAGAGAGTGGCGGTGATCATCTGTACGGCGAAAACCAGCGTGTTAGAAGACAGCGTTGTGGCGCAGCCACCGAGCCCACAAAGCAGTCGCGATGGTCGCTGCTCCTTTATAGTTTGCGAACTTGACAGTGTTCTTTCGAATCAGAATTCCATGATGGCTGGAGCATCCAGTAGTAGGGTGTCGATATGCGTTCCTCTGGCGAAGGGAAGACAAGCGGAAGGGCAATCTGGATTGCGTAGTGGTAGAATGATAGCGCATGCTCCATTGGCACCACGTTGCATACCGTCTGCACAAGAGGCAGCAACACGTGGCCGGGAGCGGCGGTGATCATCTGCAAGGCGAAAACCAGCAGGTTAGAAGACAGCGTTGTGGCGCAGCCACCGAGCCCACAAAGTGGTTGTGATAGTTGCTGCTCCTTTATAGTTGGCGAACTTGACAGTGTCCCTTTCGATGCGGAATCCCATGATGGCTGGAGCATGCTTTAGTAGGATGTCAATATGCGTTCGTCCGGCGAAGCCAAGACAAGCGGAACGGCAATCTGATTTCGGAAGTGGTAGAATGATGGCGCATGCTCCATTGGCACCATGGTGCATACCGTCTGCTCAAGAGGCAGCAACACGAGGTTGAGAGCGGTGGTGATCATCTGCACTGGGAAACCAGCATGTTAGAAAACAGCGTTTTGTCACAGCCACCAAGCCCACAAAGCGGTCGCGATGGTCACTGGTGTTTTATAGTTGGCGAACTTGACAGTGTGCTTTTCGATGCGGAATCCCATGATGGCTGGAGCATCCACTACGAGGATGTCGATATGCGTTCCTCCGGCGAAGCGAAGACAAGTGGAACGGCAATCTGATTTGGGTAGTGGTAGAATGATGGTGCATGCTCCATTGGCACCACGGTGCATACCGTCTGCACAAAAGACAGCAACAAGTGGCAGAGAGCGGCGGTGATCATCTGCTCGGCGAAAACCAGCGTGTTAGAAGACAGTGTTGTGGCGCGGGCACGAGCCCACAAAGCGGTCACGATGGTCGCTGCTCTTTTATAATTGGAGAACTTGACAGTGTCCCTTTCGATGCGGAATACCATGATAGCTGGAGCATCCACTAGTCGATATGCGTTCTTCCGGCGAAGCCAAGACAAGCGGAACGGCAACCTGATTTGGGTAGTGGTAGAATGATGGTGCATGCTCCATTGGCACCACGGTGCATACTGTCTGCACAAGATGCCGCAACACGTGGCAGAGAGCGGCGGTGATCATGTGCACGGCGAAAACCAGCTTGTTAGAAGACATCGTTTTGGCGCAGCCACCGAGCCACAAAGCGGGCGTGATGGTCGCTGCTCCTTTATAGTTGGCGAACTTGACAGTGTCCCTTTCGATGCGGAATCCCATGATGGCTGGAGCATCCACTAGTGGGATGTTGATATGCGTTCCTCCGGCGAAGCCAAGACAAGCGGAACGGTAATTTGATTTAGGTAGTGGTAGAATGACGGCGCATGCTCCATTGGTGCCACGGCTCATACCATCTGCACAAGAGGCAGCAAAACGTGGCTGAGAGCGGCGGTGATCATCTGCACGGCCAAAACCAGCGCCTTAGAAGACAGCGTTGTGGCGCAGCCACCGAGCCCACAAAGCGGTCGTGATGGTCGCTGCTCCTATATAGTTGGCGAACTTGACAGTGTACCTTTCGATGCCGAATCCCATGATGGATGGAGCATTCACAAGTAGGATGTCGATATGCGTTCCTCTGGCGAAGCCAAGACAAGCGGAATGGCAATCCTAAATGGGTAGTGGTGGGATGATGGCGCATGCTTTATTGGCGCCACGGTGCATACCGTCTATACAAGAGGCAGCAACAGTGGCAGAGAGCGGCGGTGATCATCTGCACGGCGAAAACCAGCGTGCCAGAAGACAGCATTGTGGCGCAGTCACCGAGCGCACAAAGCGGTCGCGATGGTCACTGCTCTTTTATAGTTGGCGAACTGACAGTGTGCCTTTCGATGCGGAATCCCATGATGGCTGAAGTATCCAGTAGTAGGATGTCGATATGCATTCCTCCGGTGAAGCCAAGACAAGCGGAACGACAATCTTTTTTCGGTAGTGGTAGAATAATGGCGCATGCTCTGTTGGCGCCACAGTGCATATCGTCTGCACAAGAGGCAGCAACACGTGGCAGAGAGCGGCGGTGATGATCTGCACGGCGAAAACCAGCGTGTTAGAAGACAGCGTTGTGGCGCAGCCACCGAGCTCACAAAGCGGTCACGATCGTCGCTGCTCCTTTATAGTTGGCAAACTTGACAGTGTCCCTTTGGATGCGGAATTCCATGATGGCTGGAACATCCGCTAGTCGATATGCGTTTCTCTGGCGAAGCCAAGACAAGCCTAACGGCAATCTGATTTGGGTAGAGGTAGAATGATGGCGCATGCTCCATTGGCGCCACGGTGCATACCGTCTGCACAAGAGCCAGCAACATGTGGCAGAGAGCGGCGGTGATCATGTGCACGGCGAAAACCAGCTTTTTAGAAGACATCGTTTTGGCGCAGCCACGAGCCCACAAAGCGGCCGCGATGGTCACTGCTCCTTTATAGTTGGCGAACTTGACAGTGTCCTTTTCGATGTGGAATCCCGTGATGGCTGGAGCATCCGCTAGTAGGATGTCGATATGCGTTACGCCGGCGAAGCCAAGACAAGTGGAACGGCAATCTTATTTGGGTAGTAGTAGAATGATTGCGCATGCTCCATTGGCGCAACATGCATACCGTCTGCACAAGAGGCAGCAACACGTGGCAGAGAGCGGCGGTGATCATCTGCATGGCGAAAACCAGTGCAATAGAAGACATCATTTTGGCACAGCCACCGAGCCCACAAAGCGGCCGCGATGGTCGTTGCTCCTTAATAGTTGGCGAACTTGACAGTGTTCTTTCGATGTGGAATCCCAAGATGGCTGGAGCATCCGCTTGTAGAATGTCGATATGCGTTACGCTGGCGTAGCCAGGACAAGTGGAACGGCAATCTTATTTGGATAGTGGTAGAATGATTGCGCATGCTCCATTGGCGCGACATGCATACCGTCTGCACAAGAGGAAGCAACATGTGGTAGAAAGTGGTGGTGATCATCTGCATGGCGAAAACCAGCGTGTTAGAAGAAATCAGCGTCGTGGCGCAGCCACCGAGCACACAAAGCGGTCACGATCGTCACTGCTCCTTTAGTGTTGGCAAACTTGACAGTGTCCTTTTAGATGCGGAATCAAATGATGGCTGGAACATCCGCTAGTCGATATGCGTTCCTCTGGCGAAGCCAAGACAAGCGTAACGGCAATCTGATTTGGGCAGTGGTAGAATCATGGCGCATGCTGTATTGGCGCCACGGTGCATACCGTCTGCGCAAGAGGCAGCAAGACGTGGCAGAGAGCGGCGTTGATCATATGCACTGAGAAAACCAGCGTGTTAGAAGACAGCGTTGTGGCGCAGCCACCGAGCCCACAAAGCAGTCACGAGGGTCGCTGCTCCTTTAATGTGGCCGAACTTGACAGTGTTCCTTTCGATGAGCAATCACATGATTGCTGGAGCATCCATTAGTAGGATGTCGATATTCGTTCCTCCGGCGAAGCCAAGACAAGCGGAACAGCAATCTGATTTGGGTAGTGGTAGAACGATTGTGCATGCTCCATTGGTGCCACGGGGCATACCATCTGCACAAGAGGCAGCAACAAGTGGTAGAGAGTAGTGGTGATCACCTGTACGGCGAAAACCAGCGTGTTAGAAGACAGCGTTGTGGCGCAGCCACCAAGCCCACAAAGCGGTCACGATCGTCGCTGCTGCTTTAGAGTTGGCAAACTTGACAGTGTCCCTTTCGATGTGGAATCCCATGATGGCTGGAGCATCCACTAGTAAGATGTCGATATGCGTTCCTCCGGCGAAGCCAAGACAAGCGAAATGGCAATCTTATTTGGGTAGTGGCAGAATAATGGCACGTGCTCTGTTGGCGCCATGGTGCATATCGTCTGCACAAGAGGCAGCAACACGTGGCAGAGATCGGCGGTGATCATCTGCACGGCGAAAACCAGTGTGTTAGAAGACAGCGTTGTGGCGCAGCCACCGAGTCCACAAAGCGGTCGTGATGGTTTCTGCTCCTTTATAGTTGGCGAACTTGACAGGGTCCCTTTCGATGCGGAATGCCATGATGGCTGGAGCATCTACTAGTGGGATGTCGATATGCGTTCCTCCGGCGAAGCCAAGACAAGCGGAATGGTAATCTGATTTGGGTAGTGGTAGAATAATGGTGCGTGCTCCGTTGGCGCCACGGTGCATACCGTCTGCACAAGAGGCAGCAACACGTAGCAGAAAGTGGTGGTGATCATCTGCACTGGGAAAGCAGCGTGTTAGAAGACAGCGTTGTGGCGAAGCCACCGAGCCCACAAAGCGGTCGCGATGGTCACTGCTCTTTTATAGTTGGCGAACTTGACAGTGTGCCTTTCGTAGCGGAATCCCATGATGGCTGGAGCATCAAGTAGTAGGATGTCGATATGCGTTTCTCCGGTGAAGCCAAGACAAGCGGAACGGCAATCTTATTTGGGTAGATGTAGAATGATGGCGCATGCTCTGTTGGCGCCACGGTGCATATCGTCTGCACAAGAGGCAGCAACACGTGGCAGAGAGCGGCGGTGATGATCTGCACGGCGAAAACCAGCGTGTTAGAAGACAGCATTGTGGCGCAGCCACCGAGCCCACAAAGTGGTCACGATCGTCGCTGCTCCTTTAGAGTTGGCAAACTTGACAGTGTCCCTTTGGATGCAAAATCCTATGATGGCTGGAACATCTGCTAGTCGATGTGCGTTCCTCTGGCGAAACCAAGACAAGCGTAACGGCAATCTGATTTGGGTAGTGGTAGAATGATGGCGCATGCTCCATTGGCGCCACGGTGCATACCGTCTGCACAAGAGGCAGCGACACGTGGCAGAGAGCGGCGGTGATCATGTGCACTGAGAAAACCAGCTTGTTAGAAGACAGCGTTGTGGCGCAGCCACCGAGCCCACAAAGCGGCCGCGATGGTCGCTGCTCCTTTATAGTTGGCGAACTTGACAGTGTCCCTTTCGATGTGGAATTCCATGATTACTGGAGCATTCAGTAGTAAGATGTCGAGATGCGTTCCTCCGGCGAAGCCAAGACAAGCGGAACGGCAATCCTATTTGGGTAGTGGTAGAATGATGGCGCATGCTCTATTGGCGCCACGGTGCATACCGTCTGCGCAAGAGGCAGCAAGACGTGGAAGAGAGCGGCGTTGATCATATGCACTGCGAAAACCAGCGTGTTAGAAGACAGCGTTGTGGCGCAGCCACCGAGCCCACAAAGCGGTCACGATGGTCGCTGCTCCTTCAGAGTTGCCGAACTTGACAGTGTCCCTTTCGATGAGGAATCCCATGACGGCTGTAGCATCCACTAGTAGGATGTCGATATTCGTTCCTCCGGCGAAGCCAAGACAAGCGGAACGGCAATCTGATTTGGGTAGTGGTAGAACGATGGTGCATGCTCCAATGGTGCCACGGGGCAGATCATCTGCAAAAGAGGCAGCAACAAGTGGTAGAGAGTAGCGGTGATCACCTGTACGGCGAAAACCAGCGTGTTAGAAGACAGCGTTGTGGAACAGCCACCGAGCCCACATTGTGGTCGCGATGGTCGCTGCTCCTTTATAGTTGGCGGACTTGACAGTGTCCTCTTCGATGCGGAATCCCATGATGGCTGGAGCATCCACTAGTAGGTTGTCGATATGCATTCCTCCAGCGAAGGAAAGACAAGCGGAACGGCAATCTGAATTGGGTAGTGGTAGAATGATAGCGCATGCTCCATTGGCGCCACGGTGCATACCGTCTGCACAAGAGACAGCAACACGTGGCAGAGAGTGGTGGTGATCATCTGCACTGGGAAACCACCGTGTTAGAAGACAGGGTTGTGGCGCAGCCACCGAGCCCACAAAGCGGTCGCGATGGTCACTGCTCTTTTATAGTTGGCGAACTTGAGAGTGTGCCTTTCGATGCGGAATCCCATAATGGCTGGAGCATCCAGTAGTAGGATGTCAATATGCGTTCCTCCAGTGAAGCCAAGACAAGCGGAACGGCAATCTTATTGGGGTTGTGGTAAGATGATGGCGCATGCTTTATTGGCGCCGCGATGCATACCGTCTGCACATAAGGCAGCAACACGTGGCAGAGAGCGGCGGTGATAATCTGCACGGCGAAAACCAGCGTCTTAGAAGACAGCGTTGTGGCGCAGCCCCCGAGCCCACAAAGCGGTCGTGATGGTCGCTGCTCCTTTATAGTTGGCGAACTTGACAGTGCCCCTTTCGATGTGGAATCCCATGATGGCTTGAGCATTCACTAGTAGGATGTCGATATGCGTTTCTTCGGCGAAGCCAAGACAAGCGGAACGGAAATCTGATTTGGGTAGTGGTAGAATAGTGGTGCATGCTCCATCGGCGCCACGGTGCATACCGTCTGCACAAGAGGCAGCAACACGTGGCAGAGAGCAGCGGTGATCATCCGCACTGGGAAACCAGCATGTTAGAAGACAGCGTTGTGTCGCAGCCACCAAGCCCACAAAGCGGTAGCTATGGTCACTGCTGTTTTATAGTTGGCGAACTTGACAGTGTGCCTTTCGATGCGGAATCCAATTTTGGCTGGAGCATCCACTTGTAAGATGTCGAAATGCGTTCCTCCGGCGAAGCCAAGACAAGCGGAATGGCAATCTTATTTGGGTAGTGGTAGAATGATGGCGCGTGCTCTCTTGGGGCCACTGTGCATACCGTCTGCATAAGAGGTAGCAACACGTGGCAGAGAGTGGCGGTGATCATCTGCACTGCGAGAACCGGCGTGTTAGATGACAGCGTTGTGGCGCAGCCACCGGGCCCACAAAGCGGTCACGATGGTCGCTGCTCCATTAGAGTTGACGAACTTGACAGTGTGCCTTTCGATGCGGAATCCCATGATGGCTGGAGCAACCAGTAGTAGGATGTCGATATGCGTGTCTCCGGTGAATCCAAGACAAGCTGAATGGCAATCTTATTTGCGTAGTGGTAGAACGATGGTGCATGCTCCATTGGTGCCACGGGGCATACATTCTGCACAAGAGGCAGCAACACGTGGTAGAGAGTGGCGGTGATCATCTGTACGGCGAAAACCAGCGTGTTAGAAGACAGCGTTTTGGCACAGCCACCAAGCCCACAAAGCGGTCGCGATGGTCACTGGTGTTTTATAGTTGGCGAACTTGACAGTGTGCTTTTCGATGCGGAATCCCATGATTGCTGGAGCATCCACTACGAGGATGTCGATATGCGTTCCTCCGGCGAAGCGAAGACAAGTGGAACGGCAATCTGATTTGGGTAGTGGTAGAATGATGGTGCATGCTCCATTGGCACCACGGTGCATACCGTCTGCACAAAAGACAGCAACAAGTGGCAGAGAGCGGCGGTGATCATCTGCTCGGCGAAAACCAGCGTGTTAGAAGACAGTGTTGTGGCGCGGGCACCGAGCCCACAAAGCGGTCACGATGGTCGCTGCTCTTTTATAATTGGAGAACTTGACAGTGTCCCTTTCGATGCGGAATCCCATGATAGCTGGAGCATCCACTAGTCGATATGCGTTCTTCCGGCGAAGCCAAGACAAGCGGAACGGCAACCTGATTTGGGTAGTGGTAGAATGATGGTGCATGCTCCATTGGCACCACGGTGCATACTGTCTGCACAAGAGGCAGCAAGAAGTGGCAGAGAGCGGCGGTGATCATCTGCTCGGCGAAAACCAGCGTGTTAGAAGACAGTGTTGTGGCGCGGGCACCTAGCCCACAAAGCGGTCACGATAGTCGCTTCTCTTTTATAATTGGCGAACTTGACAGAGTCCCTTTCGATGGGGAATCCCATGATAGATGGAGCATCCACTAGTCGATATGCGTTCTTCCGGCGAAGCCAAGACAAGCGGAACAGCAATCTTATTTGGGTAGTGGTAGAATGATGGCGCATGCTCCATTGGCGCCACGGTGCATACCGTCTGCACAAGAGGCGGCAACACGTGGCAGAGAGCGGCGGGGATCATCTGCACTGGGAAACCAGCATGTTAGAACAGAGCGTTGTGGCGCAGCCACCAAGCCCACAAAGCGGTCGTGATGATCACTGTTGTTTTATAGTTTGCGAACCTGACAGTGTCCCTTTCGATGCGGAATCCCATGATGGCTGGAGCATCCACTAGTAGGATGTCGATATGAGTTCCTCCGGCGAAGCCAAGACAAGCGGAAAGGCAATCTGATCTGGGTAGTGGTAGAATAAATGTGCATGCTCCATTGGCACCACGGTGCATACCGTCTGCACAAGAGGCAGCACCACGTGGCAGAGAGCGGCGGTGATCATCTGCACGGCGAAAACCGGCGTGTTAGAAGACAGCGTTGTGGCGAAGCCACCGAGCCCACAAAGCGGTCGTGATGGTCGCTGCTCCTTCTTAGTTGGCGAACTTGACAGTGTCCCTTTCGATGCGGAATAGCATGATGGCTGGAGCATCCACTAGTGGGATGTCGATATGCGTTCCTCCGGCGAAGCCAAGACAAGCGGAACGGTAATCTGATTTGGGTAGTGGTAGAATGACGGCGTTGCTCAATTGGCGCCACGGTGCATACCGTCTGCACAAGAGGCAGCACCACGTGGCAGAGAGCGGCGGTGATCATCTGCACGGCGAAAACCAGCGTGTTAGAAGACAGCGTTGTGGCGCAGCCACCAAGCCCACAAAGTGGTGTTGATAGTCGCTGCTCCTTTATAGTTGGCGAACTTGACAGTGTCCCTTTCGATGAGGAATCCCATGATGGCTGGAGCATGCATTAGTAGGATGTCAATATGCGTTCGTCCGGCGAAGCCAAGACAAGCGGAACGGCAATCTGATTTCGGTAGTTGTAGAATGATGGCGCATGCTCCATTGGCTCCACGGTGCATACCGTCTCCACAAGAGGCAGCAACACGTGGCAGAGAGCAGTGGTGATCATCTGCACTGGGAAACCAGCATGTTAGAAAACAGCGTTGTGGCACAGCCACCAAGGCCACAAAGCGGTCGCGATGGTCACTGGTGTTTTATAGTTGGTGAACTTGACAGTGTGCTTTTCGATGCGGAATCCCATGATGGCTGGAGCATCCACTACGAGGATGTCGATATGCATTCTTCCGGCGAAGCCAAGACAAGCGGAACGGCAATCTGATTTGGGTAGTGGTAGAACGATGGTGCATGCTCCATTGGCACCACGGTGCATACCGTCTGCACAAGAGGCAGCAAGAAGTGGCAGAGAGCGGGGGTGATCATCTGCTCGGCGAAAACCAGCGTGTTAGAAGGCAGTGTTGTGGCGCGGGCACCGAGCCCACAAAGCGGTCACGATAGTCGCTGCTCTTTTATAATTGGCGAACTTGACAGTGTCCCTTTAGATGCAGAATCCCATGATAGCTGGAGCATCCACTAGTTGATATGCGTTCTTCCGGCGAAGCCAAGACAAGCGGAACGGCAATCTTATTTGGGTAGTGGTAGAATGATGGCGCATGCTCCATTGGCGCCACGGTGCATACCGTCTGCACAAGAGGCGGCAACACGTGGCAGAGAGCGGCGGGGATCATCTGCACTGGGAAACCAGCATGTTTGAACAGAGCGTTGTGGCGCAGCCACCAAGCCCACAAAGCGGTCGTGATGATCACTGCTAATTTATAGTTGGCGAACTTTACAGTGTCCCTTTCGATGCGGAATCCCATGATGGCTGGAGCATCCACTAGAAGGGTTCGATATGAGTTCCTCCGCCGAAGCCAAGACAAGCGGAAAGGCCACTGATCTGGGTAGTGGTAGAATAATTGTGCATGCTACATTGGCACCACGGTGCATACCGTCTGCACAAGAGGCAGCACCACGTGGCAGAGAGCGGCGGTGATCATCTGCACGGCGAAAACCAGCGTGTTAGAAGACAGCGTTGTGGCGAAGCCACCGAGCCCACAAAGCGGTCGTGATGGTCGCTGCTCCTTCATAGTTGGCGAACTTGACAGTGTCCCTTTCGATTCGGAATCCCATGATAGCTGGAGCATCCACTTGTCGATATGCGTTCTTCCGGCGAAGCCAAGACAAGCGGAACGGCAAGCTTATTTGGGTAGTGGTAGAATGGTGGCGCATGCTCTGTTGGCGCCACGGTGCATACCGTCTGCACAAGAGGCAGCAAAACGTGGCGGAGAGCGGCGGTGATCATCTGCTCGGCAAAAACCAGCGTGTTAGAAGACAGCGTTGTGGCGCAGCCACCGAGCCCACAAAGCAGTCGTGATGGTCGCTGCTCCTTTATAGTTGGTGAACTTGACAGTGTCCCTTTCGATGCGGAATTCCATGATGGCTGGAGCATCCACTAGTGGGATGTCGATATGCGTTCCTCCGGTGAAGCCAAGACAAGCGGAACGGTAATCTGATTTGGGTAGTGGTAGAATGACGGCGCATGCTCAATTGGCGCCACGGTGCATACCGTCTGCACAAGAGGCAGCAACACATGGCAGAGAGCGGCGGTGATCATCTGCACGGCGAAAACCAGCGTGTTAGAAGACAGCGTTGTGGCGCAGCCACCAAGCCCACAAAGTGGTGTTGATAGTCGCTGCTCCTTTATAGTTGGCGAACTTGACAGTGTCCCTTTCGATGAGGAATCCCATGATGGCTGGAGCATGCTTTAGTAGGATGTCAATATGCGTTCGTCCGGCGAAGCCAAGACAAGCGGAACGGCAATCTGATTTCGGTAGTGGTAGAATGATGGCGCATGCTCCATTGGCTCCACGGTGCATACCGTCTCCACAAGAGGCAGCAACACGTTGCAGAGAGCGGCGGTGATCATGTGCACGGCGAAAACCAGCTTGTTAGAAGACATCGTTTTGGCGCAGCCACCGAGCCCACAAAGCGGTCGCGATGGTCGCTGCTCCTTTATAGTTGGCGAACTTGACAGTGTCCCTTTCGATATGGAATCCCATGATAGCTGGAGCATCCGCTAGTAGGATGTCGATATGCGTTACGCCGGCGAAGCCAAGACAAGTGGAACGGCAATCTTATTTAGGTAGTGGTAGAAGGATGGTGCATGCTCCATTGGTGGCACGGGGCACACCGTCTGCACAAGAGGCAGCAACACGTGGTAGAGAGTGGCGGTGATCATCTGCACTGGGAAACCAGCATGTTAGAAAACAGCGTTGTGGCACAGCCACCAAGCCCACAAAGCGGTCGCGATGGTCACTGGTGTTTTATAGTTGGCGAACTTGACAGTGTGCTTTTCGATGCGGAATCCCATGATGGCTGGAGCATCCACTACGAGGATGTCGATATGCGTTCCTCCGGCGAAGCCAAGACAAGCGGAACAACAATCTTATTTGGGTAGTGGTAGAATGATGGCGCATGCTCTGTTGGCGCCACGGTGCATATCGTCTGCACAAGAGGCAGCAACACGTGGTAGAGAGCGGCGGTGATCATCTGCACTGGGAAACCAGCGTGTTAGTAGACAGCATTGTGGCGCAGCCACCGAGCCCACAAAGCGGTCGTGATGGTCGCCGCTCCTTTTTAGTTGGCGAACTCGACAGTGTCCCTTTCGATGCGGAATCCCATGATGGCTGGAGCATCCACTAGTAGGATGTCGATATGAGTTCCTCCGGCGAAGCCAAGACAAGCGGAAAGGCAATCTGATTTGGGTAGTGGTAGAACAATTGTGCATGCTCCATCGGCACCACGGTGCATACCGTCTGCACAAGAGGCAGCACCACGTGGCAGAGAGCGGCGGTGATCATCTGCACTGGGAAACCAGCGTGTTAGAAGACAGCGTTGTGGCGCAGCCACCGAGCCCACAAAGCGGTCACGATGGTCGCTGCTCTTTTATAAATGGCGAACTTGACAGTGTCCCTTTCGATGCGGAATCCCATAATAGCTGGAGCATCCACTAGTCGATATGCGTTCTTCCGGCGAAGCCAAGACAAGCGGAACGGCAAGCTTATTTGGGTAGTGGTAGAATGGTGGCGCATGCTCTGCTGGCGCCACTGTGCATACCGTGTGCACAAGAGGCAGCAAAACGCGACAGAGAGCGGCGGTGATCATCTGCTCGGCAAAAACCAGCGTGTTAGAAGACAGCGTTGTGGCGCAGCCACCGAACCCACAAAGCAGTCGTGATGGTCGCTGCTCCTTTATAGTTGGTGAACTTGACAGTGTCCTTTTGAATGCGGAATTCCGTGATGGCTGGAGCATCCAGTAGTAGGATGTCGATATGCGTGTCTCCGGTGAAGCCAAGACAAGCTAAATGGCAATCTTATTTGGGTAGTGGTAGAACGATGGTGCATGCTCCATCGGTGCCACGGGGCATACTATCTGCACAAGAGGCAGCAACACGTGGTAGAGAGTGGCGGTGATCATCTGTACGGCGAAAACCAGCGTGTTAGAAGACAGCGTTGTGGCGCAGCCACCGAGCCCACAAAGCAGTCCCGATGGTCGCTGCTCCTTTATAGTTGGCGAACTTGACAGTGTTCTTTCGAATCAGAATCCCATTATGGCTGGAGCATCCAGTAGTAGAGTGTCGATATGCGTTCCTCCGGCGAAGGGAAGACAAGCGGAAGGGAAATCTGGATTGGGTAGTGGTAGAATGATAGCGCATGCTCCATTGGCGCAACGTTGCATACCGTCTGCACAAGAGGCAGCACCACGTGGCAGGGAGCGGCGGTGATCAACTGCAAGGCGAAAACCAGCAGGTTAGAAGACAGCGTTGTGGCGCCGCCACCGAGCCCACAAAGTGGTTGTGATAGTCACTGCTCCTTTATAGTTGGCGAACTTGACAGTGTCCCTTTCGATGCTGAATTCCATGATGGCTGGAGCATGCTTTAGTAGGATGTCAATATGCGTTCGTCCGGCGAAGCCAAGACAAGCGGAACGGCAATCTGATTGTGGTAGTGGTAGAATGATGGCGCATGCTCCATTGGCACCATGGTGCATACCGTCTGCACAAGAGGCAGCAACACGTGGCAGAGAGCGGTGGTGATCATCTGCACTGGGAAACCAGCTTGTTAGAAGACAGCGTTGTGGCGCAGCCACCGAGCCAACAAATCGGTCGTGATGGTTTCTGCTCCTTTATTGTTGGCGAAATTGACAGTGTCCCTTTCGATGCGGAATCCCATGATGGCTGGAGCATTCACTAGTAGGATATCGATATGCCTTCCTCCGGCAAAGCCAAGACAAGCGGAACGGCAATCTGATTTCGTTAGTGGTAGAACGATTGCGCATGCTCTACTGGCGCCACGGTGCATACCGTCTGCACAAGAGGCAGCAACACGTGGCAGAGAGCAGTGGTGATCATCTGCACTGGGAAACCAGCATGTTAGAAAACAGCGTTGTGGCACAGCCACCAAGGCCACAAAGCGGTCGCGATGGTCACTGGTGTTTTATAGTTGGTGAACTTGACAGTGTGCTTTTCGATGCGGAATCCCATGATGGCTGGAGCATCCACTATGAGGATGTCGATATGCATTCTTCCGGCGAAGCCAAGACAAGCGGAACGGCAATCTGATTTGGGTAGTGGTAGAACGATGGTGCATGCTCCATTGGCACCACGGTGCATACCGTCTGCACAAGAGGCAGCAAGAAGTGGCAGAGAGCGGGGGTGATCATCTGCTCGGCGAAAACCAGCGTGTTAGAAGGCAGTGTTGTGGCGCGGGCACCGAGCCCACAAAGCGGTCACGATAGTCGCTGCTCTTTTATAATTGGCGAACTTGACAGTGTCCCTTTAGATGCAGAATCCCATGATAGCTGGAGCATCCACTAGTTGATATGCGTTCTTCCGGCGAAGCCAAGACAAGCGGAACGGCAATCTTATTTGGGTAGTGGTAGAATGATGGCGCATGCTCCATTGGCGCCACGGTGCATACCGTCTGCACAAGAGGCGGCAACACGTGGCAGAGAGCGGCGGGGATCATCTGCACTGGGAAACCAGCATGTTAGAACAGAGCGTTGTGGCGCAGCCACCAAGCCCACAAAGCGGTCGTGATGATCACTGCTAATTTATAGTTGGCGAACTTTACAGTGTCCCTTTCGATGCGGAATCCCATGATGGCTGGAGCATCCACTAGTAGGATGTCGATATGAGTTCCTCCGCCGAAGCCAAGACAAGCGGAAAGGCCACTGATCTGGGTAGTGGTAGAATAATTGTGCATGCTACATTGGCACCACGGTGCATACCGTCTGCACAAGAGGCAGCACCACGTGGCAGAGAGCGGCGGTGATCATCTGCACGGCGAAAACCAGCGTGTTAGAAGACAGCGTTGTGGCGAAGCCACCGAGCCCACAAAGCGGTCGTGATGGTCGCTGCTCCTTCATAGTTGGCGAACTTGACAGTGTCCCTTTCGATTCGGAATCCCATGATAGCTGGAGCATCCACTTGTCGATATGCGTTCTTCCGGCGAAGCCAAGACAAGCGGAACGGCAAGCTTATTTGGGTAGTGGTAGAATGGTGGCGCATGCTCTGTTGGCGCCACGGTGCATACCGTCTGCACAAGAGGCAGCAAAACGTGGCGGAGAGCGGCGGTGATCATCTGCTCGGCAAAAACCAGCGTGTTAGAAGACAGCGTTGTGGCGCAGCCACCGAGCCCACAAAGCAGTCGTGATGGTCGCTGCTCCTTTATAGTTGGTGAACTTGACAGTGTCCCTTTCGATGCGGAATTCCATGATGGCTGGAGCATCCACTAGTGGGATGTCGATATGCGTTCCTCCGGCGAAGCCAAGACAAGCGGAACGGTAATCTGATTTGGGTAGTGGTAGAATGACGGCGCATGCTCAATTGGCGCCACGGTGCATACCGTCTGCACAAGAGGCAGCAACACATGGCAGAGAGCGGCGGTGATCATCTGCAAGGCGAAAGCCAGCGTGTTAGAAAACAGCGTTGTGGCGCAGCCACCGAGCCCACAAAGCGTTCGCGATGGTCGCTGCTCCTTTATAGTTGGCGAACTTGACAGTGTCCCTTTCGATATGGAATCCCATGATGGCTGGAGCATCCGCTAGTAGGATGTCGATATGCGTTACGCCGGCGAAGCCAAGACAAGTGGAACGGCAATCTTATTTGGGTAGTGGTAGAAGGATGGTGCATGCTCCATTGGTGCCACGGGGCACACCGTCTGCACAAGAAGCAGCAACACGTGGCAGAGATCAGCGGTGATCATCTGCACTGGGAAACCAGCATGTTAGAAGACAGCGTTGTGTCGCAGCCACAAAGCCCACAAAGCGGTCGCTATGGTCACTGCTGTTTTATAGTGTGCGAACTTGACAGTGTGCCTTTCGATGCGGAATCCCATTTTGGCTGGAGCATCCACTAGTAAGATGTCGATATGCGTTCCTCCGGCGAAGCCAAGACAAGCGGAATGGCAATCTTATTTGGGTAGTGGTAGAATGATGGCGCGTGCTCTCTTGGCGCCACTGCGCATACCGTCTGCATAAGAGGTAGCAACACGTTGCAGAGAGTGGCGGTGATCATCTGCACTGCGAAAACCGGCGTGTTAGATGACAGCGTTGTGGCGCAGCCACCGAGCCCACAAAGCGGTCACGATGGTCGCTGCTCCTTTAGAGTTGCCGAACTTGACAGTGTGCCTTTCGATGCGGAATCCCATGATGGCTGGAGCATCCAGTAGTAGGATGTCGATATGCTTTCTTCCGGTGAAGCCAAGACAAGCCGAATGGCAATCTTATTTGGGTAGTGGTAGAACGATGGTGCATGCTCCATTGGTGCCACAGGGCATACCATCTGCACAAGAGGCAGCAACACGTGGTAGAGAGTGGCGGTAATCATCTGTACGGCGAAAACCAGCGTGTTAGAAGACAGCGTTGTGGCGCAGCCACCAAACCACAAAGCAGTCACGATGGTCGCTGCTCTTTTATAAGTTGGCAAACTTGACAGGGTCTCTTTCGAATCAGAACCCCATGATGGCTGGAGCATCCTGTAGTAGGGTGTCGATATGCGTTCCTCCGGCGAAGGGAAGACAAGCGGAACGGCAATCTGAATTGGGTAGTCGTAGAATGATAGCACATGCTTCATTGGCGCCACGGTGCATACCGTCTGCACAAGAGGCAGCAACACGTGGCAGAGAGCGGTGGTGATCATCTGCACTGGGAAACCAGCGTGTCAGAAGACAGCGTTGTGGCGCAGCCACCGAGCCAACAAATCGGTCGTGATGGTTTCTGCTCCTTTATAGTTGGCGAACTTGACAGTGTCCCTTTCGAATCAGAATCCCATGATGGCTGTAGCATCCAGTAGTAGGGTGTCGATATGCGTTCCTCCGGCGAAGCCAAGACAAGCGAAATGGCAATCTTATTTGGGTAGTGGTAGAATGATGGCACGTGCTCTGTTGGCGCCATGGTGCATATTGTCTGCACAAGAGGCAGCAACACGTGGCAGAGAGCGGCGGTGATCATCTGCATGGCGAAAACCAGCGTGTTAGAAGACAGCGTTGTGGAGCAGCCACCGAGCCCACAAAGCGGTCGTGATGGTCGCTGCTCCTTTATAGTTGGCGAACTTGACAGTGTCCCTTTCGAATCAGAATCCCATGATGGCTGTAGCATCCAGTAGTAGGGTGTCGACATGCGTTCCTCCGGCGAAGGGAACACAAGCGGAACGGCAATCTGAATTGGGTAGTGGTAGAATGATAGCGCATGCTCCATTGGCGCCACGGTGCATACCGTCTGCACAAGAGGCCGCAACACGTGGCAGAGAGTGGTGGTGATCATCTGCACTGGGAAACCAGCGTGTTAGAAGACAGGGTTGCGGCGCAGCCACCGAGCCAACAAATCGGTCATGATGGTTTCTGCTCCTTTATAGTTGGCGAACTTGACAGTGTCCCTTTCGAATCAGAATCCCATGATGGCTGGAGCATCCACTACGAGGATGTCGATATGCGTTCCTCCGGCGAAGCCAAGACAAGCGGAACGGCAATCTAATTTGGGTAGTGGTAGAATGATGGTGCATGCTCCATTGGCACCACGGTGCATACCGTCTGCACAAGAGGCAGCAACAAGTGGCAGAGAGCGGCGGTGATCATCTGCTCGGCGAAAACCAGCGTGTTAGAAGACAGCATTGTGGCGCAGCCACCGAGCCCACAAAGCGGTCGTGATGGTCGCCGCTCCTTTTTAGTTGGCGAACTCGACAGTGTCCCTTTCGATGCGGAATCCCATGATGGCTGGAGCATCCACTAGTAGGATGTCGATATGAGTTCCTCCGGCGAAGCCAAGACAAGCGGAAAGGCAATCTGATTTGGGTAGTGGTAGAACAATTGTGCATGCTCCATCGGCACCACGGTGCATACCGTCTGCACAAGAGGCAGCACCACGTGGCAGAGAGCGGCGGTGATCATTTGCACTGGGAAACCAGCGTGTTAGAAGACAGCGTTGTGGCGCAGCCACCGAGCCCACAAAGCGGTCACGATGGTCGCTGCTCTTTTATAAATGGCGAACTTGACAGTGTCCCTTTCGATGCGGAATCCCATAATAGCTGGAGCATCCACTAGTCGATATGCGTTCTTCCGGCGAAGCCAAGACAAGCGGAACGGCAAGCTTATTTGGGTAGTGGTAGAATGGTGGCGCATGCTCTGCTGGCGCCACTGTGCATACCGTGTGCACAAGAGGCAGCAAAACGCGACAGAGAGCGGCGGTGATCATCTGCACGGCAAAAACCAGCGTGTTAGAAGACAGCGTTGTGGCGCAGCCACCGAACCCACAAAGCAGTCGTGATGGTCGCTGCTCCTTTATAGTTGGTGAACTTGACAGTGTCCTTTTGAATGCGGAATTCCGTGATGGCTGGAGCATCCAGTAGTAGGATGTCGATATGCGTGTCTCCGGTGAAGCCAAGACAAGCTAAATGGCAATCTTATTTGGGTAGTGGTAGAACGATGGTGCATGCTCCATTGGTGCCACGGGGCATACTATCTGCACAAGAGGCAGCAACACGTGGTAGAGAGTGGCGGTGATCATCTGTACGGCGAAAACCAGCGTGTTAGAAGACAGCGTTGTGGCGCAGCCACCGAGCCCACAAAGCAGTCCCGATGGTCGCTGCTCCTTTATAGTTGGCGAACTTGACAGTGTTCTTTCGAATCAGAATCCCATTATGGCTGGAGCATCCAGTAGTAGGGTGTCGATATGCGTTCCTCCGGCGAAGGGAAGACAAGCGGAAGGGAAATCTGGATTGGGTAGTGGTAGAATGATAGCGCATGCTCCATTGGCGCAACGTTGCATACCGTCTGCACAAGAGGCAGCACCACGTGGCAGGGAGCGGCGGTGATCAACTGCAAGGCGAAAACCAGCAGGTTAGAAGACAGCGTTGTGGCGCCGCCACCGAGCCCACAAAGTGGTTGTGATAGTCACTGCTCCTTTATAGTTGGCGAACTTGACAGTGTCCCTTTCGATGCTGAATTCCATGATGGCTGGAGCATGCTTTAGTAGGATGTCAATATGCGTTCGTCCGGCGAAGCCAAGACAAGCGGAACGGCAATCTGATTGTGGTAGTGGTAGAATGATGGCGCATGCTCCATTGGCACCATGGTGCATACCGTCTGCACAAGAGGCAGCAACACGTGGCAGAGAGCGGTGGTGATCATCTGCACTGGGAAACCAGCTTGTTAGAAGACAGCGTTGTGGCGCAGCCACCGAGCCAACAAATCGGTCGTGATGGTTTCTGCTCCTTTATTGTTGGCGAAATTGACAGTGTCCCTTTCGATGCGGAATCCCATGATGGCTGGAGCATTCACTAGTAGGATATCGATATGCCTTCCTCCGGCAAAGCCAAGACAAGCGGAACGGCAATCTGATTTCGTTAGTGGTAGAACGATGGCGCATGCTCTACTGGCGCCACGGTGCATACCGTCTGCACAAGAGGCAGCAACACGTGGCAGAGAGCAGTGGTGATCATCTGCACTGGGAAACCAGCATGTTAGAAACAGCGTTGTGGCACAGCCACCAAGGCCACAAAGCGGTCGCGATGGTCACTGGTGTTTTATAGTTGGTGAACTTGACAGTGTGCTTTTCGATGCGGAATCCCATGATGGCTGGAGCATCCACTACGAGGATGTCGATATGCATTCTTCCGGCGAAGCCAAGACAAGCGGAACGGCAATCTGATTTGGGTAGTGGTAGAACGATGGTGCATGCTCCATTGGCACCACGGTGCATACCGTCTGCACAAGAGGCAGCAAGAAGTGGCAGAGAGCGGGGGTGATCATCTGCTCGGCGAAAACCAGCGTGTTAGAAGGCAGTGTTGTGGCGCGGGCACCGAGCCCACAAAGCGGTCACGATAGTCGCTGCTCTTTTATAATTGGCGAACTTGACAGTGTCCCTTTAGATGCAGAATCCCATGATAGCTGGAGCATCCACTAGTTGATATGCGTTCTTCCGGCGAAGCCAAGACAAGCGGAACGGCAATCTTATTTGGGTAGTGGTAGAATGATGGCGCATGCTCCATTGGCGCCACGGTGCATACCGTCTGCACAAGAGGCGGCAACACGTGGCAGAGAGCGGCGGGGATCATCTGCACTGGGAAACCAGCATGTTAGAACAGAGCGTTGTGGCGCAGCCACCAAGCCCACAAAGCGGTCGTGATGATCACTGCTAATTTATAGTTGGCGAACTTTACAGTGTCCCTTTCGAAACGGAATCCCATGATGGCTGGAGCATCCACTAGTAGGATGTCGATATGAGTTCCTCCGCCGAAGCCAAGACAAGCGGAAAGGCCACTGATCTGGGTAGTGGTAGAATAATTGTGCATGCTACATTGGCACCACGGTGCATACCGTCTGCACAAGAGGCAGCACCACGTGGCAGAGAGCGGCGGTGATCATCTGCACGGCGAAAACCAGCGTGTTAGAAGACAGCGTTGTGGCGAAGCCACCGAGCCCACAAAGCGGTCGTAATGGTCGCTGCTCCTTCATAGTTGGCGAACTTGACAGTGTCCCTTTCGATTCGGAATCCCATGATAGCTGGAGCATCCACTTGTCGATATGCGTTCTTCCGGCGAAGCCAAGACAAGCGGAACGGCAAGCTTATTTGGGTAGTGGTAGAATGGTGGCGCATGCTCTGTTGGCGCCACGGTGCATACCGTCTGCACAAGAGGCAGCAAAACGTGGCGGAGAGCGGCGGTGATCATCTGCTCGGCAAAAACCAGCGTGTTAGAAGACAGCGTTGTGGCGCAGCCACCGAGCCCACAAAGCAGTCGTGATGGTCGCTGCTCCTTTATAGTTGGTGAACTTGACAGTGTCCCTTTCGATGCGGAATTCCATGATGGCTGGAGCATCCACTAGTGGGATGTCGATATGCGTTCCTCCGGCGAAGCCAAGACAAGCGGAACGGTAATCTGATTTGGGTAGTGGTAGAATGACGGCGCATGCTCAATTGGCGCCACGGTGCATACCGTCTGCACAAGAGGCAGCAACACATGGCAGAGAGCGGCGGTGATCATCTGCAAGGCGAAAGCCAGCGTGTTAGAAAACAGCGTTGTGGCGCAGCCACCGAGCCCACAAAGCGGTCGCGATGGTCGCTGTTCCTTTATAGTTGGCGAACTTGACAGTGTCCCTTTCGATATGGAATCCCATGATGGCTGGAGCATCCGCTAGTAGGATGTCGATATGCGTTACGCCGGCGAAGCCAAGACAAGTGGAACGGCAATCTTATTTGGGTAGTGGTAGAAGGATGGTGCATGCTCCATTGGTGCCACGGGGCACACCGTCTGCACAAGAAGCAGCAACACGTGGCAGAGATCAGCGGTGATCATCTGCACTGGGAAACCAGCATGTTAGAAGACAGCGTTGTGTCGCAGCCACAAAGCCCACAAAGCGGTCGCTATGGTCACTGCTGTTTTATAGTGTGCGAACTTGACAGTGTGCCTTTCGATGCGGAATCCCATTTTGGCTGGAGCATCCACTAGTAAGATGTCGATATGCGTTCCTCCGGCGAAGCCAAGACAAGCGGAATGGCAATCTTATTTGGGTAGTGGTAGAATGATGGCGCGTGCTCTCTTGGCGCCACTGCGCATACCGTCTGCATAAGAGGTAGCAACACGTTGCAGAGAGTGGCGGTGATCATCTGCACTGCGAAAACCGGCGTGTTAGATGACAGCGTTGTGGCGCAGCCACCGAGCCCACAAAGCGGTCACGATGGTCGCTGCTCCTTTAGAGTTGCCGAACTTGACAGTGTGCCTTTCGATGCGGAATCCCATGATGGCTGGAGCATCCAGTAGTAGGATGTCGATATGCTTTCCTCCGGTGAAGCCAAGACAAGCCGAATGGCAATCTTATTTGGGTAGTGGTAGAACGATGGTGCATGCTCCATTGGTGCCACAGGGCATACCATCTGCACAAGAGGCAGCAACACGTGGTAGAGAGTGGCGGTAATCATCTGTACGGCGAAAACCAGCGTGTTAGAAGACAGCGTTGTGGCGCAGCCACCAAACCACAAAGCAGTCACGATGGTCGCTGCTCTTTTATAAGTTGGCAAACTTGACAGGGTCTCTTTCGAATCAGAACCCCATGATGGCTGGAGCATCCTGTAGTAGGGTGTCGATATGCGTTCCTCCGGCGAAGGGAAGACAAGCGGAACGGCAATCTGAATTGGGTAGTCGTAGAATGATAGCACATGCTTCATTGGCGCCACGGTGCATACCGTCTGCACAAGAGGCAGCAACACGTGGCAGAGAGCGGTGGTGATCATCTGCACTGGGAAACCAGCGTGTCAGAAGACAGCGTTGTGGCGCAGCCACCGAGCCAACAAATCGGTCGTGATGGTTTCTGCTCCTTTATAGTTGGCGAACTTGACAGTGTCCCTTTCAAATCAGAATCCCATGATGGCTGTAGCATCCAGTAGTAGGGTGTCGATATGCGTTCCTCCGGCGAAGCCAAGACAAGCGAAATGGCAATCTTATTTGGGTAGTGGTAGAATGATGGCACGTGCTCTGTTGGCGCCATGGTGCATATTGTCTGCACAAGAGGCAGCAACACGTGGCAGAGAGCGGCGGTGATCATCTGCATGGCGAAAACCAGCGTGTTAGAAGACAGCGTTGTGGAGCAGCCACCGAGCCCACAAAGCGGTCGTGATGGTCGCTGCTCCTTTATAGTTGGCGAACTTGACAGTGTCCCTTTCGAATCAGAATCCCATGATGGCTGTAGCATCCAGTAGTAGGGTGTCGACATGCGTTCCTCCGGCGAAGGGAAGACAAGCGGAACGGCAATCTGAATTGGGTAGTGGTAGAATGATAGCGCATGCTCCATTGGCGCCACGGTGCATACCGTCTGCACAAGAGGCCGACAACATGTCAGAGAGTGGTGGTGATCATCTGCACTGGGAAACCAGCGTGTTAGAAGACAGGGTTGCGGCGCAGCCACCGAGCCAACAAATCGGTCATGATGGTTTCTGCTCCTTTATAGTTGGCGAACTTGACAGTGTCCCTTTCGATGCGGAATCCCATGATAGCTGGAGCATCCACTAGTTGATATGCGTTCTTCCGGCGAAGCCAAGACAAGCGGAACGGCAATCTTATTTGGGTAGTGGTAGAATGGTGGCGCATGCTATGTTGGCGCCACGGTGCATATCGTCTGCACAAGAGGCAGCAACACGTGGCAGAGAGTGGCGGTGATCATCTGCATGGCGGAAACCAGCGTGTTAGAAGACAGCGTTGTGGCGCAGCCACTGAGCCCACAAAGCAGTCGCGATGGTCGCTGCTCCTTTATAGTTGGCGAACTTGACATTGTCCCTTTCGACGGAATCCCATGATGGCTGGAGCATCCACTAGTCGATATGCGTTCCTCCGGCGAAGCCAAGACAAGCGGAACAACAATCTTATTTGGGTAGTGGTAGAATGATGGCGCATGCTCTGTTGGCGCCACGGTGCATATCGTCTGCACAAGAGGCAGCAACACGTGGTAGAGAGCGGCGGTGATCATCTGCACTGGGAAACCAGCGTGTTAGTAGACAGCATTGTGGCGCAGCCACCGAGCCCACAAAGCGGTCGTGATGGTCGCCGCTCCTTTTTAGTTGGCGAACTCGACAGTGTCCCTTTCGATGCGGAATCCCATGATGGCTGGAGCATCCACTAGTAGGATGTCGATATGAGTTCCTCCGGCGAAGCCAAGACAAGCGGAAAGGCAATCTGATTTGGGTAGTGGTAGAACAATTGTGCATGCTCCATCGGCACCACGGTGCATATCGTCTGCACAAGAGGCAGCACCACGTGGCAGAGAGCGGCGGTGATCATCTGCACTGGGAAACCAGCGTGTTAGAAGACAGCGTTGTGGCGCAGCCACCGAGCCCACAAAGCGGTCACGATGGTCGCTGCTCTTTTATAAATGGCGAACTTGACAGTGTCCCTTTCGATGCGGAATCCCATAATAGCTGGAGCATCCACTAGTCGATATGCGTTCTTCCGGCGAAGCCAAGACAAGCGGAACGGCAAGCTTATTTGGGTAGTGGTAGAATGGTGGCGCATGCTCTGCTGGCGCCACTGTGCATACCGTGTGCACAAGAGGCAGCAAAACGCGACAGAGAGCGGCGGTGATCATCTGCTCGGCAAAAACCAGCGTGTTAGAAGACAGCGTTGTGGCGCAGCCACCGAACCCACAAAGCAGTCGTGATGGTCGCTGCTCCTTTATAGTTGGTGAACTTGACAGTGTCCTTTTGAATGCGGAATTCCGTGATGGCTGGAGCATCCAGTAGTAGGATGTCGATATGCGTGTCTCCGGTGAAGCCAAGACAAGCTAAATGGCAATCTTATTTGGGTAGTGGTAGAACGATGGTGCATGCTCCATTGGTGCCACGGGGCATACTATCTGCACAAGAGGCAGCAACACGTGGTAGAGAGTGGCGGTGATCATCTGTACGGCGAAAACCAGCGTGTTAGAAGACAGCGTTGTGGCGCAGCCACCGAGCCCACAAAGCAGTCCCGATGGTCGCTGCTCCTTTATAGTTGGCGAACTTGACAGTGTTCTTTCAAATCAGAATCCCATTATGTCTGGAGCATCCAGTAGTAGGGTGTCGATATGCGTTCCTCCGGCGAAGGGAAGACAAGCGGAAGGGAAATCTGGATTGGGTAGTGGTAGAATGATAGCGCATGCTCCATTGGCGCAACGTTGCATACCGTCTGCACAAGAGGCAGCACCACGTGGCAGGGAGCGGCGGTGATCAACTGCAAGGCGAAAACCAGCAGGTTAGAATACAGCGTTGTGGCGCCGCCACCGAGCCCACAAAGTGGTTGTGATAGTCACTGCTCCTTTATAGTTGGCGAACTTGACAGTGTCCCTCTCGATGCTGAATTCCATGATGGCTGGAGCATGCTTTAGTAGGATGTCAATATGCGTTCGTCCGGCGAAGCCAAGACAAGCGGAACGGCAATCTGATTGTGGTAGTGGTAGAATGATGGCGCATGCTCCATTGGCACCATGGTGCATACCGTCTGCACAAGAGGCAGCAACACGTGGCAGAGAGCGGTGGTGATCATCTGCACTGGGAAACCAGCTTGTTAGAAGACAGCGTTGTGGCGCAGCCACCGAGCCAACAAATCGGTCGTGATGGTTTCTGCTCCTTTATTGTTGGCGAAATTGACAGTGTCCCTTTCGATGCGGAATCCCATGATGGCTGGAGCATTCACTAGTAGGATATCGATATGCCTTCCTCCGGCAAAGCCAAGACAAGCGGAACGGCAATCTGATTTCGGTAGTGGTAGAACGATGGCGCATGCTCTACTGGCGCCACGGTGCATACCGTCTGCACAAGAGGCAGCAACACGTGGCAGAGAGCAGTGGTGATCATCTGCACTGGGAAACCAGCATGTTAGAAAACAGCGTTGTGGCACAGCCACCAAGGCCACAAAGCGGTCGCGATGGTCACTGGTGTTTTATAGTTGGTGAACTTGACAGTGTGCTTTTCGATGCGGAATCCCATGATGGCTGGAGCATCCACTACGAGGATGTCGATATGCATTCTTCCGGCGAAGCCAAGACAAGCGGAACGGCAATATGATTTGGGTAGTGGTAGAACGATGGTGCATGCTCCATTGGCACCACGGTGCATACCGTCTGCACAAGAGGCAGCAAGAAGTGGCAGAGAGCGGGGGTGATCATCTGCTCGGCGAAAACCAGCGTGTTAGAAGGCAGTGTTGTGGCGCGGGCACCGAGCCCACAAAGCGGTCACGATAGTCGCTGCTCTTTTATAATTGGCGAACTTGACAGTGTCCCTTTCGATGCAGAATCCCATGATAGCTGGAGCATCCACTTGTTGATATGCGTTCTTCCGGCGAAGCCAAGACAAGCGGAACGGCAATCTTATTTGGGTAGTGGTAGAATGATGGCGCATGCTCCATTGGCGCCACGGTGCATACCGTCTGCACAAGAGGCAGCACGACGTGGCAGAGAGCGGCGGTGATCATCTGCACGGCGAAAACCAGCGTGTTAGAAGACAGCGTTGTGGCGAAGCCACCGAGCCCACATAGCGGTCGTGATGGTCGCTGCTCCTTCATAGTTGGCGAACTTGACAGTGTCCCTTTCGATTCGGAATCCCATGATAGCTGGAGCATCCACTTGTCGATATGCGTTCTTCCGTCGAAGCCAAGACAAGCGGAACGGCAAGCTTATTTGGGTAGTGGTAGAATGGTGGCGCATGCTCTGTTGGCGCCACGGTGCATACCGTCTGCACAAGAGGCAGCAAAACGTGGCGGAGAGCGGCGGTGATCATCTGCTCGGCAAAAACCAGCGTGTTAGAAGACAGCGTTGTGGCGCAGCCACCGAGCCCACATAGCAGTCGTGATGGTCGCTGCTCCTTTATAGTTGGTGAACTTGACAGTGTCCCTTTCGATATGGAATCCCATGATGGCTGGAGCATCCGCTAGTAGGATGTCGATATGCGTTACGCCGGCGAAGCCAAGACAAGTGGAACGGCAATCTTATTTGGGTAGTGGTAGAAGGATGGTGCATGCTCCATTGGTGCCACGGGGCACACCGTCTGCACAAGAAGCAGCAACACGTGGCAGAGATCAGCGGTGATCATCTGCACTGGGAAACCAGCATGTTAGAAGACAGCGTTGTGTCGCAGCCACAAAGCCCACAAAGCGGTCGCTATGGTCACTGCTGTTTTATAGTGTGCGAACTTGACAGTGTGCCTTTCGATGCGGAATCCCATTTTGGCTGGAGCATCCACTAGTAAGATGTCGATATGCGTTCCTCCGGCGAAGCCAAGACAAGCGGAATGGCAATCTTATTTGGGTAGTGGTAGAATGATGGCGCGTGCTCTCTTGGCGCCACTGCGCATACCGTCTGCATAAGAGGTAGCAACACGTTGCAGAGAGTGGCGGTGATCATCTGCACTGCGAAAACCGGCGTGTTAGATGACAGCGTTGTGGCGCAGCCACCGAGCCCACAAAGCGGTCACGATGGTCGCTGCTCCTTTAGAGTTGCCGAACTTGACAGTGTGCCTTTCGATGCGGAATCCCATGATGGCTGGAGCATCCAGTAGTAGGATGTCGATATGCTTTCCTCCGGTGAAGCCAACACAAGCCGAATGGCAATCTTATTTGGGTAGTGGTAGAACGATGGTGCATGCTCCATTGGTGCCACAGGGCATACCATCTGCACAAGAGGCAGCAACACGTGGTAGAGAGTGGCGGTAATCATCTGTACGGCGAAAACCAGCGTGTTAGAAGACAGCGTTGTGGCGCAGCCACCGAGCCCACAAAGCAGTCACGATGGTCGCTGCTCTTTTATAAGTTGGCAAACTTGACAGGGTCTCTTTCGAATCAGAACCCCATGATGGCTGGAGCATCCTGTAGTAGGGTGTCGATATGCGTTCCTCCGGCGAAGGGAAGACAAGCGGAACGGCAATCTGAATTGGGTAGTCGTAGAATGATAGCACATGCTTCATTGGCGCCACGGTGCATACCGTCTGCACAAGAGGCAGCAACACGTGGCAGAGAGCGGTGGTGATCATCTGCACTGGGAAACCAGCGTGTCAGAAGACAGCGTTGTGGCGCAGCCACCGAGCCAACAAATCGGTCGTGATGGTTTCTGCTCCTTTATAGTTGGCGAACTTGACAGTGTCCCTTTCGAATCAGAATCCCATGATGGCTGTAGCATCCAGTAGTAGGGTGTCGATATGCGTTCCTCCGGCGAAGCCAAGACAAGCGAAATGGCAATCTTATTTGGGTAGTGGTAGAATGATGGCACGTGCTCTGTTGGCGCCATGGTGCATATTGTCTGCACAAGAGGCAGCAACACGTGGCAGAGAGCGGCGGTGATCATCTGCATGGCGAAAACCAGCGTGTTAGAAGACAGCGTTGTGGCGCAGCCACCGAGCCCACAAAGCGGTCGTGATGGTCGCTGCTTCTTTATAGTTGGCGAACTTGACAGTGTCCCTTTCGAATCAGAATCCCATGATGGCTGTAGCACCCAGTAGTAGGGTGTCGACATGCGTTCCTCCGGCGAAGGGAAGACATGCGGAACGGCAATCTGAATTGGGTAGTGGTAGAATGATAGCGCATGCTCCATTGGCGCCACGGTGCATACCGTCTGCACAAGAGGCCGCAACACGTGGCAGAGAGTGGTGGTGATCATCTGCACTGGGAAACCAGCGTGTTAGAAGACAGGGTTGCGGCGCAGCCACCGAGCCAACAAATCGGTCATGATGGTTTCTGCGCCTTTATAGTTGGCGAACTTGACAGTGTCCTTTTCGAATCAGAATCCCATGATGGCTGTAGCATCCAGTAGTAGGGTGTCGATATATGTTCCTCCGGCGAAGCCAAGACAAGCGAAATGGCAATCTTATTTGGATAGTGGTAGAGTGATGGCACTTGCTCTGTTGGCGCCATGGTGCATATCGTCTGCACAAGAGGCAGCAACACGTGGCAGAGAGTGGCGGTGATCATTTGCACGGCGAAAACCAGCGTGTTAGAAGACAGCGTTGTGGCGCAGCCACCGAGCCCACAAAGCGGTCGTGATGGTCGCTGCTCCTTTATAGTTGGCGAACTTGACAGTGTCCCTTTCGAATCAGAATCCCATGATGGCTGTAGCATCCAGTAGTAGGGTGTCGATATGCGTTCCTCCGGCGAAGCCAAGACAAGCGGAACGGCAATCTGATTTCGGCAGTGGTAGAATGATGGCGCATGCTCCATTGGCACGATGGTGCATACCATCTGCACAAGAAGCAGCAACAAGTGGCAGAGAGCAGCGGGGATCATCTGCTCGGCGAAAACTAGCGTGTTCGAAGACAGTTATGTGGCGCGGGCACCGAGCCCACAAAGCGGTCACGATGGTCGCTGCTGTTTTATAATTGGCGAACTTGACAGTGTCCTTTTCGATGCGGAATCCCATGATAGCTGGAGCATCCACTAGTCGATATGCGTTTTTCCGGTGAAGCCAAGACAAGCGGAACGGCAATCTTATTTGGGTAGTGGTAGAATGGTGGCGCATGCTCTGTTGGCGCCACGGTGCATATCGTCTGCACAAGAGGCAGCAACACGTGGCAGAGAGTGGCGGTGATCATCTGCATGGCGAAAACCAGCGTGTTAGAAGACAGCGTTGTTGCGCAGCCACTGAGCCCACAAAGCAGTCGCGATGGTCGCTGCTCCTTTATAGTTGGCGAACTTCACAGTGTCCCTTTCGACGGAATCCCATGATGGCTGGAGCATCCACGAGTCGATATGCGTTCCTCCGGTGAAGCCAAGACAAGCGGAACGACAATCTGATTTCGGTAGTGGTAGAATGATGGCGCATGCTTCATTGGCACGATAGTGCATACCGTCTGCACAAGAGGCGGCAACACGTGGCTGAGAGCGGCGGGGATCATCTGCACTGGGAAAGCAGCATGTTAGAACAGAGCGTTGTGGCGCAGCCACCAAGCCCACAAAGTGGTCGTGATGGTCACTGCTGTTTTATAGTTTGCGAACTTGACAGTGTGCCTTTCGATGCGGAATCCCATGATGGCTGGAGCAACCACTAGTAAGATGTCGATATGCGTTCCTCCGGCGAAGCCAAGACAAGCGGAATGGCAATACTATTTGCGTAGTGGTAGAAAGATGGCGCGTGCTCTCTTGGCGCCATGTTGCATACCGTCTGCATAAGAGGTAGCAACACGTGAAAGAGAGTGGCGGTGATCGTCTGCACTGCGGAAACCAGCGTTTTAGATGACAGCGTTGTGGCGCAGCCACCGAGCCCACAAAGCGGTCACGATGGTCGCTGCTCCTTTAGAGTTGCCGAACTTGACAGTGTGCCTTTCGATGCGGAATCCCATGATGGCTGGAGCATCCAGTAGTAGGATGTCGATATGCTTTCCTCCGGCGAAGCCAAGACAAGCGGAATGGCAATCTTATTTGGGTAGTTGTAGAACGATGGTGCATGCTCCATTGGTGCCATAGGGCATACCATCTGCACAAGAGGCAGCAACACGTGGTAGAGAGTGGCGGTGATCATCTGTACGGCGAAAACCAGCGTGTTAGAAGACAGCGTTGTGGCGCAGCCACCGAGCCCACAAAGCAGTCACGATGGTCGCTGCTCTTTTATAGTTGGCAAACTTGACAGTGTTCTTTCGAATCAGAATCCCATGATGGCGGGAGCATCCAGTAGTAGGGTGTCGATATGCGTTCCTCCGCCGAAGCCAAGACAAGCGGAACGGCAATCTGATTTGGGTAGTGGTAGAATGGTGGTGCATGCTCCATTGGCGCCACTGTGCATACCGTCTGCACAAGAGGCAGCAACACGTGGCAGAGAGCGGCGGTGATCATCTGCACTGGGAAACCAGTGTGTTAGATGACAGCGTTGTGGCGCAGCCACCGAGCCCACAAAGCAGTCGCGATGGTCGCTGCTCCTTTATAGTTGGCAAACTTGACAGTGTCCCTTTCGAATCAGAATCCCATGATGGCTGGAGCATCCAGTAGTAGGGTGTCGATATGCGTTCCTCCGGCGAAGGGAAGCCAAGCGGAACGGCAATCTGAGTTGGGTAGTGGTAGAATGATAGCACATGCTCCATTGGCGCCACGGTGCATACCGTCTGCCCAAGAGGCAGCAACACGTGGCAGAGAGCGGCGGTGATCATCTGCAAGGCGAAAACCAGCGTGTTAGAAGGCAGCGTTGTGGCACAGCCACGGAGCCCAAAAAGTGGTCGTGATGGTTGCCGCTCCTCCTTTATAGTTGGCGAACTTGACAGTGTCCCTTTCGATGCGGAACCCCATGATGGCTGGAGCATGCAGTAGTAGGATGTCAGTATGCTTTCGTCTGGTGAAGCCAAGACAAGCGGAACGGAAATCTGATTTCGGTAGTGGTAGAGTGATGGCGCATGCTCCATTGGCACGATGGTGCATACCGTCTGCACAAGAGGCAGCAACACGTGGCAGAGAGCGGTGGTGATCATCTGCACTGGGAAACCAGCTTGTTAGAAGACAGCGTTGTGGCGCAGCCACCGAACCAACAAATCGGTCGGGGTGGTTTCTGCTCCTTTATTGTTGGCGAACTTGAGAGTGTCACTTTCGATGCGGAATCCCATGATGGCTGGAGCATTCACTAGTAGGATATCGATATGCCTTCCTCTGGCAAAGCCAACACAAGCGGAATGGCAATCTGATTTCGGTAGTGGTAGAAGGATGGCGCATGCTCTACTGGCGCCACGGTGCATACCGTCTGCACAAGAGGCAGCAACACGTGGCAGAGAGCAGTTTTGATCATCTGCACAGGGAAACCAGCATGTTAGAAAACAGCGTTGTGGCACAGCCGCCAAGCCCACAAAGCGGTCGCGATGGTAACTGGCGTTTTATAGTTGGCGAACTTGACAGTGTGCTTTTCGATGCGGAATCCCATGATGGCTGGAGCATCCACTACGAGGATGTCGATATGCGTTCCTCCGGCGAAGCCAAGACAAGCGGAATGGCAATCTTATTTGGGTAGTGGTAGAAAGATGGCGCGTGCTCTCTTGGCGCCACGTTGCATACCGTCTGCATAAGAGGTAGCAACACGTGAAAGATAGTGGCGGTGATCTTCTGCAATGCGGAAACCAGCGTGTTAGATGACAGCGTTGTGGCGCAGCCACCGAGCCCACAACGCGGTCACGATGGTCGCTGCTCCTTTAGAGTTGCCGAACTTGACAGTGTCCCTTTCGAATCAGAATCCCATGATGGCTGTAGCATCCAGTAGTAGGGTGTCGATATGCGTTCCTCCAGTGAAGAGAAGACAAGCGGAAGGGCAATCTGGATTGCGTAGTGGTAGAATGATAGCGCATGCTCCATTGGCGCAACGTTGCATACCGTCTGCACAAGAGGCAGCAACACGTGGTAGAGAGTGGCGGTGATCATCTGTACGGCGAAAACCAGCGTGTTAGAAGACAGCGTTGTGGCGCAGCCACCGAGCCCACAAAGCAGTCACGATGGTCGCTGCTCTTTTATAGTTGGCAAACTTGACAGTGTTCTTTCGAATCAGAATCCCATGATGGCGGGAGCATCCAGTAGTAGGGTGTCGATATGCGTTCCTCCAGCGAAGAGAAGACAAGCGGAAGGGCAATCTGGATTGCGTAGTGGTAGAATGATAGCGCATGCTCCATTGGCGCAACGTTGCATACCGTCTGCACAAGAGGCAGCAACACGTGGCAGGGAGCGGCGGTGATCATCTGCAAGGCGAAAACCAGCTGGTTAGAAGACAGCGTTGTGGCACAGCCACGGATCCCAAAAAGTGGTCGTGATGGTTGCCGCTCCTCCTTTATAGTTGGCGAACTTGACAGCGTCCCTTTCGATGCGGAATCCCATGATGGCTGGAGCATGCTTTAGTAGGATGTCAATATGCGTTCGTCCGACGAAGCCAAGACAAGCTGAACGGCAATCTGATTTCGGTAGTGGTAGAATGATGGCGCATGCTCCATTGGCACGATGGTGCATACCGTCTGCACAAGAGGCAGCAACACGTGGCAGAGAGCGGTGGTGATCATCTGAGCTGGGAAACCAGCTTGTTAGAAGACAGCGTTGTGGCGCAGCCACCGAGCCAACAAGTTGGTCGTGATGGTTTCTGCTCCTTTATTGTTGGCGAACTTGACAGTGTCCCTTTCGATGCGGAATCCCATGATGGCTGGAGCATGCTTTAGTAGGATGTCAATATGCGTTCGTCCGACGAAGCCAAGACAAGCTGAACGGCAATCTGATTTCGGTAGTGGTAGAATGATGGCGCATGCTCCATTGGCACGATGGTGCATACCGTCTGCACAAGAGGCAGCAACACGTGGCAGAGAGCGGTGGTGATCATCTGCACTGGGAAACCAGCGTGTCAGAAGACAGCGTTGTGGCGCAGCCACCGAGCCAACAAATCGGTCGTGATGGTTTCTGCTCCTTTATAGTTGGCGAACTTGACAGTGTCCCTTTCGAATCAGAATCCCATGATGGCTGTAGCATCCAGTAGTAGGGTGTCGATATGCGTTCCTCCGGCGAAGCCGAGACAAGCGAAATGGCAATCTTATTTGGGTAGTGGTAGAATGATGGCACGTGCTCTGTTGGCGCCATGGTGCATATTGTCTGCACAAGAGGCAGCAACACGTGGCAGAGAGCGGCGGTGATCATCTGCATGGCGAAAACCAGCGTGTTAGAAGACAGCGTTGTGGCGCAGCCACCGAGCCCACAAAGCGGTCGTGATGGTCGCTGCTCCTTTATAGTTGGCGAACTTGACAGTGTCCCTTTCGATTCAGAATCCCATGATGGCTGTAGCATCCAGTAGTAGGGTGTCGACATGCGTTCCTCCGGCGAAGGGAAGACAAGCGGAACGGCAATCTGAATTGGGTAGTGGTAGAATGATAGCGCATGCTCCATTGGCGCCACGGTGCATACCGTCTGCACAAGAGGCCGCAACACGTGGCAGAGAGTGGTGGTGATCATCTGCACTGGGAAACCAGCGTGTTAGAAGACAGGGTTGCGGCGCAGCCACCGAGCCAACAAATCGGTCATGATGGTTTCTGCGCCTTTATAGTTGGCGAACTTGACAGTGTCCTTTTCGAATCAGAATCCCATGATGGCTGTAGCATCCAGTAGTAGGGTGTCGATATATGTTCCTCCGGCGAAGCCAAGACAAGCGAAATGGCAATCTCATTTGGATAGTGGTAGAATGATGGCACTTGCTCTGTTGGCGCCAGGGTGCATATCGTCTGCACAAGAGGCAGCAACACGTGGCAGAGAGTGGCAGTGATCATCTGCACGGCGAAAACCAGCGTGTTAGAAGACAGCGTTGTGGCGCAGCCACCGAGCCCACAAAGCGGTCGTGATGGTCGCTGCTCCTTTATAGTTGGCGAACTTGACAGTGTCCCTTTCGAATCAGAATCCCATGATGGCTGTAGCATCCAGTAGTAGGGTGTCGATATGCGTTCCTCCGGCGAAGCCAAGACAAGCGGAACGGCAATCTGATTTCGGTAGTGGTAGAATGATGGCGCATGCTCCATTGGCACGATGGTGCATACCATCTGCACAAGAAGCAGCAACACGTGGCAGAGAGCGGTGGTGATCATCTGTACTGGGAAACCAGCTTGTTAGAAGACAGCGTTGTGGCGCAGCCACCGAGCCAACAAATCGGTCGTGATGGTTTCTGCTCCTTTATTGTTGGCGAACTTGAGAGTGTCACTTTCGATGCGGAATCCCATGATGGCTGGAGCATTCACTAGTAGGATATCGATATGCCTTCCTCTGGCAAAGCCAACACAAGCGGAATGGCAATCTGATTTCGGTAGTGGTAGAAGGATGGCGCATGCTCTACTGGCGCCACGGTGCATACCGTCTGCACAAGAGGCAGCAACACGTGGCAGAGAGCAGTTTTGATCATCTGCACAGGGAAACCATCATGTTAGAAAACAGCGTTGTGGCACAGCCGCCAAGCCCACAAAGCGGTCGCGATGGTCACTGGTGTTTTATAGTTGGCGAACTTGACAGTTTGCTTTTCGATGCGGAATCTCATGATGGCTGGAGCATCCACTACGAGGATGTCGATATGCGTTCCTCCGGCGAAGCCAAGACAAGCGGAACGGCAATCTGATTTGGGTAGTGGTAGAATGATGGTGCATGCTCCATTGGCACCACGGTGCATACCGTCTGCACAAGAGGCAGCAACAAGTGGCAGAGAGCAGCGGGGATCATCTGCTCGGCGAAAACTAGCGTTTTCGAAGACAGTTATGTGGCGCGGGCACCGAGCCCACAAAGCGGTCACGATGGTCGCTGCTGTTTTATAATTGGCGAACTTGACAATGTCCTTTTCGATGCGGAATCCCATGATAGCTGGAGCATCCACTAGTCGATATGCGTTCTTCCGGTGAAGCCAAGACAAGCGGAACGGCAATCTTATATGGGTAGTGGTAGAATGGTGGCGCATGCTCTGTTGGCGCCACGGTGCATATCGTCTGCACAAGAGGCAGCAACACGTGGCAGAGAGTGGCGGTGATCATCTGCATGGCGAAAACCAGCGTGTTAGAAGACAGCGTTGTTGCGCAGCCACTGAGCCCACAAAGCAGTCGCGATGGTCACTGCTCCTTTATAGTTGGCGAACTTGACAGTGTCCCTTTCGACGGAATCCCATGATGGCTGGAGCATCCACGAGTCGATATGCGTTCCTCCGGTGAAGCCAAGACAAGCGGAACGACAATCTGATTTCGGTAGTGGTAGAATGATGGCGCATGCTTCATTGGCACGATAGTGCATACCGTCTGCACAAGAGGCGGCAACACGTGGCTGAGAGCGGCGGGGATCATCTGCACTGGGAAAGCAGCATGTTAGAACAGAGCGTTGTGGCGCAGCCACCAAGCCCACAAAGTGCTCGTGATGGTCACTGCTGTTTTATAGTTTGCGAACTTGACAGTGTGCCTTTCGATGCGGAATCCCATGATGGCTGGAGCAACCACTAGTAAGATGTCGATATGCGTTCCTCCGGCGAAGCCAAGACAAGCGGAATGGCAATATTATTTGGGTAGTGGTAGAAAGATGGCGCGTGCTCTCTTGGCGCCATGTTGCATACCGTCTGCATAAGAGGTAGCAACACGTGAAAGAGAGTGGCGGTGATCTTCTGCAATGCGGAAACCAGCGTGTTAGATGACAGCGTTGTGGCGCAGCCACCGAGCCCACAACGCGGTCACGATGGTCGCTGCTCCTTTAGAGTTGCCGAACTTGACAGTGTGCCTTTCGATGCGGAATCCCATGATGGCTGGAGCATCCAGTAGTAAAATGTCGATATGCTTTCCTCCGGTGAAACCAAGACAAGCGTAATGGCAATCCCATTTGGGTAGTGGTAGAACGATGGTGCATGCTCCATTGGTGCCATAGGGCATACCATCTGCACAAGAGGCAGCAACACGTGGTAGAGAGTGGCGGTGATCATCTGTACGGCGAAAACCAGCGTGTTAGAAGACAGCGTTGTGGCGCAGCCACCGAGCCCACAAAGCAGTCACCATGGTCGCTGCTCTTTTATAGTTGGCAAACTTGACAGTGTTCTTTCGAATCAGAATCCCATGATGGCGGGAGCATCCAGTAGTAGGGTGTCGATATGCGTTCCTCCAGCGAAGAGAAGACAAGCGGAAGGGCAATCTGGATTGCGTAGTGGTAGAATGATAGCGCATGCTCCATTGGCGCAACGTTGCATACCGTCTGCACAAGAGGCAGCAACACGTGGCAGGGAGCGGCGGTGATCATCTGCAAGGCGAAAACCAGCTGGTTAGAAGACAGCGTTGTGGCACAGCCACGGATCCCAAAAAGTGGTCGTGATGGTTGCCGCTCCTCCTTTATAGTTGGCGAACTTGACAGCGTCCCTTTCGATGCGGAATTCCATGATGGCTGGAGCATGCTTTAGTAGGATGTCAATATGCGTTCGTCCGACGAAGCCAAGACAAGCTGAACGGCAATCTGATTTCGGTAGTGGTAGAATGATGGCGCACGCTCCATTGGCACGATGGTGCATACCGTCTGCACAAGAGACAGCAACACGTGGCAGAGAGCGGTGGTGATCATCTGCACTGGGAAACCAGCTTGTTAGAAGACAGCGTTGTGGCGCAGCCACCGAGCCAACAAGTTGGTCGTGATGGTTTTGCTCCTTTATTGTTGGCGAACTTGACAGTGTCCCTTTCGATGCGGAATCCCATGATGGCTGGAGCATGCTTTAGTAGGATGTCAATATGCGTTCGTCCGACGAAGCCAAGACAAGCTGAACGGCAATCTGATTTCGGTAGTGGTAGAATGATGGCGCATGCTCCATTGGCACGATGGTGCATACCGTCTGCACAAGAGGCAGCAACACGTGGCAGAGAGCGGTGGTGATCATCTGCACTGGGAAACCAACGTGTTAGAAGACAGCGTTGTGGCGCAGCCACCGAGCCAACAAATCGGCCGTGATGGTTTCTGCTCCTTTATAGTTGGCGAACTTGACAGTGTGCTTTTCGATGCGGAATACCATGATGGCTGGAGCATTCAGTATCAGGGTGTCGATATGCGTTCCTCCGGCGAAGCTAAGACAAGCGTAACGGCAATCTCATTTGGGTAGTGGTAGAATGATGGCGCATGCTCCATTGGCGCCACGGTGCATACCGTCTGCACAAGAGGCGGCAACACGTGGCAGAGAGCGGCGGGGATCATCTGCACTGAGAAATCAGCATGTTAGAACAGAGCGTTGTGGCGCAGCCACCGAGCCCACAAAGCAGTCGTGATGGTCACTGCTGTTTTATAGTTGGCGAACTTGACAGTGTGCGTTTCGATGCGGAATCGCATGATGGCTGGAGCATCCACTAGTCGATATGCGTTCCTCCGGCGAAGCCAAGACAAGCGGAATGGCAATCTTATTTGGGTAGTGGTAGAAAGATGGCGCGTGCTCTCTTGGCGCCACGTTGCATACCCTCTGCATAAGAGGTAGCAACAAGTGGCAGAGAGTGGCGGTGATCGTCTGCACTGCGGAAACCAGCGTGTTAGATGACAGCGTTGTGGCGCAGCCACCGAGCCCACAAAGCAGGCGCGATGGTCGCTGCTCCTTTAGAGTTGCCGAACTTGACAGTGTGCCTTTCGATGCGGAATCCCATGATGGCTGGAGCATCCACTAGTCGATATGCTTTCCTCTGGTGAAGCCAAGACAAGCGGAATGGCAATCTTATTTGTGTAGTGGTAGAACGATGGTGCATGCTCCATTGGTGCCACAGGGCATACCATCTGCACAAGAGGCCGCAACACGTGGTAGAGAGCGGCGGTGATCATCTGCACTGGGAAACCAGCGTGTTAGTAGACAGCATTGTGGCGCAGCCACCGAGCCCACAAAGTGGTCGTGATGGTCGCCGCTCCTTTATAGTTGGCAAACTTGACAGTGTCCCTTTCGATGCGGAATCCTATGATTGGTGGAGCATCCACTAGTAGGATGTCGATATGCGTTCCTCTGGCGAAGGGAAGACAAGCGGAAAGGCAATCTGATTTGGGTAGTGGTAGAATAATTGTGCATGCTTTATAAGCGCCGCGGTGCATACCGTCTGCACATGAGGCAGCAACACGTGGCAGAGAGCGGCGGTGATCATCTGCACGGCGAAAACCAGCGTGATAGAAGACAGCGTTGTGGCGCAGCCACGGAGCCCAGAAAGGGGTCGTGATGGTCGCTGCTCCTTTATAGTTGGCGAACTTGACAGTGTCCCTTTCGATGCGGAATCCCATGATGGCTTGAGCATTCATTAGTAAGATGTCGATATGCGTTTCTCCGGCGAAGCCAAGACAAGCGGAACGGCAATCTGATTTGGGTAGTGGTAGAATAGTGGTGCATGCTCCATTGGCGCCACGGTGCATACCGTCTGCAGAAGAGGCAGCAACACGTGGCAGAGAGCGGCGGTGATCATCTGCACTGGGAAACCAGCATGTTAGAAGACAGCGTTGTGTCGCAGCCACCAAGCCCACAAAGCGGTCGCGATGGTCACTGCTGTTTTATAGTTGGCGAACTTGACAGTGTGCCTTTCAATGCGGAATCCCATGATGGCTGGAGCATCCACTAGTAATATGTCGATATGCGTTACGCCAGCGAAGCCAAGACAAGTGGAACGGCGATCTTATTTGAAGTGGTAGAATGATTGCGCATGCTCCATTGGCGCGACATGCATACCGTCTGCACATGAGGCAGCAACACGTGGCAGAGGCGGCGATCATCTGCACGGCGAAAACCAGCGTGTTAGAAGACAGCGTTGTGGCGCAGCCACCGAGCCCACAAAGCGGTCGTGATGGTCGCTGCTCCTTTATAGTTGGCGAACTTGACAGTGTCCCTTTCGATGCGGAATCCCATGATGGCTTGAGCATTCATTAGTAAGATGTCCATATGCGTTTCTCCGCCAAAGCCAAGACAAGCGGAACGGCAATCTGATTTGGGTAGTGGTAGAATGGTGGTGCATGCTCCATTGGCGCCACGGTGCATACCGTCTGCACAAGAGGCAGCAACACGTGGCAGAGAGCGGCGGTGATCATCTGCACTGGGAAACCAGCGTGTTAGATGACAGCGTTGTGGCGCAGCCACCGAGCCCACAAAGCGGTAACGATGGTCGCTGCTCCTTTAGAGTTGCCGAACTTGACAGTGTGCCTTTCGATGCGAAATCCCAAGATGGCTGGAGCATCCAGTAGTAGGATGTCAATATTGTCACAGGTAATGGGTATTAGCGATCAACTGTAGGCGGAATCCCTTTGAAGTGAAGAAAGAAGAGGGTTTTTGCGTCCTGGTCTGAGGGCAAGCAAGACGTCGTTTCGTGGCTGTCTGTTATTACGTTCGCGGCACTGGTGGAAGTGCTGGGTAAATGCGCCTCGGCTGCAGATTTTCAGCTGACACACCAAGCTACTTGGAGACAGCTACAGCTCCCACGGCAAGAAGCAGTCGCCGCCTGCGAGGACTATCTCCCGAGTACGGTCCCCTCTCTCAAGACGAGATGGCAACTTCTACTAACAACCAGGCGAGTCAAACCAACGACGCCTATTCTTTTCTCCCGCATGTTTTTCATGCGCCGCAAACACCACGCTCATTTCATGGAGATATTTATGAAGATGTTGACGACTGGCTTGACCACTTCAATCGAGTTGCCAACATCAACGAATGGGATGAAGCTGGCAAGCTACGGAGAGTTTACTTTGCATTAGAAGACTCTGCCAAAACGTGGTACGAGAATCACGAGGGTTCCTTTGCGACTTGGCATGAGTTCAGCCGACAGTTTCGTGATGCGTACCGCAGCACTGAAAGGAAAGAAAGAGCAGAGCAGGCTATCTCGTCTCGGAACCAACGACCCAACGAGAGAGTTTCGATATTTGTAGAGGACATGCTGCGACTCTTCAAGCGTGCTGACCCTGCAATGTCCGAGGAAAAGAAGGTGCGGCATTTAATGCGTGGGGTAAAAGAGCAGCTCTTCGCCGGACTCGTGCGCAATCCACCGACGACTGTGGCAGAGTTCATAAATGAGGCAACCACAATGGAGCGTACTCTCCAGTATAGGTCGTCACAGTATGAACGTCACGACGTGACCTCTGCTGCATGCTTTATCGGGGCTGACAGCGAGAGGCATGCCCTCGCTGAGTTCATAAGAAGCGTCGTGCGGGACGAGCTGCGCCAACTCCAAGCAGCGGGACCCCAACCACCCGTAAGTGCTTTCACAGACTTAATCCGAAATGAGATCCGACAGGTGGTCACCCCACTCGCGCCAACAAGGCCTGAGGCCCCTGTACTGACTTATGCGGCGGCTCTGCGATCTCCTGCACCACATGGCCCTGATCCCACCATGGGGAGAATGGATCAGGCTAGCCATCGATTCCAGGGCACCCCTTCGACTCCACCACCCGCCTCAAGGTTTCCGAGTGCACCAACTTATCGTCCGTCTGGATCGCGGCAGAACGCCACAAAGGCCAGCGTGTGGCGTACGTCCGATAACCGAACACTCTGCTACCACTGTGGCGAAGCGGGTCACGTCTACCGTAACTGCCAGTACCGCCAACTTGGTCTCCGTGGCTTTCACCCTGATGCTCGGTGCCCGCGTTACGGTGAGCGTCCCCGCGACATTGAAGCGTACCTTACGGGCCAGCAAGGTCCTCGCCTTGGTCAACGCCCCATTTCAAGATGACCATCACCTCGCCGCCCCACGTCACCTAGCATTCCCTCGTCATCTTTTGCTCCTTTCAGAGGCCGGTCACCGAGTCCCCACAGGGGAAACTAGAAACCGCGGCTCCTGGGGGTGAAGCCGCGTCCAAACGAACTGTCAAAGAGCCTCCTTCGACGCAAAGATCCGACGAAGACCGTTCTGACTTTCCAGTCGTTTCCGAAAGTCATAAGACTGTTTCCGCCGACATCACCGTACACGTCGATAATCACGTCGTCACTGCCCTCGTCGACACCGGCGCCGATTATTCAGTTATGAGCAGCACCCTAGCATCCCAACTGAGGAAGGTAACTACCCCTTGGCAAGGACCACCATTGCGCACGGCAGGGGGCCACCTCGTCACGCCTACTGGAATGTGCACAGCCCGTGTTCGAGTCCGTGCTTCGACGTTCACTGGGTCTTTCCTCGTATTACCTGTGTGCTCCCGTCCACTCATTCTGGGGCTGGACTTTCTTCGCGAACACGGCGCAATTATTGACCTACGAGACTTGCAGGTGTCGTTCGAGGACCCGTTTCATCCTGAACCAGAAAACGCCCGCTCATCGAAGGCTGCCCTACGTGTATCCTCTGAATCTGTTACTCTGCCTCCCCGCAGCAGCCTTTTTATCAACGTTGAATGTGACCAAGACGTCCCCGATGCTGTAATTGCAGAAGGAAATTTGTCCCTACTTTTTGCACAACAAATCTGCGTTGCCCGAGGTATTGTTCAGCCCAGCAGAAAGCAGTCTTGCCTATTCGTCACGAATTTCAGCGAGGAGTATCGCCATCTTACCAAACACACTGCGATCGCATACCTTGAGGATATTGCCGACGTCCCTGGTCCCTCAACATTATCTGCTCTTTCGTCGTGCGACGATTCCGCCATGACATTTGCAAGCACTCTGGACGTAAACCAGGGTCTACCGTCTGCACAACGGGAACGTCTTTTGAAGCTACTCAGCTCATTTCGGGACTGCTTCGCTACGACTTCGAAAGTTAACCAAACACCGCTTGCCAAGCATCGTATCATCACCGAGCCTACCGAGAGACCCATTCGACAGCATGCCTACAGGGTCTCGCAAAAAGAACAAGACGTTATACGCCAACAGGTCCAGCAGATGCTCAAGGACGATGTCATCCAGCCATCGACCAGTCCCTGGGCGTCCCCTGTTGTGTTAGTAAAGAAAAAAGATGGTACTCTGCGATTTTGCGTCGACTACCGAAAGTTGAATAAGATCACGAAGAAAGACTTGTATCCTTTACCACGAATAGACGACTCGCTGGACCGCATTCGCAATGCTCGCTACTTTTCTTCCATGGATCTACGCAGCGGCTATTGGCAAATATCTGTTGATGAGCGCGACCGCGAAAAGACCGCCTTCATTACTCCTGACGGACTCTACGAGTTCAAGGTCCTTCCCTTCGGCTTATGCT
Source organism: Rhipicephalus microplus (assembly GCF_043290135.1). NCBI lineage: Eukaryota > Metazoa > Arthropoda > Arachnida > Ixodida > Ixodidae > Rhipicephalus > Rhipicephalus microplus. The sequence goes on along the minus strand of NW_027464587.1, from coordinate 15,027,519 downwards.
CAGCACCAGCTACTTTTCAAAGAATGATGGACACGGTTCTTTCTGGGCTAAAATGGCAATCGTGTCTTGTGTACCTTGACGATGTGATCGTCTTCTCGGACACGTTTGAGCAGCACGTCCAACGCTTACAGGCAGTTCTTCAGGCGATTCGAACAGCTGGACTTTCTCTCAAACCTGAGAAATGCCACTTTGCATTCGAGGAACTAAAATTTCTTGGTCACGTCGTCAGCCACGCCGGTATACACCCAGACCCTGAGAAAACGAAAGCTGTTGCCGCATTTCCTGTCCCAACGAACAAGCGCGACCTCCGCCGATTTCTGGGACTCTGCGCATATTACAGACGTTCGTCAAAGGCTTTTCTAAAATCGCTGAACTGCTAAATGAACTTACGAAAGACGGCGTACCGTTTGTTTGGAGTCATGATCAGCATCACGCCTTTGACACGCTACGAAACCATCTCCAAGCCCCACCTGTACTCGGTCACTTTGACGATAACGCTGCCACAGAACTACACACGGATGCCAGCAACGTCGGACTTGGAGCTGTACTGGTTCAATGGCAAAATGGCGTAGAGCGCGTGATTGCCTATGCAAGTCGAACACTATCATCTGCAGAGAAAAACTACTCTGCAACAGAAAAAGAATGCTTAGCCGTTGTTTGGGCTATAACAAAGTTTCGCCCTTATTTATACGGTCGACCATTCAGGGTAGTTAGCGACCACCATTCTTTATGCTGGCTCGCCAACCTCAAAGACCCTTCCGGTCGTCTAGCACGCTGGAGCCTTCGGCTGCAAGAATTTGACGTTACAGTCATTCACAAGTCAGGACGCAAACACACTGATGCTGACTGTCTCTCGCGTGCACCAATTCGAAGTACGAACGCGGACGTTGAAGAGGACGATACATTCCTTTCCTCTGTGTCAGAAACCGACTTGGCTCAACAACAACGCGACGACATGGAGCTAAGCCCGCTGATTGACTACCTCGAAGGTCGAAAACGCAGCCTTCCTCGAAACTTTGCACGTTCGCTGGCCTCGTTCTGCATCAGGGATGGAGTCCTCTATAAGAAAAATTTCGACCATACCCAGCCTACTTACCTACTGGTTGCGCCGACCTCGCTTCGGGACGATATTTTACATGCTTGTCACGACGAACCATCATCCGGACATCTTGGCTACACGCGCACATTGGAAAGAATTCGCCGCTCATACTACTGGCCCCGCCTCGCGAAGACAGTCAAGCAGTACGTCCGCACATGCCGCGACTGCCAACGCCGTAAGACTCCGCCTGTCCGACCAGCAGGACTATTACAGCATATCGCCACGCCGAAGACACCATTCCATCAAATTGGCATTGACTTGCTCGGCTCATTTCCCACCTCTTCGTCTGGAAACCGATGGATTGTGGTTGCCACCGATTATTTAACGCGTTACAGCGAAACAAAGGCCCTGCCCAAAGCTACCGCAGCCGAAATTGCACAGTTTTTTGTCACCAGCATCGTACTTCGTCACGGAGCGCCAGCTGTGATAATTACTGATCGCGGTACAGCTTTCACCGCAGAGATGCTTCAAGAAGTGCTGAGACTAAGTGGTACAGAACATCGGAAAACCACGGGTTATCACCCCCAAACAAATGGGCTCACTGAACGGTTGAACAAGACCATTGCAGATATGCTGCCAATGTATGTGGCCGTTGATCACAAGAACTGGGATGATATACTCCCTTACGCAACTTTTGCTTACAATACAGCAGTCCAAGAGAGTACAGGTTTCACCCCATTTCGCTTAGTTCATGGTCGAGAGGTCACCACAATGCTCGACGCAATGCTCCTTCCCAACAACTTGAGCATGTTCAACACGGACGCTGCATTGTTCGCTCAACGCGCCGAGGAGGCCCGTCAACTCGCCCGATGCCGTATTCAGGCTCGCCAAACTGCCGACGCACACCGCTACAACCTTAGACACCAAGAGGTTACCTTACAACCAGGCGATGAAGTTTGGGTGTGGACTCCCATCCGACAGCGTGGCCACTCTGAGAAGTTGCTTCGGCGCTACTTCGGCCCTTACAAAGTTCTGCGCCGACTCAGTGGCGTTACGTATAAAGTTCTCCTTGAGGGCGCCTCAAGACGTTCCCGTCGGTTTCCACAAAGTGATGTGGTGCACGTGTCAAGACTCAAGCTATATTTCTCGCGTCATCCATCGAACGTGGACTAACTTACCATCCAATGACTTTTTTTGTCCCTTTGGTTTTTTTTATTGTCTTGTGTACTTACTGCTTTCTTTATTGAGTACTTCTAGGACGCCAGCCCATTTTTTTCTCCCTTACGACGGAGTCGTTGGGTTCCATGGTAGCATCTTTTCTTTCTCTTTTTTTCTCATCGCTCATTACCAGCATCGAGCCGATGCTTTTCGAGGAGAGGGAGTAATGTCACAGATAATGGGTATGAGCCATCAACTGTAGGCGGAATCCCTTTGAAGTGAAGAAGAAAGAGGGTTTTTGCGTCCTGGTCTGAGGGCAAGCAAGACGTCGTTTCGTGGCTGTGTGTTATTACGTTCGCGGCAATATGCGTGTCTCTGGTGAAGCCAAGACAAGCGGAATGGCAATCTTATTTGGGTAGTGGTAGAACGATGGCGCATGCTCCATTGGTGCCACGGGGACTACCATCTGCACAAGAGGCAGCAACACGTGGTAGAGAGTGGCGGTGATCATCTGCACGGCGAAAACCAGCGTGTTAGAAGACAGCGTTGTGGCGCAGCCAACGAGCCCACAAAGCGGTCGTGATGGTCGCTGCTCCTTTATAGTTGGCGAACTTGACAGTGTCCCTTTCGATGCGGAATCCCATGATGGCGGGAGCATTCAGTATCAGGGTGTCGATATGCGTTTCTCCGCCGAAGCCAAGACAAGCGAAACGGCAATCTGATTTCGGTAGTGGTAGAATGATGGCGCATGCTCCATTGGCACGATAGTGCATACCGTCTGCACAAGAGGCAGCAACACGTGGCAGAGAGCGGTGGTGATCATCTGCACTGGGAAACCAGCGTGTTAGAAGACAGCGTTGTGGCGCAGCGACTGACCCAACAAAGCAGTCGCGATGGTCGCTGCTCCTTTATAGTTGGCAAACTTGACAGTGTCCCTTTCGAATCAGAATCCCATGATGGCTGGAGCATCCAGTAGTAGGGTGTCGGTATGCGTTCCTCCGGCGAAGGGAAGACAAGCGGAACGGCAATCTGAGTTGGGTAGTGGTAGAATGATAGCACATGCTCCATTGGCGCCACGGTGCATACCGTCTGCACAAGAGGCAGCAACACGTGGCAGAGAGCGGCGGTGATCATCTGCAAGGCGAAAACCAGCGTGTTAGAAGGCAGCATTGTGGCGCAGCCACGGAGCCCAAAAAGTGGTCGTGATGGTTGCCGCTCCTCCTTTATAGTTGGCGAACTTGACAGTGTCCCTTTCGATGCGGAACCCCATGATGGCTGGAGCATGCAGTAGTAGGATGTCAATATGCGTTCGTCCGGTGAAGCCAAGACAAGCGGAACGGAAATCTGATTTCGGTAGTGGTAGAGTGATGGCGCATGCTCCTTGGCACGATGGTGCATACCGTCTGGACAAGAGGCAGCAACACGTGGCAGAGAGCGGTGGTGATCATCTGCACTGGGAAACCAGCGTGTTAGAAGACAGCGTTGTGGCGCAGCCACCGAGCCAACAAATCGGTCGTGATGGTTTCTGCTCCTTTATATTTGGCGAACTTGACAGTGTCCCTTTCGATGCGGAATCCCATGATGGCGGGAGCATTCAGTATCAGGGTGTCGATATGCGTTTCTCCGGCGAAGCCAAGAAAAGCGGAACGGCAATCTGATTTGGGTAGTGGTAGAATGATTGCGCATGCTCCATTGGCGCGACATGCATACCGTCTGCACAAGATGCAGCAACACGTGGTAGAGAGTGGCGGTGATCATCTGTACGGCGAAAACCAGCATGTTAGAAGACAGCGTTGTGTCGCAGCCACCAAGCCCACAAAGCGGTCGCGATGGTCACTGCTGTTTTATAGTTGGCGAACTTGACAGTGTGCCTTTCGATGCGGAATCCCATGATGGCTGGAGCATCCACTAGTAAGATGTCGATATGCCTTACGCCGGCGAAGCCAAGACAAGTGGAACGGCAATCTGATTTGGGTAGTGGTAGAATGATTGCGCATGCTCCATTGGCGCGACATGCATACCGTCTGCACAAGAGGCAGCAACACGTGGCAGAGAGCGGCGGTGATCATCTGTACGGCGAAAACCAGCGTGTTAGAAGACAGCGTTGTGGAACAGCCACCGAGCGCACATTGCGCCCGCGATGGTCGCTGCTCCTTTATAGTTGGCAGACTTGACAGTGTCCCTTTCGATGCGGAGTCCCATGATGGCTAGAGCATCACTAGTAGGGTGTCGATATGCGTTCCTCCGGCGAAGCCAAGACAAGCGGAATGGCAATCTGATTTGGGTAGTGGTAGAATGATGGCGCATGCTTAATTGGCGCCACGGTGCATACCGTCTGCACAAGAGGCAGCAAAACGTGGCAGAGAGCAGCGGTGATCATCTGCAAGGCGAAAGCCAGCGTGTAAGAAAACGGCGTTGTGGCGCAGCCACCGAGCCAACAAAGCGGTCGCGAAGGTCGCCGCTCCTTTAGAGTGGGCAAACTTGACAGTCTCTTTTGATGCGGAATCCCATGATGGCTGGAGCATCCACTAGTAGGATGCCGATATGCGTTCCTCCAGTGAAGCCAAGACAAGCGGAACGGAAGTCTGATTTCGTTAGTGGTAGAATGATGGTGCGTGCTCCATTGGCACCACGGAGCATACCGTCTGCACAAGAGGCAGCAACACGTGGCAAAGAGCGGCGGTGATCATGTGCACGACGAAAACGAGGGTGTTAGAAGACATCATGTGGGCTCGGCAGCAGCACGACGGGCAAGATGCTCAACAATCCTTTTCTTTGTACGCTGCAGGTTCTTGCTTCACTTTTTGTGTCGCAATTTTCGGAGCATGGCTGTGCTTTGGATCCTTTACCGCTTCCTTCGTCCAGCGTTGTCGACTGCAGTGCATCAACGGAGGCTTATCAAGTGGCCTGCGACTGGTGTGAAGCGGAGGAATTCATCATGCCGGTTGCGGTATTTTCTGCGCCGGCGCCTGCCTCAGTAACGGACTACCACGTGGTCCTACCAGCTCGTATAAATTGCCTCACGTCAGCCATCCCCTCCAGTGGGCTCGGCAGCAGCACGACGGGCAAGATGCTCAACAATCCTTTTCTTTGTACGCTGCAGGTTAGTCCCTATTCTTATGGAAAATGTTATCGTAGCGATGACCGTTTTTTGTTTCTGCTGCCATGCCCACTGTGTGTTCTCAATTTACACTTCGATGTGTGCACTTTTGCTAAGAACTTGTAGATTTGCGGAGACGTTGAATCAAACCCTGGTCCCGGCGAGAAGGAAATGTTGGCTAAACTTCTTTCAGGTAAAACTGCTATGACAGCATCTATCAATGAAATTCTGAGTAAGCAAACGAAACTTGAGGCAGATATCACGTCAGTTACAGAGCTTTTAAATGGCCTTGAAGTTCAGCTGTCTGCAATAAGTGCTTTGAAAACAGATATGTGTGCATTAAAGGATACTGTAGTGAGACTAGAAAAAAACGTGTCGTATCTTTTGGGAAAGGTTGACGATTTAGAAAATAGGAGTAGAAAAAATAACTTGATTCTGTACGGTATCGATGAAGACCCGTCTGAAACACCCGAAGAACTTGTCGAGAAGATAAAAACGAATATTTTCGAAGAGAAGCTTAAAATCTCGGTGAGCAGTATCGAAAGGTGCCACAGACTTGGCAAAAAGAACGAGAAAGCTCACCCGGTTATAATTAAGCTCCTAGATTATCGTGACAAGCTGAAGATTTCGAAGTCGTGTCCAAAATTAAAAGGAACCCTGTTTTCGGTCTCGGAAGATTTTTCTAAGAGAGTGCGGGAAATTCGGAAAAAGCTCTGGCAGAGTTCTGTAGAAGGAAGAGAAGCTGGTAGTAAGGTCAAAATAATTTTTGATAAGCTAAGCATCGACAAGAAAATATACAGATGGGATGAAAAAAAGGCAAGCGTTATAAGGATTCCGGAAATTCCGAATGACTTCATAACAAAACGAAATCGCCTTTCGTTATCTTAAACGTAAATTGCCGTAGCATTGTCAACAAATCAGTCCAGCTTGAGGGTCTCATACTGTCGCACGATGCCGATGTAGCCGTACTTACTGAAACGTGGTTAAGCAGTGAAATTTTTGATAGCGAATTTGTCCCAAAAGGCTATAACGTGTTCCGCAAGGACCGCGACCGAAGAGGAGGAGGAGTTGCGATACTTTTCAAGAGCTCATTACATCCGCAACAATTGCCTGATATATTAGAAGTTGAGGGCATATTTTGCAAAGTCTATATAGGCAAAGTTCGTTATGTTATAGGTGCGGTTTATCGTCCCTCGAACTCTTCTGATAGTGTTCTGGATAAGCTTAGAACCTACCTGCGGCAAAATATAAAGCCACATGACAAACTCATCTTGTCAGGAGATTTTAACTTGCCTAATATTGACTGGGAAAATTTTTCTTCTCATTCTACTAGCAATGCTAATCACGAAATGCTAGATATTGTTTTTTCGTTCGATTTACTGCAGGTTGTTAAAGAATACACTAGAGAACTAAATGGTTCAAAATCTATCTTGGACTTATTTTTTTGAGTGGCTCAATCCAAAACACGGCAATATGTGAAGTTATCAGTGGTATTTCGGATGACAGGGCAGTTTTGCTAACTTTTTTAGATATGTGTGTTGACCGCTGCTGTACAAAAACTTCCTTTCCGAATTTTTCCCGAGCTGACGATGAATCCATTCTAGATATCCTTGATTTTCATTACGATGATTTTAAACACTTGGGTAGCAGTGTGAATGATCTGTGGCTTACTTTTAAAGATATTGTCTTTGAATGCGTGGAGCGTTTCATACCGAAAATCGTTAAAAAAACTGAATGCCGGAGGAACCCCTGGATTACAAGAGAAACACTACATTTACAGCGAAAACTTAAACGAATAAAAAGCAAAAGAGCGAAATCTCATGATAAAGCTGCTTATACACCGCTGATAGCTAACCTGTCGGGCGAACTAAAACTGCAAGTAGCGCGCGACAAGGAAAGATACCACGAAACATCGCTTCCAACTTTTATCAAAACATCACCCGAGGAAGTTTGGAGGCTGATCACGCCAACTGCTCGCTCGATTGACTCATTCACGATAAGCGGCCAAAGAACATGCAATGAAGAAATAGTTTGTTCCGCCTTCAACAACCACTTCAAGTCTGTTTTTACTTGTGATAACGACATCCTTCCTGATTTTTCAATATCACTCCCACCTATTCCAGACTTAGTCATTTCCGAGGATGGGATTTTAGACTTACTGCTGAATCTGGATGTTAAAAAATCAACCGGGCCAGATGGCATTCCAAATGCCTTCTTGAAGCGCTACGCAGAATGGTGTTCTCGCTATTTGTTTATTTTGTATACCCATTCGTTGAATGAGGGCCAACTGCCAGATGACTGGAAGATCGCCAAAATTAAGCCTTTACACAAAGCGAGAGACAAGTCATCTATTCCGAATTACCGACCGATTTCCCTTATATCATCATCATGTAAAATTCTAGAACACATTATTCATAAACATATCATTACTTTCCTTAATTCTCATAAAGTATTAACAAATGTTCAACATGGGTTCAGGCGGGGCTTTTCAACGAATACTCAATTAGTGGAAATTACGCATGACTTTGCTCAAGCAATTAACGAAGGGAAGCAGACGGATGCCATATTTATGGATTTTCAAAAAGCCTTCGATAAAGTTTCTCATGCTAAATTACTTCACAAATTAACTTGTATTCTACAACACAAAAAGATCCTTGACTGGATAACAGCATATCTAACAAACAGGCGTCAATTTGTTACGGTAAAAAATGCATCTTCTAAACAAGCTCCTGTAAACTCAGGCGTTCCTCAAGGATCCGTCCTTGGGCCTCTTTTTTTTCTGTTATATATAAATGATATCGTCACTGACCTTTCTGTTCACATTAGGTTGTACGCCGACGACTGTGTCTTATATGAAAAGATTACCTCAGTTGACGATCAAATTAAACTAAATTGGAACTTTCTAAAAGTAATTTCGTGGTGTGACAAATGGCAGATGCCTGTTAATTTCGCTAAAACAGTTTTTATGAGAATTACCCTTAAAAAAGAACCTCTTTTGTTCCAGTACTCTACCAACAATACAATTCCGTCAGAAGTAACTCAATACAAGTACCTTGGTCTCTGGATTACAAAAAATCTATCCTGGTCAAAGCACATAGATTTTGTAGTAGCTAAATCTCTCCGTAAACTTTTTTTCCTAAGGCGTTCTTTAAGATCAACCACACCAAGTATTCGTCTCCTCGCTTACAATGCCATTATCCGCCCTATACTGGAGTATGCTGTGGTCATATGGGACCCTTTCACTCAGACTGATATTCAAAAACTTGAAAGGGTGCAAAAAAAGGTTGTTAGGTTCATTTATAACTCGTACGGTCCTACTTCAATTACAAAACTTCTCTTGGAAAGCAAACTTCCAAACATTCCGGACGAAAATCGAATATTGCGCTTAAAATTTCTTTTCCAGTTAATAAAAGGTCACTATGCAGTTGACACATCACATATCATTCACTTTTCATTAGGTTACGAAACAAGACAGAGACACAATCTTACTATCTCTCCATTGATGCAACGAACAAATTGTTTCAAATATTCTTTTTTTCCGAGGACTATCGTGGATTGGAACAGTCTACATAACGATGTTGTTACCCTAAATACATTGTCTGCATTTGAAGAGTCACTGCAGAAATGATTGTTATCTATGTTTGTACCTTGCTTTTTGTTGATTCTCTTGTCTCGAAGAATCACTGCAGCTATCAGTTTCATAAGTTTGTATTAAATTTGTTTTTGATTGTTTGTTTGCCTGTTTCTACTGATGTTTGTTTTTGTACCACCCCTGCTATGATCTTGTAAAAGATCGCAGTATCAATAAATAAAAAAAATCGTTGTGGCGCAGCCACCGAGCCCACAAAGCGGCCGCGATGGTCGCTGCTCCTTTATAGTTGGCGAACTTGACAGTGTGCCTTTCGATGCGGAATTCCATGATTGCTGGAGCATCCAGTAGTAGGATGTCGATATGCGTTCCTCCGCTGAAGGCAAGAGAAGCGGAATGGCAATCCTATATGGGTAGTGGTAGAATGATGGCACGTGCTTTGTTGGCGCCACGGTGCATATCGTCTGCACAACAGGCAGCAACACGTGGCAGAGAGTGGCGGTGATGATCTGCACGGCGAAAACCAGCGTGTTAGAAGACAGCGTTATGGCGCAGCCACCAAGCCCACAAAGCGGTCACGATCATCGCTGCTTCTTTATAGTTGGCGAACTCGAAATTGTCCATTTCGATGCGGAATCCCATGATTACTGGAGCATCCAATAGTAGGATGTCGATATGCGTTCCTCCGGCGAAGCCAAGACAAGCGGAACGGCAATCTTATTTGGGTAGTGGTAGAATGATAGCGCATGCTCCATTGGCGCCACGGTGCATACCATCTGCACAAGAGGCAGCAACACGTGGCAGAGAGCGGTGGTGATCATCTGCAAGGCGAAAACCAGCGTGTTAGAAGACAGCGTTGTGGCGCAGCCACCGAGCCCAAAAAGTGGTCGTGATGGTTGCTGCTCCTTTATAGTTGGCGAACTAGACAGTGTCCCTTTCGATGCGGAATCCCATGATGGCTGGAGCATGCACTAGTAGGATGTCAATATGCGTTCGTCCGGCGAAGCCAAGACAAGCGGAACGGCAATCTGATTTCGGTAGTGGTAGAATTATGGCGCATGCTCCATTGGCACGATGGTGCATACCGTTTGCACAAGAGGCAGCAACACGCGGCAGAGAGCGGTGGTTATCATTTGCACTGGGAAACCAGCGTGTCAGAAGACAGCGTTGTGGCGCAGCCATCGAGCTAACAAATCGGTCGTGATGGTTTCTGCTCCTTTATAGTTGGCGAACTTGACAGTGTCCCTTTCGATGCGGAATCCCATGATGGCGGGAGCTATCAGTATCAAGGTGTCGATATGCGTTCCTCCGGCGAAGGGAATACAAGCGGAACGGCAATCTGAATTGGGTAGTGGTAGAATGATAGCGCATGCTCCATTGGCGCCACGGTGCATACCGTCTGCACAAGAGGCAGCAACACGTGGCAGAGAGTGGTGGTGATCATCTGCACCGGGAAACCAGCGTGTTAGAAGACAGCGTTGCGGCGCAGCCACCGAGCCCACAAAGCGGTCGCGATGGTCACTGCTTGTTTATAGATGGCGAACTTGAGAGTGTGCCTTTCAATGCTGAATCCCATAATGGCTGGAGCATCCAGTAGTAGGATGTCGATATGTGTTCCTCCAGTGAAGCCAAGACAAGCGGAACGGCAATCTTATTTGGGCAGTGGTAGGATGATGGCGCATGCTTTATATGCGCCGCGGTGCATACCGTCTGCACATCAGGCAGCAACACGTGGCAGAGAGCGGCGGTGATCATCTGCACGGTGAAAACCAGCGTGTTAGAAGACAGCGTTGTGGCGCAGCCACCGAGCCCACAAAGCGGTCGTGAAGGTCGCTGCTCCTTTATAGTTGGCGAACTTGACAGTGTCCCTTTCGATGCGGAATGCCATGATTGCTGGAGCATCCAGTAGTAGGATGTCGATATGCGTGTCTCCGGTGAAGCCAAGACAAGCGGAATGGCAATCTTATTTGGGTAGTGGCAGAACGATGGTGCATGCTCCACTGGTGCCTTAGGGCATACCATCTGCACAAGAGGCAGAACGCGTGGTAGAGAGTGGCGGTGATCATCTGCACGGCAAAAACCAGCGTTATAGAAGACAGCGTTGTGGCGCAGCCACCGAGGCCACAAAGCGGTCGTGATGGTCGCCGCTCCTTTATAGTTGGCGAACTTGACAGTGTCCTTTTCGATGCGGAATCCCACGATGGTCGGAGCATTCACTAGTGGGATGTTGATATGCGTTCCTCCGGCGAAGCCAAGAGAAGTGGAACGGCAATCTTATTTGGGTAGTGGTAGAATGATTGCGCATGCTCCATTGGCGCCACGGTGCATACCGTGTGCACAAGAGGCAGCAACACGTGCCAGAGAGCGGCGGTGATCATCTGCACGGTGAAAACCAGCGTGTTAGAAGACAGCGTTGTGGCGCAGCCACCGAGCCCACAAAGTGGTCGTGATAGTCGCTGCTCCATTATAGTTGGCGAACTTGACAGTGTCCCTTTCGATGTGGAATCCCACGATGGTCGGAGCATTCACTAGTAGGATGTTGATATGCGTTCCTCCGGCGAAGCCAAGAGAAGTGGAACGGCAATCTTATTTGGGTAGTGGTAGAATGATTGCGCATGCTCCATTGGCGCCACGGTGCATACCGTCTGCACAAGAGGCAGCAACACGTGCCAGAGAGCGGCGGTGATCATCTGCATGGCGAAAACCAGCGTTTTAGAAGACAGCGTTGTGGCGCAGCCACCGAGGCCACAAAGCGGTCGTGATGGTCGCCGCTCCTTTATAGTTGGCGAACTTGACAGTGTCCTTTTCGATGCGGCATCCCATGATGGCTGGAGCATCCACTAGTAGGATGTCGATATGCGTTCCTCCGGCGAAGCCAAGACAAGCGGAACGGCAATCTGATTTCGGTAGTGGTAGAAAATGGCGCATGCTCCATTGGCGCGACGGTGCATACCGTCTGCACAAGAGGCAGCAACACGTGGTAGAGAGTGGCGGTGATCATCTGTACGGCGAAAACCAGCGTGTTAGAAGACAGCGTTGTGGCGCAGCCACCGAGCCCACAAAGCAGTCGCGATGGTCGCTGCTCCTTTATATATGGCAAACTTGACAGTGTCCTATTCGATTCAGAATCCCATGATGGCTGGAGCATCCAGTAGTAGGGTGTCGATATGCGTTCCTCCGGCGAAGGGAAGACAATCGGAACGGCAATCTGAAATAGGTAGTGGTAGAATGATAGCACACGCTCCATTGGCGCCACGGTGCATACCGTCTGCACAAGAGGCAGCAACACGTGGCAGAGAGCGGCGGTGATCATCTGCAAGACGAAAACCAGCGTGTTAGAAGACAGCGTTGTGGGGCAGCCACCGAGCCCAAAAAGTGGTCGTGATGGTTGCTGCTCCTTTATAGTTGGCGAACTTGACAGGGTCCCTTTCGATGCGGAACCCCATGATGGCTGGAGCATCCACTAGTAAGATGTCGATATGCGTTACGCCGGCAAAGCCAAGACAAGTGGAACGGCAATCTTATTTGGGTAGTGGTAGAATATTTGCGCAGGCTCCATTGGCGCGACATGCACACCGTCTGCACAAGAGGCAGCAACACGTGGCAGAGAGCGGCGGTGATCATCTGCACGGCGAAAACCAGCGTGTTAGAAGACAGCGTTGTGGCGCAGCCACCGAGCCCACAAAGCGGTCGTGATGGTAGCTGCTCCTTTATAGTTGGCAAACTTGGCAGTGTCCCTTTCGAATCAGAATCCCATGATGGCTGGAGCATCCAGTAGTAGGGTGTCGATATGCGTTCCTCCGGCGTAGGGAAGACAAGCGGAACGGCAATCTGAATTGGGTAGTGGTAGAATGATAGCGCATGCTCCATTGGCAGCACGGTGCATACCGTCTGCACAAGAGGCAGCAGCACGTGGCAGAGAGCGGCGGTGATCATCTGCACTTGGAAACCAGCGTGTCAGAAGACAGCGTTGTGGCGCAGCCACCGAGCAAACAAATTGGACGTGATGGTTTCTGCTCCTTTATAGTTGGCGAACTTGACAGTGTCCCTTTCGATGCGGAATCCCATGATGGCGGGAGCAATCAGTATCAGGGTGTCGATATGCATTCCTCCGGCGAAGCCAAGAAAAGCGAAACGGCAATCTGATTTGGATAGTGGTAGAATGATGGCGCATGCTCCATTGGCGCCACGGCGCACACCGTCTGCACAAGAGGCAGCAACACGTGGCAGAGAGCGGCGGTGATCATCTGCACGGCGAAAACCAGCGTATTAGAAGACAGCGTTGTGGCGCAGCCACCGAGCCCACAAAGCGGTCGTGATGGTCGCTGCTCCTTTATAGTTGGCGAACTTGACAGTGTCCCTTTCGAATCAAAATCCCATAATGGCTGTAGCATTCACTAGTAGGGTGTCGATATGCGTTCCTCCGGCGAAGGGAAGACAAGCGGAACGGCAATCTGAATTGGGTAGTGGTAGAATCATAGCGCATGCTCCATTGGCGCCACGGTGCATACCGTCTGCACAAGAGGCAGCAACACGTGGCAGAGAGTGGTAGTGATCATCTGCACCGGGAAACCAGCGTGTTAGAAGACAGCGTTGCGGCGCAGCCACCGAGCCCACAAAGCGGTTGCGATGGTCACTGATTTTTTATAGTTGGCGAACTTGAGAGTGTGCCTTTCGATTCCGAATCCCATAATGGCTGGAGCATCCAGTAGTAGGATGTCGATATGCGTTCCTCCAGTGAAGCCAAGACAAGCGGAACGACAATCTTATTTGGGTAGTGGTAGGATGATGGCGCATGCTTTATATGCGCCGCGGTGCCTACTGTCTGCACATGAGGCAGCAACACGTGGCAGAGAGCGGCGGTGATCATCTGCACGGCGAAAACCAGCGTGTTAAAAGACAGCGTTGTGGCGCAGCCACCGAGCCCACAAAGTGGTCGTGATGGTCGCTGCTCCTTTATAGTTGGCGAACTTGATAGTGTCCCTTTCGATGCGGAATGCCATGATGGTTGGAGCATTCAATAGTAGGGTGTCGATATGCATTTCTCCGGCGAAGCCAAGACAAGCGGAACGGCAATCTGATTTGGTTAGTGGTAGAATGCAGGTGCATGCTCCATTGGCGCCACGGTGCATACCGTCTGCACAAGAGGCAGCAACACGTGGCAGAGAGCGGCGGTGATCATCTGCACGGCGAAAACCAGCGTGTTAGAAGACAGCGTTGTGGCGCAGCCACCGAGCCCAGAAAGCGGCCGGGATGGTCGCTGCTCCTTTATAGTTGGCGAACTTGACAGTGTCCCTTTCGAATCAGAATCCCATGATGGCTGTAGCATCCACTAGTAAGATGTCGATATACGTTACGCCGGCGAAGCCAAGACAAGTGGAACGGCAATCTTATTTGGGTAGTGGTAGAATGATTCGCAGGCTCCATTGGCGCGACATGCATACCGTCTGCACAAGAGGCAGCAACACGTGGCAGAGAGCGGCGGTGATCATCTGTACGGCGAAAACCAGCGTGTTAGAAGACAGCGTTGTGGAACAGCCACCGAGCGCACATTGCGCCCGCGATGGTCGCTGCTCCTTTATAGTTGGCGGACTTGACAGTGTCCCTTTCGATGCGGAATCCCATGATGGTTAGAGCATCACTAGTAGGGTGTCGATATGCGTTCCTCCGGCGAAGCCAAGACAAGCGGAATGGCAATCTGATTTGGATAGTGGTAGAATGATGGCGCATGCTTCATTGGCGCCACGGTGCATACCGTCTGCACAAGAGGCAGCAAAACGTGGCAGAGAGCGGCGGTGATCATCTGCAAGGCAAAAGCCAGCGTGTTAGAAAACGGCGTTGTGGCGCAGCCACCGGGCCAACAAAGCGGTCGTGATAGTCGCCGCTCCTTAATAGTGGGCAAACTTGACAGTCTCTTTTGATGCGGAATCCCATGATGGCTAGAGCATCCACTAGTAGGATGCCGATATGCGTACCTCCGGTGAAGCCAAGACAAGCGGAACGGAAGTCTCATTTCGGTAGTGGTAGAATGATGGTGCGTGCTCCATTGGCGCCACGGTGCATACCGTCTGCACAAGAGGCAGCAAAACGTGGCAGAGAGCGGCGCTGATCATGTGCACGGCGAAAACCAACGTGTTAGAAGACAACGTTGTGGTGCAGCCACCCAGCCCACAAAGCGGCCGCGATGGTCGCTGCTCTTTTATAGTTGCAAACTTGACAGTGTCCCTTTCGAATCAGAATCCCATGATGGCTGGAGCATCCAGTAGTAGGGTGTCGATATGCGTTCCTTCGATGAAACTAAGACAAGCGGAACGGCAATCTTATTTGGGTAGTGGTAGGATGATGGCGCATGCTTTATTGGCGCCACGGTGCATACCGTCTGCAGAAGAGGCAGCAACACGTGGCAGAGAGCGGCGGTGATCATCTGCACGGCGAAAACCAGCGTGTCAGAAGACAGCGTTGTGGCGCAGCCACCGAGCCCCCAAAGCGCTCGTTGTGGTTTCTGCTACTTTATAGTTGGCGAACTTGACAGTGTCCCTTTAGATGCGGAATCTCATGATGGCCGGAGCATCCAGTTTCAGGGTGTCGATATGCGTTCCTCCGGCGAAGCCAAGACAAGCGGAACGGCAATCTGATTTGGGTAGTGATAGAATGTTGGCGCATGCTCCATTGGCGCCACGGTGCATACCGTCTGCACAAGAGGCAGCATAACGTGGCGGAGAGTGGCGGTGATCATCTGCACGGCGAAAACCAGCGTGTTAGAAGACAGCGTTGTGGTGCAGCCACCGAGCGCACAAAGTGGTCGTGATGGTCGCTGCTCTTTTATATTTGGCGAACTTGACAGTGTGCCTTTCGATGCGGAATCTCATGATGGCTGGAGGATCCAGTTTCAGGGTGTCGATATGCGTTCCTCTGGCGAAGCCAAGACAAGCGTAACGGCAATCTTATTAGGGTAGTGGTAGAATAATGCGCATGCTCCATTGGCACCACGGTGCATACCATCTGCACAAGTGGCAGCAACACGTGGCAGAGAGCGGCGGTGATCATCTGCACGGCGAAAACCAGCGTGTTAGAAGACAGCGTTGTGGCGCAGCCACCGAGCCCACAAAGCAGTCGTGATTGTTGCCACTCCTTTATAGTTGGCGAACTTGACAGTGTCCCTTTCGATGCGGAATCCCATGATGGCTGGAGCATCCAATGGTAGGGTGTCAATATGCGTACCTCCGGCGAAGCCAAGACAAGCGGAACGGCAATCTTATTTGGGTAGTGGTAGAATGATGGCGCATGCCCAATTGGCGCCACGGTGCATACAGTCCGCACAAGAGGCAGACACACGAGGCAGAGAGCGGCGGTGATCATCTGTACGGCGAAAACCAGCGTGTTAGAAGACAGCGTTGTGGTGCAGCCACCGAGCCCACAAAGGGGTCGCGATTGTCGCTGCTCCTCTATAGTTGGCGAACTTGACAGTGTGCCTTTCGATGCGGAATCCCATGATGGCTGGAGCATCCAATAGTAGGGTGTCGATATGCGTTCCTCCGGCGAAGCCAAGACGAGCGGAACGGCAATCTTATATGGGTAGTGGTAGATTGATGGCGCATGCTCCATTGCCGCCACGGTGTATACCGTCTGCACAGGAGGCAGCAACACGTGGTAGAGAGCAGCGGTGATCATCTGCACGGCGAAAACCAGCGTGTTAGAAGACAGCGTTGTGGCGCAACCACCGAGCCCACAAAGAGGTCGCGATTGTCGCTGCTCCTTTATAGTTGGCGAACTTGACAGTGTGCCTTTCGATGCGGAATCCCATGATGGCTGGAGCATCTAGTTTCAGGGTGTCGATATGCGTTCCTCCGACGAAGCCAAGACAAGCGGAACGGCAATCTTATTTGGGTAGTGGTAGATTGATGGCGCATGCCCAATTGGCGCCACGGTGCATACTGTCTGCACAAGAGGCAGACACACGTGGCAGAGAGCGGCGGTGATCATCTGTACGGCGAAAACCAGCGTGTTAGAAGACAGCGTTGTGGTGCAGCCACCGAGCCCACAAAGTGGTCGTGATGGTCGCTGCTCTTTTATAGTTGGCGAACTTGACAGAGTCCCTTTCGGTGCGGAATCTCATGATGGCTGGAGCATTTAGTAGCAGGGTTTCGATATGCGTTCCTCTGGCGAAGCCAAGACAAGCGGAACGGCAATCTTATTTGGGTAGTGGTAGAATGATGGCGCATGCTCCATTGCCGCCACGGTGCATAGCGTCTGCACAAGAGGCAGCTACACGTGGCAGAGAGCGGCGGTGATCATCTGCACGGCGAAAACCAGCGTGTTAGAAGACAGCGTTGTGGTGCAGCCACCGAGACCACAAAGAGGTCGCGATGGTCGCTGCTCTTTTATAGTTGGCGAACTTAACAGTGTTCCTTTCGATGCGGAATCACATGATGGCTAGAGAATCCAGTAGTAGGAGTTCGATATGCGTTCTTCTGGTGAAGCCAAGACAAGCGGAGCGGCAATCTTATTTGGGTAGTGGTAGAATGATGGTGTATGCTTTATTGGCGCCACGGTGTATACCGTCTGCACAGGAGGCAGCAACACGTGGTAGAGAGCAGCGGTGATCATCTGCACGGCAAAAACCAGCGTGTTAGAAGACAGCGTTGTGGCGCAACCACCGAGCCCACAAAGTGGTCGTGATGGTCGCTGCTCTTTTATAGTTGGCGAACTTGACAGTGTCCCTTTCGATGCGGAATCCCATGATGGCTGGGATTATCCAGTAGTAGGATGTCCATATGCGTTCCTTCGATGAAACCAAGACAAGCGGAACGGCAATCTTATTTGGGTAGTGGTAGGATGATGGCGCATGCTTTATTGGCGCCACGGTGCATACCGTCTGCAGAAGAGGCAGATTGATTGATATGTGGGGTTTAACGTCCCAAAACCACTCTATGATTATGAGAGACGCCGTAGTGGAGGGCTCCGGAAATTTAGACCACCTGGGGTTCTTTAACGTGCGCCCAAATCTGAGCACACGGGCCTACAACATTTCCGCCTCCATCGGAAATGCAGCCGCCGCAGCCGGGGTTCGAACCCGCGCCCTGCGGGTCAGCAGCCGAGTACCTTAGCCACTAGACCACCGCGGCGGGGCTCTGCAGAAGAGGCAGCAACACGTGGCAGAGAGCGGCGGTGATCATCTGCACGGCGAAAACCAGCGTGTCAGAAGACAGCGTTGTGGCGCAGCCACCGAGCCCCCAAAGCGCTCGTGGTGGTTTCTGCTACTTTATAGTTGGCGATTTTGACAGTGTCCCTTTAGATGCGGAATCTCATGATGGCCGGAGCATCCAGTTTCAGGGTGTCGATATGCGTTCCTCCGGCGAAGCCAAGACAAGCGGAACGGCAATCTGATTTGGGTAGTGATAGAATGATGGCGCATGCTCCATTGGCGCCACGGTGCATACCGTCTGCACAAGAGGCAGCATAACGTGGCAGAGAGCGGCGCTGATCATGTGCACGGCGAAAACCAACGTGTTAGAAGACAACGTTGTGGTGCAGCCACCCAGCCCACAAAGCGGCCGCGATGGTCGCTGCTCTTTTATAGTTGCAAACTTGACAGTGTCCCTTTCGAATCAGAATCCCATGATGGCTGGAGCATCCAGTAGTAGGGTGTCGATATGCGTTCCTTCGATGAAACTAAGACAAGCGGAACGGCAATCTTATTTGGGTAGTGGTAGGATGATGGCGCATGCTTTATTGGCGCCACGGTGCATACCGTCTGCAGAAGAGGCAGCAACACGTGGCAGAGAGCGGCGGTGATCATCTGCACGGCGAAAACCAGCGTGTCAGAAGACAGCGTTGTGGCGCAGCCACCGAGCCCCCAAAGCGCTCGTTGTGGTTTCTGCTACTTTATAGTTGGCGAACTTGACAGTGTCCCTTTAGATGCGGAATCTCATGATGGCCGGAGCATCCAGTTTCAGGGTGTCGATATGCGTTCCTCCGGCGAAGCCAAGACAAGCGGAACGGCAATCTGATTTGGGTAGTGATAGAATGTTGGCGCATGCTCCATTGGCGCCACGGTGCATACCGTCTGCACAAGAGGCAGCATAACGTGGCGGAGAGTGGCGGTGATCATCTGCACGGCGAAAACCAGCGTGTTAGAAGACAGCGTTGTGGTGCAGCCACCGAGCCCACAAAGTGGTCGTGATGGTCGCTGCTCTTTTATATTTGGCGAACTTGACAGTGTGCCTTTCGATGCGGAATCTCATGATGGCTGGAGCATCCAGTTTCAGGGTGTCGATATGCGTTCCTCTGGCGAAGCCAAGACAAGCGTAACGGCAATCTTATTAGGGTAGTGGTAGAATAATGCGCATGCTCCATTGGCACCACGGTGCATACCATCTGCACAAGTGGCAGCAACACGTGGCAGAGAGCGGCGGTGATCATCTGCACGGCGAAAACCAGCGTGTTAGAAGACAGCGTTGTGGCGCAGCCACCGAGCCCACAAAGCAGTCGTGATTGTTGCCACTCCTTTATAGTTGGCGAACTTGACAGTGTCCCTTTCGATGCGGAATCCCATGATGGCTGGAGCATCCAATGGTAGGGTGTCAATATGCGTACCTCCGGCGAAGCCAAGACAAGCGGAACGGCAATCTTATTTGGGTAGTGGTAGAATGATGGCGCATGCCCAATTGGCGCCACGGTGCATACAGTCCGCACAAGAGGCAGACACACGAGGCAGAGAGCGGCGGTGATCATCTGTACGGCGAAAACCAGCGTGTTAGAAGACAGCGTTGTGGTGCAGCCACCGAGCCCACAAAGGGGTCGCGATTGTCGCTGCTCCTCTATAGTTGGCGAACTTGACAGTGTGCCTTTCGATGCGGAATCCCATGATGGCTGGAGCATCCAATAGTAGGGTGTCGATATGCGTTCCTCCGGCGAAGCCAAGACGAGCGGAACGGCAATCTTATATGGGTAGTGGTAGATTGATGGCGCATGCTCCATTGCCGCCACGGTGTATACCGTCTGCACAGGAGGCAGCAACACGTGGTAGAGAGCAGCGGTGATCATCTGCACGGCGAAAACCAGCGTGTTAGAAGACAGCGTTGTGGCGCAACCACCGAGCCCACAAAGAGGTCGCGATTGTCGCTGCTCCTTTATAGTTGGCGAACTTGACAGTGTGCCTTTCGATGCGGAATCCCATGATGGCTGGAGCATCTAGTTTCAGGGTGTCGATATGCGTTCCTCCGACGAAGCCAAGACAAGCGGAACGGCAATCTTATTTGGATAGTGGTAGATTGATGGCGCATGCCCAATTGGCGCCACGGTGCATACTGTCTGCACAAGAGGCAGACACACGTGGCAGAGAGCGGCGGTGATCATCTGTACGGCGAAAACCAGCGTGTTAGAAGACAGCGTTGTGGTGCAGCCACCGAGCCCACAAAGTGGTCGTGATGGTCGCTGCTCTTTTATAGTTGGCGAACTTGACAGAGTCCCTTTCGGTGCGGAATCTCATGATGGCTGGAGCATTTAGTAGCAGGGTTTCGATATGCGTTCCTCTGGCGAAGCCAAGACAAGCGGAACGGCAATCTTATTTGGGTAGTGGTAGAATGATGGCGCATGCTCCATTGCCGCCACGGTGCATAGCGTCTGCACAAGAGGCAGCTACACGTGGCAGAGAGCGGCGGTGATCATCTGCACGGCGAAAACCAGCGTGTTAGAAGACAGCGTTGTGGTGCAGCCACCGAGACCACAAAGAGGTCGCGATGGTCGCTGCTCTTTTATAGTTGGCGAACTTAACAGTGTTCCTTTCGATGCGGAATCACATGATGGCTAGAGAATCCAGTAGTAGGAGTTCGATATGCGTTCTTCTGGTGAAGCCAAGACAAGCGGAGCGGCAATCTTATTTGGGTAGTGGTAGAATGATGGTGTATGCTTTATTGGCGCCACGGTGTATACCGTCTGCACAGGAGGCAGCAACACGTGGTAGAGAGCAGCGGTGATCATCTGCACGGCAAAAACCAGCGTGTTAGAAGACAGCGTTGTGGCGCAACCACCGAGCCCACAAAGTGGTCGTGATGGTCGCTGCTCTTTTATAGTTGGCGAACTTGACAGTGTCCCTTTCGATGCGGAATCCCATGATGGCTGGGATTATCCAGTAGTAGGATGTCCATATGCGTTCCTTCGATGAAACCAAGACAAGCGGAACGGCAATCTTATTTGGGTAGTGGTAGGATGATGGCGCATGCTTTATTGGCGCCACGGTGCATACCGTCTGCAGAAGAGGCAGATTGATTGATATGTGGGGTTTAACGTCCCAAAACCACTCTATGATTATGAGAGACGCCGTAGTGGAGGGCTCCGGAAATTTAGACCACCTGGGGTTCTTTAACGTGCGCCCAAATCTGAGCACACGGGCCTACAACATTTCCGCCTCCATCGGAAATGCAGCCGCCGCAGCCGGGGTTCGAACCCGCGCCCTGCGGGTCAGCAGCCGAGTACCTTAGCCACTAGACCACCGCGGCGGGGCTCTGCAGAAGAGGCAGCAACACGTGGCAGAGAGCGGCGGTGATCATCTGCACGGCGAAAACCAGCGTGTCAGAAGACAGCGTTGTGGCGCAGCCACCGAGCCCCCAAAGCGCTCGTGGTGGTTTCTGCTACTTTATAGTTGGCGATTTTGACAGTGTCCCTTTAGATGCGGAATCTCATGATGGCCGGAGCATCCAGTTTCAGGGTGTCGATATGCGTTCCTCCGGCGAAGCCAAGACAAGCGGAACGGCAATCTGATTTGGGTAGTGATAGAATGATGGCGCATGCTCCATTGGCGCCACGGTGCATACCGTCTGCACAAGAGGCAGCATAACGTGGCAGAGAGTGGCGGTGATCATCTGCACGGCGAAAACCAGCGTGTTAGAAGACAGCGTTGTGGTGCAGCCACCGAGCCCACAAAGTGGTCGTGATGGTCGCTGCTCTTTTATATTTGGCGAACTTGACAGTGTGCCTTTCGATGCGGAATCTCATGATGGCTGGAGCATCCAGTTTCAGGGTGTCGATATGCGTTCCTCCGGCGAAGCCAAGACAAGCGTAACGGCAATCTTATTAGGGTAGTGGTAGAATGATGCGCATGCTCCATTGGCACCACGGTGCATACCATCTGCACAAGAGGCAGCAACACGTGGCAGAGAGCGGCGGTGATCATCTGAACGGCGAAAACCAGCGTGTTAGAAGACAGCGTTGTGGCGCAGCCACCGAGCCCACAAAGTAGTCGTGATTGTTGCCACTCCTTTACAGTTGGCGAACTTGACAGTGTCCCTTTCGATGCGGAATCCCATGATGGCTGGAGCATCCAATAGTAGGGTGTCAATATGCGTACCTCCGGCGAAGCCAAGACAAGCGGAACGGCAATCTTATTTGGGTAGTGGTAGAATGATGGCGCTTGCCCAATTGGCGCCACGGTGCATACAGTCCGCACAAGAGGCAGACACACGAGGCAGAGAGCGGCGGTGATCATCTGTACGGCGAAAACCAGCGTGTTAGAAGACAGCGTTGTGGTGCAGCCACCGAGCCCACAAAGGGGTCGCGATTGTCGCTGCTCCTCTATAGTTGGCGAACTTGACAGTGTGCCTTTCGATGCGGAATCCCATGATGGCTGGAGCATCCAATAGTAGGGTGTCGATATGCGTTCCTCCGGCGAAGCCAAGACGAGCGGAACGGCAATCTTATATGGGTAGTGGTAGATTGATGGCGCATGCTCCATTGCCGCCACGGTGTATACCGTCTGCACAGGAGGCAGCAACACGTGGTAGAGAGCAGCGGTGATCATCTGCACGGCGAAAACCAGCGTGTTAGAAGACAGCGTTGTGGCGCAACCACCGAGCCCACAAAGAGGTCGCGATTGTCGCTGCTCCTTTATAGTTGGCGAACTTGACAGTGTGCCTTTCGATGCGGAATCCCATGATGGCTGGAGCATCTAGTTTCAGGGTGTCGATATGCGTTCCTCCGACGAAGCCAAGACAAGCGGAACGGCAATCTTATTTGGGTAGTGGTAGATTGATGGCGCATGCCCAATTGGCGCCACGGTGCATACTGTCTGCACAAGAGGCAGACACACGTGGCAGAGAGCGGCGGTGATCATCTGTACGGCGAAAACCAGCGTGTTAGAAGACAGCGTTGTGGTGCAGCCACCGAGCCCACAAAGTGGTCGTGATGGTCGCTGCTCTTTTATAGTTGGCGAACTTGACAGAGTCCCTTTCGGTGCGGAATCTCATGATGGCTGGAGCATTTAGTAGCAGGGTTTCGATATGCGTTCCTCTGGCGAAGCCAAGACAAGCGGAACGGCAATCTTATTTGGGTAGTGGTAGAATGATGGCGCATGCTCCATTGCCGCCACGGTGCATAGCGTCTGCACAAGAGGCAGCTACACGTGGCAGAGAGCGGCGGTGATCATCTGCACGGCGAAAACCAGCGTGTTAGAAGACAGCGTTGTGGTGCAGCCACCGAGACCACAAAGAGGTCGCGATGGTCGCTGCTCTTTTATAGTTGGCGAACTTAACAGTGTTCCTTTCGATGCGGAATCACATGATGGCTAGAGAATCCAGTAGTAGGAGTTCGATATGCGTTCTTCTGGTGAAGCCAAGACAAGCGGAGCGGCAATCTTATTTGGGTAGTGGTAGAATGATGGTGTATGCTTTATTGGCGCCACGGTGTATACCGTCTGCACAGGAGGCAGCAACACGTGGTAGAGAGCAGCGGTGATCATCTGCACGGCAAAAACCAGCGTGTTAGAAGACAGCGTTGTGGCGCAACCACCGAGCCCACAAAGTGGTCGTGATGGTCGCTGCTCTTTTATAGTTGGCGAACTTGACAGTGTCCCTTTCGATGCGGAATCCCATGATGGCTGGGATTATCCAGTAGTAGGATGTCCATATGCGTTCCTTCGATGAAACCAAGACAAGCGGAACGGCAATCTTATTTGGGTAGTGGTAGGATGATGGCGCATGCTTTATTGGCGCCACGGTGCATACCGTCTGCAGAAGAGGCAGATTGATTGATATGTGGGGTTTAACGTCCCAAAACCACTCTATGATTATGAGAGACGCCGTAGTGGAGGGCTCCGGAAATTTAGACCACCTGGGGTTCTTTAACGTGCGCCCAAATCTGAGCACACGGGCCTACAACATTTCCGCCTCCATCGGAAATGCAGCCGCCGCAGCCGGGGTTCGAACCCGCGCCCTGCGGGTCAGCAGCCGAGTACCTTAGCCACTAGACCACCGCGGCGGGGCTCTGCAGAAGAGGCAGCAACACGTGGCAGAGAGCGGCGGTGATCATCTGCACGGCGAAAACCAGCGTGTCAGAAGACAGCGTTGTGGCGCAGCCACCGAGCCCCCAAAGCGCTCGTGGTGGTTTCTGCTACTTTATAGTTGGCGATTTTGACAGTGTCCCTTTAGATGCGGAATCTCATGATGGCCGGAGCATCCAGTTTCAGGGTGTCGATATGCGTTCCTCCGGCGAAGCCAAGACAAGCGGAACGGCAATCTGATTTGGGTAGTGATAGAATGATGGCGCATGCTCCATTGGCGCCACGGTGCATACCGTCTGCACAAGAGGCAGCATAACGTGGCAGAGAGCGGCGCTGATCATGTGCACGGCGAAAACCAACGTGTTAGAAGACAACGTTGTGGTGCAGCCACCCAGCCCACAAAGCGGCCGCGATGGTCGCTGCTCTTTTATAGTTGCAAACTTGACAGTGTCCCTTTCGAATCAGAATCCCATGATGGCTGGAGCATCCAGTAGTAGGGTGTCGATATGCGTTCCTTCGATGAAACTAAGACAAGCGGAACGGCAATCTTATTTGGGTAGTGGTAGGATGATGGCGCATGCTTTATTGGCGCCACGGTGCATACCGTCTGCAGAAGAGGCAGCAACACGTGGCAGAGAGCGGCGGTGATCATCTGCACGGCGAAAACCAGCGTGTCAGAAGACAGCGTTGTGGCGCAGCCACCGAGCCCCCAAAGCGCTCGTTGTGGTTTCTGCTACTTTATAGTTGGCGAACTTGACAGTGTCCCTTTAGATGCGGAATCTCATGATGGCCGGAGCATCCAGTTTCAGGGTGTCGATATGCGTTCCTCCGGCGAAGCCAAGACAAGCGGAACGGCAATCTGATTTGGGTAGTGATAGAATGTTGGCGCATGCTCCATTGGCGCCACGGTGCATACCGTCTGCACAAGAGGCAGCATAACGTGGCGGAGAGTGGCGGTGATCATCTGCACGGCGAAAACCAGCGTGTTAGAAGACAGCGTTGTGGTGCAGCCACCGAGCCCACAAAGTGGTCGTGATGGTCGCTGCTCTTTTATATTTGGCGAACTTGACAGTGTGCCTTTCGATGCGGAATCTCATGATGGCTGGAGCATCCAGTTTCAGGGTGTCGATATGCGTTCCTCTGGCGAAGCCAAGACAAGCGTAACGGCAATCTTATTAGGGTAGTGGTAGAATAATGCGCATGCTCCATTGGCACCACGGTGCATACCATCTGCACAAGTGGCAGCAACACGTGGCAGAGAGCGGCGGTGATCATCTGCACGGCGAAAACCAGCGTGTTAGAAGACAGCGTTGTGGCGCAGCCACCGAGCCCACAAAGCAGTCGTGATTGTTGCCACTCCTTTATAGTTGGCGAACTTGACAGTGTCCCTTTCGATGCGGAATCCCATGATGGCTGGAGCATCCAATGGTAGGGTGTCAATATGCGTACCTCCGGCGAAGCCAAGACAAGCGGAACGGCAATCTTATTTGGGTAGTGGTAGAATGATGGCGCATGCCCAATTGGCGCCACGGTGCATACAGTCCGCACAAGAGGCAGACACACGAGGCAGAGAGCGGCGGTGATCATCTGTACGGCGAAAACCAGCGTGTTAGAAGACAGCGTTGTGGTGCAGCCACCGAGCCCACAAAGGGGTCGCGATTGTCGCTGCTCCTCTATAGTTGGCGAACTTGACAGTGTGCCTTTCGATGCGGAATCCCATGATGGCTGGAGCATCCAATAGTAGGGTGTCGATATGCGTTCCTCCGGCGAAGCCAAGACGAGCGGAACGGCAATCTTATATGGGTAGTGGTAGATTGATGGCGCATGCTCCATTGCCGCCACGGTGTATACCGTCTGCACAGGAGGCAGCAACACGTGGTAGAGAGCAGCGGTGATCATCTGCACGGCGAAAACCAGCGTGTTAGAAGACAGCGTTGTGGCGCAACCACCGAGCCCACAAAGAGGTCGCGATTGTCGCTGCTCCTTTATAGTTGGCGAACTTGACAGTGTGCCTTTCGATGCGGAATCCCATGATGGCTGGAGCATCTAGTTTCAGGGTGTCGATATGCGTTCCTCCGACGAAGCCAAGACAAGCGGAACGGCAATCTTATTTGGATAGTGGTAGATTGATGGCGCATGCCCAATTGGCGCCACGGTGCATACTGTCTGCACAAGAGGCAGACACACGTGGCAGAGAGCGGCGGTGATCATCTGTACGGCGAAAACCAGCGTGTTAGAAGACAGCGTTGTGGTGCAGCCACCGAGCCCACAAAGTGGTCGTGATGGTCGCTGCTCTTTTATAGTTGGCGAACTTGACAGAGTCCCTTTCGGTGCGGAATCTCATGATGGCTGGAGCATTTAGTAGCAGGGTTTCGATATGCGTTCCTCTGGCGAAGCCAAGACAAGCGGAACGGCAATCTTATTTGGGTAGTGGTAGAATGATGGCGCATGCTCCATTGCCGCCACGGTGCATAGCGTCTGCACAAGAGGCAGCTACACGTGGCAGAGAGCGGCGGTGATCATCTGCACGGCGAAAACCAGCGTGTTAGAAGACAGCGTTGTGGTGCAGCCACCGAGACCACAAAGAGGTCGCGATGGTCGCTGCTCTTTTATAGTTGGCGAACTTAACAGTGTTCCTTTCGATGCGGAATCACATGATGGCTAGAGAATCCAGTAGTAGGAGTTCGATATGCGTTCTTCTGGTGAAGCCAAGACAAGCGGAGCGGCAATCTTATTTGGGTAGTGGTAGAATGATGGTGTATGCTTTATTGGCGCCACGGTGTATACCGTCTGCACAGGAGGCAGCAACACGTGGTAGAGAGCAGCGGTGATCATCTGCACGGCAAAAACCAGCGTGTTAGAAGACAGCGTTGTGGCGCAACCACCGAGCCCACAAAGTGGTCGTGATGGTCGCTGCTCTTTTATAGTTGGCGAACTTGACAGTGTCCCTTTCGATGCGGAATCCCATGATGGCTGGGATTATCCAGTAGTAGGATGTCCATATGCGTTCCTTCGATGAAACCAAGACAAGCGGAACGGCAATCTTATTTGGGTAGTGGTAGGATGATGGCGCATGCTTTATTGGCGCCACGGTGCATACCGTCTGCAGAAGAGGCAGATTGATTGATATGTGGGGTTTAACGTCCCAAAACCACTCTATGATTATGAGAGACGCCGTAGTGGAGGGCTCCGGAAATTTAGACCACCTGGGGTTCTTTAACGTGCGCCCAAATCTGAGCACACGGGCCTACAACATTTCCGCCTCCATCGGAAATGCAGCCGCCGCAGCCGGGGTTCGAACCCGCGCCCTGCGGGTCAGCAGCCGAGTACCTTAGCCACTAGACCACCGCGGCGGGGCTCTGCAGAAGAGGCAGCAACACGTGGCAGAGAGCGGCGGTGATCATCTGCACGGCGAAAACCAGCGTGTCAGAAGACAGCGTTGTGGCGCAGCCACCGAGCCCCCAAAGCGCTCGTGGTGGTTTCTGCTACTTTATAGTTGGCGATTTTGACAGTGTCCCTTTAGATGCGGAATCTCATGATGGCCGGAGCATCCAGTTTCAGGGTGTCGATATGCGTTCCTCCGGCGAAGCCAAGACAAGCGGAACGGCAATCTGATTTGGGTAGTGATAGAATGATGGCGCATGCTCCATTGGCGCCACGGTGCATACCGTCTGCACAAGAGGCAGCATAACGTGGCAGAGAGTGGCGGTGATCATCTGCACGGCGAAAACCAGCGTGTTAGAAGACAGCGTTGTGGTGCAGCCACCGAGCCCACAAAGTGGTCGTGATGGTCGCTGCTCTTTTATATTTGGCGAACTTGACAGTGTGCCTTTCGATGCGGAATCTCATGATGGCTGGAGCATCCAGTTTCAGGGTG
This sequence comes from Rhipicephalus microplus, assembly GCF_043290135.1. Classification (NCBI taxonomy): domain Eukaryota; kingdom Metazoa; phylum Arthropoda; class Arachnida; order Ixodida; family Ixodidae; genus Rhipicephalus; species Rhipicephalus microplus. The sequence goes on along the minus strand of NW_027464587.1, from coordinate 14,999,482 downwards.
TCGATATGCGTTCCTCCGGCGAAGCCAAGACAAGCGTAACGGCAATCTTATTAGGGTAGTGGTAGAATGATGCGCATGCTCCATTGGCACCACGGTGCATACCATCTGCACAAGAGGCAGCAACACGTGGCAGAGAGCGGCGGTGATCATCTGAACGGCGAAAACCAGCGTGTTAGAAGACAGCGTTGTGGCGCAGCCACCGAGCCCACAAAGTAGTCGTGATTGTTGCCACTCCTTTACAGTTGGCGAACTTGACAGTGTCCCTTTCGATGCGGAATCCCATGATGGCTGGAGCATCCAATAGTAGGGTGTCAATATGCGTACCTCCGGCGAAGCCAAGACAAGCGGAACGGCAATCTTATTTGGGTAGTGGTAGAATGATGGCGCTTGCCCAATTGGCGCCACGGTGCATACAGTCCGCACAAGAGGCAGACACACGAGGCAGAGAGCGGCGGTGATCATCTGTACGGCGAAAACCAGCGTGTTAGAAGACAGCGTTGTGGTGCAGCAACCGAGCCCACAAAGAGGTCGCGATTGTCACGGCTCCTTTATAGTTGGCGAACTTGACAGTGTGCCTTTCGATGCGGAATCCCATGATGGCTGGAGCATCCAATAGAAGGGTGTCGATATGCGTTCCTCCGGCGAAGCCAAGACGAGCGGAACGGCAATCTTATTTGGGTAGTGGTAGATTGATGGCGCATGCTCCATTGCCGCCACGGTGCATACCGTCGGCACAAGAGGCAGCTACACGTGGCAGAGAGCGGTGGTGATCATCTGCACGGCGAAAACCGGCGTGTTAGAACACAGCGTTGTGGTGCAGCCACCGAGCCCACAAAAGGTCGCGATGGTCGCTGCTCCTTTATAGTTGGCGAACTTAACAGTGTTCCTTTCGATACGGAATCACATGATGGCTAGAGCATCCAGTAGTAGGAGTTCCATATGCGTTCTTCCGGTGAAGCCAAGACAAGCGGAGCGGCAATCTTATTTGGGTAGTGGTAGAATGATGGTGTATGCTTTATTGGCGCCACGGTGTATACCGTCTGCACAGGAGGCAGCAACACGTGGTAGAGAGCAGCGGTGATCATCTGCACGGCGAAAACCAGCGTGTTAGAAGACAGCGTTGTGGCGCAACCACCGAGCCCACAAAGTGGTCGTGATGGTCGCTGCTCTTTTATAGTTGGCGAACTTGACAGTGTCCCTTTCGATGCGGAATCCCATGATGGCTGGGATTATCCAGTAGTAGGATGTCGATATGCGTTCCTTCGATGAAACCAAGACAAGCGGAACGGCAATCTTATTTGGGTAATGGTAGGATGATGGCGCATGCTTTATTGGCGCCACGGTGCATACCGTCTGCAGAAGAGGCAGCAACACGTGGCAGAGAACGGCGGTGAGCATCTGCACGGCGAAAACCAGCGTGTTAGAAGACAGCGTTGTGGCGCAGCCACCGAGCCCCCAAAGCGCTCGTGGTGGTTTCTGCTACTTTATAGTTGGCGAACTTGACAGTGTCCCTTTCGATACGGAATCTCATGATGGCTGGAGCATCCAGTTTCAGGGTGTCGATATGCGTTCCTCCGGCGAAGCCAAGACAAGCGGAACGGCAATCTGATTTGGGTAGTGATAGAATGTTGGCGCATGCTCCATTGGCGCCACGGTGCATACCGTCTGCTCAAGAGGCAGCATAATGTGGCAGAGAGTGGCGGTGATCATCTGCACGGCGAAAACCAGCGTGTTAGAAGACAGCTTTTTGGCGCAGCCGCCGAGCCCACAAAGCGGTTGTGATGGTCGCTGCTCTTTTATAGTTGGCGAACTTGACAGTGTTCTTTCGATGCGGAATCCTAAGATTGCTGGAGCATTCACTAGTAGGATGTGGATATGCGTTCCTCCGGTGAAGCCAAGACAAGCGGAACGGCAATCTGATTTCGGTAGTGGTAGAATAATGGCGCATGCTCTATTGGCGCTACGGTGCATACCGTCTGCACAAGAGGCAGCAACACAACAGGCCCCGCCCCGGTGGTCTAGTGGCTAAGGTACTCGGCTGCTGGCCCGCAGGTCGCGGGTTTGAATCCCGGCTGCGGCGGCTGCATTTCCGATGGAGGCGAAAAAGAAGGAGGCCCGTGTGCTCAGATTTGGGTGCAGGTTAAAGAACCCAAGTTGGTCTAAATTTCCGGAGCCCTCCACTACGGCGTCTCTCATAATCATATGGTGGTTTTAGGACGTTAAACCCCACATATCAAACAAGAGACAGCAACACGTGGCAGAGAGCGGTGGTGATCATCTGCACTGGGAAACCAGTGTGTTAGAAGACAGCGTTGAAGCGCAGCCACCAAGCCCACAAAGTGGTCGCGATGGTCATGCTGTTTTATAGTTGGCGAACTTGGCAGTGTGCCTTTCGATGCGGAATCCCATGATGGCTGGAGCATCCACTAGTAGGATGTCGACATGCATTCATCCGGCGAAGCCAAGGCAAGTGGAACGGCAATCTGATTTGGGTAGTGGTAGAATGGTGTGCATGCTCCATTGGCGCCACAGTGCATACCATCTGCGCAAGAGGCAGCAACACGTGGCAGAGAGTGGCGGTGATCATCTGCACGGCGAAAACCAGCGTGTTAGAAGACAGCGTTGTGGCGCAGCCACCGAGCCCAAAAAGCGGTCGTGATGGTTGCCGCTCCTTCATAGTTGGCGAACTTGACAGTGTCCCTTTCGATGCGGAATCCCGTGATGGCTGGAGCATCCAATAGTAGGGCGTCGATATGCGTTCCTCCGGCGAAGCCAAGACAAGCGTAACGGCAATCTTATTTGGGTAGTGGTAGAATGATGCGCATGCTCCATTGGCACCACGGTGCATACCATCTGCACAAGAGGCAGCAACACGTGGCAGAGAGCGGCGGTGATCATCTGAACGGCGAAAACCAGCGTGTTAGAAGACAGCGTTGTGGCGCCGCCACCGAGCCCACAAAGCAGTCGTGATTGTTGCCGCTCCTTTATAGTTGGCGAACTTGACAGTGTCCCTTTCGATGCGGAATCCCATGATGGCTGGAGCATCCAATACTAGGGTGTCGATATGCGTACCTCCGGCGAAGCCAAGACAAGCGGAACGGCAATCTTATTTGGGTAGTGGTAGAATGATGGCGCATGCCCAATTGGCACCACGGTGCACAGTCTGCACAAGAGGCGGACACACGTGGCAGAGAGCGGCGGTGATCATCTGTACGGCGAAAACCAGCGTGTTAGAAGACAGCGTTGTGGTGCAGCCACCGAGCCCACAAAGAGGTCGCGATGGTCGCTTCTCCTTTATAGTTGGCGAACTTGACAGTGTGCCTTTCGATGCGGAATCCCATGATGGCTGGAGCATCCAGTTTCAGGGTGTCGATATGCGTTCCTCCGGCGAAGCCAAGACAAGCGTAACGGCAATCTTATTTGGGTAGTGGTAGAATAATGCGCATGCTCCATTGGCACCACGGTGCATACCATCTGCACAAGAGGCAGCAACACGTGGCAGAGAGCGACGGTGATCATCTGAACGGCGAAAACCAGCGTGTTAGAAGACAGCGTTGTGGCGCAGCCACCGAGCCCACAAAGCAGTCGTGATTGTTGCCGCTCCTTTATAGTTGGCGAACTTGACAGTGTCCCTTTCGTTGCGGAATCGCATGATGGCTGGAGCATCCAATAGTAGGGTGTCAATATGCGTTCCTTCGATGAAACCAAGACAAGCGGAACGGCAATCTTATTTGGGTAGTGGTAGGATGATGGCGCATGCTTTATTGGCGCCACGGTGCATACCGTCTGCAGAAGAGGCAGCAACACGTGGCAGAGAACGGCGGTGAGCATCTGCACGGCGAAAACCAGCGTGTTAGAAGACAGCGTTGTGGTGCAGCCACCGAGCCCACAAAAGGTCGCGATGGTCGCTGCTCCTTTATAGTTGGCGAACTTAACAGTGTTCCTTTCGATACGGAATCACATGATGGCTAGAGCATCCAGTAGTAGGAGTTCCATATGCGTTCTTCCGGTGAAGCCAAGACAAGCGGAGCGGCAATCTTATTTGGGTAGTGGTAGAATGATGGTGTATGCTTTATTGGCGCCACGGTGTATACCGTCTGCACAGGAGGCAGCAACACGTGGTAGAGAGCAGCGGTGATCATCTGCACGGCGAAAACCAGCGTGTTAGAAGACAGCGTTGTGGCGCAACCACCGAGCCCACAAAGTGGTCGTGATGGTCGCTGCTCTTTTATAGTTGGCGAACTTGACAGTGTCCCTTTCGATGCGGAATCCCATGATGGCTGGGATTATCCAGTAGTAGGATGTCGATATGCGTTCCTTCGATGAAACCAAGACAAGCGGAACGGCAATCTTATTTGGGTAATGGTAGGATGATGGCGCATGCTTTATTGGCGCCACGGTGCATACCGTCTGCAGAAGAGGCAGCAACACGTGGCAGAGAGTGGCGGTGATCATCTGCACGGCGAAAACCAGCGTGTTAGAAGACAGCGTTGTGGCGCAGCCACCGAGCCCAAAAAGCGGTCGTGATGGTTGCCGCTCCTTCATAGTTGGCGAACTTGACAGTGTCCCTTTCGATGCGGAATCCCGTGATGGCTGGAGCATCCAATAGTAGGGCGTCGATATGCGTTCCTCCGGCGAAGCCAAGACAAGCGTAACGGCAATCTTATTTGGGTAGTGGTAGAATGATGCGCATGCTCCATTGGCACCACGGTGCATACCATCTGCACAAGAGGCAGCAACACGTGGCAGAGAGCGGCGGTGATCATCTGAACGGCGAAAACCAGCGTGTTAGAAGACAGCGTTGTGGCGCCGCCACCGAGCCCACAAAGCAGTCGTGATTGTTGCCGCTCCTTTATAGTTGGCGAACTTGACAGTGTCCCTTTCGATGCGGAATCCCATGATGGCTGGAGCATCCAATACTAGGGTGTCGATATGCGTACCTCCGGCGAAGCCAAGACAAGCGGAACGGCAATCTTATTTGGGTAGTGGTAGAATGATGGCGCATGCCCAATTGGCACCACGGTGCACAGTCTGCACAAGAGGCAGACACACGTGGCAGAGAGCGGCGGTGATCATCTCTACGGCGAAAACCAGCGTGTTAGAAGACAGCGTTGTGGTGCAGCCACCGAGCCCACAAAGAGGTCGCGATGGTCGCTTCTCCTTTATAGTTGGCGAACTTGACAGTGTGCCTTTCGATGCGGAATCACATGATGGCTAGAGCATCCAGTAGTAGGAGTTCCATATGCGTTCTTCCGGTGAAGCCAAGACAAGCGGAGCGGCAATCTTATTTGGGTAGTGGTAGAATGATGGTGTATGCTTTATTGGCGCCACGGTGTATACCGTCTGCACAGGAGGCAGCAACACGTGGTAGAGAGCAGCGGTGATCATCTGCACGGCGAAAACCAGCGTGTTAGAAGACAGCGTTGTGGCGCAACCACCGAGCCCACAAAGTGGTCGTGATGGTCGCTGCTCTTTTATAGTTGGCGAACTTGACAGTGTCCCTTTCGATGCGGAATCCCATGATGGCTGGGATTATCCAGTAGTAGGATGTCGATATGCGTTCCTTCGATGAAACCAAGACAAGCGGAACGGCAATCTTATTTGGGTAATGGTAGGATGATGGCGCATGCTTTATTGGCGCCACGGTGCATACCGTCTGCAGAAGAGGCAGCAACACGTGGCAGAGAACGGCGGTGAGCATCTGCACGGCGAAAACCAGCGTGTTAGAAGACAGCGTTGTGGCGCAGCCACCGAGCCCCCAAAGCGCTCGTGGTGGTTTCTGCTACTTTATAGTTGGCGAACTTGACAGTGTCCCTTTCGATACGGAATCTCATGATGGCTGGAGCATCCAGTTTCAGGGTGTCGATATGCGTTCCTCCGGCGAAGCCAAGACAAGCGGAACGGCAATCTGATTTGGGTAGTGATAGAATGTTGGCGCATGCTCCATTGGCGCCACGGTGCATACCGTCTGCTCAAGAGGCAGCATAATGTGGCAGAGAGTGGCGGTGATCATCTGCACGGCGAAAACCAGCGTGTTAGAAGACAGCTTTTTGGCGCAGCCGCCGAGCCCACAAAGCGGTTGTGATGGTCGCTGCTCTTTTATAGTTGGCGAACTTGACAGTGTTCTTTCGATGCGGAATCCTAAGATTGCTGGAGCATTCACTAGTAGGATGTGGATATGCGTTCCTCCGGTGAAGCCAAGACAAGCGGAACGGCAATCTGATTTCGGTAGTGGTAGAATAATGGCGCATGCTCTATTGGCGCTACGGTGCATACCGTCTGCACAAGAGGCAGCAACACAACAGGCCCCGCCCCGGTGGTCTAGTGGCTAAGGTACTCGGCTGCTGGCCCGCAGGTCGCGGGTTTGAATCCCGGCTGCGGCGGCTGCATTTCCGATGGAGGCGAAAAAGAAGGAGGCCCGTGTGCTCAGATTTGGGTGCAGGTTAAAGAACCCAAGTTGGTCTAAATTTCCGGAGCCCTCCACTACGGCGTCTCTCATAATCATATGGTGGTTTTAGGACGTTAAACCCCACATATCAAACAAGAGACAGCAACACGTGGCAGAGAGCGGTGGTGATCATCTGCACTGGGAAACCAGTGTGTTAGAAGACAGCGTTGAAGCGCAGCCACCAAGCCCACAAAGTGGTCGCGATGGTCATGCTGTTTTATAGTTGGCGAACTTGGCAGTGTGCCTTTCGATGCGGAATCCCATGATGGCTGGAGCATCCACTAGTAGGATGTCGACATGCATTCATCCGGCGAAGCCAAGGCAAGTGGAACGGCAATCTGATTTGGGTAGTGGTAGAATGGTGTGCATGCTCCATTGGCGCCACAGTGCATACCATCTGCGCAAGAGGCAGCAACACGTGGCAGAGAGTGGCGGTGATCATCTGCACGGCGAAAACCAGCGTGTTAGAAGACAGCGTTGTGGCGCAGCCACCGAGCCCAAAAAGCGGTCGTGATGGTTGCCGCTCCTTCATAGTTGGCGAACTTGACAGTGTCCCTTTCGATGCGGAATCCCGTGATGGCTGGAGCATCCAATAGTAGGGCGTCGATATGCGTTCCTCCGGCGAAGCCAAGACAAGCGTAACGGCAATCTTATTTGGGTAGTGGTAGAATGATGCGCATGCTCCATTGGCACCACGGTGCATACCATCTGCACAAGAGGCAGCAACACGTGGCAGAGAGCGGCGGTGATCATCTGAACGGCGAAAACCAGCGTGTTAGAAGACAGCGTTGTGGCGCCGCCACCGAGCCCACAAAGCAGTCGTGATTGTTGCCGCTCCTTTATAGTTGGCGAACTTGACAGTGTCCCTTTCGATGCGGAATCCCATGATGGCTGGAGCATCCAATACTAGGGTGTCGATATGCGTACCTCCGGCGAAGCCAAGACAAGCGGAACGGCAATCTTATTTGGGTAGTGGTAGAATGATGGCGCATGCCCAATTGGCACCACGGTGCACAGTCTGCACAAGAGGCGGACACACGTGGCAGAGAGCGGCGGTGATCATCTGTACGGCGAAAACCAGCGTGTTAGAAGACAGCGTTGTGGTGCAGCCACCGAGCCCACAAAGAGGTCGCGATGGTCGCTTCTCCTTTATAGTTGGCGAACTTGACAGTGTGCCTTTCGATGCGGAATCCCATGATGGCTGGAGCATCCAGTTTCAGGGTGTCGATATGCGTTCCTCCGGCGAAGCCAAGACAAGCGTAACGGCAATCTTATTTGGGTAGTGGTAGAATAATGCGCATGCTCCATTGGCACCACGGTGCATACCATCTGCACAAGAGGCAGCAACACGTGGCAGAGAGCGACGGTGATCATCTGAACGGCGAAAACCAGCGTGTTAGAAGACAGCGTTGTGGCGCAGCCACCGAGCCCACAAAGCAGTCGTGATTGTTGCCGCTCCTTTATAGTTGGCGAACTTGACAGTGTCCCTTTCGTTGCGGAATCGCATGATGGCTGGAGCATCCAATAGTAGGGTGTCAATATGCGTTCCTTCGATGAAACCAAGACAAGCGGAACGGCAATCTTATTTGGGTAGTGGTAGGATGATGGCGCATGCTTTATTGGCGCCACGGTGCATACCGTCTGCAGAAGAGGCAGCAACACGTGGCAGAGAACGGCGGTGAGCATCTGCACGGCGAAAACCAGCGTGTTAGAAGACAGCGTTGTGGTGCAGCCACCGAGCCCACAAAAGGTCGCGATGGTCGCTGCTCCTTTATAGTTGGCGAACTTAACAGTGTTCCTTTCGATACGGAATCACATGATGGCTAGAGCATCCAGTAGTAGGAGTTCCATATGCGTTCTTCCGGTGAAGCCAAGACAAGCGGAGCGGCAATCTTATTTGGGTAGTGGTAGAATGATGGTGTATGCTTTATTGGCGCCACGGTGTATACCGTCTGCACAGGAGGCAGCAACACGTGGTAGAGAGCAGCGGTGATCATCTGCACGGCGAAAACCAGCGTGTTAGAAGACAGCGTTGTGGCGCAACCACCGAGCCCACAAAGTGGTCGTGATGGTCGCTGCTCTTTTATAGTTGGCGAACTTGACAGTGTCCCTTTCGATGCGGAATCCCATGATGGCTGGGATTATCCAGTAGTAGGATGTCGATATGCGTTCCTTCGATGAAACCAAGACAAGCGGAACGGCAATCTTATTTGGGTAATGGTAGGATGATGGCGCATGCTTTATTGGCGCCACGGTGCATACCGTCTGCAGAAGAGGCAGCAACACGTGGCAGAGAGTGGTGGTGATCATCTGCACGGCGAAAACCAGCGTGTTAGAAGACAGCGTTGTGGCGCAGCCACCGAGCCCAAAAAGCGGTCGTGATGGTTGCCGCTCCTTCATAGTTGGCGAACTTGACAGTGTCCCTTTCGATGCGGAATCCCGTGATGGCTGGAGCATCCAATAGTAGGGCGTCGATATGCGTTCCTCCGGCGAAGCCAAGACAAGCGTAACGGCAATCTTATTTGGGTAGTGGTAGAATGATGCGCATGCTCCATTGGCACCACGGTGCATACCATCTGCACAAGAGGCAGCAACACGTGGCAGAGAGCGGCGGTGATCATCTGAACGGCGAAAACCAGCGTGTTAGAAGACAGCGTTGTGGCGCCGCCACCGAGCCCACAAAGCAGTCGTGATTGTTGCCGCTCCTTTATAGTTGGCGAACTTGACAGTGTCCCTTTCGATGCGGAAACATATGATGGCTGGAGCATCCAATACTAGGGTGTCGATATGCGTACCTCCGGCGAAGCCAAGACAAGCGGAACGGCAATCTTATTTGGGTAGTGGTAGAATGATGGCGCATGCCCAATTGGCACCACGGTGCACAGTCTGCACAAGAGGCAGACACACGTGGCAGAGAGCGGCGGTGATCATCTCTACGGCGAAAACCAGCGTGTTAGAAGACAGCGTTGTGGTGCAGCCACCGAGCCCACAAAGAGGTCGCGATGGTCGCTTCTCCTTTATAGTTGGCGAACTTGACAGTGTGCCTTTCGATGCGGAATCCCATGATGGCTGGAGCATCCAGTTTCAGGGTGTCGATATGCGTTCCTCCGGCGAAGCCAAGACGAGCGGAACGGCAATCTTATATGGGTAGTGGTAGATTGATGGCGCATGCTCCATTGCCGCCACGGTGTATACCGTCTGCACAGGAGGCAGCAACACGTGGTAGAGAGCAGCGGTGATCATCTGCACGGCGAAAACCAGCGTGTTAGAAGACAGCGTTGTGGCGCAACCACCGAGCCCACAAAGAGGTCGCGATTGTCGCTGCTCCTTTATAGTTGGCGAACTTGACAGTGTGCCTTTCGATGCGGAATCCCATGATGGCTGGAGCATCTAGTTTCAGGGTGTCGATATGCGTTCCTCCGACGAAGCCAAGACAAGCGGAACGGCAATCTTATTTGGGTAGTGGTAGATTGATGGCGCATGCCCAATTGGCGCCACGGTGCATACTGTCTGCACAAGAGGCAGACACACGTGGCAGAGAGCGGCGGTGATCATCTGTACGGCGAAAACCAGCGTGTTAGAAGACAGCGTTGTGGTGCAGCCACCGAGCCCACAAAGTGGTCGTGATGGTCGCTGCTCTTTTATAGTTGGCGAACTTGACAGAGTCCCTTTCGGTGCGGAATCTCATGATGGCTGGAGCATTTAGTAGCAGGGTTTCGATATGCGTTCCTCTGGCGAAGCCAAGACAAGCGGAACGGCAATCTTATTTGGGTAGTGGTAGAATGATGGCGCATGCTCCATTGCCGCCACGGTGCATAGCGTCTGCACAAGAGGCAGCTACACGTGGCAGAGAGCGGCGGTGATCATCTGCACGGCGAAAACCAGCGTGTTAGAAGACAGCGTTGTGGTGCAGCCACCGAGACCACAAAGAGGTCGCGATGGTCGCTGCTCTTTTATACTTGGGGAACTTAACAGTGTTCCTTTCGATGCGGAATCACATGATGGCTAGAGAATCCAGTAGTAGGAGTTCGATATGCGTTCTTCTGGTGAAGCCAAGACAAGCGGAGCGGCAATCTTATTTGGGTAGTGGTAGAATGATGGTGTATGCTTTATTGGCGCCACGGTGTATACCGTCTGCACAGGAGGCAGCAACACGTGGTAGAGAGCAGCGGTGATCATCTGCACGGCAAAAACCAGCGTGTTAGAAGACAGCGTTGTGGCGCAACCACCGAGCCCACAAAGTGGTCGTGATGGTCGCTGCTCTTTTATAGTTGGCGAACTTGACAGTGTCCCTTTCGATGCGGAATCCCATGATGGCTGGGATTATCCAGTAGTAGGATGTCCATATGCGTTCCTTCGATGAAACCAAGACAAGCGGAACGGCAATCTTATTTGGGTAGTGGTAGGATGATGGCGCATGCTTTATTGGCGCCACGGTGCATACCGTCTGCAGAAGAGGCAGATTGATTGATATGTGGGGTTTAACATCCCAAAACCACTCTATGATTATGAGAGACGCCGTAGTGGAGGGCTCCGGAAATTTAGACCACCTGGGGTTCTTTAACGTGCGCCCAAATCTGAGCACACGGGCCTACAACATTTCCGCCTCCATCGGAAATGCAGCCGCCGCAGCCGGGGTTCGAACCCGCGCCCTGCGGGTCAGCAGCCGAGTACCTTAGCCACTAGACCACCGCGGCGGGGCTCTGCAGAAGAGGCAGCAACACGTGGCAGAGAGCGGCGGTGATCATCTGCACGGCGAAAACCAGCGTGTCAGAAGACAGCGTTGTGGCGCAGCCACCGAGCCCCCAAAGCGCTCGTGGTGGTTTCTGCTACTTTATAGTTGGCGATTTTGACAGTGTCCCTTTAGATGCGGAATCTCATGATGGCCGGAGCATCCAGTTTCAGGGTGTCGATATGCGTTCCTCCGGCGAAGCCAAGACAAGCGGAACGGCAATCTGATTTGGGTAGTGATAGAATGATGGCGCATGCTCCATTGGCGCCACGGTGCATACCGTCTGCACAAGAGGCAGCATAACGTGGCAGAGAGTGGCGGTGATCATCTGCACGGCGAAAACCAGCGTGTTAGAAGACAGCGTTGTGGTGCAGCCACCGAGCCCACAAAGTGGTCGTGATGGTCGCTGCTCTTTTATATTTGGCGAACTTGACAGTGTGCCTTTCCATGCGGAATCTCATGATGGCTGGAGCATCCAGTTTCAGGGTGTCGATATGCGTTCCTCCGGCGAAGCCAAGACAAGCGTAACGGCAATCTTATTAGGGTAGTGGTAGAATGATGCGCATGCTCCATTGGCACCACGGTGCATACCATCTGCACAAGAGGCAGCAACACGTGGCAGAGAGCGGCGGTGATCATCTGAACGGCGAAAACCAGCGTGTGAGAAGACAGCGTTGTGGCGCAGCCACCGAGCCCACAAAGTAGTCGTGATTGTTGCCACTCCTTTATAGTTGGCGAACTTGACAGTGTCCCTTTCGATGCGGAATCCCATGATGGCTGGAGCATCCAATAGTAGGGTGTCAATATGCGTACCTCCGGCGAAGCCAAGACAAGCGGAACGGCAATCTTATTTGGGTAGTGGTAGAATGATGGCGCTTGCCCAATTGGCGCCACGGTGCATACAGTCCGCACAAGAGGCAGACACACGAGGCAGAGAGCGGCGGTGATCATCTGTACGGCGAAAACCAGCGTGTTAGAAGACAGCGTTGTGGTGCAGCAACCGAGCCCACAAAGAGGTCGCGATTGTCACGGCTCCTTTATAGTTGGCGAACTTGACAGTGTGCCTTTCGATGCGGAATCCCATGATGGCTGGAGCATCCAATAGTAGGGTGTCGATATGCGTTCCTCCGGCGAAGCCAAGACGAGCGGAACGGCAATCTTATTTGGGTAGTGGTAGATTGATGGCGCATGCTCCATTGCCGCCACGGTGCATACCGTCGGCACAAGAGGCAGCTACACGTGGCAGAGAACGGCGGTGAGCATCTGATCGGCGAAAACCAGCGTGTTAGAAGACAGCGTTGTGGCGCAGCCACCGAGCCCCCAAAGCGCTCGTGGTGGTTTCTGCTACTTTATAGTTGGCGAACTTGACAGTGTCCCTTTCGATACGGAATCTCATGATGGCTGGAGCATCCAGTTTCAGGGTGTCGATATGCGTTCCTCCGGCGAAGCCAAGACAAGCGGAACGGCAATCTGATTTGGGTAGTGATAGAATGTTGGCGCATGCTCCATTGGCGCCACGGTGCATACCGTCTGCTCAAGAGGCAGCATAATGTGGCAGAGAGTGGCGGTGATCATCTGCACGGCGAAAACCAGCGTGTTAGAAGACAGCTTTTTGGCGCAGCCGCCGAGCCCACAAAGCGGTTGTGATGGTCGCTGTTCTTTTATAGTTGGCGAACTTGACAGTGTTCTTTCGATGCGGAATCCTAAGATTGCTGGAGCATTCACTAGTAGGATGTCGATATGCGTTCCTCCGGTGAAGCCAAGACAAGCGGAACGGCAACCTGATTTCGGTAGTGGTAGAATAATGGCGCATGCTCTATTGGCGCTACGGTGCATACCGTCTGCACAAGAGGCAGCAACACAACAGGCCCCGCCCCGGTGGTCTAGTGGCTAAGGTACTCGGCTGCTGGCCCGCAGGTCGCGGGTTTGAATCCCGGCTCCGGCGGCTGCATTTCCGATGGAGGCGAAAAAGAAGGAGGCCCGTGTGCTCAGATTTGGGTGCAGGTTAAAGAACCCAAGTTGGTCTAAATTTCCGGAGCCCTCCACTACGGCGTCTCTCATAATCATATGGTGGTTTTAGGACGTTAAACCCCACATATCAAACAAGAGACAGCAACACGTGGCAGAGAGCGGTGGTGATCATCTGCACTGGGAAACCAGTGTGTTAGAAGACAGCGTTGAAGCGCAGCCACCAAGCCCACAAAGTGGTCGCGATGGTCATGCTGTTTTATAGTTGGCGAACTTGGCAGTGTGCCTTTCGATGCGGAATCCCATGATGGCTGGAGCATCCACTAGTAGGATGTCGACATGCATTCATCCGGCGAAGCCAAGGCAAGTGGAACGGCAATCTGATTTGGGTAGTGGTAGAATGGTGTGCATGCTCCATTGGCGCCACAGTGCATACCATCTGCGCAAGAGGCAGCAACACGTGGCAGAGAGTGGCGGTGATCATCTGCACGGCGAAAACCAGCGTGTTAGAAGACAGCGTTGTGGCGCAGCCACCGAGCCCAAAAAGCGGTCGTGATGGTTGCCGCTCCTTCATAGTTGGCGAACTTGACAGTGTCCCTTTCGATGCGGAATCCCGTGATGGCTGGAGCATCCAATAGTAGGGCGTCGATATGCGTTCCTCCGGCGAAGCCAAGACAAGCGGAACGGCAATCTTATTTGGGTAGTGGTAGAATGATGGCGCATGCCCAATTGGCACCACGGTGCACAGTCTGCACAAGAGGCAGACACACGTGGCAGAGAGCGGCGGTGATCATCTGTACGGCGAAAACCAGCGTGTTAGAAGACAGCGTTGTGGTGCAGCCACCGAGCCCACAAAGAGGTCGCGATGGTCGCTTCTCCTTTATAGTTGGCGAACTTGACAGTGTGCCTTTCGATGCGGAATCCCATGATGGCTGGAGCATCCAGTTTCAGGGTGTCGATATGCGTTCCTCCGGCGAAGCCAAGACAAGCTTAACGGCAATCTTATTTGGGTAGTGGTAGAATAATGCGCATGCTCCATTGGCACCACGGTGCATACCATCTGCACAAGAGGCAGCAACACGTGGCAGAGAGCGACGGTGATCATCTGAACGGCGAAAACCAGCGTGTTAGAAGACAGCGTTGTGGCGCAGCCACCGAGCCCACAAAGCAGTCGTGATTGTTGCCGCTCCTTTATAGTTGGCGAACTTGACAGTGTCCCTTTCGATGCGGAATCACATGATGGCTGGAGCATCCAATAGTAGGGTGTCAATATGCGTTCCTTCGATGAAACCAAGACAAGCGGAACGGCAATCTTATTTGGGTAGTGGTAGGATGATGGCGCATGCTTTATTGGCGCCACGGTGCATACCGTCTGCAGAAGAGGCAGCAACACGTGGTAGAGAGCAGCGGTGATCATCTGCACGGCAAAAACCAGCGTGTTAGAAGACAGCGTTGTGGCGCAACCACCGAGCCCACAAAGTGGTCGTGATGGTCGCTGCTCTTTTATAGTTGGCGAACTTGACAGTGTCCCTTTCGATGCGGAATCCCATGATGGCTGGGATTATCCAGTAGTAGGATGTCCATATGCGTTCCTTCGATGAAACCAAGACAAGCGGAACGGCAATCTTATTTGGGTAGTGGTAGGATGATGGCGCATGCTTTATTGGCGCCACGGTGCATACCGTCTGCAGAAGAGGCAGATTGATTGATATGTGGGGTTTAACGTCCCAAAACCACTCTATGATTATGAGAGACGCCGTAGTGGAGGGCTCCGGAAATTTAGACCACCTGGGGTTCTTTAACGTGCGCCCAAATCTGAGCACACGGGCCTACAACATTTCCGCCTCCATCGGAAATGTAGCCGCCGCAGCCGGGGTTCGAACCCGCGCCCTGCGGGTCAGCAGCCGAGTACCTTAGCCACTAGACCACCGCGGCGGGGCTCTGCAGAAGAGGCAGCAACACGTGGCAGAGAGCGGCGGTGATCATCTGCACGGCGAAAACCAGCGTGTCAGAAGACAGCGTTGTGGCGCAGCCACCGAGCCCCCAAAGCGCTCGTGGTGGTTTCTGCTACTTTATAGTTGGCGATTTTGACAGTGTCCCTTTAGATGCGGAATCTCATGATGGCCGGAGCATCCAGTTTCAGGGTGTCGATATGCGTTCCTCCGGCGAAGCCAAGACAAGCGGAACGGCAATCTGATTTGGGTAGTGATAGAATGATGGCGCATGCTCCATTGGCGCCACGGTGCATACCGTCTGCACAAGAGGCAGCATAACGTGGCAGAGAGTGGCGGTGATCATCTGCACGGCGAAAACCAGCGTGTTAGAAGACAGCGTTGTGGTGCAGCCACCGAGCCCACAAAGTGGTCGTGATGGTCGCTGCTCTTTTATATTTGGCGAACTTGACAGTGTGCCTTTCGATGCGGAATCTCATGATGGCTGGAGCATCCAGTTTCAGGGTGTCGATATGCGTTCCTCCGGCGAAGCCAAGACAAGCGTAACGGCAATCTTATTAGGGTAGTGGTAGAATGATGCGCATGCTCCATTGGCACCACGGTGCATACCATCTGCACAAGAGGCAGCAACACGTGGCAGAGAGCGGCGGTGATCATCTGAACGGCGAAAACCAGCGTGTTAGAAGACAGCGTTGTGGCGCAGCCACCGAGCCCACAAAGTAGTCGTGATTGTTGCCACTCCTTTACAGTTGGCGAACTTGACAGTGTCCCTTTCGATGCGGAATCCCATGATGGCTGGAGCATCCAATAGTAGGGTGTCAATATGCGTACCTCCGGCGAAGCCAAGACAAGCGGAACGGCAATCTTATTTGGGTAGTGGTAGAATGATGGCGCTTGCCCAATTGGCGCCACGGTGCATACAGTCCGCACAAGAGGCAGACACACGAGGCAGAGAGCGGCGGTGATCATCTGTACGGCGAAAACCAGCGTGTTAGAAGACAGCGTTGTGGTGCAGCAACCGAGCCCACAAAGAGGTCGCGATTGTCACGGCTCCTTTATAGTTGGCGAACTTGACAGTGTGCCTTTCGATGCGGAATCCCATGATGGCTGGAGCATCCAATAGTAGGGTGTCGATATGCGTTCCTCCGGCGAAGCCAAGACGAGCGGAACGGCAATCTTATTTGGGTAGTGGTAGATTGATGGCGCATGCTCCATTGCCGCCACGGTGCATACCGTCGGCACAAGAGGCAGCTACACGTGGCAGAGAGCGGTGGTGATCATCTGCACGGCGAAAACCGGCGAGTTAGAACACAGCGTTGTGGTGCAGCCACCGAGCCCACAAGAGGTCGCGATGGTCGCTGCTCCTTTATAGTTGGCGAACTTAACAGTGTTCCTTTCGATACGGAATCACATGATGGCTAGAGCATCCAGTAGTAGGAGTTCCATATGCGTTCTTCCGGTGAAGCCAAGACAAGCGGAGCGGCAATCTTATTTGGGTAGTGGTAGAATGATGGTGTATGCTTTATTGGCGCCACGGTGTATACCGTCTGCACAGGAGGCAGCAACACGTGGTAGAGAGCAGCGGTGATCATCTGCACGGCGAAAACCAGCGTGTTAGAAGACAGCGTTGTGGCGCAACCACCGAGCCCACAAAGTGGTCGTGATGGTCGTTGCTCTTTTATAGTTGGCGAACTTGACAGTGTCCCTTTCGATGCGGAATCCCATGATGGCTGGGATTATCCAGTAGTAGGATGTCGATATGCGTTCCTTCGATGAAACCAAGACAAGCGGAACGGCAATCTTATTTGGGTAATGGTAGGATGATGGCGCATGCTTTATTGGCGCCACGGTGCATACCGTCTGCAGAAGAGGCAGCAACACGTGGCAGAGAACGGCGGTGAGCATCTGCACGGCGAAAAACAGCGTGTTAGAAGACAGCGTTGTGGCGCAGCCACCGAGCCCCCAAAGCGCTCGTGGTGGTTTCTGCTACTTTATAGTTGGCGAACTTGACAGTGTCCCTTTCGATACGGAATCTCATGATGGCTGGAGCATCCAGTTTCAGGGTGTCGATATGCGTTCCTCCGGCGAAGCCAAGACAAGCGGAACGGCAATCTGATTTGGGTAGTGATAGAATGTTGGCGCATGCTCCATTGGCGCCACGGTGCATACCGTCTGCTCAAGAGGCAGCATAATGTGGCAGAGAGTGGCGGTGATCATCTGCACGGCGAAAACCAGCGTGTTAGAAGACAGCTTTTTGGCGCAGCCGCCGAGCCCACAAAGCGGTTGTGATGGTCGCTGCTCTTTTATAGTTGGCGAACTTGACAGTGTTCTTTCGATGCGGAATCCTAAGATTGCTGGAGCATTCACTAGTAGGATGTCGATATGCGTTCCTCCGTTGAAGCCAAGACAAGCGGAACGGCAATCTGATTTCGGTAGTGGTAGAATAATGGCGCATGCTCTATTGGCGCTACGGTGCATACCGTCTGCACAAGAGGCAGCAACACAACAGGCCCCGCCCCGGTGGTCTAGTGGCTAAGGTACTCGGCTGCTGGCCCGCAGGTCGCGGGTTTGAATCCCGGCTGCGGCGGCTGCATTTCCGATGGAGGCGAAAAAGAAGGAGGCCCGTGTGCTCAGATTTGGGTGCAGGTTAAAGAACCCAAGTTGGTCTAAATTTCCGGAGCCCTCCACTACGGCGTCTCTCATAATCATATTGCCGCGCGCTTGATCTGCCAGCGCAAAAGAGGCAGACGAAGTGGCAGTTCCCCTCGTGCCATTGTTCTGTTTTTGGCTGCGCTGAGCCGACCGCTCTTCGGACTTTTGTGAGGACGCCTTAAAAACGTCTCCTGTCTCTTTAACGTGACATTTTAATGGTGGAGGTGCGGGGTAACCTCACCTATGCAACAGACTCCTTCTAGCAGCCGGAACGTGACCCAAAACCCAGAGCTTACGCCGGTACACCGTTTCAGTCGGAGGATTCGAGGACTGTCCCCCGAGTTTGTGCCTCACGGTACAAGTACGTCGACTGGTATGGAGAATACTGTTGCTGTCACCGCTTCCCCTACCGCTGGAGCCGCCGCTGCTCCAACCGCTGCACCCGCAGCTGCACCCACTCATTACACGCTACAAAAACCACGTGTTCCGAGTCCCTTTCGTGGTGGCCTCTATGAAGATGTGGAAGATTGGCTGACTGAGTACGAGTACGTAGCGGATTTCAACGGGTGGGACGAAGTAGCGAAGCTCAAGAATGTGTACTTTAGTCTTCTGGATGGTGCTCGCACATGGTTCCAGAACCGCAAGGGCCTCCTAACGTCGTGGCATGAGTTCTGTCACAGGCTCCGCGAAACGTACTCGAGTCTCGATCGTCGAGAGCGCGCTGAAAGGGCCCTCCAGTCCCGCATGCAGATGCCTAATGAAGGTGTGGCTACATACGTGGAGGATATGGTTCATCTGTTCACTCGCGCCGATCCAACCATGCCGGAAGACAAGAAGCTGCGACACTTGATGCGAGGTGTGAAAGAGCAGCTCTTCGCTGGACTCATTCGTAGTCCGCCTAGAACGGTCGCGGAGTTCCTCGCTGAAGCCGTCGCCATGGAAAAGGCGCTGCAGCAGCGGAACCAGTACGATCGGCAAGTGAATGCTACCTATACCACCGGGCTAGGCTCGTTCCCGACCGACGTGGGAGCGCTTCGCGAGCTGATACGTTCGGTTGTTCGCGACGAGCTACAACAGCTGCAACAGCTGAACCAGGCGCAGCAGCAGCCTTCCACGAATTGCATCGCCACCATCATACGTGACGAAGTTCAGCATGCGCTCGGCACACCTCGCCGCGAGACACCAACGCAGGTTGCTGCACCACTTCAGGCGTTCGCAACTTCAAGTGAACCTCTAGGGGTGACCTACGCAGACGTATTGAGACGCACCGTTCCGTCGTCCACGACACCATCCCCAGTGAGTGGTTTCCAGCGCACCACTTATACCGACACGTTCGAACACAACGCACCTGCACCAGTCCCACTACCAGCCGCAACCCCGTACGCCACACTGCAGTCCGCACAGGTGGTCCCTTATTTTGCAGACACTCGACCCGTCATGCGTAAATCCGACATATGGCGCATGCCCGACCGACGACCGCTTTGCTACCACTGCGGTGAAGCGGGTCACCTCTACCGAGACTGCCAGTACCGCCGACTTGGGCTGCAGGGTTTTCCTGCCAATTCACCCCGCCCCCGGTTTGGACAGAGACCACCAGAAATTGAAGATTTTATCGCTCGGCAGAACGTCCCACTCAGGCGTCAGTCGCGCTCACCGTCACCGCGGTCGTCATCTTATTCAGGCAACGGAAATCGAAGGCCGCAAGGACGGTCTCCGAGCCCTCGCCTGGAAAACTAACGCCAGCGACCTTTCGAGGCGAGGCCGCTGATTCTCGACGTGATGAAGACCTCGCCCTCCAATCGACGCGACATCGGACCAACGGAAATTCGACTACGCCGGCGCCTGTATCCCAGCTGAGCGACTTTTCAATGGACATACCTGTGCTGCTCGACGGTCGCAATTTAACTGCCTTAATAGACACTGGTGCTGACTACTCGATTATTAGCGGACAATTGGCACGTACCTTGAAGAAAGTGATAATGCCTTGGACAGGATCGCATGTACGTACAGCTGGCAGACATGTTGTAACGCCGGTTGGTTTGTGCACGTCCAGGCTACAAATACGAGGCTGCACGTTTTTGGTCAGCTCCATCGTGCTACGTGACTGCTCCCGCGAATTAATTCTCGGCCTCGATTTTCTTCGGGAATATGGCGCCGTAATCGACCTACGGCGACGCTGCATTTCCTTTTCGACAGTCAACGCTACGTCAAGGGACTCCAACCGCCGTACAACCGCCCTCCGTGTTTCCGACGACAGTGTCACAATACCACCTCGTGCAAGTATCCTAATTCAGGTGACTTCCGAAGGAACCAGTGACGGTGAAACAGTGGCAGAGTGCAACGTCTCCCTGCTGCTGGCGCTTGGAATTTCTGTGGCACGAGGCATCATTGACATTCGGAACGGTACAGCCGAGGTCATGATTACAAATTTCACCAATGAGCATCGTCACCTTTTCCGGGGCACTGCGGTCGCCTACGCTGAAGCCTTGGAGGACGTCATTGAGTGTTTTGCCTGTGAAGACAGTAGCCGCAATGGACAAACCGTAATAGATGTTGACATGAACAGTGCACTGCCAGAAGAGAACCAGAGGGCCTTGCGAGAGCTATTGTTTGAATTCAGGGCGTGCTTTGCTCAGTCGTCTAAAGTGAGTCAGACGCCAATTACACAGCACAGGATAATCACTTACGACGACGCAAGACCTATTCACCAACAGCCATACCGCGTCTCGCCGACAGAACGCGCAGCTATCAAGCAGCAAGTGAAAGAAATGATCGACGACGGCGTTATCCAGCCTTCGAACAGTCCCTGGTCCTCACCGGTCGTTCTGGTTAAGAAGAAGGACGGTACGCTTCGCTTCTGTGTAGATTACAGAAAGCTCAACAACGTCACAAAAAAAAGATGTTTATCCGCTGCCGCGTATTGATGACTCGCTTGACCGACTACGACGAGCGAAGTATTTTTCTTCCCTGGATTTAAAGAGTGGCTACTGGCAAATTGAGGTTGATGAGCGCGACCGCGAAAAAACCGCCTTTGTCACGCCGGATGGCCTCTACGAATTTCGGGTGCTACCGTTCGGACTCTGCTCTGCGCCAGCTACCTTCCAACGCATGACGGACACTGTGTTGACTGACTTAAAATGGCAAAGCTGCCTTGTGTACTTGGATGATGTGGTCGTGTTTTCAACCAGCTTCTCCGAACATCTGAAGCGACTACGACAAGTACTTGAGGCGATTCGGACGGCTAACCTTACGTTAAAGCCGCAAAAATGCCATTTCGGTTACGAAGAACTAAAGTTCCTTGGACATGTCGTAAGCGCAGAAGGCGTCCGTCCTGACCCTGAGAAAACCGCCGCTGTCGCAGCCTTCCCGACTCCTGCCGATAAGAAAAGTGTGCGGCGGTTTCTTGGTCTATGCGCGTACTACCGGCGCTTTATAGGCAATTTTTCGAAAATTGCCGAACCATTAACTAGACTCACTAGAGACGATACGCCGTTCGTTTGGAGTGCTGAACAAGAATCACCATTCACAGAGCTTCGGCTTCGCCTGGCATCACCACCTGTTCTTGGACATTTCGACGAGGAAGCCGAAACAGAAATTCATACCGACGCCAGTAACGTCGGTCTGGGCGCGGTACTCGTCCAACGGCAGGAGGGAATTGAAAAGGTTATCGCCTACGCAAGCCGAACCCTAACACGCCCGGAGTCAAACTACAGTACCACGGAGAAGGAGTGCCTTGCTGTCGTGTGGGCAATTGCTAAGTTTCGACCTTACCTTTACGGCCGTCCATTCAGAGTAGTGACGGATCATCACTCGCTGTGCTGGCTTGCGAACCTCAGAGACCCCTCCGGACGACTGGCAAGGTGGAGCCTACGTCTGCAGGAGTACGACGTCACTATCGTGTACAAGTCCGGTCGTGCACACGAAGATGCGGACACGTTGTCACGCGCGCCAGTTGAGCCTGCCGCTCAGAGCTTCGAAGAGGACTGCCCTTTCCTTGGCTCCGTAAGCGTAACAGACTTGGCTTTACGGCAGCGAGCAGATGCTCAATTGCGACCTATCATTGAACATCTAGAGGGCCGCAACGTATCACTGCCCCAGCATATAACTCGCGGATTGTCATCCTTCTGCTTACGACAGGGCGTGTTGTACAAGAAGAACGCAGCCGCCAGCAACAAAACTTACCTGTTGGTCGTCCCCGCAGAGCTGCGTGAGGAAATTCTATTTGCCTGCCACAACGAGCCTCCATCGGGCCATCTGGGCATCACCCGAACCATCGCTAGGGTACGAAAGTCTTACTACTGGCCGAAACTTGCCGCTTGCGTTAAACAGTACGTTCAAGCCTGCCGCGAATGCCAGCGCCGAAAATCCCCATCTGTTAAGCCTGCGGGATTACTTCACCCTATCGAGCCACCCAGAACACCCTTCGATCAAGTCGGCATGGACCTCCTGGGTCCGTTTCCCTTGTCATCTTCCGGCAACAAGTGGATAATCGTCGCTACAGATTATCTAACCCGCTATGCTGAAACTAAGGCGCTTCCTAAAAGCACGGCTTGTGAAGTTGCTCAGTTTTTCATCGAGAGAATTGTATTACGCCACGGTGCTCCATCCTGTGTCATCACAGACCGAGGAACAGCGTTTACAGCAAGGCTCCTTGAACAAGTTTTTCAGCTAAGTTACTCCACGCATCGCAAGACAACAGCGTATCACCCTCAGACAAATGGACTGACCGAGCGGCTTAACAAAACGATGACTGATATGCTGTCTATGTACATAGACGTACAGCACAAGACGTGGGATGAAATACTGCCTTACGTAACATTCGCGTATAATACCGCTACGCAAGAGACCACACGATTCACTCCGTTTCGTCTTCTATACGGTCGGGACGTTCAGACGATGTTGGACGCAATGCTCCCATGCGACATTGACAACATCGAGAATCTCGACGAAGATGCTGAGTGTTTCGTGCAACGAGCCGAGGAAGCACGTCAACTAGCCCGCGTAAACATCAAGAAACAACAAGGCGTCGATGCACAGCGCTACAACCGCTGCCACAGACAAGTCGATTATAAACCAGGTGACCAGGTGTTGGTTTGGACCCCTGTGCGCTGCAAAGGTCTCTCTGAGAAGCTTCTCAGTCGGTATTTTGGCCCGTACAAAGTGCTACGACAAGTGAGCGACGTCAATTACGAAGTCCTTCCGGACGGAAGCCAACCACCCCGACGCCGACAGCTACGACCCGAGATTGTGCACGTGGTGCGGTTAAAACCGTACCACACACTGTGACAATGTTTTTTTTTTACGATACACGCTTCGTTTAGCATCGAGGCGATGCCCTTCAGGGAGGAGGGGCAGTGCCGCGCGCTTGATCTGCCAGCGCAAAAGAGGCAGACGAAGTGGCAGTTCCCCTCGTGCCATTGTTCTGTTTTTGGCTGCGCTGAGCCGACCGCTCTTCGGACTTTTGTGAGGACGCCTTAAAAACGTCTCCTGTCTCTTTAACGTGACAATATGGTGGTTTTAGGACGTTAAACCCCACATATCAAACAAGAGACAGCAACACGTGGCAGAGAGCGGTGGTGATCATCTGCACTGGGAAACCAGTGTGTTAGAAGACAGCGTTGAAGCGCAGCCACCAAGCCCACAAAGTGGTCGCGATGGTCATGCTGTTTTATAGTTGGCGAACTTGGCAGTGTGCCTTTCGATGTGGAATCCCATGATGGCTGGAGCATCCACTAGTAGGATGTCGACATGCATTCATCCGGCGAAGCCAAGGCAAGTGGAACGGCAATCTGATTTGGGTAGTGGTAGAATGGTGTGCATGCTCCATTGGCGCCACAGTGCATACCATCTGCGCAAGAGGCAGCAACACGTGGCAGAGAGTGGCGGTGATCATCTGCACGGCGAAAACCAGCGTGTTAGAAGACAGCGTTGTGGCGCAGCCACCGAGCCCAAAAAGCGGTCGTGATGGTTGCCGCTCCTTCATAGTTGGCGAACTTGACAGTGTCCCTTTCGATGCGGAATCCCGTGATGGCTGGAGCATCCAATAGTAGGGTGTCAATATGCGTTCCTTCGATGAAACCAAGACAAGCGGAACGGCAATCTTATTTGGGTAGTGGTAGGATGATGGCGCATGCTTCATTGGCGCCACGGTGCATACCGTCTGCAGAAGAGGCAGCAACACGTGGCAGAGAACGGCGGTGAGCATCTGCACGGCGAAAACCAGCGTGTTAGAAGACAGCGTTGTGGTGCAGCCACCGAGCCCACAAAAGGTCGCGATGGTCGCTGCTCCTTTATAGTTGGCGAACTTAACAGTGTTCCTTTCGATACGGAATCACATGATGGCTAGAGCATCCAGTAGTAGGAGTTCCATATGCGTTCTTCCGGTGAAGCCAAGACAAGCGGAGCGGCAATCTTATTTGGGTAGTGGTAGAATGATGGTGTATGCTTTATTGGCGCCACGGTGTATACCGTCTGCACAGGAGGCAGCAACACGTGGTAGAGAGCAGCGGTGATCATCTGCACGGCGAAAACCAGCGTGTTAGAAGACAGCGTTGTGGCGCAACCACCGAGCCCACAAAGTGGTCGTGATGGTCGCTGCTCTTTTATAGTTGGCGAACTTGACAGTGTCCCTTTCGATGCGGAATCCCATGATGGCTGGGATTATCCAGTAGTAGGATGTCGATATGCGTTCCTTCGATGAAACCAAGACAAGCGGAACGGCAATCTTATTTGGGTAATGGTAGGATGATGGCGCATGCTTTATTGGCGCCACGGTGCATACCGTCTGCAGAAGAGGCAGCAACACGTGGCAGAGAGTGGCGGTGATCATCTGCACGGCGAAAACCAGCGTGTTAGAAGACAGCGTTGTGGCGCAGCCACCGAGCCCAAAAAGCGGTCGTGATGGTTGCCGCTCCTTCATAGTTGGCGAACTTGACAGTGTCCCTTTCGATGCGGAATCCCGTGATGGCTGGAGCATCCAATAGTAGGGCGTCGATATGCGTTCCTCCGGCGAAGCCAAGACAAGCGTAACGGCAATCTTATTTGGGTAGTGGTAGAATGATGCGCATGCTCCATTGGCACCACGGTGCATACCATCTGCACAAGAGGCAGCAACACGTGGCAGAGAGCGGCGGTGATCATCTGAACGGCGAAAACCAGCGTGTTAGAAGACAGCGTTGTGGCGCCGCCACCGAGCCCACAAAGCAGTCGTGATTGTTGCCGCTCCTTTAGAGTTGGCGAAATTGACAGTGTCCCTTTCGATGCGGAATCCCATGATGGCTGGAGCATCCAATACTAGGGTGTCGATATGCGTACCTCCGGCGAAGCCAAGACAAGCGGAACGGCAATCTTATTTGGGTAGTGGTAGAATGATGGCGCATGCCCAATTGGCACCACGGTGCACAGTCTGCACAAGAGGCAGACACACGTGGCAGAGAGCGGCGGTGATCATCTGTACGGCGAAAACCAGCGTGTTAGAAGACAGCGTTGTGGTGCAGCCACCGAGCCCACAAAGAGGTCGCGATGGTCGCTTCTCCTTTATAGTTGGCGAACTTGACAGTGTGCCTTTCGATGCGGAATCCCATGATGGCTGGAGCATCCAGTTTCAGGGTGTCGATATGCGTTCCTCCGGCGAAGCCAAGACAAGCGTAACGGCAATCTTATTTGGGTAGTGGTAGAATAATGCGCATGCTCCATTGGCACCACGGTGCATACCATCTGCACAAGAGGCAGCAACACGTGGCAGAGAGCGACGGTGATCATCTGAACGGCGAAAACCAGCGTGTTAGAAGACAGCGTTGTGGCGCAGCCACCGAGCCCACAAAGCAGTCGTGATTGTTGCCGCTCCTTTATAGTTGGCGAACTTGACAGTGTCCCTTTCGATGCGGAATCGCATGATGGCTGGAGCATCCAATAGTAGGGTGTCAATATGCGTTCCTTCGATGAAACCAAGACAAGCGGAACGGCAATCGTATTTGGGTAGTGGTAGGATGATGGCGCATGCTTTATTGGCGCCACGGTGCATACCGTCTGCAGAAGAGGCAGCAACACGTGGCAGAGAACGGCGGTGAGCATCTGCACGGCGAAAACCAGCGTGTTAGAAGACAGCGTTGTGGTGCAGCCACCGAGCCCACAAAAGGTCGCGATGGTCGCTGCTCCTTTATAGTTGGCGAACTTAACAGTGTTCCTTTCGATACGGAATCACATGATGGCTAGAGCATCCAGTAGTAGGAGTTCCATATGCGTTCTTCCGGTGAAGCCAAGACAAGCGGAGCGGCAATCTTATTTGGGTAGTGGTAGAATGATGGTGTATGCTTTATTGGCGCCACGGTGTATACCGTCTGCACAGGAGGCAGCAACACGTGGTAGAGAGCAGCGGTGATCATCTGCACGGCGAAAACCAGCGTGTTAGAAGACAGCGTTGTGGCGCAACCACCGAGCCCACAAAGTGGTCGTGATGGTCGCTGCTCTTTTATAGTTGGCGAACTTGACAGTGTCCCTTTCGATGCGGAATCCCATGATGGCTGGGATTATCCAGTAGTAGGATGTCGATATGCGTTCCTTCGATGAAACCAAGACAAGCAGAACGGCAATCTTATTTGGGTAATGGTAGGATGATGGCGCATGCCCAATTGGCACCACGGTGCACAGTCTGCACAAGAGGCAGACACACGTGGCAGAGAGCGGCGGTGATCATCTGTACGGCGAAAACCAGCGTGTTAGAAGACAGCGTTGTGGTGCAGCCACCGAGCCCACAAAGAGGTCGCGATGGTCGCTTCTCCTTTATAGTTGGCGAACTTGACAGTGTGCCTTTCGATGCGGAATCCCATGATGGCTGGAGCATCCAGTTTCAGGGTGTCGATATGCGTTCCTCCGGCGAAGCCAAGACAAGCGTAACGGCAATCTTATTTGGGTAGTGGTAGAATAATGCGCATGCTCCATTGGCACCACGGTGCATACCATCTGCACAAGAGGCAGCAACACGTGGCAGAGAGCGACGGTGATCATCTGAACGGCGAAAACCAGCGTGTTAGAAGACAGCGTTGTGGCGCAGCCACCGAGCCCACAAAGCAGTCGTGATTGTTGCCGCTCCTTTATAGTTGGCGAACTTGACAGTGTCCCTTTCGATGCGGAATCGCATGATGGCTGGAGCATCCAATAGTAGGGTGTCAATATGCGTTCCTTCGATGAAACCAAGACAAGTGGAACGGCAATCTTATTTGGGTAGTGGTAGGATGAAGGCGCATGCTTTATTGGCGCCACGGTGCATACCGTCTGCAGAAGAGGCAGCAACACGTGGCAGAGAACGGCGGTGAGCATCTGCACGGCGAAAACCAGCGTGTTAGAAGACAGCGTTGTGGCGCAGCCACCGAGCCCCCAAAGCGCTCGTGGTGGTTTCTGCTACTTTATAGTTGGCGAACTTGACAGTGTCCCTTTCGATGCGGAATCTCATGATGGCTGGAGCATCCAGTTTCAGGGTGTCGATATGCGTTCCTCCGGCGAAGCCAAGACAAGCGGAACGGCAATATGATTTGGGTAGTGATAGATTGTTGGCGCATGCTCCATTGGCGCCACGGTGCATACCGTCTGCTCAAGAGGCAGCATAATGTGGCAGAGAGTGGCGGTGATCATCTGCACGGCGAAAACCAGCGTGTTAGAAGACAGCTTTTTGGCGCAGCCACCGAGCCCACAAAGCGGTTGTGATGGTCGCTGCTGTTTTTTAGTTGGCGAACTTGACAGTGTTCTTTCGATGCAGAATCCTAAGATTGCTGGAGCATTCACTAGTAGGATGTCGATATGCGTTCCTCCGGTGAAGCCAAGATAAGCGGAACGGCAATCTGATTTCGGTAGTGCTAGAATGATGGCGCATGCTCTATTGGCGCTACGGTGCATACCGTCTGCACAAGAGGCAGCAACACAACAGGCCCCGCCCCGTTGGTCTAGTGGCTAAGGTACTCGGCTGCTGGCCCGCAGGTCGCGGGTTTGAATCCCGGCTGCGGCGGCTGCATTTCCGATGGAGGCGAAAAAGAAGGAGGCCCGTGTGCTCAGATTTGGGTGCAATTTTAAAGAACCCAAGTTGGTCTAAATTTCCGGAGCCCTCCACTACGGCGTCTCTCATAATCATATGGTGGTTTTAGGACGTTAAACCCCACATATCAAACAAGAGACAGCAACACGTGGCAGAGAGCGGTGGTGATCATCTGCACTGGGAAACCAGTGTGTTAGAAGACAGCGTTGAGGCGCAGCCACCAAGCCCACAAAGTGGTCGCGCTGGTCATGCTGTTTTATAGTTGGCGAACTTGACAGTGTGCCTTTCGATGCGGAATCCCATAATGGCTGGAGCATCCACTAGTAGGATGTCGATATGCATTCATCCGGCGAAGCCAAGACAAGCGGAACGGCAATCTGATTTGGGTAGTGGTAGAATGGTGTGCATGCTCCATTGGCGCCACAGTGCATACCATCTGCGCAAGCGGCAGCAACACGTGGCAGAGAGCGGCGGTGATCATCTGCACGGCGAAAACCAGCGTGTTAGAAGACAGCGTTGTGGCGCAGCCACCGAGCCCAAAAAGCGGTCGTGATGGTTGCCGCTCCTTCATAGTTGGCGAACTTGACAGTGTCCCTTTCGATGCGGAATCCCGTGATGGCTGGAGCATCCAATAGTAGGGCGTCGATATGCGTTCCTCCGGCGAAGCCAAGACAAGCGTAACGGCAATCTTATTTGGGTAGTGGTAGAATGATGCGCATGCTCCATTGGCACCACGGTGCATACCATCTGCACAAGAGGCAGACACACGTGGCAGAGAGCGGCGGTGATCATCTGTACGGCGAAAACCAGCGTGTTAGAAGACAGCGTTGTGGTGCAGCCACCAAGCCCACAAAGAGGTCGCGATGGTCGCTTCTCCTTTATAGTTGGCGAACTTGACAGTGTGCCTTTCGATGCGGAATCCCATGATGGCTGGAGCATCCAATACTAGGGTGTCGATATGCGTACCTCCGGCGAAGCCAAGACAAGCGGAACGGCAATCTTATTTGGGTAGTGGTAGAATGATGGCGCATGCCCAATTGGCACCACGGTGCACAGTCTGCACAAGAGGCAGACACACGTGGCAGAGAGCGGCGGTGATCATCTGTACGGCGAAAACCAGCGTGTTAGAAGACAGCGTTGTGGTGCAGCCACCGAGCCCACAAAGAGGTCGCGATGGTCGCTTCTCCTTTATAGTTGGCGAACTTGACAGTGTGCCTTTCGATGCGGAATCCCATGATGGCTGGAGCATCCAGTTTCAGGGTGTCGATATGCGTTCCTCCGGCGAAGCCAAGACAAGCGTAACGGCAATCTTATTTGGGTAGTGGTAGAATAATGCGCATGCTCCATTGGCACCACGGTGCATACCATCTGCACAAGAGGCAGCAACACGTGGCAGAGAGCGACGGTGATCATCTGAACGGCGAAAACCAGCGTGTTAGAAGACAGCGTTGTGGCGCAGCCACCGAGCCCACAAAGCAGTCGTGATTGTTGCCGCTCCTTTATAGTTGGCGAACTTGACAGTGTCCCTTTCGATGCGGAATCACATGATGGCTGGAGCATCCAATAGTAGGGTGTCAATATGCGTTCCTTAGATGAAACCAAGACAAGCGGAACGGCAATCTTATTTGGGTAGTGGTAGGATGATGGCGCATGCTTTATTGGCGCCACGGTGCATACCGTCTGCAGAAGAGGCAGCAACACGTGGCAGAGAACGGCGGTGAGCATCTGCACGGCGAAAACCAGCGTGTTAGAAGACAGCGTTGTGGTGCAGCCACCGAGCCCACAAAAGGTCGCGATGGTCGCTGCTCCTTTATAGTTGGCGAACTTAACAGTGTTCCTTTCGATACGGAATCACATGATGGCTAGAGCATCCAGTAGTAGGAGTTCCATATGCGTTCTTCCGGTGAAGCCAAGACAAGCGGAGCGGCAATCTTATTTGGGTAGTGGTAGAATGATGGTGTATGCTTTATTGGCGCCACGGTGTATACCGTCTGCACAGGAGGCAGCAACACGTGGTAGAGAGCAGCGGTGATCATCTGCACGGCGAAAACCAGCGTGTTAGAAGACAGCGTTGTGGCGCAACCACCGAGCCCACAAAGTGGTCGTGATGGTCGCTGCTCTTTTATAGTTGGCGAACTTGACAGTGTCCCTTTCGATGCGGAATCCCATGATGGCTGGGATTATCCAGTAGTAGGATGTCGATATGCGTTCCTTCGATGAAACCAAGACAAGCGGAACGGCAATCTTATTTGGGTAATGGTAGGATGATGGCGCATGCTTTATTGGCGCCACGGTGCATACCGTCTGCAGAAGAGGCAGCAACACGTGGCAGAGAGTGGCGGTGATCATCTGCACGGCGAAAACCAGCGTGTTAGAAGACAGCGTTGTGGCGCAGCCACCGAGCCCAAAAAGCGGTCGTGATGGTTGCCGCTCCTTCATAGTTGGCGAACTTGACAGTGTCCCTTTCGATGCGGAATCCCGTGATGGCTGGAGCATCCAATAGTAGGGCGTCGATATGCGTTCCTCCGGCGAAGCCAAGACAAGCGTAACGGCAATCTTATTTGGGTAGTGGTAGAATGATGCGCATGCTCCATTGGCACCACGGTGCATACCATCTGCACAAGAGGCAGCAACACGTGGCAGAGAGCGGCGGTGATCATCTGAACGGCGAAAACCAGCGTGTTAGAAGACAGCGTTGTGGCGCCGCCACCGAGCCCACAAAGCAGTCGTGATTGTTGCCGCTCCTTTATAGTTGGCGAAATTGACAGTGTCCCTTTCGATGCGGAATCCCATGATGGCTGGAGCATCCAATACTAGGGTGTCGATATGCGTACCTCCGGCGAAGCCAAGACAAGCGGAACGGCAATCTTATTTGGGTAGTGGTAGAATGATGGCGCATGCCCAATTGGCACCACGGTGCACAGTCTGCACAAGAGGCAGACACACGTGGCAGAGAGCGGCGGTGATCATCTGTACGGCGAAAACCAGCGTGTTAGAAGACAGCGTTGTGGTGCAGCCACCGAGCCCACAAAGAGGTCGCGATGGTCGCTTCTCCTTTATAGTTGGCGAACTTGACAGTGTGCCTTTCGATGCGGAATCCCATGATGGCTGGAGCATCCAGTTTCAGGGTGTCGATATGCGTTCCTCCGGCGAAGCCAAGACAAGCGTAACGGCAATCTTATTTGGGTAGTGGTAGAATAATGCGCATGCTCCATTGGCACCACGGTGCATACCATCTGCACAAGAGGCAGCAACACGTGGCAGAGAGCGACGGTGATCATCTGAACGGCGAAAACCAGCGTGTTAGAAGACAGCGTTGTGGCGCAGCCACCGAGCCCACAAAGCAGTCGTGATTGTTGCCGCTCCTTTATAGTTGGCGAACTTGACAGTGTCCCTTTCGATGCGGAATCGCATGATGGCTGGAGCATCCAATAGTAGGGTGTCAATATGCGTTCCTTCGATGAAACCAAGACAAGCGGAACGGCAATCGTATTTGGGTAGTGGTAGGATGATGGCGCATGCTTTATTGGCGCCACGGTGCATACCGTCTGCAGAAGAGGCAGCAACACGTGGCAGAGAACGGCGGTGAGCATCTGCACGGCGAAAACCAGCGTGTTAGAAGACAGCGTTGTGGTGCAGCCACCGAGCCCACAAAAGGTCGCGATGGTCGCTGCTCCTTTATAGTTGGCGAACTTAACAGTGTTCCTTTCGATACGGAATCACATGATGGCTAGAGCATCCAGTAGTAGGAGTTCCATATGCGTTCTTCCGGTGAAGCCAAGACAAGCGGAGCGGCAATCTTATTTGGGTAGTGGTAGAATGATGGTGTATGCTTTATTGGCGCCACGGTGTATACCGTCTGCACAGGAGGCAGCAACACGTGGTAGAGAGCAGCGGTGATCATCTGCACGGCGAAAACCAGCGTGTTAGAAGACAGCGTTGTGGCGCAACCACCGAGCCCACAAAGTGGTCGTGATGGTCGCTGCTCTTTTATAGTTGGCGAACTTGACAGTGTCCCTTTCGATGCGGAATCCCATGATGGCTGGGATTATCCAGTAGTAGGATGTCGATATGCGTTCCTTCGATGAAACCAAGACAAGCAGAACGGCAATCTTATTTGGGTAATGGTAGGATGATGGCGCATGCCCAATTGGCACCACGGTGCACAGTCTGCACAAGAGGCAGACACACGTGGCAGAGAGCGGCGGTGATCATCTGTACGGCGAAAACCAGCGTGTTAGAAGACAGCGTTGTGGTGCAGCCACCGAGCCCACAAAGAGGTCGCGATGGTCGCTTCTCCTTTATAGTTGGCGAACTTGACAGTGTGTCTTTCGATGCGGAATCCCATGATGGCTGGAGCATCCAGTTTCAGGGTGTCGATATGCGTTCCTCCGGCGAAGCCAAGACAAGCGTAACGGCAATCTTATTTGGGTAGTGGTAGAATAATGCGCATGCTCCATTGGCACCACGGTGCATACCATCTGCACAAGAGGCAGCAACACGTGGCAGAGAGCGACGGTGATCATCTGAACGGCGAAAACCAGCGTGTTAGAAGACAGCGTTGTGGCGCAGCCACCGAGCCCACAAAGCAGTCGTGATTGTTGCCGCTCCTTTATAGTTGGCGAACTTGACAGTGTCCCTTTCGATGCGGAATCGCATGATGGCTGGAGCATCCAATAGTAGGGTGTCAATATGCGTTCCTTCGATGAAACCAAGACAAGTGGAACGGCAATCTTATTTGGGTAGTGGTAGGATGAAGGCGCATGCTTTATTGGCGCCACGGTGCATACCGTCTGCAGAAGAGGCAGCAACACGTGGCAGAGAACGGCGGTGAGCATCTGCACGGCGAAAACCAGCGTGTTAGAAGACAGCGTTGTGGCGCAGCCACCGAGCCCCCAAAGCGCTCGTGGTGGTTTCTGCTACTTTATAGTTGGCGAACTTGACAGTGTCCCTTTCGATGCGGAATCTCATGATGGCTGGAGCATCCAGTTTCAGGGTGTCGATATGCGTTCCTCCGGCGAAGCCAAGACAAGCGGAACGGCAATATGATTTGGGTAGTGATAGATTGTTGGCGCATGCTCCATTGGCGCCACGGTGCATACCGTCTGCTCAAGAGGCAGCATAATGTGGCAGAGAGTGGCGGTGATCATCTGCACGGCGAAAACCAGCGTGTTAGAAGACAGCTTTTTGGCGCAGCCACCGAGCCCACAAAGCGGTTGTGATGGTCGCTGCTGTTTTTTAGTTGGCGAACTTGACAGTGTTCTTTCGATGCAGAATCCTAAGATTGCTGGAGCATTCACTAGTAGGATGTCGATATGCGTTCCTCCGGTGAAGCCAAGACAAGCGGAACGGCAATCTGATTTCGGTAGTGCTAGAATGATGGCGCATGCTCTATTGGCGCTACGGTGCATACCGTCTGCACAAGAGGCAGCAACACAACAGGCCCCGCCCCGTTGGTCTAGTGGCTAAGGTACTCGGCTGCTGGCCCGCAGGTCGCGGGTTTGAATCCCGGCTGCGGCGGCTGCATTTCCGATGGAGGCGAAAAAGAAGGAGGCCCGTGTGCTCAGATTTGGGTGCAATTTTAAAGAACCCAAGTTGGTCTAAATTTCCGGAGCCCTCCACTACGGCGTCTCTCATAATCATATGGTGGTTTTAGGACGTTAAACCCCACATATCAAACAAGAGACAGCAACACGTGGCAGAGAGCGGTGGTGATCATCTGCACTGGGAAACCAGTGTGTTAGAAGACAGCGTTGAGGCGCAGCCACCAAGCCCACAAAGTGGTCGCGCTGGTCATGCTGTTTTATAGTTGGCGAACTTGACAGTGTGCCTTTCGATGCGGAATCCCATAATGGCTGGAGCATCCACTAGTAGGATGTCGATATGCATTCATCCGGCGAAGCCAAGACAAGCGGAACGGCAATCTGATTTGGGTAGTGGTAGAATGGTGTGCATGCTCCATTGGCGCCACAGTGCATACCATCTGCGCAAGCGGCAGCAACACGTGGCAGAGAGCGGCGGTGATCATCTGCACGGCGAAAACCAGCGTGTTAGAAGACAGCGTTGTGGCGCAGCCACCGAGCCCAAAAAGCGGTCGTGATGGTTGCCGCTCCTTCATAGTTGGCGAACTTGACAGTGTCCCTTTCGATGCGGAATCCCGTGATGGCTGGAGCATCCAATAGTAGGGCGTCGATATGCGTTCCTCCGGCGAAGCCAAGACAAGCGTAACGGCAATCTTATTTGGGTAGTGGTAGAATGATGCGCATGCTCCATTGGCACCACGGTGCATACCATCTGCACAAGAGGCAGACACACGTGGCAGAGAGCGGCGGTGATCATCTGTACGGCGAAAACCAGCGTGTTAGAAGACAGCGTTGTGGTGCAGCCACCAAGCCCACAAAGAGGTCGCGATGGTCGCTTCTCCTTTATAGTTGGCGAACTTGACAGTGTGCCTTTCGATGCGGAATCCCATGATGGCTGGAGCATCCAGTTTCAGGGTGTCGATATGCGTTCCTCCGGCGAAGCCAAGACAAGTGTAACGGCAATCTTATTTGGGTAGTGGTAGAATAATGCGCATGCTCCATTGGCACCACGGTGCATACCATCTGCACAAGAGGCAGCAACACGTGGCAGAGAGGGGCGGTGATCATCTGAACGGCGAAAACCAGCGTGTTAGAAGACAGCGTTGTGGCGCAGCCACCGAGCCCACAAAGCAGTCGTGATTGTTGCCGCTCCTTTATAGTTGGCGAACTTGACAGTGTCCCTTTCGATGCGGAATCCCATGATGGCTGGAGCATCCAATAGTAGGGTGTCAATATGCGTACCTCCGGCGATGCCAAGACAAGCGGAACGGCAATCTTATTTGGGTAGTGGTAGAATTATGGCGCATGCCCAATCGGCGCCACGGTGCATACAGTCCGCACAAGAGGCAGACACACGTGCCGGAGAGCGGCGGTGATCATCTGTACGGCGAAAACCAGCGTGTTAGAAGTCAGCGTTGTGGTGCAGCCACCGAGCCCACAAAGAGGTCGCGATGGTCGCTGCTTATTTATAGTTGGCGAACTTGACAGTGTGCCTTTCGATGCGGAATCCCATGATGGCTGGAGCATCCAGTTTCAGGGTGTCGATATGCGTTCCTCCGGCGAAGCCAAGACAACCGGTACGGGAATCTGATTTGGGTAGTGGTAGAATGATGGCGCATGCTTCATTGGCGCCACGGTGCATACCATCTGCACAAGAGGCAGCAACACGTGCCAGAGAGTGGCGGTGATCATCTGCACGGCGAAAACCAGCGTGTTAGAAGACAGCGTTGTGGCGCAGCCACCGAGCCCACAAAGCAGTCGTGATTGTTGCCGCTCCTTTATAGTTGGCGAACTTGACAGTGTCCCTTTCGATGTGGAATCCCATGATGGCTGGAGCATCCTCTAGTAGGATGTCGATATGCGTTCCACCGGCGAAGCCAAGACAAGCGGAACGGCAATCTTATTTGGGTAGTGGTAGAATGATGGCGCATGCTCCATTGCCGCCACGGTGCATACCGTCCGCACAAGAGGCAGCTACACTTGGAAGAGAGCGGCGGTGATCATCTGCACGGCGAAAGCCAGCATGTTAGAAGACAGCGTTGTGGCGCAGCCACCGAGCCCACAAAGCGGTCGTGATGGTTGTCGCTCCTTTACAGTTGCCGAACTTGACAGTGTCCCTTTCGATGCGGAATCCCATGATGGCTGGAGCATCCAATAGTAGGGTTTCGATATGCGTTCCTCCGGCTAAGCCAAGACAAGCGGAACGGCAATCTTATTTGGGTAGTGGTAGAATGATGGCGCATGCCCCATTGGCGCCATGGTGCATACAATCTGAACAAGAGGCAGCAACACGTGGCAGAGAGCGGTGGTGATCATCTGCATTGCGAAAACCAGCGTGTTAGAAGACAGCGTTGCGGCGCAGCCAATGAGCCCACAAAACAGTCGCGATGGTCGCTGCTCCTTTATAGTTGGCGAACTTGACAGTGTCCCTTTAGATACGGAATCCCATGATGGCTGGAGCATCCAATAGTAGGGTGTCGATATGCGTTCCTCCGGCGAAGCCAAGACAAGCGGAACGGCAATCTTATTTGGGTAGTGGTAGAATGATGGCGCATGCTCCATTGCCGCCACGGTGCATACCGTCTGCACAAGAGCCAGCTACACGTGGCAGAGAGCGGCGGTAATCATCTGCACAGCGAAAACCAGCGTGTTAGAAGACAGCGTTGTGGTGCAGCCACCGAGCCCACAAAAAGGTCGCGATGGTCGCTGCTCCTTTATAGTTGGCGAACTTAACAGTGTTCCTTTCGATGCGGAATCACATGATGGCTAGAGCATCCAGTAGTAGAAGTTCGATATGCGTTCTTCCGGTGAAGCCAAGACAAGCGGAGCGGCAATCTTATTTGGGTAGTGGTAGAATGATGGTGTATGCTTTATTGGCGCCACGGTGTATACCGTCTGCACAGGAGGCAGCAACACGTGGTAGAGAGCAGCGGTGATCATCTGCACGGCGAAAACCAGCGTGTTAGAAGACAGCGTTGTGGCGCAACCACCGAGCCCACAAAGTGGTTGTGATGGTCGCTGCTCTTTTAGAGTTGGCAAACTTGACAGTGTCCCTTTCGATGCGGAATCCCATGATGGCTGGGATTATCCAGTAGTAGGATGTCGATATGCGTTCCTTCGATGAAACCAAGACAAGCGGAACGGCAATCTTATTTGGGTAGTGGTAGGATGATGGCGCATGCTTAATGGCGCCACGGTGCATACCGTCTGCACAAGAGGCAGCATAACGTGGCAGAGAATGGCGGTGATCATCTGCACGGCGAAAACCAGCGTGTTAGAAGACAGCATTTTGGCGCAGCCACCGAGCCCACAAAGCGGTTGTGATGGTCGCTGCTCCTTTATAGTTGGCGAACTTGACAGTGTTCTTTCGATGCGGAAACCTATGATGGCTGAAGCATTCACTAGTAGGATGTCGATATGCGTTCCTCCGGCGAAGCCAAGACAAGCGTAACGGCAATCTTATTTGGGTAGTGGTAGAATGATGCGCATGCTCCATTGGCACCACGGTGCATACCATCTGCACAAGAGGCAGACACACGTGGCAGAGAGCGGCGGCGATCATCTGTACGGCGAAAACCAGCGTGTTAGAAGACAGCGTTGTGGTGCAGCCACCAAGCCCACAAAGAGGTCGCGATGGTCGCTTCTCCTTTATAGTTGGCGAACTTGACAGTGTGCCTTTCGATGCGGAATCCCATGATGGCTGGAGCATCCAGTTTCAGGGTGTCGATATGCGTTCCTCCGGCGAAGCCAAGACAAGTGTAACGGCAATCTTATTTGGGTAGTGGTAGAATAATGCGCATGCTCCATTGGCACCACGGTGCATACCATCTGCACAAGAGGCAGCAACACGTGGCAGAGAGGGGCGGTGATCATCTGAACGGCGAAAACCAGCGTGTTAGAAGACAGCGTTGTGGCGCAGCCACCGAGCCCACAAAGCAGTCGTGATTGTTGCCGCTCCTTTATAGTTGGCGAACTTGACAGTGTCCCTTTCGATGCGGAATCCCATGATGGCTGGAGCATCCAATAGTAGGGTGTCAATATGCGTACCTCCGGCGATGCCAAGACAAGCGGAACGG
The DNA here is from genome assembly GCF_043290135.1 of Rhipicephalus microplus. Taxonomy (NCBI): domain Eukaryota; kingdom Metazoa; phylum Arthropoda; class Arachnida; order Ixodida; family Ixodidae; genus Rhipicephalus; species Rhipicephalus microplus. The sequence continues at coordinate 14,962,045 of NW_027464587.1, read as the reverse complement.
CAATCTTATTTGGGTAGTGGTAGAATTATGGCGCATGCCCAATCGGCGCCACGGTGCATACAGTCCGCACAAGAGGCAGACACACGTGCCGGAGAGCGGCGGTGATCATCTGTACGGCGAAAACCAGCGTGTTAGAAGTCAGCGTTGTGGTGCAGCCACCGAGCCCACAAAGAGGTCGCGATGGTCGCTGCTTATTTATAGTTGGCGAACTTGACAGTGTGCCTTTCGATGCGGAATCCCATGATGGCTGGAGCATCCAGTTTCAGGGTGTCGATATGCGTTCCTCCGGCGAAGCCAAGACAACCGGTACGGGAATCTGATTTGGGTAGTGGTAGAATGATGGCGCATGCTTCATTGGCGCCACGGTGCATACCATCTGCACAAGAGGCAGCAACACGTGCCAGAGAGTGGCGGTGATCATCTGCACGGCGAAAACCAGCGTGTTAGAAGACAGCGTTGTGGCGCAGCCACCGAGCCCACAAAGCAGTCGTGATTGTTGCCGCTCCTTTATAGTTGGCGAACTTGACAGTGTCCCTTTCGATGTGGAATCCCATGATGGCTGGAGCATCCTCTAGTAGGATGTCGATATGCGTTCCACCGGCGAAGCCAAGACAAGCGGAACGGCAATCTTATTTGGGTAGTGGTAGAATGATGGCGCATGCTCCATTGCCGCCACGGTGCATACCGTCCGCACAAGAGGCAGCTACACTTGGCAGAGAGCGGCGGTGATCATCTGCACGGCGAAAGCCAGCATGTTAGAAGACAGCGTTGTGGCGCAGCCACCGAGCCCACAAAGCGGTCGTGATGGTTGTCGCTCCTTTACAGTTGCCGAACTTGACAGTGTCCCTTTCGATGCGGAATCCCATGATGGCTGGAGCATCCAATAGTAGGGTTTCGATATGCGTTCCTCCGGCTAAGCCAAGACAAGCGGAACGGCAATCTTATTTGGGTAGTGGTAGAATGATGGCGCATGCCCCATTGGCGCCATGGTGCATACAATCTGAACAAGAGGCAGCAACACGTGGCAGAGAGCGGTGGTGATCATCTGCATTGCGAAAACCAGCGTGTTAGAAGACAGCGTTGCGGCGCAGCCAATGAGCCCACAAAACAGTCGCGATGGTCGCTGCTCCTTTATAGTTGGCGAACTTGACAGTGTCCCTTTAGATACGGAATCCCATGATGGCTGGAGCATCCAATAGTAGGGTGTCGATATGCGTTCCTCCGGCGAAGCCAAGACAAGCGGAACGGCAATCTTATTTGGGTAGTGGTAGAATGATGGCGCATGCTCCATTGCCGCCACGGTGCATACCGTCTGCACAAGAGCCAGCTACACGTGGCAGAGAGCGGCGGTAATCATCTGCACAGCGAAAACCAGCGTGTTAGAAGACAGCGTTGTGGTGCAGCCACCGAGCCCACAAAAAGGTCGCGATGGTCGCTGCTCCTTTATAGTTGGCGAACTTAACAGTGTTCCTTTCGATGCGGAATCACATGATGGCTAGAGCATCCAGTAGTAGAAGTTCGATATGCGTTCTTCCGGTGAAGCCAAGACAAGCGGAGCGGCAATCTTATTTGGGTAGTGGTAGAATGATGGTGTATGCTTTATTGGCGCCACGGTGTATACCGTCTGCACAGGAGGCAGCAACACGTGGTAGAGAGCAGCGGTGATCATCTGCACGGCGAAAACCAGCGTGTTAGAAGACAGCGTTGTGGCGCAACCACCGAGCCCACAAAGTGGTTGTGATGGTCGCTGCTCTTTTAGAGTTGGCAAACTTGACAGTGTCCCTTTCGATGCGGAATCCCATGATGGCTGGGATTATCCAGTAGTAGGATGTCGATATGCGTTCCTTCGATGAAACCAAGACAAGCGGAACGGCAATCTTATTTGGGTAGTGGTAGGATGATGGCGCATGCTTAATGGCGCCACGGTGCATACCGTCTGCACAAGAGGCAGCATAACGTGGCAGAGAATGGCGGTGATCATCTGCACGGCGAAAACCAGCGTGTTAGAAGACAGCATTTTGGCGCAGCCACCGAGCCCACAAAGCGGTTGTGATGGTCGCTGCTCCTTTATAGTTGGCGAACTTGACAGTGTTCTTTCGATGCGGAAACCTATGATGGCTGAAGCATTCACTAGTAGGATGTCGATATGCGTTCCTCCGGCGAAGCCAAGACAAGCGTAACGGCAATCTTATTTGGGTAGTGGTAGAATGATGCGCATGCTCCATTGGCACCACGGTGCATACCATCTGCACAAGAGGCAGACACACGTGGCAGAGAGCGGCGGTGATCATCTGTACGGCGAAAACCAGCGTGTTAGAAGACAGCGTTGTGGTGCAGCCACCAAGCCCACAAAGAGGTCGCGATGGTCGCTTCTCCTTTATAGTTGGCGAACTTGACAGTGTGCCTTTCGATGCGGAATCCCATGATGGCTGGAGCATCCAGTTTCAGGGTGTCGATATGCGTTCCTCCGGCGAAGCCAAGACAAGTGTAACGGCAATCTTATTTGGGTAGTGGTAGAATAATGCGCATGCTCCATTGGCACCACGGTGCATACCATCTGCACAAGAGGCAGCAACACGTGGCAGAGAGGGGCGGTGATCATCTGAACGGCGAAAACCAGCGTGTTAGAAGACAGCGTTGTGGCGCAGCCACCGAGCCCACAAAGCAGTCGTGATTGTTGCCGCTCCTTTATAGTTGGCGAACTTGACAGTGTCCCTTTCGATGCGGAATCCCATGATGGCTGGAGCATCCAATAGTAGGGTGTCAATATGCGTACCTCCGGCGATGCCAAGACAAGCGGAACGGCAATCTTATTTGGGTAGTGGTAGAATTATGGCGCATGCCCAATCGGCGCCACGGTGCATACAGTCCGCACAAGAGGCAGACACACGTGCCGGAGAGCGGCGGTGATCATCTGTACGGCGAAAACCAGCGTGTTAGAAGTCAGCGTTGTGGTGCAGCCACCGAGCCCACAAAGAGGTCGCGATGGTCGCTGCTTATTTATAGTTGGCGAACTTGACAGTGTGCCTTTCGATGCGGAATCCCATGATGGCTGGAGCATCCAGTTTCAGGGTGTCGATATGCGTTCCTCCGGCGAAGCCAAGACAACCGGTACGGGAATCTGATTTGGGTAGTGGTAGAATGATGGCGCATGCTTCATTGGCGCCACGGTGCATACCATCTGCACAAGAGGCAGCAACACGTGCCAGAGAGTGGCGGTGATCATCTGCACGGCGAAAACCAGCGTGTTAGAAGACAGCGTTGTGGCGCAGCCACCGAGCCCACAAAGCAGTCGTGATTGTTGCCGCTCCTTTATAGTTGGCGAACTTGACAGTGTCCCTTTCGATGTGGAATCCCATGATGGCTGGAGCATCCTCTAGTAGGATGTCGATATGCGTTCCACCGGCGAAGCCAAGACAAGCGGAACGGCAATCTTATTTGGGTAGTGGTAGAATGATGGCGCATGCTCCATTGCCGCCACGGTGCATACCGTCCGCACAAGAGGCAGCTACACTTGGCAGAGAGCGGCGGTGATCATCTGCACGGCGAAAGCCAGCATGTTAGAAGACAGCGTTGTGGCGCAGCCACCGAGCCCACAAAGCGGTCGTGATGGTTGTCGCTCCTTTACAGTTGCCGAACTTGACAGTGTCCCTTTCGATGCGGAATCCCATGATGGCTGGAGCATCCAATAGTAGGGTTTCGATATGCGTTCCTCCGGCTAAGCCAAGACAAGCGGAACGGCAATCTTATTTGGGTAGTGGTAGAATGATGGCGCATGCCCCATTGGCGCCATGGTGCATACAATCTGAACAAGAGGCAGCAACACGTGGCAGAGAGCGGTGGTGATCATCTGCATTGCGAAAACCAGCGTGTTAGAAGACAGCGTTGCGGCGCAGCCAATGAGCCCACAAAACAGTCGCGATGGTCGCTGCTCCTTTATAGTTGGCGAACTTGACAGTGTCCCTTTAGATACGGAATCCCATGATGGCTGGAGCATCCAATAGTAGGGTGTCGATATGCGTTCCTCCGGCGAAGCCAAGACAAGCGGAACGGCAATCTTATTTGGGTAGTGGTAGAATGATGGCGCATGCTCCATTGCCGCCACGGTGCATACCGTCTGCACAAGAGCCAGCTACACGTGGCAGAGAGCGGTGGTGATCATCTGCATTGCGAAAACCAGCGTGTTAGAAGACAGCGTTGCGGCGCAGCCAATGAGCCCACAAAACAGTCGCGATGGTCGCTGCTCCTTTATAGTTGGCGAACTTAACAGTGTTCCTTTCGATGCGGAATCACATGATGGCTAGAGCATCCAGTAGTAGAAGTTCGATATGCGTTCTTCCGGTGAAGCCAAGACAAGCGGAGCGGCAATCTTATTTGGGTAGTGGTAGAATGATGGTGTATGCTTTATTGGCGCCACGGTGTATACCGTCTGCACAGGAGGCAGCAACACGTGGTAGAGAGCAGCGGTGATCATCTGCACGGCGAAAACCAGCGTGTTAGAAGACAGCGTTGTGGCGCAACCACCGAGCCCACAAAGTGGTTGTGATGGTCGCTGCTCTTTTAGAGTTGGCAAACTTGACAGTGTCCCTTTCGATGCGGAATCCCATGATGGCTGGGATTATCCAGTAGTAGGATGTCGATATGCGTTCCTTCGATGAAACCAAGACAAGCGGAACGGCAATCTTATTTGGGTAGTGGTAGGATGATGGCGCATGCTTAATGGCGCCACGGTGCATACCGTCTGCACAAGAGGCAGCATAACGTGGCAGAGAATGGCGGTGATCATCTGCACGGCGAAAACCAGCGTGTTAGAAGACAGCATTTTGGCGCAGCCACCGAGCCCACAAAGCGGTTGTGATGGTCGCTGCTCCTTTATAGTTGGCGAACTTGACAGTGTTCTTTCGATGCGGAAACCTATGATGGCTGAAGCATTCACTAGTAGGATGTCGATATGCGTTCCTCCGGCGAAGCCAAGACAAGCGGAACGGCAATCTGATTTCGGTAGTGGTAGAATGATGACGCATGCTCTATTGGCGCTACCGTGCATATCGTCTGCACAAGAGGCAGCAACACAACAGGCCCCGCCCCGGTGGTCTAGTGGCTAAGGTACTCGGCTGCTGGCCCGCAGGTCGTGGGTTCGAATCCCGCCTGCGGCGGCTGCATTTCCAATGGAGGCGGAAATGAAGGAGGCCCGTGTGCTCAGATTTGGGTGCAGGTTAAAGAACCCCAGGTGGTCTAAATTTCCGGAGCCCTCCACTATGGCGTCTCTCATAACCTTATGGTGGTTTTAGGTCGTTAAACCCCACATATCAATCAAGAGACAGCAACACGTGGCAGAGAGCGGTGGTGATCATCAGCACTGGGAAACCAGCGTGTTAGAAGACAGCGTTGAGGCGCAGCCACCAAGCCCACAAAGTGGTCGCGATGGTCATGCTCCTTTATAGTTTCGAACTTGACAGTGTGCCTTTCGATGCGGAATCCCATGATGGCTGGAGCATCCACTAGTAGGATGTCGATATGCGTTCCTCCGGCGAAGCCAAGACAAGCGGAACGGCAATCTGATTTGGGTAGTGGTAGAATGGTGCGCATGCTCCATTGGCGCCACGGTGCATACCATCTGCGCAAAAAGCAGCAACACGTGGCAGAGAGCGGCGGTGATCATCTGCACGGCGAAAACCAGCGTGTTAGAAGACAGCGTTGTGGCGCAGCCACCGAGCCCACAAAGCGGTCGTGATGGTTGCCGCTCCTTCATAGTTGGCGAACTTGACAGTGTCCCTTTCGATGCGGAATCCCGTGATGGCTGGAGCATCCAATAGTAGGGTTTCGATATGCGTTCCTCCGGCGAAGCCAAGACAAGCGTAACGGCAATCTTATTTGGGTAGTGGTAGAATGATGCGCATGCTCCATTGGCACCACGGTGCATACTATCTGCACAAGAGGCAGCAACACGTGCCAGAGAGTGGCGGTGATCATCTGCACGGCGTAAACCAGCGTGTTAGAAGACAGCGTATTGGCGCAACCACCGAGCCCACAAAGCAGTCGTGATTGTTGCCGCTACCCCGCCACGGTGGTCTAGTGGCAAAGGTACTCGGCTGCTGACACGCAGGTCGCGGGTTCGATTCCCGGCTGCGGCGGCTGCATTTCCGATGGAGGCGGAAATGTTGTAGGCCCGTGTACTCAGATTTGCGTACACGTTAAAAAACCCCAGTTGGTGAAAATTTCCGGAGTCCTCCACTACGGCGTCTCTCATAATCAAATGGTGGTTTAGGGACGTTAAACCCCACAAATCAATCAATCGATTGTTGCCGCTCCTTTATTGTTGGCGAACTTGACAGTGTCCCTTTCGATGCGGAATCCCATGATGGCTGGAGCATCCAATAGTAGGGTGTCGATATGCGTACCTCCGGCGAAGCCAAGACAAGCGTAACGGCAATCTTATTTGGGTAGTGGTAGAATAATGGCGCATGCCCAATTGGCGCCACGGTGCATACAGTCTGCACAAGAGGCAGACACACGTGGCAGAGCGCGGTGGTGATCATCTGTACGGCGAAAACCAGCGTGTTAGAAGACAGCATTGTGGTGCAGCCACCGAGCCCACAAAGAGGTCGCGATGGTCGCTGCTCCTTTATAGTTGGCGAACTTGACAGTGTGCCTTTCGATGCGGAATCACAAAATGGCTAGAGCATCCAGTAGTAGGAGTTCGATATGCGTTCTTCCGGTGAAGACAAGACAAGCGGAGCGGCAATCTTATTTGGGTAGTGGTAGAATGATGGTGTATGCTTTATTGGCGCCACGGTGTATACTGTCTGCACAGGAGGCAGCAACACGTGGCAGAGAGCAGCGGTGATCATCTGCACGGCGAAAACCAGCGTGTTAGAAGACAGTGTTGTGGCGCAACCACCGAGCCCTCATAGTGGTCGTGATGTTCGCTGCTCTTTTATAGTTGGCGAACTTGACAGAGTCCCTTTCGATGCGGAATCCCATGATGGCTGGAGCATCCAGTAGCAGGGTTTCGATATGCGTTCTTCCAGCGAAGCCAAGACAAGCGGAACGGCAATCTTATGTGGGTAGTGGTAGGATGATGGCGCATGCTTTATTGGCGCCATGGTGCATACCGTCTGCAGAAGAGGCAACAACACGTGTCAGAGAAGGGCGGTGATCATCTGCATGGCGAAAACCAGCGTGTTAGAAGACAGCGTTGTGGCGCAGCCACTGATCCCCCAAAGCGTTCGTGATGGTCATGCTGTTTTATAGTTGGCGAACTTGACAGTGTGCCTTTCGATGCGGAATCCCATGATGGCTGGAGCATCCACTAGTAGGGTGTCGATATGCGTTCCTCCGGCGAAGCCAAGACAAGCGGAACGGCAATCTTATTTGGGTAGTGGTAGAATGATGGCGCATGCCCCATTGGCGCCACGGTGCATAGAGTCTGCACAAGAGGCAGCAACACGTGGCTGAGAGCGGCGGTGATCATCTGCACGGCGAAAACCAGCGTGTTAGAAGACAGCGTTGCGGCGCAGCCACTGAGCCCACAAAACAGCCGCGATGGTCGCTGCTCCTTTATAGTTGGCGAACTTGACACGGTCCATTTAGATACGGAGTCCCATGATGGCTGGAGCATCCAATAGTAGGGTGTCGATATGCGTTCCTCCGGCGGAGCCAAGACAAGCGGAACGGCAATCTTATTTTGGTAGTGGTAGAATGATGGCGCATGCCCAATTGGGGCCACGATGCATACAGTCTGCACAAGAGGCAGCAACACGTGGCAGAGAGCGGCGGTGATCATCTGTACGGCGAAAACCAGCATGTTAGAAGACAGCGTTGTGGTGCAGCGACCGAGCCCACAAAGAGGTTGCGATGGTCGCTGCTCCTTTATAGTTGGCGAACTTAACAGTGTCCTTTTCGATGCGGAATCACATGATGGCTAGAGCATCCAGTAGTACGAGTTCGATATGCGTTCCTTCGGTGAAACCATGAGAACCGGAACGGCAATCTTATTTGGGTAGTGGTAGGATGATGGCACATGCTTTATTGGCGCCACGGTGCATACCGTCTGCACAAGAGGCAGCAACACGTGGCAGAGAGCGGCGGTGATCATCTGTATGGCGAAAACCAGCGTGTTAGAAGACAGCATTGTGGCGCAGCCACCGATTCCCAAAGCGCTCGTGATAGTTTCTGCTACTTTATAGTTGGCGAACTTGACAGTGTCCCTTTCGATGCGGAAGCCCATGATGGCTGGAGCTTCCAGTTTCAGGGTGTCGATATGCGTTCCTCCGGCGAAGCCAAGACAAGCGGAACGGCAATCTGATTTGGGTAGTGATAGAATGTTGGCACATGCTCCATTGGCGCCAAGGTTCATACCGTCTGCACAAGAGGCAGCATAACGTGGCAGAGAGCGGCGGTGATCATCTGCACGGTGAAAACCAGCGTGTTAGAAGACAGCGTTTTGGCGCAGCCACCGGGACCACAAAGCGGTTGTGATGGTCGCTGCTCTTTTATAGTTGGCGAACTTGGCAGCGTGCCTTTCGATGCGGAATCCCATGATGGCTGGAGCATCCAATAGTAGGTTGTCGATATGCGTTTCTCCGTCGAAGCCAAGACAAGCGGAACGGCAATCTGATTTGGGTAGTGGTAGAATGATGGTGCGTGCTCCATTGGTGCCACGGTGCAATACCGTCTGCACAATAGGCAGGAACACGTGGCAGAGAGCGGTGGTGATCATCTGCACTGGGAAAAAAGCGTGTTAGAAGACAGCGTTGTGGCGCAGCCACCGAGCCCACAAAGCGGTCGCGATGGTCACTGCTCTTTTATAGTTGGCGAAGTTGACAGTGTTTGAAGTTTGAAGTTTATTCATCATCATAGTTTTAAACTTACATCACTTATCCAGTGGTTGAATGGAAAGGGGTGGTGAAAAGGCAACTGAATGCCTGACAATGCACCGATCCCCGCCCAGACCACAATGATGCACAACACTCAGCATGTGTGTCTAGAGCAGAAATACATAGATTCAATACAGTGAAATATACAAAGTGTAGACGTAGAGCGTGGAAAAGATAAGAAATCATTACACATCTATAAATGCACTCTTTACACATAAAAGCCCTTTAAAATCCTATAAAAACAAAAACGTAGTTGTGAACAGTTGTGAGGAAGTGAAAAATTTACAGTGCGTTTCAGCAAAGCTTCACGAGTTGCACTTCATTAACACAAAAAAAGGCATATCACGTTTGAAGCATGAGTAGATAAGCGTATATCTTCTTTTTGAAAATTGCTGGGAATTGACTTTCATTCACTATAGTGGTGGCCATGGTATTTGAGTTTAAAAACGAAGGAAAAGGTGCGCTAGCTTTTGTCTACCGTAGTTTGTCCGAGTCCTCTCACTGTAATAGGTGGTTCTAAAGTTATACATTGGTAGTTTCCGGGAGTAAGCATCATAAAATTTAACTGCGTTTGATTTATTTTAGTGGTAAATGACTGTCGCTAGCTTTTTATGAAAGATATTTTCAAATGTTAGGATTCCATGCTTAAGGAAAAGAGGAGCAGAAGGCGTTCGACGCGGAACAATCTCGTGCCTTTCGTTGCGGAATTACATGATGGCTGGAGCATCCAGTAGTATGATGTCGTTATGCGTTCCTCCGGTGAAGCCAAGACAGGCGGAAAGGCAATCTTATTTGGGTAGTGGTAGGATGATGGCGCATGCTTTATTGGCGCCACGGTGCATACCGCCTGCACAAGAGGCAGCAACACGCGGCAGAGAGTGGCGGTGATCATCTGCACGGCCAAAACCAGCGTGTTAGAAGACAGCCTTGTGGCGCAGCCACCGAGCCCACAAAGCGATCGCGATGGTTGCTGCTCCTTTATAGTTGGCGAACTCGACATTGTCCTTTTCGATGCGGAATCCAATGATGGCTGGAGCATCCAGTTTCAGGTTGTCGATATGCGTTCCTCCGGTGAAGCCAAGACAAGCGAAACGGCAATCTGATTTGGGTAGTGGTAGAATGATGATGCATGCTCCATTGGCGCCACGGTGCGTACCGTCTGCACAAGAGGCAGCAACACGTGGCAGAAAGCGGCGGTGATCATCTGCACGGTGAAAACCAGCGTGTTAGAAGACAGCGTTGTGGCGCAGTCACCGAGCCCACAAAGCGGTCGCGATGGTCACTGCTCTTTTATAATTGGCGAACTTGACAGTGTGCCTTTCGATGTGGAATCCCATGATGCCTGGAGCATCCACTAGTAGGATGTCGATATGCGTTCCTCCGGCGAAGCTAGGACAAGCGGAACGGCAATCTTATTTGGGTAGTGGTAAAATGATGGCGCATGCTCCATTGGCGCCACGGTGCGTACCATCTGCACAAGAGGCAGCAACACGTAGCAGAGAGCAGCGGTGATCATCTGCACGGCGAAAACCAGCGTGTGAGAAGACAGCGTTGTGGCGCAGCCACTGAACCCACAAAGCGGTCGCGATGGTCACTGCTTCTTTATAGTTGGCGAACATCACAGTGTCCCTTTAGATGCGGAATCCCATGATGGCTGGAGCATCCACTAGAAGGATGTCGATATGCGTTCCTCCGGTGAAGCCAAGACAAGCGGAACGGCAATCTTATTTGGGTAGTGGTAAAATGATGGCGCATGCTCTATTGGTGCCACGGTGCGTACCGTCTGCACAAGAGGCAGCAACACGTGGCAGAGAGCGGCGGTGATCATCTGCACGGCGAAAACCAGCGTGTTAGAAGACAGCGTTGTGGCGCAGCCACCGAGCCCACAAAGAGGTCGCGATGGTCGCTGCTCCTTTATAGTTGGCGAACTTTGCAGTGTCCCTTTCGATGCGGAATCACATGATGGCTAGAGCATCCAGTAGTAGGAGTTCGATATGCGTTCTTCCGGTGAAGCCAAGACAAGCGGAGCGGCAAGGTAGTGGTAGAATGATGGTGTATGCTTTATTGGTGCCACGGTGTATACCGTCTGCACAGGAGGCAGCAACACGTGGCAGAGAGCAGCGGTGATCATCTGCACGGCGAAAACTAGCGTGTTAAAAGACAGTGTTGTGGCGCAACCACTGAGCCCACAAAGTGGTCGTGATGGTCGCTGCTCTTTTATAGTTGGCGAACTTGACAGAGTCCCTTTCGATGCGGAATCCCATGATGGCTTGAGCATCCAGTAGCAGGGTTTCGATATGCGTTCCTCCAGCGAATCCAAGACAAGCGGAATGGCAATCTGATTTGGGTAGTGGTAGAATAATGGCGCATGCTCCATGGGCGCCACGGTGCATACCGTCTGCACAAGAGGCAGCAACACGTGGAAGAGAGCGGCAGTGATCATCTGCACGGCGAAAACCAGCGTGTTAGAAGACAGTGTTGTGGCGCAGACACCGAGCTAACAAAGCGGTCGCGTTGGTCGCTGCTCCTTTATAATTGGCGAACTTGACAGTGTCCCTTTCGATGCGGTATCCCATGATGGCTGGAGAATCCAGTAGTAGGATGTCGATATGCGTTCCTTCGGTGAAACCAAGACAAGCGGAACGGCAATCTGATTTGGGTAGTGATAGAATGATGGCGCATGCTCCATTGGCGCCGCGGTGCATACCGTCTGCACAAGAGGCAGCATAATGTGGCAGAGAGTGGCGGTGATCATCTTCACGGCGAAAACCAGCGTGTAAGAAGACAGCGTTTTGGCGCAGCCACCGAGCCCACAAAGCGGTTGTGATGGTCGCTGCTCCTTTATAGTTGGCGAACTTGACAGTGTTCTTTCGATGCGGAATCCTATGATGGCTGGAGCATTCACTACTAGAATGTCGATATGCGTTCCTCCGGCGAAGCCAAGACAAGCGGAACGGCAATCTGATTTCGGTAGTGGTAGATGGATGGCGCATGCTCTTTTGGCGCTACGGTGCATACCGTCTGCACAAGAGGCAGCAACACAACAGGCCCCGCCGCGGTGGTCTAGTGGCTAAGGTACTCGGCTGCTGGCCCGCAGGTCGCGGTATCGAATCCCGGCTGCGGCGGCTGCATTTCCGATGGAGGCGGAAATGAAGGAGGCCCGTGTGCTCAGATTTGGGTGCACGTTAAAGAACCCAACGTGGTCTAAATTTCCGGAGCCCTCCACTACGGCGTCTCTCATAATCATATGGTGGTTTTGGGACGTTAAACCCCCCATATCCATCAAGAGGCAGCAACACGTGGCAGAGAGCGGCGGTGATCATCTGCACGGCGAAAACCAGCGTGTTAGAAGACAGCGTTGTGGTGCAGCCACCGAGCCCACCAAGAGGTCGCGATGGTCGCTGCTCCTTTATAGTTGGCGAACTTAACAGTGTCCCTTTCGATGCGGAATCACATGATGGCTAGAGCATCCAGTAGTAGGAGTTCAATATGCGTTCTTCCGGTGAAGCCAAGACAAGCGGAGCGGCAATCTTATTTGGGTAGTGGTAGAATGATGGCGCATACTACATGGGCGCCACGGTGCATACCGTCAGCACAAGAGGCAGCAACACGTGGCAGAGAGCAGCGGTGATCATCTGCACGGCGAAAACCAGCGTGTTAGAAGACAGTGTTGTGGCGCAGACACCGAGCCCACAAAGCGGTCGTGATGGTTTCTGCTCCTTTATAGTTGGCGAACTTGACAGTGTCCCTTTCGATGCGGAATCCCATGATGGCTGGAGCATCCAGTTTCAGGGTGTCGATATGCGTTCCTCGGGCGAAGCCAGGACAAGCGGAACGGAAATCTGATTTGGGTAGTGGTAGAATGATGGCGCATGCTCCATTGCCGCCACGGTGCTTACCGTCGGCACAAGAGGCAGACACTCGTGGCAGAGAGCGTCGGTGATCTTCTGCATGGCGAAAAGCAGCGTGTTAGAAGACAGCGTTGTGGCGCAGCCACTGAGCCCACAAAGCGGTCGCGATGGCCGCTGCTTCTTTATAGTTGGCGAACATGACAGTGTCCCTTTAGATGCGCAATCCCATGATGGCTGGAGCATCCACTAGAAGGATGTCGATATGCGTTCCTCCGGCGAAGCTAAGACAAGCGGAACGGCAATCTTATTTGGGTAGTGGTAAAATGATGGCGCATGCTTTATTGGCGCCACGGTGCGTACCGTCTGCACAAGAGGCAGCAACACGTGGCAGAGAGCGGCAGTGATCATCTGCATGGCGAAAACCAGCGTGTTAGAAGACAGCGTTGTGGCGCAGCCACCGAGCCCACAAAGCGGTCGTGATGGTCACTGCTCCTTTATAGTTGGCGAACTTGACAGTGTCCCTTTCGGTGCGGAATCCCATGATGGCTGGAGCATTCACTAGTAGAATGTCGATATGCGTTCCTTTGGCGAAGCCAAAACAAGCGGAACGGCAATCTGATTTCGGTAGTGGTAGAATGATGGCGCATGCTCTATTGGTGCCACGGTGCATAAGGTCTGCACGGAAGGCAGCAACACGTGACAGAGAGTGACGGTGATCATCTGCACGGCGAAAACCAGCGTGTTAGAAGACAGCGTTGTGTTGCAGCCACCGAGCCCACAAAGAGGTCGCGATGGTCGCTGCTCCTTTATAGTTGGCGAACTTTGCAGTGTCCCTTTCGATGCGGAATCACATGATGGCTAGAGCATCCAGTAGTAGGAGTTCGATATGCGTTCTTCCGGTGAAGCCAAGACAAGCGGAGCGGCAAGGTAGTGGTAGAATGATGGTGTATGCTTTATTGGTGCCACGGTGTATACCGTCTGCACAGGAGGCAGCAACACGTGGCAGAGAGCAGCGGTGATCATCTGCACGGCGAAAACCAGCGTGTTAAAAGACAGTGTTGTGGCGCAACCACTGAGCCCACAAAGTGGTCGTGATGGTCGCTGCTCTTTTATAGTTGGCGAACTTGACAGAGTCCCTTTCGATGCGGAATCCCATGATGGCTTGAGCATCCAGTAGCAGGGTTTCGATATGCGTTCCTCCAGCGAATCCAAGACAAGCGGAATGGCAATCTGATTTGGGTAGTGGTAGAATAATGGCGCATGCTCCATGGGCGCCACGGTGCATACCGTCTGCACAAGAGGCAGCAACACGTGGAAGAGAGCGGCAGTGATCATCTGCACGGCGAAAACCAGCGTGTTAGAAGACAGTGTTGTGGCGCAGACACCGAGCTAACAAAGCGGTCGCGTTGGTCGCTGCTCCTTTATAATTGGCGAACTTGACAGTGTCCCTTTCGATGCGGTATCCCATGATGGCTGGAGAATCCAGTAGTAGGATGTCGATATGCGTTCCTTCGGTGAAACCAAGACAAGCGGAACGGCAATCTGATTTGGGTAGTGATAGAATGATGGCGCATGCTCCATTGGCGCCGCGGTGCATACCGTCTGCACAAGAGGCAGCATAATGTGGCAGAGAGTGGCGGTGATCATCTTCACGGCGAAAACCAGCGTGTAAGAAGACAGCGTTTTGGCGCAGCCACCGAGCCCACAAAGCGGTTGTGATGGTCGCTGCTCCTTTATAGTTGGCGAACTTGACAGTGTTCTTTCGATGCGGAATCCTATGATGGCTGGAGCATTCACTACTAGAATGTCGATATGCGTTCCTCCGGCGAAGCCAAGACAAGCGGAACGGCAATCTGATTTCGGTAGTGGTAGATGGATGGCGCATGCTCTTTTGGCGCTACGGTGCATACCGTCTGCACAAGAGGCAGCAACACAACAGGCCCCGCCGCGGTGGTCTAGTGGCTAAGGTACTCGGCTGCTGGCCCGCAGGTCGCGGTATCGAATCCCGGCTGCGGCGGCTGCATTTCCGATGGAGGCGGAAATGAAGGAGGCCCGTGTGCTCAGATTTGGGTGCACGTTAAAGAACCCAACGTGGTCTAAATTTCCGGAGCCCTCCACTACGGCGTCTCTCATAATCATATGGTGGTTTTGGGACGTTAAACCCCCCATATCCATCAAGAGGCAGCAACACGTGGCAGAGAGCGGCGGTGATCATCTGCACGGCGAAAACCAGCGTGTTAGAAGACAGCGTTGTGGTGCAGCCACCGAGCCCACCAAGAGGTCGCAATGGTCGCTGCTCCTTTATAGTTGGCGAACTTAACAGTGTCCCTTTCGATGCGGAATCACATGATGGCTAGAGCATCCAGTAGTAGGAGTTCAATATGCGTTCTTCCGGTGAAGCCAAGACAAGCGGAGCGGCAATCTTATTTGGGTAGTGGTAGAATGATGGCGCATACTACATGGGCGCCACGGTGCATGCCGTCAGCACAAGAGGCAGCAACACGTGGCAGAGAGCAGCGGTGATCATCTGCACGGCGAAAACCAGCGTGTTAGAAGACAGTGTTGTGGCGCAGACACCGAGCCCACAAAGCGGTCGTGATGGTTTCTGCTCCTTTATAGTTGGCGAACTTGACAGTGTCCCTTTCGATGCGGAATCCCATGATGGCTGGAGCATCCAGTTTCAGGGTGTCGATATGCGTTCCTCGGGCGAAGCCAGGACAAGCGGAACGGAAATCTGATTTGGGTAGTGGTAGAATGATGGCGCATGCTCCATTGCCGCCACGGTGCTTACCGTCGGCACAAGAGGCAGACACTCGTGGCAGAGAGCGTCGGTGATCTTCTGCATGGCGAAAAGCAG
Source organism: Rhipicephalus microplus (assembly GCF_043290135.1). NCBI lineage: Eukaryota > Metazoa > Arthropoda > Arachnida > Ixodida > Ixodidae > Rhipicephalus > Rhipicephalus microplus. The sequence continues at coordinate 14,946,458 of NW_027464587.1, read as the reverse complement.
CGTGTTAGAAGACAGCGTTGTGGCGCAGCCACTGAGCCCACAAAACAGCCCCGATGGTGGCTGCTCCTTTATAGTTGGCGAACTCGACAGTGTTCCTTTAGATACGGAATCTCATGATGGCTGGGGCATCCTCTAGTAGGATGTCGATATGCGTTCCTCCGGCGAAGCCAAGACAAGCGGAACGGCAATCTGATTTGGGTAGTGGTAGAATAAAGGCGCATGCTCCATGGGCGCCACGGTGCATACCGTCTGCACAAGAGGCAGCAACACGTGGCAGAGAGCGGCGGTGATCATCTGCACGGCGAAAACCAGCGTGTTAGAAGACAGTGTTGTGGCGCAGACACCGAGCTCACAAAGCGGTCGCGTTGGTCGCTGCTCCTTTATAATTGGCGAACTTGACAGTGTCCCTTTCGATGCGGAATCCCATGATGGCTGGAGCATCCAGTAGTAGGATGTCGATATGCGTTCCTTCGGTGAAACCAAGACAAGCGGAACGGCAATCTTATTTGGGTAGTGGTAGGATGATGGCGCATGCTTTATTGGCGCCACGGTGCATACCATCTGCAGAAGAGGCAGCAACACGTGGCAGAGAGCGGCGGTGATCATCTGCACGAGGAAAACCAGCATGTCAGAAGACAGTGTTGTGGCGCAGCCACCGAGCCCACCAAGAGGTCGCGATGGTCGCTGCTCCTTTATAGTTGGCGAACTTAACAGTGTCCCTTTCGATGCGGAATCACATGATGGCTAGAGCATCCAGTAGTAGGAGTTCAATATGCGTTCTTTCGGTGAAGCCAAGACAAGCGGAGCGGCAATCTTATTTGGGTAGTGGTAGAATGATAGCGCATACTACATGGGCGCCACGGTGCATACCGTCAGCACAAGAGGCAGCAACACGTGGCAGAGAGCAGCGGTGATCATCTGCACGGCGAAAACCAGCGTGTTAGAAGACAGTGTTGTGGCGCAGACACCGAGCCCACAAAGCGGTCGTGATGGTTTCTGCTCCTTTATAGCTGGCGAACTTGACAGTGTCCCTTTCGATGCGGAATCCCATGGTGGCTGGAGCATCCAGTTTCAGGGTGTCGATATGCGTTCCTCCGGCGAAGCCAAGACAAGCGGAACGGCAATCTTATTTGGGTAGTGGTAAAATGATGGCGCATGCTTTATTGGTGCCACGGTGCATAAGGTCTGCACGGAAGGCAGCAACACGTGACAGAGAGTGACGGTGATCATCTGCACGGCGAAAACCAGCGTGTTAGAAGACAGCGTTGTGGCGCAGCCACCGAGCCCACAAAGCGGTCGTGATGGTTTCTGCTCCTTTATAGTGGCGAGCTTGACAGTGTCCCTTTCGATGCGGAATCCCATGATGGCTGGAGCATTCACAAGTAGGATGTCGATATGCGTTCCTCCGGCGAAGCCAAGACAAGCGGAAAGGCAATCTGATCTCGATAGTGGTAGAATGATGGCGCATGCTCTATTGGCGCGTTGGTGCATACTGTCTGCACAAGAGGCAGCAACACAACAGGCCCCGCCACGGTGGTCTTGTGGCTAAGGTACTCGGCTGCTGGCCCGCAGGTCGCGGTATCGAATCCCGGCTGCGGCGGCTGCATTTCCGATGGAAGCGGAAATGAAGGAGGCCCGTGTGCTCAGATTTGGGTGCACGTTAAAGAACCCAACGTGGTCTAAATTTCCGGAGCCCTCCACTACGGCGTCTCTCATAATCATATGGTGGTTTTGGGACGTTAAACCCCCCATATCAATCAAGAGGCAGCAACACGTGGCAGAGAGAGGCGGTGATCATCTGCACGGCGAAAACCAGCGTGTTAGAAGACAGCGTTGTGGTGCAGCCACCGAGCCCACCAAGAGGTCGCGATAGTCGCTGCTCCTTTATAGTTGGCGAACTTAACAGTGTCCCTTTCGATGCGAAATCACATGATGGCTAGAGCATCCAGTAGTAGGAGTTCAATATGCGTTCTTCCGGTGAAGCCAAGACAAGCGGAGCGGCAATCTTATTTGGGTAGTGGTAGAATGATGGTGCATACTACATGGGCGCCACGGTGCATACCGTCAGAAGAAGAGGCAGCAACACGTGGCAGAGAGCAGCGGTGATCATCTGCACGGCGAAAACCAGCGTTTTAGAAGACAGTGTTGTGGCGCAGACACCGAGCCCACAAAGCGGTCGTGATGGTTTCTGCTCCTTTATAGTTGGCGAACTTGACAGTGTCCCTTTCGATGCGGAATCCCATGATGGCTGGAGCATCCAGTAGTAGGGTGTCGATATGCGTTCCTTCGGTGAAACCAAGACAAGCGGAACGGCAATCTTATTTGGGTAGTGGTAGGATGATGGCGCATGCTTTATTGGCGCCACGGTGCATACCGTCTGCAGAAGAGGCAGCAACACGTGGCAGAGAGCGGCGGTGATCATCTGCACGACGAAAACCAGCATGTTAGGAGACAGCGATGTGGCGCAGCCACCGAGCCCCCAAAGCGCTCGTGATCGTTTCTGCTACTTCATAGTTGGCGAACTTGACAGTGTCCCTTTCGATGCGGAATCCCATGATGGCTGGAGCATCCAGTTTTAGGGTGTCGATATGCGTTCCTCCGGCGAAGCCAAGACAAGCGGAACGGCAATCTGATTTGGGTAGTGATAGAATGTTGGTGCATGCTCCATTGGCGCCACGGTGCATACCGTCTGCACAAGAGGCAGCATAACGTGGAGAGAGCGGCGGTGATCATCTGCACGGCGAAAACCAGCGTGTTAGAAGACAGCGTTGTGTTGCAGCCACCGAGCCCACAAAGAGGTCGCGATGGTCGCTGCTCCTTTATAGTTGGCGAACTTGACAGTGTCCCTTTCGATGCGGAATCACATGATGGCTAGAGCATCCAGTAGTAGGAGTTCGATATGCGTTCTTCCGGTGAAGCCAAGACAAGCGGAGCGGCAAGGTAGTGGTAGAATGATGGTGTATGCTTTATTGGTGCCACGGTGTATACCGTCTGCACTTGAGGCAGCAACACGTGGCAGAGAGCAGCGGTGATCATCTGCACGGCGAAAACCAGCGTGTTAAAAGACAGTGTTGTGGCGCAACCACTGAGCCCACAAAGTGGTCGTGATGGTCGCTGCTCTTTTATAGTTGGCGAACTTGACAGAGTCCCTTTCGATGCGGAATCCCATGATGGCTTGAGCATCCAGTAGCAGGGTTTCGATATGCGTTCCTCCAGCGAATCCAAGACAAGCGGAATGGCAATCTGATTTGGGTAGTGGTAGAATAATGGCGCATGCTCCATGGGCGCCACGGTGCATACCGTCTGCACAAGAGGCAGCAACACGTGGAAGAGAGCGGCAGTGATCATCTGCACGGCGAAAACCAGCGTGTTAGAAGACAGTGTTGTGGCGCAGACACCGAGCTAACAAAGCGGTCGCGTTGGTCGCTGCTCCTTTATAATTGGCGAACTTGACAGTGTCCCTTTCGATGCGGTATCCCATGATGGCTGGAGCATCCAGTAGTAGGATGTCGATATGCGTTCCTTCGGTGAAACCAAGACAAGCGGAACGGCAATCTGATTTGGGTAGTGATAGAATGATGGCGCATGCTCCATTGGCGCCACGGTGCATACCGTCTGCACAAGAGGCAGCATAACGTGGCAGAGAGTGGCGGTGATCATCTTCACGGCGAAAACCAGCGTGTAAGAAGACAGCGTTTTGGTGCAGCCACCGAGCCCACAAAGCGGTTGTGATGGTCGCTGCTCCTTTATAGTTGGCGAACTTGACAGTGTTCTTTCAATGCGGAATCCTATGATGGCTGGAGCATTCACTACTAGAATGTCGATATGCGTTCCTCCGGCGAAGCCAAGACAAGCGGAACGGCAATCTGATTTCGGTAGTGGTAGATGGATGGCGCATGCTCTTTTGGCGCTACGGTGCATACCGTCTGCACAAGAGGCAGCAACACAACAGGCCCCGCCGCGGTGGTCTAGTGGCTAAGGTACTCGGCTGCTGGCCCGCAGGTCGCGGTATCTAATCCCGGCTGCGGCGGCTGCATTTCCGATGGAGGCGGAAATGAAGGAGGCCCGTGTGCTCAGATTTGGGTGCACGTTAAAGAACCCAACGTGGTCTAAATTTCCGGAGCCCTCCACTACGGCGTCTCTCATAATCATATGGTGGTTTTGGGACGTTAAACCCCCCATATCCATCAAGAGGCAGCAACACGTGGCAGAGAGCGGCGGTGATCATCTGCACGGCGAAAACCAGCGTGTTAGAAGACAGCGTTGTGGTGCAGCCACCGAGCCCACCAAGAGGTCGCGATGGTCGCTGCTCCTTTATAGTTGGCGAACTTAACAGTGTCCCTTTCGATGCGGAATCCCATGATGGCTGGAGCATCCAGTTTCAGGGTGTCGATATGCGTTCCTCCGGCGAAGCCAGGACAAGCGGAACGGAAATCTGATTTGGGTAGTGGTAGAATGATGGCGCATGCTCCATTGCCGCCACGGTGCTTACCGTCGGCACAAGAGGCAGACACTCGTGGCAGAGAGCGGCGGTGATCTTCTGCATGGCGAAAAGCAGCGTGTTAGAAGACAGCGTTGTGGCGCAGCCACTGAGCCCACAAAACAGCCGCGATGGTGGCTGCTCCTTTATAGCTGGCGAACTCGACAGTGTTCCTTTAGATACGGAATCTCATGATGGCTGGGGCATCCTCTAGTAGGATGTCGATATGCGTTCCTCCGGCGAAGCCAAGACAAGCGGAACGGCAATCTGATTTGGGTAGTGGTAGAATAAAGGCGCATGCTCCATGGGCGCCACGGTGCATACCATCTGCACAAGAGGCAGCAACACGTGGCAGAGAGCGGCGGTGATCATCTGCACGGCGAAAACCAGCGTGTTAGAAGACAGTGTTGTGGCGCAGACACCGAGCTCACAAAGCGGTCGCGTTGGTCGCTGCTCCTTTATAATTGGCGAACTTGACAGTGTCCCTTTCGATGCGGAATCCCATGATGGCTGGAGCATCCAGTAGTAGGATGTCGATATGCGTTCCTTCGGTGAAACCAAGACAAGCGGAACGGCAATCTTATTTGGGTAGTGGTAGGATGATGGCGCATGCTTTATTGGCGCCACGGTGCATACCATCTGCAGAAGAGGCAGCAACACGTGGCAGAGAGCGGCGGTGATCATCTGCACGAGGAAAACCAGCATGTCAGAAGACAGCGTTGTGGCGCAGCCACCGAGCCCACCAAGAGGTCGCGATGGTCGCTGCTCCTTTATAGTTGGCGAACTTAACAGTGTCCCTTTCGATGCGGAATCACATGATGGCTAGAGCATCCAGTAGTAGGAGTTCAATATGCGTTCTTTCGGTGAAGCCAAGACAAGCGGAGCGGCAATCTTATTTGGGTAGTGGTAGAATGATAGCGCATACTACATGGGCGCCACGGTGCATACCGTCAGCACAAGAGGCAGCAACACGTGGCAGAGAGCAGCGGTGATCATCTGCACGGCGAAAACCAGCGTGTTAGAAGACAGTGTTGTGGCGCAGACACCGAGCCCACAAAGCGGTCGTGATGGTTTCTGCTCCTTTATAGCTGGCGAACTTGACAGTGTCTCTTTCGATGCGGAATCCCATGGTGGCTGGAGCATCCAGTTTCAGGGTGTCGATATGCGTTCCTCCGGCGAAGCCAAGACAAGCGGAACGGAAATCTGATTTGGGTAGTGGTAGAATGATGGCGCATGCTCCATTGCCGCCACGGTGCTTACCGTCGGCACAAGAGGCAGACACACGTGGCAGAGAGCGGCGGTGATCTTCTGCATGGCGAAAAGCAGCGTGTTAGAAGACAGCGTTGTGGCGCAGCCACTGAGCCCACAAAACAGTCGCGATGGTCGCTGCTCCTTTATAGTTGGCGAACTCGACAGTGTTCCTTTAGATACGGAATCTCATGATGGCTGGAGCATCCTCTTGTAGGATGTCGATATGCGTTCCTCCGGCGAAGCCAAGACAAGCGGAACGGCAATCTTATTTGGCTAGTGGTAGAATAAAGGCGCATGCTCCATGGGCGCCACGGTGCATACCGTCTGCACAAGAGGCAGCAACACGTGGCAGAGAGCGGCGGTGATCATCTGCACGGCGAAAACCAGCGTGTTAGAAGACAGTGTTGTGGCGCAGACACCGAGCTCACAAAGCGGTCGCATTGGTCGCTGCTCCTTTATAATTGGCGAACTTGACAGTGTCCCTTTCGATGCGGAATCCCATGATGGCTGGAGCATCCAGTAGTAGGATGTCGATATGCGTTCCTTCGGTGAAACCAAGACAAGCGGTACGGCAATCTTATTTGGGTAGTGGTAGGATGATGGCGCATGCTTTATTGACGCCACGATGCATACCGTCTGTAGAAGAGGCAACAACACGTGGCAGAGAGCGGCGGTGATCATCTGCATGACGAAAACCAGCATGTTAGGAGACAGCGATGTGGCGCAGCCACCGAGCCCCCAAAGCGCTCGTGATCGTTTCTGCTACTTCATAGTTGGCGAACTTGACAGTGTCCCTTTCGATGCGGAATCCCATGATGGCTGGAGCATCCAGTTTTAGGGTGTCGATACGCGTTCCTCCGGCGAAGCCAAGACAAGCGGAACGGCAATCTGATTTGGGTAGTGATATAATGTTGGTGCATGCTCCATTGGCGCCACGGTGCATACCGTCTGCACAAGAGGCAGCATAACGTGGCAGAGAGCGGCGGTGATCATCTGCACGGCGAAAACCAGCGTGTTAGAAGACAGCGTTGTGTTGCAGCCACCGAGCCCACAAAGAGGTCGCGATGGTCGCTGCTCCTTTATAGTTGGCGAACTTGACAGTGTCCCTTTCGATGCGGAATCACATGATGGCTAGAGCATCCAGTAGTAGGAGTTCGATATGCGTTCATCCGGTGAAGCCAAGACAAGCGGAGCGGCAATCTGATTTGGGCAGTGGTAGAATAAAGGCGCATGCTCCATGGGCGCCACGGTGCATACCGTCTGCACAAAAGGCAGCAACACGTGGCAGAGAGCGGCGGTGATCATCTGCACGGCGAAAACCAGCGTGTTAGAAGACAGTGTTGTGTGGCAGACACCGAGCTCACAAAGCGGTCGCGTTGGTCGCTGCTCCTTTATAATTGGCGAACTTGACAGTGTCCCTTTCGATGCGGAATCCCATGATGGCTGGAGCATCCAGTAGTAGGATGTCGATATGCGTTCCTTCGGTGAAACCAAGACAAGCGGAACGGCAATCTTATTTGGGTAGTGGTAGGATGATGGCCCATGCTTTGTTGGCGCCACGATGCATACCGTCTGCAGAAGAGGCAGCAACACGTGGCAGAGAGCGGCGGGGATCATCTGCACGACGAAAACCAGCATGTTATAAGACAGCGATGTGGCGCAGCCACCGAGCCCACCAAGAGGTCGCGATGGTCGCTGCTCCTTTATAGTTGGCGAACTTAACAGTGTCCCTTTCGATGCGGAATCACATGATGGCTAGAGCATCCAGTAGTAGGAGTTCAATATGCGTTCTTCCGGTGAAGCCAAGACAAGCGGAGCGGCAATCTTATTTGGGTAGTGGTAGAATGATGGCGCATACTACATGGGCGCCACGGTGCATACCGTCAGCACAAGAGGCAGCAACACGTGGCAGAGAGCAGCGGTGATTATCTGCACGGCGAAAACCAGCGTGTTAGAAGACAGTGTTGTGGCGCAGACACCGAGCCCACAAAGCGGTCGTGATGGTTTCTGCTCCTTTATAGTTGGCGAACTTGACAGTGTCCCTTTCGATGCGGAATCCCATGATGGCTGGAGCATCCAGTTTCAGGGTGTCGATATGCGTTCCTCCGGCGAAGCCAGAACAAGCGGAACGGAAATCTGATTTGGGTAGTGGTAGAATGATGGCGCATGCTCCATTGCCGCCACGGTGCTTACCGTCGGCACAAGAGGCAGACACACGTGGCAGAGAGCGGCGGTGATCTTCTGCATGGCGAAAAGCAGCGTGTTAGAAGACAGCGTTGTGGCGCAGCCACTGAGCCCACAAAACAGTCGCGATGGTGGCTGCTCCTTTATAGTTGGCGAACTCGACAGTGTTCCTTTAGATACGGAATCTCATGATGGCTGGAGCATCCTCTAGTAGGATGTCGATATGCGTTCCTTCGGTGAAACCAAGACAAGCGGAGCGGCAATCTTATTTGGGTAGTGGTAGGATGATGGCGCATGCTTTATTGGCGCCACGATGCATACCGTCTGCAGAAGAGGCAGACGGTAGGCAGACAAGCGGAACGGCAATCTGATTTGGGTAGTGATAGAATGTTGGTGCATGCTCCATTGGCGCCACGGTGCATACCGTCTGCACAAGAGGCAGCATAACGTGGCAGAGAGCGGCGGTGATCTTCTGCACGGCGAAAACCAGCGTGTTAGAACACAGCGTTTTGGCGCAGCCACCGGGACCACAAAGCGGTTGTGATGGTCGCTGCTCCTTTATAGTTGGCCAAATTGACAGTGTTGATTCGATGCGGAATCCTATGATGGCTGGAGCATTCACTAGTAGGATATCGATATGCGTTCCTACGGCGAAGCCAAGACAAGCGGAACGGCCATCTGATTTCGGTAGTGGTAGATGGATGGCGCATGCTCTATTGGCGCTACGGTGCATACCGTCTGCACAAGAGGCAGCAACACAACAGGCCCCGCCGCGGTGGTCTAGTGGCTAAGGTACTCGGCTGCTGGCCCGCAGGTCGCGGGATCGAATCCCGGCTGCTGCGGCTGCGTTTCCGATGGAGGCGGAAATGAAGGAGGCCCGTGTGCTCAGATTTGTGTGCAGGTTAAAGATCCCCAGGTGGTCTAAATTTCCGCAGCCCTCCACTACGGCGTCTCTCATAATCATATGGTGGTTTTAGGACTTTAAACCCCACATATCAATCAAGAGACAGCAGCACGTGGCAGAGAGCGGTGGGGATCATCTGCACTGGGAAACCAGCGTGTTAGAAAACAGCGTTGAGGCGCAGCCACCAAGCCCACAAAGCGGTCGCGATGGTCATGCTGTTTTATAGTTGGCGAACTTGACAGCTTGCTTTTCGATGCGGAATCCCATGATGGCTGGAGCATCCTCTAGTAGGATGTCGATATGCGTTCCTCCGGCGAGGCCAAGACAAGCGGAACGGCAATCTGATTTGGGTAGTGGTAGAATGATGGTGCATGCTTTGTTGGCGCCACGGTGCAAATCGTCAGCACAAGAGGCAGCAAAACGTGGCAGAGAGCGGCGGTGATGATCTGGACGGCGAAAACCAGCGTGTTAGAAGACAGCGTTGTGGCGCAGCAACCGAGCCCACAAAGGAGTCACGATGGTCGCTGCTCCTTTATAGTTGGCAAACTTGACAGTGTCCCTTTAGATGCGGAATCCCATGATGGCTGGAACATCCTTTAGTCGCTATGCGTTCCTCTGGCGAAGCCAAGACAAGCGTAACGGCAATCTGATTTGGGTAGTGGTAGAATGATGCGCATGCTCCATTGGCACCACGGTGCATAGCATCTGCACAAGAGGCAGAACACATGGCAGAGAGCGGCGGTGATCATCTGCACGGCGAAAACCAGTGTGTTAGAAGACAGCGTTGTGGCGCAGCCACCGAGCCCACAAAGCGGTCGTGATTGTTGCCGCTCCTTTATAGTTGGCGAACTTGACAGTGTCCCTTTCGATGCGGAATCCCATGATGGCTGGAGCATCCAATAATAGGGTGTCGATATGCGTTCTTCCGGCGAAGCCAAGACAAGCGGAACGGCAATCTTATTTGAGTAGTGGTAGAATGATGGCTAATGCCCTATTGGCGCCACGGTGCATAGAGTCTGCACAAGAGGCAGCAATACGTGGCAGAGAGCGGCGGTGATCATCTGCACGGCGAAAACCAGCGTGTTAGAAGACAGCGTTGTGGCGCAGCCACCGAGCCCACAAAGCGGTCGTGATGGTGGCCGCTCCTTCATAGTTGGCGAACTTGACAGTGTCCCTTTCGATGCGGAATCCCGTGATGGCTGGAGCATCCAATAGTAGGGTTTCGATATGCGTTCCTCCGGCGAAGCCAAGACAAGCGGAACGGCAATCTGATTTGGGTAGTGGTAGAATAAAGGCGCATGCTTTATTGGCGCCACGATGCATACCGTCTGCAGAAGAGGCAGCAACACGTGGCAGAGAGCGGTGGGGATCATCTGCACGACGAAAACCAGCATGTTAGAAGACAGCGATGTGGCGCAGCCACCGAGCCCCCAAAGCGCTCGTGATGGTTTCTGCTACTTTATAGTTGGCGAACTTGACAGTGTCCCTTTCGATGCGGAATCCTGTGATGGCTGGAGCATCCAGTTTTAGGGTGTCGATATGCGTTCCTCCGGCGAAGCCAAGACAAGCGGAACGGCAATCTGATTTGGGTAGTGATAGAATGTTGGTGCATGCTCCATTGGCGCCACGGTGCATACCGTCTGCACAAGAGGCAGCATAACGTGGCAGAGAGCGGCGGTGATCATCTGCACGGCGAAAACCAGCGTGTTAGAACACAGCGTTTTGGCGCAGCCACCGGGACCACAAAGCGGTTGTGATGGTCGCTGCTCCTTTATAGTTGGCCAAATTGACAGTGTTGATTCGATGCGGAATCCTATGATGGCTGGAGCATTCACTAGTAGGATATCGATATGCGTTCCTACGGCGAAGCCAAGACAAGCGGAACGGCCATCTGATTTCGGTAGTGGTAGATGGATGGCGCATGCTCTATTGGCGCTACGGTGCATACCGTCTGCACAAGAGGCAGCAACACAACAGGCCCCGCCGCGGTGGTCTAGTGGCTAAGGTACTCGGCTGCTGGCCCGCAGGTCGCGGGATCGAATCCCGGCTGCTGCGGCTGCATTTCCGATGGAGGCGGAAATGAAGGAGGCCCGTGTGCTCAGATTTGTGTGCAGGTTAAAGATCCCCAGGTGGTCTAAATTTCCGCAGCCCTCCACTACGGCGTCTCTCATAATCATATGGTGGTTTTAGGACTTTAAACCCCACATATCAATCAAGAGACAGCAGCACGTGGCAGAGAGCGGTGGGGATCATCTGCACTGGGAAACCAGCGTGTTAGAAAACAGCGTTGAGGCGCAGCCACCAAGCCCACAAAGCGGTCGCGATGGTCATGCGGTTTTATAGTTGGCGAACTTGACAGCGTGCCTTTCGATGCGGAATCCCATGATGGCTGGAGCATCCTCTAGTAGGATGTCGATATGCGTTCCTTCGGTGAAACCAAGACAAGCGGAGCGGCAATCTTATTTGGGTAGTGGTAGGATGATGGCGCATGCTTTATTGGCGCCACGATGCATACCGTCTGCAGAAGAGGCAGCATTACGTGGCAGAGAGCGGCGGTGATCATCTGCACGGCGAAAACCAGTGTGTTAGAAGACAGCGTACTGGCGCAGCCACCGAGCCCACAAAGCGGTCGTGATTGTTGCCGCTCCTTTATAGTTGGCGAACTTGACAGTGTCCCTTTCGATGCGGAATCCTATGATGGCTGGAGCATCCAGTTTTAGGGTGTCGATATGCGTTCCTCCGGCGAAGCCAAGACAAGCGGAACGGCAATCTGATTTGGGTAGTGATAGAATGTTGGTGCATGCTCCATTGGTGCCACGGTGCATTCCGTCTGCACAAGAGGCAGCATAACGTGGCAGAGAGCGGCGGTGATCATCTGCACGGCGAAAACCAGCGTGTTAGAACACAGCGTTTTGGCGCAGCCACCGGGACCACAAAGCGGTTGTGATGGTCGCTGCTCCTTTATAGTTGGCGAACTTGACAGTGTCCCGTTCGATGAGAATCCCATGATGGCAGGAGCATCCAATAGTAGGGTGTCGATATGCGTACCTCCGGCGAAGCCAATACAAGTGGAGCGGCAATCTTATTTGGGTAGTGGTAGAATGATGGCGCATGCCCAATTGGCGCCATGGTGCATACAGTCTGCACAAGAGGCAGCAACACGTGGCAGAGAGCGGCGGTGATCATCTGTACGGCGAAAACCAGCGTGTTACAAGACAGCGTAGTGGTGCAGCCACCGAGACCACAAAAAGGTCGCGATGGTCGCTGCTCCTTTATAGTTGGCGAACTTGACAGAGTCCCTTTCGATGCGGAATCCCATGATGGCTGGAGCATCCAGTAGCAGGGTTTCGATATGCGTTCCTCCGGCGAAGCCAAGACAAGTGGAACGGCAATCTTATTTGGGTAGTGGTAGAATGATGGTGCATGTTCCATTGCCGCCACGGTGCATACCGTCTGCACGAGAGGCAGCAACACGTGGCAGAGAGCAGCGGTGATCATCTGCACGGCGAAAACCAGCGTGTTAGAATACAGCGTTGCGGCGCAGCCACTGAGCCCACAAAACAGTCGCGATGGTCGCTGCTCCTTTATAGTTGGCGAACTTGACAGTTTCCCTTTAGATACGGAATCCCATGATGGCTGGAGCATCCAATCGTAGGGTGTCGATATGCGTTCCTCCGGTGGGGCCAAGACAAGCGGAACGGCAATATTATTTGGGTAGTGGTAGAGTGATAGCGCATGCCCGATTGGCGCCACGGTGCATACAGTCTGCACAAGAGGCAGCAACACGTGGCAGAGAGCGGCGGTGATCATCTGTACGGCGAAAACCAGCGTGTTAGAAGACAGCGTTGTGGTGCAGCCACCGAGCCCACAAAGAGGTCGCGATGGTCGCTGCTCCTTTATAGTTGGCGAACTCAACAGTGTCCCTTTCGATGCGGAATCACATGATGGCGAGAGCCTCCAGTAGTAGGATGTCGATATGCGTTCCTTCGGTGAAACCAGGTCAAGCGGAACGGCAATCTTATTTGGGTAGTGGTAGGATGATGGCGCATGCTTTATTGGCGCCACGGTGCATACCGTCAGCACAAGAGGCAGCAACACGTGGCAGAGAACAGCGGTGATCATCTGCACGGCGAAAACCAGCGTGTTAGAAGACAGTGTTGTGGCGCAGACACCGAGCCCACAAAGCGGTCGTGATGGTTTCTGCTCCTTTATAGTTGGCGAACTTGACAGTGTCCCTTTCGATGCGGAATCCCATGATGGCTGGAGCATCCAGTTTCAGGGTGTCGATATGCGTTCCTCCGGCGAAGCCAGGACAAGCGGAACGGAAATCTGATTTGGGTAGTTGTAGAATGATGGCGCATGCTCCATTGCCGCCACGGTGCTTACCGTCGGCACAAGAGGCAGACACACGTGGCAGAGAGCGGCGGTGATCTTCTGCATGGCGAAAAGCAGCGTGTTAGAAGACAGCGTTGTGGCGCAGCCACTGAGCCCACAAAACAGTCGCGATGGTGGCTGCTCCTTTATAGTTGGCGAACTCGACAGTGTTCCTTTAGATACGGAATCTCATGATGGCTGGAGCATCCTCTAGTAGGATGTCGATATGCGTTCCTCCGGCGAAGCCAAGACAAGCGGAACGGCAATCTGATTTGGGTAGTGGTAGAATAAAGGCGCATGCTCCATGGGCGCCACGGTGCATACCGTCTGCACAAGAGGCAGCAACACGTGGCAGAGAGCGGCGGTGATCATCTGCACGGCGAAAACCAGCGTGTTAGAAGACAGTGTTGTGGCGCAGACACCGAGCTCACAAAGCGGTCGCGTTGGTCGCTGCTCCTTTATAATTGGCGAACTTGACAGTGTCCCTTTCGATGCGGAATCCAATGATGGCTGGAGCATCCAGTAGTAGGATGTCGATATGCGTTCCTTCGGTGAAACCAAGACAAGCGGAACGGCAATCTTATTTGGGTAGTGGTAGGATGATGGCGCATGCTTTATTGGCGCCACGGTGCATACCGTCTGCAGAAGAGGCAGCAACGCGTGGCAGAGAGCGGCGGTGATCACCTGCACGAGGAAAACCGGCATGTTAGAAGACAGCGTTGTGGCGCAGCCACCGAGCCCCCAAAGCGCTCGTGATGGTTTCTGTTACTTCATAGTTGGCGAACTTGACAGTGTCCCTTTCGATGCGGAATCCCATGATGGCTGGAGCATCCAGTTTCAGGGTGTCGATATGCGTTCCTCCGGCGAAGCCAAGACAAGCGGAACGGCAATCTGATTTGGGTAGTGATAGAATGTTGGTGCATGCTCCATTGGCGCCACGGTGCATACCGTCTGCACAAGAGGCAGCATAACGTGGCAGAGAGCGGCGATGATCATCTGCACGGCGAAACCCAGCGTGTTAGAAGACAGCGTTTTGGCGCAGCCACCGAGCCCCCAAAGCGGTTGTGATGGTCGCTGCTCCTTTATAGTTGGCGAACTTGACAGTGTCCCGTTCGATGCGGAATCCCATGATGGCAGGAGCATCCAATAGTAGGGTGTCGATATGCGTACCTCCGGCGAAGCCAATACAAGTGGAACGGCAATCTTATTTGGGTAGTGGTAGAATGATGGCGCATGCCCAATTGGCGCCATGGTGCATACAGTCTGCACAAGAGGCAGCAACACGTGGCAGAGAGCGGCGGTGATCATCTGTACGGCGAAAACCAGCGTGTTACAAGACAGCGTAGTGGTGCAGCCACCGAGACCACAAAAAGGTCGCGATGGTCGCTGCTCCTTTATAGTTGGCGAACTTGACAGAGTCCCTTTCGATGCGGAATCCCATGATGGCTGGAGCATCCAGTAGCAGGGTTTCGATATGCGTTCCTCCGGCGAAGCCAAGACAAGTGGAACGGCAATCTTATTTGGGTAGTGGTAGAATGATGGTGCATGTTCCATTGCGGCCACGGTGCATACCGTCTGCACGAGAGGCAGCAACACGTGGCAGAGAGCAGCGGTGATCATCTGCACGGCGAAAACCAGCGTGCTAGAAGACAGCGTTGTGGCGCAGCCACCGAGCCCACAAAGCGGTCGTGATGGTTGCCGCTCCTTTAGAGTTGGCGAACTTGACAGTGTCCCTTTCGATGCGGAATCCTATGATGGCTGGAGCATCCAATAGTAGGGTGTCGATATGCGTTCCTCCGGCTAAGCCAAGACAAGCGGAACGGCAATCTTATTTGGGTAGTGGTAGAATGATGGCGCATGCCCTATTGGCGCCACGGTGCATACAATCTGCACAAGAGGCAGCAACACGTGGCAGAGAGCGGCGGTGATCATCTGCACGGCGAAAACCAGCGTGGTAGAAGACAGCGTTGTGGCGCAGCCACCGAGCCGTCAAAGCGGTCGTGATGGTCGCTGCTCCTTTATAGTTGGCGAACTTGACAGAGTCCCTTTGGATGCGGAATCCCATGATGGCTGGAGCATCCAGTAGCAGGGTGTCGATATGCGTTCCTCCGGCGAAGCTAAGACAAGCGGAATGGCAATCTGATTTGGGTAGTGGTAGAATGATGGCGAATGCTCCATTGGCGCCACGGTGCATACCGTCTGCACAAGAGGCACCAACACGTGGTAGAGAGTGGCGGTGATCATCAGCATGGCGAAAACCAGCGTGTTAGAAGACAGCGTTGTGGCGCAGCCACTGAGCCCACAAAGGAGTCGCGATGGTCGCTGCTCCTTTATAGTTGGCGAACTTGACAGTGTCCCTTTATATGCGGAATCTTATGATGGCTGGAGCATCCACTAGTAGGATGTCGATATGCGTTCCTCCGGCGAAGCCAAGACAAGTGGAACGGCAATCTTATTGGGGTAGTGGTAGAATGATGGCGCATGCTCCATTGCCGCCATGGTGCATACCGTCTGCACAAGAGGCAGCAACAAGTGGCAGAGAGCGGCGGTGATGATCTGCACGGCGAAAATCAGCGTGTTAGAAGACAACGTTATGGCGCAGCCACCGAGGCCACAAAGTGGTCGTGATGGTCGCCGCTCCTTTATAGTTAGCGTACTTGACAGTGTCCCTTAAGATGCGGAATCCCATGATGGCTGGAGCATCCACTAGGGGGATGTCGATATGCGTTCCTCCGGCGAAGCCAAGACAAGCGAAACGGTAATCTGATTTGGGTAGTGGTAGAATAATGGTGCATGCTCCATTGGCGCCACGGTGCATAACGTCTGCACAAGAGGCAGCAACACGTGGCAGAGAGCGGCGGTGATCATCTGCACGGCGAAAACCAGCGTGTTAGAAGACAGCGTTGTGGCGCAGCCACTGAGCCCACAAAACAGTCGCGATGGTGGCTGCTCCTTTATAGTTGGCGAACTCGACAGTGTTCCTTTAGATACGGAATCTCATGATGGCTGGAGCATCCTCTAGTAGGATGTCGATATGCGTTCCTCCGGCGAAGCCAAGACAAGCGGAACGGCAATCTGATTTGGGTAGTGGTAGAATAAAGGCGCATGCTCCATGGGCGCCACGGTGCATACCGTCTGCACAAGAGGCAGCAACACGTGGCAGAGAGCGGCGGTGATCATCTGCACGGCGAAACCCAGCGTGTTAGAAGACAGTGTTGTGGCGCAGACACCGAGCTCACAAAGCGGTCGCGTTGGTCGCTGCTCCTTTATAATTGGCGAACCTGACAGTGTCCCTTTCGATGCGGAATCCAATGATGGCTGGAGCATCCAGTAGTAGGATGTCGATATGCGTTCCTTCGGTGAAACCAAGACAAGCGGAACGGCAATCTTATTTGGGTAGTGGTAGGATGATGGCGCATGCTTTATTGGCGCCACGGTGCATACTGTCTGCAGAAGAGGCAGCAACGCGTGGCAGAGAGCGGCGGTGATCACCTGCACGAGGAAAACCAGCATGTTAGAAGACAGCGTTGTGGCGCAGCCACCGAGCCCCCAAAGCGCTCCTGATGGTTTCTGTTACTTCATAGTTGGCGAACTTGACAGTGTCCCTTTCGATGCGGAATCCCATGATGGCTGGAGCATCCAGTTTCAGGGTGTCGATATGCGTTCCTCCGGCGAAGCCAAGACAAGCGGAACGGCAATCTGATTTGGGTAGTGATAGAATGTTGGTGCATGCTCCATTGGCGCCACGGTGCATACCGTCTGCACAAGAGGCAGCATAACGTGGCAGAGAGCGGCGATGATCATCTGCACGGCGAAACCCAGCGTGTTAGAAGACAGCGTTTTGGCGCAGCCACCGAGCCCCCAAAGCGGTTGTGATGGTCGCTGCTCCTTTATAGTTGGCGAACTTGACAGTGTTCTTTCGATGCGGAATCCTATGATGGCTGGAGCATTCACTAGTAGGATGTCGATATGCGTTCCTCCGGCGAAGCCAAGACAAGCGGAACGGCAATCTGATTTCGGTAGTGGTAGATGGATGGCGCATGCTCTATTGGCGCTACGGTGCATACCGTCTGCACAAGAGGCAGCAACACAAGAGGCCCCGCCGCGGTGGTCTAGTGGCTAAGGTACTCGGCTGCTGGCCCGCAGGTCGCGGTATCGAATCCCGGCTGCGGCGGCTGCATTTCCGATGGAGGCGGAAATGAAGGAGGCCCGTGTGCTCAGATTTGGGTGCACGTTAAAGAACCCAACGTGGTCTAAATTTCCGGAGCCCTCCACTACGGCGTCTCTCATAATCATATGGTGGTTTTGGGATGTTAAACCCCCCATATCAATCAAGAGGCAGCAACACGTGGCAGAGAGAGGCGGTGATCATCTGCACGGCGAAAACCAGCGTGTTAGAAGACAGCGTTGTGGTGCAGCCACCGAGCCCACCAAGAGGTCGCGATGGTCGCTGCTCCTTTATAGTTGGCGAACTTAACAGTGTCCCTTTCGATGCGGAATCACATGATGGCTAGAGCATCCAGTAGTAGGAGTTCAATATGCGTTCTTCCGGTGAAGCCAAGACAAGCGGAGCGGCAATCTTATTTGGGTAGTGGTAGAATGATGGCGCATACTACATGGGCGCCACGGTGCATACCGTCAGAACAAGAGGCAGCAACACGTGGCCGAGAGCAGCGGTGATCATCTGCACGGCGAAAACCAGCGTTTTAGAAGACAGTGTTGTGGCACAGACACCGAGCCCACAAAGCGGTCGTGATGGTTTCTGCTCCTTTATAGTTGGCGAACTTGACAGTGTACCTTTCGATGCGGAATCCCATGATGGCTGGAGCATCCAGTTTCAGGGTGTCGATATGCGTTCCTCCGGAGAAGCCAAGACAAGCGGAACGGAAATCTGATTTGGGTAGTGGTAGAATGATGGCGCATGCTCCATTGCCGCCACGGTGCTTACCATCGGCACAAGAGGCAGACACACGAGGCAGACAGCGGCGGTGATCTTCTGCATGGCGAAAAGCAGCGGGTTAGAAGACAGCGTTGTGGCGCAGCCACTGAGCCCACAAAACAGTCGCGATGGTCGCTGCTCCTTTATAGTTGGCGAACTCGACAGTGTTCCTTTAGATACGGAATCTCATGATGGCTGGAGCATCCTCTAGTAGGACGTCGATATGCGTTCCTCCGGCGAAGCCAAGACAAGCGGAACGGCAATCTAATTTGGGTAGTGGTAGAATAAAGGCGCATGCTCCATGGGCGCCACGGTGCATACCGTCTGCACAAGAGGCAGCAACACGTGGCAGAGAGCGGCGGTGATCATCTGCACGGCGAAAACCAGCGTGTTAGAAGACAGTGTTGTGGCGCAGACACCGAGCTCACAAAGCGGTCGCGTTGGTCGCTGCTCCTTTATAATTGGCGAACTTGACAGTGTCCCTTTCGATGCGGAATCCGATGATGGCTGGAGCATCCAGTAGTAGGATGTCGATATGCGTTCCTTCGGTGAAACCAAGACAAGCGGAGCGGCAATCTTATTTGGGTAGTGGTAGGATGATGGCGCATGCTTTATTGGCGCCACGATGCATACCGTCTGCAGAAGAGGCAGCAACACGTGGCAGAGAGCGGTGGGGATCATCTGCACGACGAAAACCAGCATGTTAGAAGACAGCGATGTGGCGCAGCCACCGAGCCCCCAAAGCGCTCGTGATGGTTTCTGCTACTTTATAGTTGGCGAACTTGACAGTGTCCCTTTCGATGCGGAATCCTATGATGGCTGGAGCATCCAGTTTTAGGGTGTCGATATGCATTCCTCCGGCGAAGCCAAGACAAGCGGAACGGCAATCTGATTTGGGTAGTGATAGAATGTTGGTGCATGCTCCATTGGTGCCACGGTGCATTCCGTCTGCACAAGAGGCAGCATAACGTGGCAGAGAGCGGCGGTGATCATCTGCACGGCGAAAACCAGCGTGTTAGAACACAGCGTTTTGGCGCAGCCACCGGGACCACAAAGCGGTTGTGATGGTCGCTGCTCCTTTATAGTTGGCCAAATTGACAGTGTTGATTCGATGCGGAATCCTATGATGGCTGGAGCATTCACTAGTAGGATATCGATATGCGTTCCTCCGGCGAAGCCAAGACAAGCGGAACGGCCATCTGATTTCGGTAGTGGTAGATGGATGGCGCATGCTCTATTGGCGCTACGGTGCATACCGTCTGCACAAGAGGCAGCAACACAACAGGCCCCGCCGCGGTGATCTAGTGGCTAAGGTACTCGGCTGCTGGCCCGCAGGTCGCGGGATCGAATCCCGGCTGCTGCGGCTGCATTTCCGATGGAGGCGGAAATGAAGGAGGCCCGTGTGCTCAGATTTGTGTGCAGGTTAAAGAACCCCAGGTGGTCTAAATTTCCGCAGCCCTCCACTACGGCGTCTCTCATAATCATATGGTGGTTTTAGGACTTTAAACCCCACATATCAATCAAGAGACAGCAGCACGTGGCAGAGAGCGGTGGGGATCATCTGCACTGGGAAACCAGCGTGTTAGAAAACAGCGTTGAGGCGCAGCCACCAAGCCCACAAAGCGGTCGCGATGGTCATGCTGTTTTATAGTTGGCGAACTTGACAGCGTGCCTTTCGATGCGGAATCCCATGATGGCTGGAGCATCCTCTAGTAGGATGTCGATATGCGTTCCTCCGGCGAGGCCAAGACAAGCGGAACGGCAATCTGATTTGGGTAGTGGTAGAATGATGCGCATGCTCCATTGGCATCACGGTGCATAGCATCTGCACAAGAGGCAGCAACACATGGCAGAGAGCGGCGGTGATCATCTGCACGGCGAAAACCAGTGTGTTAGAAGACAGCGTTGTGGCGCAGCCACCGAGCCCACAAAGCGGTCGTGATTGTTGCCGCTCCTTTATAGTTGGCGAACTTGACAGTGTCCCTTTCGATGCGGAATCCCATGATGGCTGGAGCATCCAATAATAGGGTGTCGATATGCGTTCTTCCGGCGAAGCCAAGACAAGCGGAACGGCAATCTTATTTGAGTAGTGGTAGAGTGATGGCGCATGCCCCATTGGCGCCACGGTGCACACAGTCTGCTCAAGAGGCAGCAAAACGTGGCAGAGAGCGGCGGTGATCATCTGCACGGCGAAAACCAGCGTGTTAGAAGACAGCGTTGTGGCGCAGCCACCGTGCCCACAAAGCGGTCGTGATGGTCGCCGCTCCTTTATAGTTGGCGAACTTGACAGTGTCCCGTTCGATGCGGAATCCCATGATGGCAGGAGCATCCAATAGTAGGGTGTCGATATGCGTACCTCCGGCGAAGCCAATACAAGTGGAACGGCAATCTTATTTGGGTAGTGGTAGAATGATAGCGCAGGCCCAATTGGCGCCATGGTGCATACAGTCTGCACAAGAGGCAGCAACACGTGGCAGAGAGCGGCGGTGATCATCTGTACGGCGAAAACCAGCGTGTTACAAGACAGCGTAGTGGTGCAGCCACCGAGACCACAAAAAGGTCGCGATGGTCGCTGCTCCTTTATAGTTGGCGAACTTGACAGTGTCCCTTTCGATGCGGAATCCTATGATGGCTTGAGCATCCAATAGTAGGGTGTCGATATGCGTTCCTCCGGCTAAGCCAAGACAAGCGGAACGGCAATCTCATTTGGGTAGTGGTAGAATGATGGCGCATGCCCTATTGTCGCCACGGTGCATACAATCTGCACAAGAGGCAGCAACACGTGGCAGAGAGCGGCCGTGATCATCTGCACGGCGAAAACCAGCGTGTTAGAATACAGCGTTGCGGCGCAGCCACTGAGCCCACAGAACAGTCGCGATGGTCGCTGCTCCTTTATAGTTGGCGAACTTGACAGTTTCCCTTTAGATACGGAATCACATGATGGCTAGAGCCTCCAGTAGTAGGATGTCGATATGCGTTCCTTCGGTGAAACCAGGTCAAGCGGAACGGCAATCTTATTTGGGTAGTGGTAGGATGATGGCGCATGCTTTATTGGCGCCACGGTGCATACCGTCTGCAGAAGAGGCAGCAACACGTGGCAGAGAGCAGCGGTGATAATCTGCACGGCGAAAACCAGCGTGTTAGAAGACAGCGTTGTGGCGAAGCCACCGAGCCCCCAAAGCGCTCGTGATGGTTTCTGCACTTTATAGTTGGCGAACTTGACAGTGTCCCTTTCGATGCGGAATCCCATGATGGCTGGAGCATCCAATAATAGGGTGTCGATATGCGTTCTTCCGGCGAAGCCAAGACAAGCGGAACGGCAATCTTATTTGAGTAGTGGTAGAATGATGGCGCATGCCCCATTGGCGCCACGGTGCACACAGTCTGCTCAAGAGGCAGCAAAACGTGGCAGAGAGCGGCGGTGATCATCTGCACGGCGAAAACCAGCGTGTTAGAAGACAGCGTTGTGGCGCAGCCACCGTGCCCACAAAGCGGTCGTGATGGTCGCCGCTCCTTTATAGTTGGCGAACTTGACAGTGTCCCGTTCGATGTGGAATCCCATGATGGCTGGAGCATCCAGTTTCAGGGTGTCGATATGCGTTCCTCTGGCGAAGCCAAGACAAGCGTAACGGCAATCTGATTTGGGTAGTGATAGAATGATGGCGCATGCTCCATTGGCGCCACGGTGTATACCGTCTGCACAAGAGGCAGCAACACGTGGCAGAGAGCGGCGGTGATCATCTGCACGGCAAAAAACCAGCGTGGTAGAAGACAGCGTTGTGGCGCAGCCACCGAGCCGTCAAAGTGGTCGTGATGGTCGCTGCTCCTTTATAGTTGGCGAACTTGACAGAGTCCCTTTGGATGCGGAATCCCATGATGGCTGGAGCATCCAGTAGCAGGGTGTCGATATGCGTTCCTCCGGCGAAGCTAAGACAAGCGGAATGGCAATCTGATTTGGGTAGTGGTAGAATGATGGCGAATGCTCCATTGGCGCCACGGTGCATACCGTCTGCACAAGAGGCACCAACACGTGGTAGAGAGTGGCGGTGATCATCTGCATGGCGAAAACAAGCGTGTTAGAAGACAGCGTTGTGGCGCAGCCACTGAGCCCACAAAGGAGTCGCGATGGTCGCTGCTCCTTTATAGTTGGCGAACTTGACAGTGTCCCTTTATATGCGGAATCTTATGATGGCTGGAGCATCCACTAGTAGGATGTCGATATGCGTTCCTCCGGCGAAGCCAAGACAAGTGGAACGGCAATCTTATTGGGGTAGTGGTAGAATGATGGCGCATGCTCCATTGCCGCCATGGTGCATACCGTCTGCACAAGAGGCAGCAACAAGTGGCAGAGAGCGGCGGTGATCATCTGCACGGCGAAAATCAGCGTGTTAGAAGACAACGTTATGGCGCAGCCACCGAGGCCACAAAGTGGTCGTGATGGTCGCCGCTCCTTTATAGTTAGCGTACTTGACAGTGTCCCTAGAGATGCGGAATCCCATGATGGCTGGAGCATCCACTAGTGGGATGTCGATATGCGTTCCTCCGGCGAAGCCAAGACAAGCGAAACGGTAATCTGATTTGGGTAGTGGTAGAATAATGGTGCATGCTCCATTGGCGCCACGGTGCATAACGTCTGCACAAGAGGCAGCAACACGTGGCAGAGAGCGGCGGTGATCATCTGCACGGCGAAAACCAGCGTGTTAGAAGACAGCGTTGTGGCGCAGCCACCGAGCCCACAAAGCGGTCACGATGGTCGCCGCTCCTTTATAGTTGGCGTACTTGACAGTGTCCCTTTAGATGCGGAATCCCATGATGTCTGGAGCATACACTAGTAGGATGTCGATATGCGTTCTTCCGGCGAAGCCAAGACAAGCGGAACGGCAATATGATTTGGGAAGTGGTATAATGATGGCGCACACTCCATTGGCGCCACGTTGCATACCGTCTGCACAAGAGGCAGCAGCACGTGGCAGAGAGCGGCGGTGAACATCTGCACGGCGAAAACCAGCGTGTTAGAAGACAGCGTTGTGGCGCAGCCATCGCTCCCACAAAGCGGTCGTGATGGTCGCTGCTGCTTTAGAGTTGGCGAACTTGACAGTGTCCCTTTCAATGCAGAATCCCATGATGACTGGAGCATCAGCTAGTAGGATGTCGATATGCGTTCTTCCGGCGAAGCCAAGACAAGCGGAACGGCAATCTGATTTGGGTAGTGGTAGAATGATGGCGCATGCCCCATTGGCGCCACGGTGCATACATTCTGCACAAGAGGCAGCAACACGTGGCAGAGAGCGGTGGAGATCATCTGCACGGCAAAAACCAGCGTGTTAGAAGGCAGCGTTGTGGTGCAGCCACTGAGCGCACAAAACAGTCGCGATGGTCGTCTTTTATAGTTGGCGAACTTGACAGTGTCCCTTTAGATACGGAATCCCATGATGTCTGCAGCATCCATAAGTAAGATGTCGATATGCGTTCCTCCGGCGAAGTCAAGACAAGCGGAACGGCAATCTTATTTGGGTAGTGGTAGAATGATGGCGCATGCTCCATTGCCGCTACGATGCATACCGTCTGCACAAGAGGCAGCAACACGTGGCAGAGAGCAGCGGTGATCATCTGCACGGCGAAAACCAGCGTGTTAGAAGACAGCGTTGTGGCGCAGCCACCGAGCCCACAAAGCGGTCGTGATGGTCGCCGCTTCTTTATAGTTGGCAAACTTGACATTGTCCCGTTCGATGCGGAATCCCATGATGGCCGGAGCATCCAATAGTAGGGTGTCGATATGCGTTCCTCCGGTGAAGCCAAGACAAGCGGAGCGGCAATCTTATTTGGGTAGTGGTAGAATAATGGTGTATGCTTTATTGGCGCCACGGTGTATACGGTCTGCACAGGAGGCAGCAACACGTGGCAGAGAGCAGCGGTGATCATCTGCACGGCGAAAACCAGCGTGTTAGAAGACAGCGTTGTGGCGCAACCACCGAGCCCACAAAGTGGTCGTGATGGTCGCTGTTCCTTTATAGTTGGCGAACTTGACAGAGTCCCTTTAGATGCGGAATCCCATGATGGCTGGAGCATCCAGTAGCAGGGTTTCGATATGCGTTCCTCCGGCGAAGCCAAGACAAGTGGAACGGCAATCTTATTTGGGTAGTGGTAGAATGATGGTGCATGTTCCATTGCCGCCACGGTGCATACCGTCTGCACAAGAGGCAGCAACACGTGGCAGAGAGCAGCGGTGATCTGCACGGCGAAAACCAGCGTGCTAGAAGACAGCGTTGTGGCGCAGCCACCGAGCCCAAAAAGCGGTCGTGATGGTTGCCGCTCCTTTAGAGTTGGCGAACTTGAGAGTGTCCCTTTCGATGCGGAATCCTATGATGGCTGGAGCATCCAATAGTAGGGTGTCGATATGCGTTCCTCCGGCTAAGCCAAGACAAGCGGAACGGCAATCTTATTTGGGTAGTGGTAGAATGATGGCGCATGCCCTATTGGCGCCACGGTGCATACAATCTGCACAAGAGGCAGCAACACGTGGCAGAGAGCGGCGGTGATCATCTGCACGGCGAAAACCAGCGTGTTAGAATACAGCGTTGCGGCGCAGCCACTGAGCCCACAAAACAGTCGCGATGGTTGCTGCTCCTTTATAGTTGGCGAACTTGACAGTTTCCCTTTAGATACGGAATCCCATGATGGCTGGAGCATCCAATAGTAGGGTGTCGATATGCGTTCCTCCGGTGGGGCCAAGACAAGCGGAACGGCAATCTTATTTGGGTAGTGGTAGAGTGATAGCGCATGCCCAATTGGCGCCACGGTGCATACAGTCTGCACAAGAGGCAGCAACACGTGGCAGAGAGCGGCGGTGATCATCTGTACGGCGAAAACCAGCGTGTTAGAAGACAGCGTTGTGGTGCAGCCACCGAGCCCACAAAGAGGTCGCGATGGTCGCTGCTCCTTTATAGTTGGCGAACTCAACAGTGTCCCTTTCGATGCGGAATCACATGATGGCTAGAGCCTCCAGTAGTAGGATGTCGATATGCGTTCCTTCGGTGAAACCAGGTCAAGCGGAACGGCAATCCTATTTGGGTAGTGGTAGGATGATGGCGCATGCTTTATTGGCGCCACGGTGCATACCGTCTGCAGAAGAGGCAGCAACACGTGGCAGAGAGCAGCGGTGATAATCTGAACGGCGAAAACCAGCGTGTTAGAAGACAGCGTTGTGGCGCAGCCACCGAGCCCCCAAAGCGCTCGTGATGGTTTCTGCACTTTATAGTTGGCGAACTTGACAGTGTCCCTTTCGATGTGGAATCCCATGATGGCTGGAGCATCCAGTTTCAGGGTGTCGATATGCGTTCCTCCGGCGAAGCCAAGACAAGCGTAACGGCAATCTGATTTGGGTAGTGATAGAATGATGGCGCATGCTCCATTGGCGCCACGGTGTATACCGTCTGCACAAGAGGCAGCAACACGTGGCAGAGAGCGGCGGTGATCATCTGCACGGCAAAAACCAGCGTGGTAGAAGACAGCGTTGTGGCGCAGCCACCGAGCCGTCAAAGCGTTCGTGATGGTCGCTGCTCCTTTATAGTTGGCGAACTTGACAGAGTCCCTTTGGATGCGGAATCCCATGATGGCTGGAGCATCCAGTAGCAGGGTGTCGATATGCGTTCTTCCGGAGAAGCCAAGACAAGCGGAACGGCAATATGATTTGGGAAGTGGTATAATGATGGCGCACGCTCCATTGGCGCCACGTTGCATACCGTCTGCACAAGAGGCAGCAACACGTGGCAGAGAGCGGCGGTGAACATCTGCACGGCGAAAACCAGCGTGTTAGAAGACAGCGTTGTGGCGCAGCCATCGCTCCCACAAAGCGGTCGTGATGGTCGCTGCTGCTTTAGAGTTGGCGAACTTGACACTGTCCCTTTCAATGCAGAATCCCATGATGACTGGAGCATCAGCTAGTAGGATGTCGATATGCGTTCTTCCGGCGAAGCCAAGACAAGCGGAACGGCAATCTGATTTGGGTAGTGGTAGAATGATGGCGCATGCCCCATTGGCGCCACGGTGCATACATTCTGCACAAGAGGCAGCAACACGTGTCAGAGAGCGGCGGAGATCATCTGCACGGCAAAAACCAGCGTGTTAGAAGGCAGCGTTGTGGTGCAGCCACTAAACGCACAAAACAGTCGCGATGGTCGTCTTTTATAGTTGGCGAACTTGACAGTGTCCCTTTAGATACGGAATCCCATGATGTCTGCAGCATCCATTAGTAGGATGTCGATATGCGTTCCTCCGGCGAAGTCAAGACAAGCGGAACGGCAATTTTATTTGGGTTGTGGTAGAATGATGGCGCATGCTCCATTGCAGCCACGATGCATACCGTCTGCACAAGAGGCACCAACACGTGGTAGAGAGTGGCGGTGATCATCTGCATGGCGAAAACCAGCGTGTTAGAAGACAGCGTTGTGGCGCAGCCACTGAGCCCACAAAGGAGTCGCGATGGTCGCTGCTCCTTTATAGTTGGCGAACTTGACAGTGTCCCTTTATATGCGGAATCTTATGATGGCTGGAGCATCCACTAGTAGGATGTCGATATGCGTTCCTCCGGCGAAGCCAAGACAAGTGGAACGGCAATCTTATTGGGGTAGTGGTAGAATGATGGCGCATGCTCCATTGCCGCCATGGTGCATACCGTCTGCACAAGAGGCAGCAACAAGTGGCAGAGAGCGGCGGTGATCATCTGCACGGCGAAAATCAGCGTGTTTGAAGACAACGTTATGGCGCAGCCACCGAGGCCACAAAGTGGTCGTGATGGTCGCCGCTCCTTTATAGTTAGCGTACTTGACAGTGTCCCTTAAGATGCGGAATCCATGATGGCTGGAGCATCCACTAGTGGGATGTCGATATGCGTTCCTCCGGCGAAGCCAAGACAAGCGAAACGGTAATCTGATTTGGGTAGTGGTAGAATAATGGTGCATGCTCCATTGGCGCCACGGTGCATAACGTCTGCACAAGAGGCAGCAACACGTGGCAGAGAGCGGCGGTGATCATCTGCACGGCGAAAACCAGCGTGTTAGAAGACAGTGTTGTGGCGCAGCCACCGAGCCCACAAAGCGGTCACGATGGTCGCCGCTCCTTTATAGTTGGCGTACTTGACAGTGTCCCTTTAGATGCGGAATCCCATGATGTCTGGAGCATACACTAGTAGGATGTCGATATGCGTTCTTCCGGCGAAGCCAAGACAAGCGGAACGGCAATATGATTTGGGAAGTGGTATAATGATGGCGCACACTCCATTGGCGCCACGTTGCATACCGTCTGCACAAGAGGCAGCAGCACGTGGCAGAGAGCGGCGGTGAACATCTGCACGGCGAAAACCAGCGTGTTAGAAGACAGCGTTGTGGCGCAGCCATCGCTCCCACAAAGCGGTCGTGATGGTCGCTGCTGCTTTAGAGTTGGCGAACTTGACAGTGTCCCT
Source organism: Rhipicephalus microplus (assembly GCF_043290135.1). NCBI lineage: Eukaryota > Metazoa > Arthropoda > Arachnida > Ixodida > Ixodidae > Rhipicephalus > Rhipicephalus microplus. The sequence goes on along the minus strand of NW_027464587.1, from coordinate 14,918,866 downwards.
TTCAATGCAGAATCCCATGATGACTGGAGCATCAGCTAGTAGGATGTCGATATGCGTTCTTCCGGCGAAGCCAAGACAAGCGGAACGGCAATCTGATTTGGGTAGTGGTAGAATGATGGCGCATGCCCCATTGGCGCCACGGTGCATACATTCTGCACAAGAGGCAGCAACACGTGGCAGAGAGCGGCGGAGATCATCTGCACGGCAAAAACCAGCGTGTTAGAAGGCAGCGTTGTGGTGCAGCCACTGAGCGCACAAAACAGTCGCGATGGTCGTCTTTTATAGTTGGCGAACTTGACAGTGTCCCTTTAGATACGGAATCCCATGATGTCTGCAGCATCCATTAGTAGGATGTCGATATGCGTTCCTCCGGCGAAGTCAAGACAAGCGGAACGGCAATCTTATTTGGGTAGTGGTAGAATGATGGCGCATGCTCCATTGCCGCCACGATGCATACCGTCTGCACAAGAGGCAGCAACACGTGGCAGAGAGCGGCGGTGATCATCTGCACGGCGAAAACCAGCGTGTTAGAAGACAGCGTTGTGGCGCAGCCACCGAGCCCACAAAGCGGTCGTGATGGTCGCCGCTTCTTTATAGTTGGCGAACTTGACATTGTCCCGTTCGATGCGGAATCCCATGATGGCCGGAGCATCCAATAGTAGGGTGTCGATATGCGTTCCTCCGGTGAAGCCAAGACAAGCGGAGCGGCAATCTTATTTGGGTAGTGGTAGAATAATGGTGTATGCTTTATTGGCGCCACGGTGTATACGGTCTGCACAGGAGGCAGCAACACGTGGCAGAGAGCAGCGGTGATCATCTGCACGGCGAAAACCAGCGTGTTAGAAGACAGCGTTGTGGCGCAACCACCGAGCCCACAAAGTGGTCGTGATGGTCGCTGTTCCTTTATAGTTGGCGAACTTGACAGAGTCTCTTTCGATGCGGAATCCCATGATGGCTGGAGCATCCAGTAGCAGGGTTTCGATATGCGTTCCTCCGGCGAAGCCAAGACAAGTGGAACGGCAATCTTATTTGGGTAGTGGTAGAATGATGGTGCATGTTCCATTGCCGCCACGGTGCATACCGTCTGCACAAGAGGCAGCAACACGTGGCAGAGAGCAGCGGTGATCTTCTGCACGGCGAAAACCAGCGTGCTAGAAGACAGCGTTGTGGCGCAGCCACCGAGCCCACAAAGCGGTCGTGATGGTCGCCGCTTCTTTATAGTTGGCGAACTTGACATTGTCCCGTTCGATGCGGAATCCCATGATGGCCGGAGCATCCAATAGTAGGGTGTCGATATGCGTTCCTCCGGTGAAGCCAAGACAAGCGGAGCGGCAATCTTATTTGGGTAGTGGTAGAATGATGGCGCATGCCCTATTGGCGCCACGGTGCATACAATCTGCACAAGAGGCAGCAACACGTGGCAGAGAGCGGCGGTGATCATCTGCACGGCGAAAACCAGCGTGTTAGAATACAGCGTTGCGGCGCAGCCACTGAGCCCACAAAACAGTCGGGATGGTTGCTGCTCCTTTATAGTTGGCGAACTTGACAGTTTCCCTTTAGATACGGAATCCCATGATGGCTGGAGCATCCAATAGTAGGGTGTCGATATGCGTTCCTCCGGTGGGGCCAAGACAAGCGGAACGGCAATCTTATTTGGGTAGTGGTAGAGTGATAGCGCATGCCCAATTGGCGCCACGGTGCATACAGTCTGCACAAGAGGCAGCAACACGTGGCAGAGAACGGCGGTGATCATCTGTACGGCGAAAACCAGCGTGTTAGAAGACAGCGTTGTGGTGCAGCCACCGAGCCCACAAAGAGGTCGCGATGGTCGCTGCTCCTTTATAGTTGGCGAACTCAACAGTGTCCCTTTCGATGTTGAATCACATGATGGCTAGAGCCTCCAGTAGTAGGATGTCGATATGCGTTCCTTCGGTGAAACCAGGTCAAGCGGAACGGCAATCCTATTTGGGTAGTGGTAGGATGATGGCGCATGCTTTATTGGCGCCACGGTGCATACCGTCTGCAGAAGAGGCAGCAACACGTGGCAGAGAGCAGCGGTGATAATCTGAACGGCGAAAACCAGCGTGTTAGAAGACAGCGTTGTGGCGCAGCCACCGAGCCCCCAAAGCGCTCGTGATGGTTTCTGCACTTTATAGTTGGCGAACTTGACAGTGTCGCTTTCGATGTGGAATCCCATGATGGCTGGAGCATCCAGTTTCAGGGTGTCGATATGCGTTCCTCCGGCGAAGCCAAGACAAGCGTAACGGCAATCTGATTTGGGTAGTGATAGAATGATGGCGCATGCTCCATTGGCGCCACGGTGTATACCGTCTGCACAAGAGGCAGCAACACGTGGCAGAGAGCGGCGGTGATCATCTGCACGGCAAAAACCAGCGTGGTAGAAGACAGCGTTGTGGCGCAGCCACCGAGCCGTCAAAGCGTTCGTGATGGTCGCTGCTCCTTTATAGTTGGCGAACTTGACAGAGTCCCTTTGGATGCGGAATCCCATGATGGCTGGAGCATCCAGTAGCAGGGTGTCGATATGCGTTCTTCCGGAGAAGCCAAGACAAGCGGAACGGCAATATGATTTGGGAAGTGGTATAATGATGGCGCACGCTCCATTGGCGCCACGTTGCATACCGTCTGCACAAGAGGCAGCAACACGTGGCAGAGAGCGGCGGTGAACATCTGCACGGCGAAAACCAGCGTGTTAGAAGACAGCGTTGTGGCGCAGCCATCGCTCCCACAAAGCGGTCGTGATGGTCGCTGCTGCTTTAGAGTTGGCGAACTTGACACTGTCCCTTTCAATGCAGAATCCCATGATGACTGGAGCATCAGCTAGTAGGATGTCGATATGCGTTCTTCCGGCGAAGCCAAGACAAGCGGAACGGCAATCTGATTTGGGTAGTGGTAGAATGATGGCGCATGCCCCATTGGCGCCACGGTGCATACATTCTGCACAAGAGGCAGCAACACGTGGCAGAGAGCGGCGGAGATCATCTGCACGGCAAAAACCAGCGTGTTAGAAGGCAGCGTTTTGGTGCAGCCACTAAACGCACAAAACAGTCGCGATGGTCGTCTTTTATAGTTGGCGAACTTGACAGTGTCCCTTTAGATACGGAATCCCATGATGTCTGCAGCATCCATTAGTAGGATGTCGATATGCGTTCCTCCGGCGAAGTCAAGACAAGCGGAACGGCAATTTTATTTGGGTTGTGGTAGAATGATGGCGCATGCTCCATTGCAGCCACGATGCATACCGTCTGCACAAGAGGCAGCAACACGTGGCAGAGAGCGGCGGTGATCATCTGCACGGCGAAAACCAGCGTGTTAGAAGACAGCGTTGCGGCGCAGCCACCGAGCCCACAAAGCGGTCGTGATGGTCGCCGCTTCTTTATAGTTGGCGAACTTGACATTGTCCCGTTCGATGCGGAATCCCATGATGGCCGGAGCATCCAATAGTAGGGTGTCGATATGCGTTCCTCCGGTGAAGCCAAGACAAGCGGAGCGGCAATCTTATTTGGGTAGTGGTAGAATAATGGTGTATGCTTTATTGGCGCCACGGTGTATACGGTCTGCACAGGAGGCAGCAACACGTGGCAGAGAGCAGCGGTGATCATCTGCACGGCGAAAAGCAGCGTGTTAGAAGACAGTGTTGTGGCGCAGACACCGAGCCCACAAAGTGGTCGCGTTGGTCGCTGCTCCTTTATAATTGGCGAACTTGACAGTGTCCCTTTCGATGCGGAATTCCATGAGGGCTGGAGCATCCAGTAGTAGGATGTCGATATGCGTTCCTCCGGTGAAACCAAGACAAGCGGAACGGCAATCTTATTTAGGTAGTGGTAGAATGATTGCGCATGCTCTATTGGCGCTACGGTGCATACCGTCTGCACAAGAGGCAGCAACACAACAGGCCCCGCCACGGTGGTCTAGTGGCTAAAGTACTCGGCTGCTGGCCCGCATGTCGCGGGCTCGAATCCCGGCTGCGGCGCTGCTTTTCCGATGGAGGCGGAAACGAAGGAGGCCCGTGTGCTCAGATTTGGGTACACGTTAAAGAACCCCACGTGGTCTAAATTTCCGGAGCCCTCCACTACGGCGTCTCTCATAATCATATGGTGGTTATGGGACGTTAAACCCCCCATATCAATGAAGAGGCAGCAACACGTGGCAGAGAGCGGCGGTGATCATCTGCACGGCGAAAACCAGCGTGTTAGAAGACAGCGTTGTGGTGCAGCCATCCAGCCCACAAAGAGGTCGCGATGGTCGCTGCTCCTTTATAGTTGGCGAACGTAACAGTGTCCCTTTCGATGCGGAATCCCATGATGGCTGGAGCATCGAGTAGCACGGTTTCGATATGCGTTCCTCCAGCGAAGCCAAGACAAGCGGGACGCCAATCTGATTTGGGTAAAGGTAGAATGATGGCGCATGCTCAATGGGCGCCACGGTGCATACCGTCAGCACAAGAGGCACCAACACGTGGCAGAGAGCGGCGGTGATCATCTGCACGGCGAAAAGCAGCGTGTTAGAAGACAGTGTTGTGGCGCAGACACCGAGCCGACAAAGCGGTCGCGTTGCTCGCTGCTCCTTTATAATTGGCGAACTTGACAGTGTCCCTTTCGATGCGGAATCCCATGATCGCAGGAGCATCCAGTAGTAGGATGTCGATATGCGTTCCTCCGGTGAAACCAAGACAAGCGGAGCGGCAATCTGATTTGGGTAGTGGTAGAATGATGGCGCATGCTCTATAGGCGCTACGGTGCATACCGTCTGCACAAGAAGCAGCAACACAACAGGCCCCGCCCCGGTGATCTAGTGGCTAAGGTTTTCGGCTGCTGGCCCGCAGGTCGCGGGTTCGAATCCCGGCTCGGGCGGCTGCATTTCCGATAGAGGCGGAAACGAAGTAGGCCCGTGTGCTCAGATTTGGGTGCTCGTTAAAGAACCCCACGTGGTCTAAATTTCCGGAGCCCTCCACTACGGCGTCTCTCATAATCATATGGTGGTTTTAGGACGTTAAGCCCCACATATCAATCAAGAGACAGCAACACGTGGCAGAGAGCGGTGGTGATCATCTGCACTGGGAAACCAGCGTGTTAGAAGACAGCGTTGAGGCGCAGCCACCAAGCCCACAAAGAGGTCGCGATGGTCATGCTGTTTTATAGTTGACGAACTTGACAGTGTGCCTTTCGATGCGGAATCCCATGATGGCTGGAGCATCCACTAGTAGGATGTCGATAAGCGTTCCTCCGGTGAAGCAAAGACAAGCGGAATGGCAATCTGATTTGGGTAGTGGTAGAATTTTGCGCATGCTCCATTGGCGCCACGGTGCATACCATCTGCACAAGAGGCAGCAAAACGTGGCAGAGAGCGGCGGTGATGATCTGGACGGCGAAAACCAGCGTGTTAGAAGACAGCGTTGTGGCGCAGCAACCGAGCCCACAAAGCAGACACTCTGGTCGCTGCTCCTTTATAGTTGGCAAACTTGACAGTGTCGCTTTGGATGCGGAATCCCATGATGGCTGGAACATCCACTAGTCGATATGCGTTCCTCCGGCGAAGCCAAGACAAGCGTAACGGCAATGTGATTTGGGTAGTGGTAGAATGATGCGCATGCTCCATTGGCACCACTGTGCATACCATCTGCACAAGAGGCAGCAACACGTGGCAGAGAGCGACGGTGATCATCTGCACAGCGAAAACCAGCGTTTTAGAAGACAGCGTTGTGGCGCAGCCACCAAGCCCACAAAGCGGTCGTGATTGTTGCCGCTCCTTTATAGATAGCGAACTTGACAGTGTCCCTTTCGATGCGGAATCCTATGATGGCTGGAGCATCCAATAATAGGGGTGTCGATATGCGTTCTTCCGGCGAAGCGAAGACAAGCGGAACGGCAATCTTATTTGGGTAGTGGTAGAATGATGGCGCATGCCCCATTGGCGCCACGGTGCATACAGTCTGCACAAGAGGCAGCAACACGTGGCAAAGAGCGGCGGTGATCATCTGCACGGCGAAAATCAGCGTGTTAGAAGACAGCGTTTTGGCGCAGCCACCGAGCCCACAAAGACGTCGTGATGGTCGCTGCTCCTTTATAGTTGGTGAACTTAACAGTGTCCCCTTCGATGCGGAATCACATGATGGCTAGAGCATCCAGTAGTAGGAGTCCGATATGCGTTCTTCCGGTGAAGCCAAGACAAGCGGAACGGCAATCTGATTTGGGTAGTGATAGAATGATGGCGCATGCTCCATTGGCGCCACGGTGTATACCGTCTGCACAAGAGGCAGCAACACGTGGCCGAGAGCGGCGGTGATCATCTGCACGGCAAAAACCAGCGTGGTAGAAGACAGCGTTGTGGCGCCGCCACCGAGCCGTCAAAGCGGTCGTGATGGTCGCTGCTCCTTTATAGTTGGCGAACTTGACAGAGTCCCTTTCGATGCGGAATCCCATGATGGCTGGAGCATCCGGTAGCAGGGTGTCGATATGCGTTCCTCCGGCGAAGCCAAGACAAGCGGAATGGCAATCTGATTTGGGTAGTGGTAGAATGATGGCGCATGCTCCATTGGCGCCACGGTGCATACCGTCTGCACAAGAGGCACCAACACGTGGTAGGGAGTGGCGGTGATCATCTGCATGGCGAAAACCAGCGTGTTAGAAGACAGCATTGTGGCGCAGCCACTGAGCCCACAAAGGAGTCGCGATGGTCGCCGCTCCTTTATAGTTGGCGAACTTGACAGTGTCCCTTTATATGCGGAATCACAAGATGGCTAGAGCATCCAGTAGTAGGAGTTCGATATGCGTTCTTCCGGTGAAGCCAAGACAAGCGGAGCGGCAATCCTATTTGCGTAGCGGTAGAATGTTGGTGTATGCTTTATTGGCGACACGGTGTATACCGTCTGCACAAGAGGCAGCAACACGTGGCAGAGAGCGGCGGTGATCATCTGCACGGCGAAAACCAGCGTGTTAGAAGACAGTGTTGTGGCGCAGACACCGAGCTCACAAAGCGGTCGCGTTTGTCGCTGCTCCTTTATAATTGGCGAACTTGACAGTGTCCCTTTCGATGCGGAATCCCATGATGGCTGGAGCATCCAGTCGTAAGAGTTCAACATGCGTTCTTCCGGTGAAGCAGAGACAAGCGGAGTGGCAAGCCAATTTGCGTAGCGGTAGAATGTTGGTGTATGCTTTATTGGCGACACGGTGTATACCGTCTGCACAAGAGGCAGCAACACGTGGCATAGAGCAGCGGTGATCATCTGCACGGCGAAACCAGCGTGTTAGAAGACAGTGTTGTGGCGCAGACACCGAGCTCACAAAGCGGTCGCGTTGGTCGCTGCTCCTTTATAATTGGCGAACTTGACAGTGTCCCTTTCGATGCGGAATCCCATGATGGCTGGAGCATCCAATAGTAGGGTGTCGATATGCGTTCCTCCGGCTAAGCCAAGACAAGCGGAACGGCAATCTTATTTGGGTAGTGGTAGAATGATGGCGCATGCCCCATTGGCACCACGGTGCATACAATCTGAACAAGAGGCAGCAACACGTGGCAGAGAGCGGCGGTGATCATCTGCACGGCGAAAACCAGCGTGTTAGAAGACAGCGTTGCGGCGCAGCCAATGAGCCCACAAAAGAGTCACGATGGTCGCTGCTCCTTTATAGTTGGCGAACTTGACAGTGTCCCTTTAGATACGGAATCCCATGATGGCTGGAGCATCCAATAGTAGGGTGTCGATATGCGTTCCTCCGGCGAAGCCAAGACAAGCGGAACGGTAATCTGATTTGGGTAGTGGTAGAATGATGGTGCATGCTCCATTGGCACCACGGTGCATAACGTCTGCACAAGAGGCAGCAACACGTGGCAGAGAGCGGCGGTGATCATCTGTACGGCGAAAACCAGCGTGTTAGAAGACAGCGTTGTGGTGCAGCCACCGAGCCCACAAAGAGGTCGCGATGGTCGCTGCTCCTTTATAGTTGGCGAACTCAACAGTGTCCCTTTCGATGCGGAATCACATGATGGCTAGAGCCTCCAGTAGTAGGATGTCGATATGCGTTCCTTCGGTGAAACCAGGTCAAGCGGAACGGCAATCCTATTTGGGTAGTGGTAGGATGATGGCGCATGCTTTATTGGCGCCACGGTGCATACCGTCTGCAGAAGAGGCAGCAACACGTGGCAGAGAGCAGCGGTGATAATCTGAACGGCGAAAACCAGCGTGTTAGAAGACAGCGTTGTGGCGCAGCCACCGAGCCCCCAAAGCGCTCGTGATGGTTTCTGCACTTTATAGTTGGCGAACTTGACAGTGTCCCTTTCGATGTGGAATCCCATGATGGCTGGAGCATCCAGTTTCAGGGTGTCGATATGCGTTCCTCCGGCGAAGCCAAGACAAGCGTAACGGCAATCTGATTTGGGTAGTGATAGAATGATGGCGCATGCTTCATTGGCGCCACGGTGTATACCGTCTGCACAAGAGGCAGCAACACGTGGCAGAGAGCGGCGGTGATCATCTGCACGGCAAAAACCAGCGTGGTAGAAGACAGCGTTGTGGCGCAGCCACCGAGCCGTCAAAGCGTTCGTGATGGTCGCTGCTCCTTTATAGTTGGCGAACTTGACAGAGTCCCTTTGGATGCGGAATCCCATTATGGCTGGAGCATCCAGTAGCAGGGTGTCGATATGCGTTCTTCCGGAGAAGCCAAGACAAGCGGAACGGCAATATGATTTGGGAAGTGGTATAATGATGGCGCACGCTCCATTGGCGCCACGTTGCATACCGTCTGCACAAGAGGCAGCAACACGTGGCAGAGAGCGGCGGTGAACATCTGCACGGCGAAAACCAGCGTGTTAGAAGACAGCGTTGTGGCGCAGCCATCGCTCCCACAAAGCGGTCGTGATGGTCGCTGCTGCTTTAGAGTTGGCGAACTTGACACTGTCCCTTTCAATGCAGAATCCCATGATGACTGGAGCATCAGCTAGTAGGATGTCGATATGCGTTCTTCCGGCGAAGCCAAGACAAGCGGAACGGCAATCTGATTTGGGTAGTGGTAGAATGATGGCGCATGCCCCATTGGCGCCACGGTGCATACATTCTGCACAAGAGGCAGCAACACGTGGCAGAGAGCGGCGGTGATCATCTGCACGGCGAAAACCAGCGTGTTAGAAGACAGCGTTGAGGCGCAGCCACCGAGCCCACAAAGCGGTCGTGATGGTCGCCGCTTCTTTATAGTTGGCGAACTTGACATTGTCCCGTTCGATGCGGAATCCCATGATGGCCGGAGCATCCAATAGTAGGGTGTCGATATGCGTTCCTCCGGTGAAGCCAAGACAAGCGGAGCGGCAATCTTATTTGGGTAGTGGTAGAATAATGGTGTATGCTTTATTGGCGCCACGGTGTATACGGTCTGCACAGGAGGCAGCAACACGTGGCAGAGAGCAGCGGTGATCATCTGCACGGCGAAAAGCAGCGTGTTAGAAGACAGTGTTGTGGCGCAGACACTGAGCCCACAAAGTGGTCGCGTTGGTCGCTGCTCCTTTATAATTGGCGAACTTGACAGTGTCCCTTTCGATGCGGAATTCCCTGAGGGCTGGAGCATCCAGTAGTAGGATGTCGATATGCGTTCCTCCGGTGAAACCAAGACAAGCGGAACGGCAATCTTATTTAGGTAGTGGTAGAATGATTGCGCATGCTCTATTGGCGCTACGGTGCATACCGTCTGCACAAGAGGCAGCAACACAACAGGCCCCGCCACGGTGGTCTAGTGGCTAAAGTACTCGGCTGCTGGCCCGCATGTCGCGGGCTCGAATCCCGGCTGCGGCTCTGCTTTTCCGATGGAGGCGGAAACGAAGGAGGCCCGTGTGCTCAGATTTGGGTGCACGTTAAAGAACCCCACGTGGTCTAAATTTCCGGAGCCCTCCACTACGGCGTCTCTCATAATCATATGGTGGTTATGGGACGTTAAACCCCCCATATCAATGAAGAGGCAGCAACACGTGGCAGAGAGCGGCGGTGATCATCTGCACGGCGAAAACCAGCGTGTTAGAAGACAGCGTTGTGGTGCAGCCATCCAGCCCACAAAGAGGTCGCGATGGTCGCTGCTCCTTTATAGTTGTCGAACGTAACAGTGTCCCTTTCGATGCGGAATCCCATGATGGCTGGAGCATCGAGTAGCACGGTTTCGATATGCGTTCCTCCAGCGAAGCCAAGACAAGCGGGATGGCAATCTGATTTGGGTAAAGGTAGAATGATGGCGCATGCTCCATGGGCGCCACGGTGCATACCGTCAGCACAAGAGGCACCAACACGTGGCAGAGAGCGGCGGTGATCATCTGCACGGCGAAAAGCAGCGTGTTAGAAGACAGTGTTGTGGCGCAGACACCGAGCCCACAAAGCGGTCGCGTTGCTCGCTGCTCCTTTATAATTGGCGAACTTGACAGTGTCCCTTTCGATGCGGAATCCCATGATGGCAGGAGCATCCAGTAGTAGGATGTCGATATGCGTTCCTCCGGTGAAACCAAGACAAGCGGAGCGGCAATCTGATTTGGGTAGTGGTAGAATGATGGCGCATGCTCTATAGGCGCTACGGTGCATACCGTCTGCACAAGAAGCAGCAACACAACAGGCCCCGCCCCGGTAATCTAGTGGCTAAGGTTTTCGGCTGCTGGCCCGCAGGTCGCGGGTTCGAATCCCGGTTCGGGCGGCTGCATTTCCGATAGAGGCGGAAACGAAGTAGGCCCGTGTGCTCAGATTTGGGTGCTCGTTAAAGAACCCCACGTGGTCTAAATTTCCGGAGCCCTCCACTACGGCGTCTCTCATAATCATATGGTGGTTTTAGGACGTTAAACCCCACATATCAATCGAGAGACAGCAACACGTGGCAGAGAGCGGTGGTGATCATCTGCACTGGGAAACCAGCGTGTTAGAAGACAGCGTTGTGGCGCAGCCACCGAGCCCAAAAAGCGGTCGTGATGGTTGCCGCTCCTTTAGAGTTGGCGAACTTGAGAGTGTCCCTTTCGATGCGGAATCCTATGATGGCTGGAGCATCCAATAGTAGGGTGTCGATATGCGTTCCTCCGGCTAAGCCAAGACAAGCGGAACGGCAATCTTATTTGGGTAGTGGTAGAATGATGGCGCATGCCCTATTGGCGCCACGGTGCATACAATCTGCACAAGAGGCTGCAACACGTGGCAGAGAGCGGCGGTGATCATCTGCACGGCGAAAACCAGCGTGTTAGAATACAGCGTTGCGGCGCAGCCACTGAGCCCACAAAACAGTCGCGATGGTTGCTGCTCCTTTGTAGTTGGCGAACTTGACAGTTTCTCTTTAGATACGGAATCCCATGATGGCTGGAGCATCCAATAGTAGGGTGTCGATATGCGTTCCTCCGGTGGGACCAAGACAAGCGGAACGGCAATCTTGATTGGGTAGTGGTAGAGTGATAGCGCATGCCCAATTGGCGCCACGGTGCATATAGTCTGCACAAGAGGCAGCAACACGTGGCAGAGAGCGGCGGTGATCATCTGTACGGCGAAAACCAGCGTGTTAGAAGACAGCGTTGTGGTGCAGCCACCGAGCCCACAAAGAGGTCGCGATGGTCGCTGCTCCTTTATAGTTGGCGAACTCAACAGTGTCCCTTTCGATGCGGAATCACATGATGGCTAGAGCCTCCAGTAGTAGGATGTCGATATGCGTTCCTTCGGTGAAACCAGGTCAAGCGGAACGGCAATCCTATTTGGGTAGTGGTAGGATGATGGCGCATGCTTTATTGGCGCCACGGTGCATACCGTCTGCAGAAGAGGCAGCAACACGTGGCAGAGAGCAGCGGTGATAATCTGAACGGCGAAAACCAGCGTGTTAGAAGACAGCGTTGTGGCGCAGCCACCGAGCCCCCAAAGCGCTCGTGATGGTTTCTGCACTTTATAGTTGGCGAACTTGACAGTGTCCCTTTCGATGTGGAATCCCATGATGGCTGGAGCATCCAGTTTCAGGGTGTCGATATGCGTTCCTCCGGCGAAGCCAAGACAAGCGTAACGGCAATCTGATTTGGGTAGTGATAGAATGATGGCGCATGCTCCATTGGCGCCACGGTGTATACCGTCTGCACAAGAGGCAGCAACACGTGGCAGAGAGCGGCGGTGATCATCTGCACGGCAAAAACCAGCGTGGTAGAAGACAGCGTTGTGGCGCAGCCACCGAGCCGTCAAAGCGTTCGTGATGGTCGCTGCTCCTTTATAGTTGGCGAACTTGACAGAGTCCCTTTGGATGCGGAATCCCATGATGGCTGGAGCATCCAGTAGCAGGGTGTCGATATGCGTTCTTCCGGAGAAGCCAAGACAAGCGGAACGGCAATATGATTTGGGAAGTGGTATAATGATGGCGCACGCTCCATTGGCGCCACGTTGCATACCGTCTGCACAAGAGGCAGCAACACGTGGCAGAGAGCGGCGGTGAACATCTGCACGGCGAAAACCAGCGTGTTAGAAGACAGCGTTGTGGCGCAGCCATCGCTCCCACAAAGCGGTCGTGATGGTCGCTGCTGCTTTAGAGTTGGCGAACTTGACACTGTCCCTTTCAATGCAGAATCCCATGATGACTGGAGCATCAGCTAGTAGGATGTCGATATGCGTTCTTCCGGCGAAGCCAAGACAAGCGGAACGGCAATCTGATTTGGGTAGTGGTAGAATGATGGCGCATGCCCCATTGGCGCCACGGTGCATACATTCTGCACAAGAGGCAGCAACACGTGGCAGAGAGCGACGGAGATCATCTGCACGGCAAAAACCAGCGTGTTAGAAGGCAGCGTTGTGGTGCAGCCACTGAGCGCACAAAACAGTCGCGATGGTCGTCTTTTATAGTTGGCGAACTTGACAGTGTCCCTTTAGATACGGAATCTCATGATGTCTGCAGCATCCATTAGTAGGATGTCGATATGCGTTCCTCCGGCGAAGTCAAGACAAGCGGAACGGCAATCTTATTTGGGTTGTGGTAGAATGATGGCGCATGCTCCATTGCAGCCACGATGCATACCGTCTGCACAAGAGGCAGCAACACGTGGCCGAGAGCGGCGGTGATCATCTGCACGGCGAAAACCAGCGTGTTAGAAGACAGCGTTGCGGCGCAGTTACCGAGCCCACAAAGCGGTCGTGATGGTCGCCGCTTCTTTATAGATGGCGAACTTGACATTGTCCCGTTCGCGGCGGAATCCCATGATGGCCGGAGCATCCAATAGTAGGGTGTCGATATGCGTTCCTCCGGTGAAGCCAAGACAAGCGGAGCGGCAATCTTATTTGGGTAGTGGTAGAATAATGGTGTATGCTTTATTGGCGCCACGGTGTATACGGTCTGCACAGGAGGCAGCAACACGTGGCAGAGAGCAGCGGTGATCATCTGCACGGCGAAAAGCAGCGTGTTAGAAGACAGTGTTGTGGCGCAGACACCGAGCCCACAAAGTGGTCGCGTTGGTCGCTGCTCCTTTAAAATTGGCGAACTTGACAGTGTCCCTTTCGATGCGGAATTCCATGAGGGCTGGAGCATCCAGTAGTAGGATGTCGATATGCGTTCCTCCGGTGAAACCAAGACAAGCGGAACGGCAATCTTATTTAGGTAGTGGTAGAATGATTGCGCATGCTCTATTGGCGCTACGGTGCATACCGTCTGCACAAGAGGCAGCAACACAACAGGCCCCGTCACGGTGGTCTAGTGGCTAAAGTACTCGGCTGCTGGCCCGCATGTCGCGGGCTCGAATCCCGGCTGCGGCGCTGCTTTTCCGATGGAGGCGGAAACGAAGGAGGCCCGTGTGCTCAGATTTGGGTGCACGTTAAAGAACCCCACGTGGTCTAAATTTCCGGAGCCCTCCACTACGGCGTCTCTCATAATCATATGGTGGTTATGGGACGTTAAACCCCCCATATCAATGAAGAGGCAGCAACACGTGGCAGAGAGCGGCGGTGATCATCTGTACGGCGAAAACCAGCGTGTTAGAAGACAGCGTTGTGGTGCAGCCATCCAGCCCACAAAGAGGTCGCGATGGTCGCTGCTCCTTTATAGTTGGCGAACGTAACAGTGTCCCTTTCGATGCGGAATCCCATGATGGCTGGAGCATCGAGTAGCACGGTTTCGATATGCGTTCCTCCAGCGAAGCCAAGACAAGCGGGATGGCAATCTGATTTGGGTAAAGGTAGAATGATGGCGCATGCTCCATGGGCGCCACGGTGCATACCGTCAGCACAAGAGGCACCAACACGTGGCAGAGAGCGGCGGTGATCATCTGCACGGCAAAAACCAGCGTGGTAGAAGACAGCGTTGTGGCGCAGCCACCGAGCCGTCAAAGCGTTCGTGATGGTCGCTGCTCCTTTATAGTTGGCGAACTTGACAGAGTCCCTTTGGATGCGGAATCCCATGATGGCTGGAGCATCCAGTAGCAGGGTGTCGATATGCGTTCTTCCGGAGAAGCCAAGACAAGCGGAACGGCAATATGATTTGGGAAGTGGTATAATGATGGCGCACGCTCCATTGGCGCCACGTTGCATACCGTCTGCACAAGAGGCAGCAACACGTGGCAGAGAGCGGCGGTGAACATCTGCACGGCGAAAACCAGCGTGTTAGAAGACAGCGTTGTGGCGCAGCCATCGCTCCCACAAAGCGGTCGTGATGGTCGCTGCTGCTTTAGAGTTGGCGAACTTGACACTGTCCCTTTCAATGCAGAATCCCATGATGACTGGAGCATCAGCTAGTAGGATGTCGATATGCGTTCTTCCGGCGAAGCCAAGACAAGCGGAACGGCAATCTGATTTGGGTAGTGGTAGAATGATGGCGCATGCCCCATTGGCGCCACGGTGCATACATTCTGCACAAGAGGCAGCAACACGTGGCAGAGAGCGACGGAGATCATCTGCACGGCAAAAACCAGCGTGTTAGAAGGCAGCGTTGTGGTGCAGCCACTGAGCGCACAAAACAGTCGCGATGGTCGTCTTTTATAGTTGGCGAACTTGACAGTGTCCCTTTAGATACGGAATCCCATGATGTCTGCAGCATCCATTAGTAGGATGTCGATATGCGTTCCTCCGGCGAAGTCAAGACAAGCGGAACGGCAATCTTATTTGGGTTGTGGTAGAATGATGGCGCATGCTCCATTGCAGCCACGATGCATACCGTCTGCACAAGAGGCAGCAACACGTGGCCGAGAGCGGCGGTGATCATCTGCACGGCGAAAACCAGCGTGTTAGAAGACAGCGTTGCGGCGCAGTTACCGAGCCCACAAAGCGGTCGTGATGGTCGCCGCTTCTTTATAGATGGCGAACTTGACATTGTCCCGTTCGATGCGGAATCCCATGATGGCCGGAGCATCCAATAGTAGGGTGTCGATATGCGTTCCTCCGGTGAAGCCAAGACAAGCGGAGCGGCAATCTTATTTGGGTAGTGGTAGAATAATGGTGTATGCTTTATTGGCGCCACGGTGTATACGGTCTGCACAGGAGGCAGCAACACGTGGCAGAGAGCAGCGGTGATCATCTGCACGGCGAAAAGCAGCGTGTTAGAAGACAGTGTTGTGGCGCAGACACCGAGCCCACAAAGTGGTCGCGTTGGTCGCTGCTCCTTTATAATTGGCGAACTTGACAGTGTCCCTTTCGATGCGGAATTCCATGAGGGCTGGAGCATCCAGTAGTAGGATGTCGATATGTGTTCCTCCGGTGAAACCAAGACAAGCGGAACGGCAATCTTATTTAGGTAGTGGTAGAATGATTGCGCATGCTCTATTGGCGCTACGGTGCATACCGTCTGCACAAGAGGCAGCAACACAACAGGCCCCGTCACGGTGGTCTAGTGGCTAAAGTACTCGGCTGCTGGCCCGCATGTCGCGGGCTCGAATCCCGGCTGCGGCGCTGCTTTTCCGATGGAGGCGGAAACGAAGGAGGCCCGTGTGCTCAGATTTGGGTGCACGTTAAAGAACCCCACGTGGTCTATATTTCCGGAGCCCTCCACTACGGCGTCTCTCATAATCATATGGTGGTTATGGGACGTTAAACCCCCCATATCAATGAAGAGGCAGCAACACGTGGCAGAGAGCGGCGGTGATCATCTGTACGGCGAAAACCAGCGTGTTAGAAGACAGCGTTGTGGTGCAGCCATCCAGCCCACAAAGAGGTCGCGATGGTCGCTGCTCCTTTATAGTTGGCGAACGTAACAGTGTCCCTTTCGATGCGGAATCCCATGATGGCTGGAGCATCGAGTAGCACGGTTTCGATATGCGTTCCTCCAGCGAAGCCAAGACAAGCGGGATGGCAATCTGATTTGGGTAAAGGTAGAATGATGGCGCATGCTCCATGGGCGCCACGGTGCATACCGTCAGCACAAGAGGCACCAACACGTGGCAGAGAGCGGCGGTGATCATCTGCACGGCGAAAAGCAGCGTGTTAGAAGACAGTGTTGTGGCGCAAACACCGAGCCGACAAAGCGGTCGCGTTGCTCGCTGCTCCTTTATAATTGGCGAACTTGACAGTGTCCCTTTCGATGCGGAATCCCATGATGGCAGGAGCATCCAGTCGTAGGATGTCGATATGCGTTCCTCCGGTGAAACCAAGACAAGCGGAGCGGCAATCTGATTTGGGTAGTGGTAGAATGATGGCGCATGCTCTATTGGCGCTACGGTGCATACCGTCTGCACAAGAAGCAGCAACACAACAGGCCCCGCCCCGGTGATCTAGTGGCTAAGGTTTTCAGCTGCTGGCCCGCAGGTCGCGGGTTCGAATCCCGGTTCGGGCGGCTGCATTTCCGATAGAGGCGGAAACGAAGTAGGCCCGTGTGCTCAGATTTGGGTGCTCGTTAAAGAACCCCACGTGGTCTAAATTTCCGGAGCCCTCCACTACGGCGTCTCTCATAATCATATGGTGGTTTTAGGACGTTAAGCCCCACATATCAATCAAGAGACAGCAACACGTGGCAGAGAGCGGTGGTGATCATCTGCACTGGGAAACCAGCGTGTTAGAAGACAGCGTTGAGGCGCAGCCACAAAGCCCACAAAGAGGTCGCGATGGTCATGCTGTTTTATAGTTGACGAACTTGACAGTGTGCCTTTCGATGCGGAATCCCATGATGGCTGGAGCATCCACTAGTAGGATGTCGATAAGCGTTCCTCCGGTGAAGCAAAGACAAGCGGAATGGCAATCTGATTTGGGTAGTGGTAGAATTTTGCGCATGCTCCATTGGCGCCACGGTGCATACCATCTGCACAAGAGGCAGCAAAACGTGGCAGAGAGCGGCGGTGATGATCTGGACGGCGAAAACCAGCGTGTTAGAAGACAGCGTTGTGGCGCAGCAACCGAGCCCACAAAGCAGACACTCTGGTCGCTGCTCCTTTATAGTTGGCAAACTTGACAGTGTCGCTTTGGATGCGGAATCCCATGATGGCTGGAACATCCACTAGTCGATATGCGTTCCTCCGGCGAAGCCAAGACAAGCGTAACGGCAATCTGATTTGGGTAGTGGTAGAATGATGCGCATGCTCCATTGGCACCACTGTGCATACCATCTGCACAAGAGGCAGCAACACGTGGCAGAGAGCGGCGGTGATCATCTGCACGGCGAAAACCAGCGTTTTAGAAGACAGCGTTGTGGCGCAGCCACCAAGCCCACAAAGCGGTCGTGATTGTTGCCGCTCCTTTATAGATAGCGAACTTGACAGTGTCCCTTTCGATGCGGAATCCTATGATGGCTGGAGCATCCAATAATAGGGGTGTCGATATGCGTTCTTCCGGCGAAGCGAAGACAAGCGGAACGGCAATCTTATTTGGGTAGTGGTAGAATGATGGCGCATGCCCCATTGGCGCCACGGTGCATACAGTCTGCACAAGAGGCAGCAACACGTGGCAAAGAGCGGCGGTGATCATCTGCACGGCGAAAATCAGCGTGTTAGAAGACAGCGTTTTGGCGCAGCCACCGAGCCCACAAAGACGTCGTGATGGTCGCTGCTCCTTTATAGTTGGTGAACTTAACAGTGTCCCCTTCGATGCGGAATCACATGATGGCTAGAGCATCCAGTAGTAGGAGTCCGATATGCGTTCTTCCGGTGAAGCCAAGACAAGCGGAACGGCAATCTGATTTGGGTAGTGATAGAATGATGGCGCATGCTCCATTGGCGCCACGGTGTATACCGTCTGCACAAGAGGCAGCAACACGTGGCCGAGAGCGGCGGTGATCATCTGCACGGCAAAAACCAGCGTGGTAGAAGACAGCGTTGTGGCGCCGCCACCGAGCCGTCAAAGCGGTCGTGATGGTCGCTGCTCCTTTATAGTTGGCGAACTTGACAGAGTCCCTTTCGATGCGGAATCCCATGATGGCTGGAGCATCCAGTAGCAGGGTGTCGATATGCGTTCCTCCGGCGAAGCCAAGACAAGCGGAACGGTAATCTGATTTGGGTAGTGGTAGAATGATGGTGCAAGCTCCATTGGCGCCACGGTGCATAACGTCTGCACAAGAGGCAGCAACACATGGCAGAGAGCGGCGGTGATCATCTGCACGGCGAAAACCAGCGTGTTAGAAGACAGCGTTGTGGTGCAGCCACCGAGCCCACAAAGTGGTCGTGATGGTCGCTGCTCTTTTATAGTTGGCGAACTTGACAGTGTCCCTTTAGATACGGAATCCCATGATGGCTTGAGCATCCAATAGTAGGGTGTCGATATGCGTTCCTCCGGCGAGGCCAAGACAAGCGGAACGGCAATCTTATTTGGGTAGTGGTAGAATGATAGCGCATGCCCAATTGGCGCCACGGTGCATACCGTCTGCACAAGAGGCAGCAACACGTGGCAGAGAGCGGCGGTGATCATCTGCACGGCGAAAACCAGCGTGTTAGAAGACAGCGTTGCGGCGCAGCCACCGAGCCCACAAAGCGGTCGTGATGGTCGCCGCTTCTTTATAGTTGGCGAACTTGACATTGTCCCGTTCGATGCGGAATCCCATGATGGCCGGAGCATCCAATAGTAGGGTGTCGATATGCGTTCCTCCGGTGAAGCCAAGACAAGCGGAGCGGCAATCTTATTTGGGTAGTGGTAGAATAATGGTGTATGCTTTATTGGCGCCACGGTGTATACGGTCTGCACAGGAGGCAGCAACACGTGGCAGAGAGCAGCGGTGATCATCTGCACGGCGAAAAGCAGCGTGTTAGAAGACAGTGTTGTGGCGCAGACACCGAGCCCACAAAGTGGTCGCGTTGGTCGCTGCTCCTTTATAATTGGCGAACTTGACAGTGTCCCTTTCGATGCGGAATTCCATGAGGGCTGGAGCATCCAGTAGTAGGATGTCGATATGCGTTCCTCCGGTGAAACCAAGACAAGCGGAACGGCAATCTTATTTAGGTAGTGGTAGAATGATTGCGCATGCTCTATTGGCGCTACGGTGCATACCGTCTGCACAAGAGGCAGCAACACAACAGGCCCCGCCACGGTGGTCTAGTGGCTAAAGTACTCGGCTGCTGGCCCGCATGTCGCGGGCTCGAATCCCGGCTGCGGCGCTGCTTTTCCGATGGAGGCGGAAACGAAGGAGGCCCGTGTGCTCAGATTTGGGTGCACGTTAAAGAACCCCACGTGGTCTAAATTTCCGGAGCCCTCCACTACGGCGTCTCTCATAATCATATGGTGGTTATGGGACGTTAAACCCCCCATATCAATGAAGAGGCAGCAACACGTGGCAGAGAGCGGCGGTGATCATCTGCACGGCGAAAACCAGCGTGTTAGAAGACAGCGTTGTGGTGCAGCCATCCAGCCCACAAAGAGGTCGCGATGGTCGCTGCTCCTTTATAGTTGGCGAACGTAACAGTGTCCCTTTCGATGCGGAATCCCATGATGGCTGGAGCATCGAGTAGCACGGTTTCGATATGCGTTCCTCCAGCGAAGCCAAGACAAGCGGGATGGCAATCTGATTTGGGTAAAGGTAGAATGATGGCGCATGCTCCATGGGCGCCACGGTGCATACCGTCAGCACAAGAGGCACCAACACGTGGCAGAGAGCGGCGGTGATGATCTGCACGGCGAAAAGCAGCGTGTTAGAAGACAGTGTTGTGGCGCAGACACCGAGCCGACAAAGCGGTCGCGTTGCTCGCTGCTCCTTTATAATTGGCGAACTTGACAGTGTCCCTTTCGATGCGGAATCCCATGATGGCAGGAGCATCCAGTAGTAGGATGTCGATATGCGTTCCTCCGGTGAAACCAAGACAAGCGGAGCGGCAATCTGATTTGGGTAGTGGTAGAATGATGGCGCATGCTCTATTGGCGCTACGGTGCATACCGTCTGCACAAGAAGCAGCAACACAACAGGCCCCGCCCCGGTGATCTAGTGGCTAAGGTTTTCGGCTGCTGGCCCGCAGGTCGCGGGTTCGAATCCCGGCTGGGGCGGCTGCATTTCCGATAGAGGCGGAAACGAAGTAGGCCCGTGTGCTCAGATTTGGGTGCTCGTTAAAGAACCCCACGTGGTCTAAATTTCCGGAGCCCTCCACTACGGCGTCTCTCATAATCATATGGTGGTTTTAGGACGTTAAACCCCACATATCAATCAAGAGACAGACACACGTGGCAGAGAGCGGTGGTGATTATCTGCACTGGGAAACCAGCGTGTTAGAAGACAGCGTTGAGGCGCAGCCACCAAGCCCACAAAGAGGTCGCGATGGTCATGCTGTTTTATAGTTGGCGAACTTGACAGTGTGCCTTTCGATGCGGAATCCCATGATGGCTTGAGCATCCACTAGTAGGATGTCGATAAGCGTGCCTCCGGCGAAGCAAAGACAAGCGGAATGGCAATCTGATTTGGGTAGTGGTAGAATTTTGCGCATGCTCCATTGGTGCCACGGTGCATACCATCTGCACAAGAGGCAGCAAAACGTGGCAGAGAGCGGCGGTGATGATCTGGACGGCGAAAACCAGCGTGTTAGAAGACAGCGTTGTGGCGCAGCAACCGAGCCCACAAAGCAGACACTCTGGTCGCTGCTCCTTTATAGTTGGCAAACTTGACAGTGTCGCTTTGGATGCGGAATCCCATGATGGCTGGAACATCCACTAGTCGATATGCGTTCCTCCGGCGAAGCCAAGACAAGCGTAACGGCAATCTGATTTGGGTAGTGGTAGAATGATGCGCATGCTCCATTGGCACCACTGTGCATACCATCTGCACAAGAGGCAGCAACACGTGGCAGAGAGCGGCGGTGATCATCTGCACGGCGAAAACCAGCGTTTTAGAAGACAGCGTTGTGGCGCAGCCACCAAGCCCACAAAGCGGTCGTGATTGTTGCCGCTCCTTTATAGATAGCGAACTTGACAGTGTCCCTTTCGATGCGGAATCCTATGATGGCTGGAGCATCCAATAATAGGGGTGTCGATATGCGTTCTTCCGGCGAAGCGAAGACAAGCGGAACGGCAATCTTATTTGGGTAGTGGTAGAATGATGGCGCATGCCCCATTGGCGCCACGGTGCATACAGTCTGCACAAGAGGCAGCAACACGTGGCAAAGAGCGGCGGTGATCATCTGCACGGCGAAAATCAGCGTGTTAGAAGACAGCGTTTTGGCGCAGCCACCGAGCCCACAAAGACGTCGTGATGGTCGCTGCTCCTTTATAGTTGGTGAACTTAACAGTGTCCCCTTCGATGCGGAATCACATGATGGCTAGAGCATCCAGTAGTAGGAGTCCGATATGCGTTCTTCCGGTGAAGCCAAGACAAGCGGAACGGCAATCTGATTTGGGTAGTGATAGAATGATGGCGCATGCTCCATTGGCGCCACGGTGTATACCGTCTGCACAAGAGGCAGCAACACGTGGCCGAGAGCGGCGGTGATCATCTGCACGGCAAAAACCAGCGTGGTAGAAGACAGCGTTGTGGCGCCGCCACCGAGCCGTCAAAGCGGTCGTGATGGTCGCTGCTCCTTTATAGTTGGCGAACTTGACAGAGTCCCTTTCGATGCGGAATCCCATGATGGCTGGAGCATCCAGTAGCAGGGTGTCGATATGCGTTCCTCCGGCGAAGCCAAGACAAGCGGAATGGCAATCTTATTGGGGTAGTGGTAGAATGATGGCGCATGCTCCATTGCCGCCACGGTGCATACCGTCTGCACAAGAGGCAGCAATAAGTGGCAGAGAGCGGCGGTGATCATCTACACGGCGAAAACCAGCGTGTTAGAAGACAACGTCATGGCGCAGCCACCGAAGCCACAAAGTGGTCGTGATGGTCGCCGCTCCTTTATAGTTGGCGTACTTGACAGTGTCCCTTTAGATGCGGAATCCCATGATGGCTGGAGCATCCTCCAGTGGGATGTCGATATGCGTTCCTCCGGCGAAGCCAAGACAAGCGGAACGGTAATCTGATTTGGGTAGTGGTAGAATGATGGTGCAAGCTCCATTGGCGCCACGGTGCATAACGTCTGCACAAGAGGCAGCAACACATGGCAGAGAGCGGCGGTGATCACCTGCACGGCGAAAACCAGCGTGTTAGAAGACAGCGTTGTGGTGCAGCCACCGAGCCCACAAAGTGGTCGTGATGGTCGCTGCTCTTTTATAGTTGGCGAACTTGACAGTGTCCCTTTAGATACGGAATCCCATGATGGCTGGAGCATCCAATAGTAGGGTGTCGATATGCGTTCCTCCGACGAGGCCAAGACAAGCGGAACGGCAATCTTATTTGGGTAGTGGTAGAATGATAGCGCATGCCCAATTGGCGCCACGGTGCATACAGTCTGCACAAGAGGCAGCAACACATGGCAGAGAGCGGCGGTGATCATCTGTATGGCGAAAACCAGCGTGTTAGAAGACAGCGTTGTGGTGCAGCCACCGAGCCCACAAAGAGGTCGCGATGGTCGCTGCTCCTTTATAGTTGGTGAACTTAACAGTGTCCCTTTCGATGCGGAATCACATGATGGCTAGAGCATCCAGTAGTAGGAGTTCGATATGCGTTCTTCCGGTGAAGCCAAGACAAGCGGAGCGGCAATCCTATTTGCGTAGCGGTAGAATGTTGGTGTATGCTTTATTGGCGACACGGTGTATACCGTCTGCACAAGAGGCAGCAACACGTGGCAGAGAGCGGCGGTGATCATCTGCACGGCGAAAACCAGCGTGTTAGAAGACAGTGTTGTGGCGCAGACACCGAGCTCACAAAGCGGTCGCGTTTGTCGCTGCTCCTTTATAATTGGCGAACTTGACAGTGTCCCTTTCGATGCGGAATCCCATGATGGCTTGAGCATCCAGTAGTAAGAGTTCAATATGCGTTCTTCCGGTGAAGCCAAGACAAGCGGAGCGGCAAGCCAATTTGCGTAGCGGTAGAATGTTGGTGTATGCTTTATTGGCGACACGGTGTATACCGTCTGCACAAGAGGCAGCAACACGTGGCATAGAGCAGCGGTGATCATCTGCACGGCGAAACCAGCGTGTTAGAAGACAGTGTTGTGGCGCAGACAACGAGCTCACAAAGCGGTCGCGTTGGTCGCTGCTCCTTTATAATTGGCGAACTTGACAGTGTCCCTTTCGATGCGGAATCCCATGATGGCTGGAGCATCCAATAGTAGGGTGTCGATATGCGTTCCTCCGGCTAAGCCAAGACAAGCGGAACGGCAATCTTATTTGGGTAGTGGTAGAATGATGGCGCATGCCGCATTGGCGCCACGGTGCATACAATCTGAACAAGAGGCAGCAACACGTGGCAGAGAGCGGCGGTGATCATCTGCACGGCGAAAACCAGCGTGTTAGAAGACAGCGTTGCGGCGCAGCCAATGAGCCCACAAAACAGTCGCGATGGTCGCTGCTCCTTTATAGTTGGCGAACTTGACAGTGTCCCTTTAGATACGGAATCCCATGATGGCTGGAGCATCCAATAGTAGGGTGTCGATATGCGTTCCTCCGGCGAAGCCAAGACAAGCGGAACGGTAATCTGATTTGGGTAGTGGTAGAATGATGGTGCATGCTCCATTGGCACCACGGTGCATAACGTCTGCACAAGAGGCAGCAACACGTGGCAGAGTGCGGCGGTGATCATCTGCACGGCGAAAACCAGCGTGTTAGAAGACAGCGTTGTGGCGCAGCCATCGATCCCACAAAGCGGTCGTGATGGTCGCTGCTGCTTTATAGTTGGCGAACTTGACAGTGTCCCTTTCAGTGCGGAATCCCATGATGACTGGAGCATTCACTAGTAGGATGTCGATATGCGTTTTCCGGCGAAGCCAAGACAAGCGGCACGGCAATCTGATTTGGGTAGTGGTAGAATGATGGTGCAAGCTCCATTGGCGCCACGGTGCATACAATCTGAACAAGAGGCAGCAACACGTGGCATAGAGCGGCGGTGATCATCTGCGCGGCGAAAACCAGCGTGTTAGAAGACAGCGTTGCGGCGCAGCCAATGAGCCCACAAAACAGTCGCGATGGTCGCTGCTCCTTTATAGTTGGCGAACTTGACAATGTCCCTTTAGATACGGAATCCCATGATGGCTGGAGCATCCAATAGTAGAGTGTCGATATGCGTTCCTCCGGCGAAGCCAAGACAAGCGGAACGGTAATCTGATTTGGGTAGTGGTAGAATGATGGTGCATGCTCCATTGGCACCACGGTGCATAACGTCTGCACAAGAGGCAGCAACACGTGGCAGAGAGCGGCGGTGATCATCTGCACGGCAAAAACCAGCGTCCTAGAAGACAGCGTTGTGGCGCAGCCATCGATCCCACAAAGCGGTCGTGATGGTCGCCGCTCCTCTATAGTTGGCGTACTTGACAGTGTCCCTTTAGATGCGGAATCCCATGATGACTGGAGCATTCACTAGTAGGATGTCGATATGCGTTCTTCCGGCGAAGCCAAGACGAGCGGAACGGCAATATGATTTGGGAAGTGGTTAATGATGGCGCATGCTCCATTGGCGCCACGTTGCATACCGTCTGCACAAGAGGCAGCAAAACGTGGCAGAGAGCGGCGGTGATCATCTGCACGGCAAAAACCAGCGTGTTAGAAGACAGCGTTGTGGCGCAACCACGGAGCCCACAAAGTGGTCGTGATGGTCGCTGCTCTTTTATAGTTGGCGAACTTGACAGTGTCCCTTTAGATACGGAATCCCATGATGACTGGAGCATCCAATAGTAGGGTGTCGATATGCGTTCCTCCGGCGAGGCCATGACAAGCGGAACGGCAACCTTATTTGGGTAGTGGTAGAAAGATAGCGCATGCCCAATTGGTGCCACGGTGCATACAGTCTGCACAAGAGGCAGCAACACGTGGCAGAGAGCGGCGGTGATCATCTGTACGGCGAAAACCAGCGTGTTAGAAGACAGCGTTGTGGTGCAGCCACCGAGCCCACAAAGAGGTCGTGATGGTCGCCGCTCCTCTATAGTTGGCGTACTTGACAGTGTCCCTTTAGATGCGGAATCCCATGATGGCTGGAGCATCCAGTAGTAGGTTGTCGATATGCGTTCCTTCGGTGAAACCAAGTCAAGCGGAACGGCAATCTTATTTGAGTAGTGGTAGGATGATGGCGCATGCTTTATTGGCGCCACGATGCATACCGTCTGCAGAAGAGGCACCAACACGTGGTAGAGAGTGGCGGTGATCATCTGCATGGCGAAACCAGCGTGTTAGAAAACAGCGTTGTGGCGCAGCCACTGAGCCCACAAAGTGGTCGTGATGGTCGCTGCTCTTTTATAGTTGGCGAACTTGACAGTGTCCCTTTAGATACGGAATCCCATGATGGCTGGAGCATCCAATAGTAGGGTGTCGATATGCGTTCCTCCGGCGAGGCCATGACAAGCGGAACGGCAATCTTATTTGGGTAGTGGTAGAATGATAGCGCATGCCCAATTGGTGCCACGGTGCATACAGTCTGCACAAGAGGCAGCAACACGTGGCAGAGAGCGGCGGTGATCATCTGCACGGCAAAAACCAGCGTGTTAGAAGACAGCGTTGTGGCGCTGCCACCGAGCCCACAAAGCGGTCACGATGGTCGCCGCTCCTTTATAATTGGCGTACTTGACAGTGTCCCTTTAGATGCGGAATCCCATGATGTCTGGAGCATCTACTAGTAGGATGTCGATATGCGTTCTTCCGGCGAAGCCAAGACAAGCGGAACGGCAATATAATTTGGGAAGTGGTATAATGATGGCGCATGCTCCATTGGCGCCACGTTGCATACCGTCTGCACAAGAGGCAGCAACACGCGGCAGAGAGCGGCAGTGAATATCTGCACGGCGAAAACCAGCGTGTTAGAAGACAGCGTTGTGGCGCAGCCATCGATCCCACAAAGCGGTCGTGATGGTCGTTGCTGCTTTATAGTTGGCGAACTTGACAGTGTCCCTTTCAATGCGGAATCCCATGATGGCTGGAGCATCCAGTATTAGGATGTCGATATGCGTTCCTCCGGTAAAGCCAAGATAAGCTGAGCGGCAATCTTATTTGGGTAGTGGTAGAATCATGGCGCATGATCCATTGGCGCCACGGTGCATACAGTCTGCACAAGAGGCAGCAACACGTGGCAGAGAGCGGCGGTGATCATCTGCACGGCGAAAACCAGCGTGTTAGAAGACAGCGTTGTGGTGCAGCCACCGAGCCCACAATGCGGTCGCGATGGTCGCTGCTACACTATAGTTGGCGAACTTGAAAGTGTCCCTTTCGATGCGGAATTACATGATGGCTGGAGCATCCAGTAGTAGGATGTCGATATGCGTTCCTCCGGTGAAGCCAAAACAAGCTGAGCAGCACTCTTATTTGGGTAGTGGTAGAATGATGGCGCATGCTTTATTGGCGCCACAGTGCATACAATCTGCACAAGAGGCAGCAACACATGGCAGAGAGCGGCGGTGATCATCTGCACGGCGAAAACCAGCGTGTTAGAAGACAGCGTTGCGGCGCAGCCACTGAGCCCACAAAACAGTCGCAATGGTCGCTGCTCCTTTATAGTTGGCGAACTTGACAGTGTCCCTTTAGATACGGAATCCCATGATAGCTGGAGCATCCAATCGTAGGGTGTCGATATGCGTTCCTTTTGCGAAGCCAAGACAAGCGGAACGGCAATCTTATTTGGGTAGTGGTAGAATGATAGCGCATGCCCAATTGGCACCACGGTGCATACCGTCTGCACAAGAGGCAGCAACACGTGGCAGAGAGCGGCCGTGATCATCTGCACGGCAAAAACCAGCGGGGTAGAAGACAGCGTTGTGGCGCAGCCACCGAGCCCACAAAGTGGTCCTGATGGTCGCTGCTCTTTT
Organism: Rhipicephalus microplus; assembly: GCF_043290135.1. Lineage (NCBI taxonomy): Eukaryota > Metazoa > Arthropoda > Arachnida > Ixodida > Ixodidae > Rhipicephalus > Rhipicephalus microplus. The sequence continues at coordinate 14,891,680 of NW_027464587.1, read as the reverse complement.
ATAGTTGGCGAACTTGACAGAGTCCCTTTCGATGCGGAATCCCATGATGGCTGGAGCATCCAGTAGCAGGGTTTCGATATGCGTTCCTCCGGCGAAGCCAAGACAAGGGGAATGGCAATCTGATTTGGGTAGAGATAGAATATTGGCGCATGCTCCATATGCGCCACGGTGCATACCGTCTGCACAAGAGGCACCAACACGTGGTAGAGAGTGGCGGTGATCATCTGCATGGCGAAACCAGCGTGTTAGAAAACAGCGTTGTGGCGCAGCCACTGAGCCCACAAAGGAGTCGCGATGGTCGCTGCTCCTTTATAGTTGGCGAACTTGACAGTGTCCCTTTATATGCGGTATCTTATGATGGCTGGAGCATCCACTAGTAGGATGTCGATATGCGTTCCTCCGGCGAAGCCAAGACAAGTGGAACGGCAATCTTATTGGGGTAGTGGTAGAATGATGGCGCATGCTCCATTGCCGCCACGGTGCATACCATCTGCACAAGAGGCAGCAACAAGTGGCAGAGAGCGGCGGTGATCATCTGCACGGCGAAAACCAGCGTGTTAGAAGACAACGTTATGGCGCAGCCACCGAAGCCACAAAGTGGTCGTGATGGTCGCCGCTCCTTTATAGATGGCGTACTTGACAGTGTCCCTTTAGATGCGGAATCTCATGATGGCTGGAGCATCCAGTAGTAGGTTGTCGATATGCGTTCCTTCGGTGAAACCAAGTCAAGCGGAACGGCAATCTTATTTGAGTAGTGGTAGGATGATGGCGCATGCTTTATTGGCGCCACGATGCATACCGTCTGCAGAAGAGGCACCAACACGTGGTAGAGAGTGGCGGTGATCATCTGCATGGCGAAACCAGCGTGTTAGAAAACAGCGTTGTGGCGCAGCCACTGAGCCCACAAAGTGGTCGTGATGGTCGCTGCTCTTTTATAGTTGGCGAACTTGACAGTGTCCCTTTAGATACGGAATCCCATGATGGCTGGAGCATCCAATAGTAGGGTGTCGATATGCGTTCCTCCGGCGAGGCCATGACAAGCGGAACGGCAATCTTATTTGGGTAGTGGTAGAATGATAGCGCATGCCCAATTGGTGCCACGGTGCATACAGTCTGCACAAGAGGCAGCAACACGTGGCAGAGAGCGGCGGTGATCATCTGCACGGCAAAAACCAGCGTGTTAGAAGACAGCGTTGTGGCGCTGCCACCGAGCCCACAAAGCGGTCACGATGGTCGCTGCTCCTTTATAATTGGCGTACTTGACAGTGTCCCTTTAGATGCGGAATCCCATGATGTCTGGAGCATCTACTAGTAGGATGTCGATATGCGTTCTTCCGGCGAAGCCAAGACAAGCGGAACGGCAATATAATTTGGGAAGTGGTATAATGATGGCGCATGCTCCATTGGCGCCACGTTGCATACCGTCTGCACAAGAGGCAGCAACACGCGGCAGAGAGCGGCAGTGAATATCTGCACGGCGAAAACCAGCGTGTTAGAAGACAGCGTTGTGGTGCAGCCACCGAGCCCACAATGCGGTCGCGATGGTCGCTGCTACACTATAGTTGGCGAACTTGAAAGTGTCCCTTTCGATGCGGAATTACATGATGGCTGGAGCATCCAGTAGTAGGATGTCGATATGCGTTCCTCCGGTGAAGCCAAAACAAGCTGAGCAGCACTCTTATTTGGGTAGTGGTAGAATGATGGCGCATGCTTTATTGGCGCCACAGTGCATACAATCTGCACAAGAGGCAGCAACACGTGGCAGAGAGCGGCGGTGATCATCTGCACGGCGAAAACCAGCGTGTTAGAAGACAGCGTTGCGGCGCAGCCACTGAGCCCACAAAACAGTCGCAATGGTCGCTGCTCCTTTATAGTTGGCGAACTTGACAGTGTCCCTTTAGATACGGAATCCCATGATAGCTGGAGCATCCAATCGTAGGGTGTCGATATGCGTTCCTTTTGCGAAGCCAAGACAAGCGGAACGGCAATCTTATTTGGGTAGTGGTAGAATGATAGCGCATGCCCAATTGGCACCACGGTGCATACCGTCTGCACAAGAGGCAGCAACACGTGGCAGAGAGCGGCCGTGATCATCTGCACGGCAAAAACCAGCGGGGTAGAAGACAGCGTTGTGGCGCAGCCACCGAGCCCACAAAGTGGTCCTGATGGTCGCTGCTCTTTTATAGTTGGCGAACTTGACAGAGTCCCTTTCGATGCGGAATCCCATGATGGCTGGAGCATCCAGTAGCAGGGTTTCGATATGCGTTCCTCCGGCGAAGCCAAGACAAGGGGAATGGCAATCTGATTTGGGTAGAGATAGAATATTGGCGCATGCTCCATATGCGCCACGGTGCATACCGTCTGCACAAGAGGCACCAACACGTGGTAGAGAGTGGCGGTGATCATCTGCATGGCGAAACCAGCGTGTTAGAAAACAGCGTTGTGGCGCAGCCACTGAGCCCACAAAGGAGTCGCGATGGTCGCTGCTCCTTTATAGTTGGCGAACTTGACAGTGTCCCTTTATATGCGGTATCTTATGATGGCTGGAGCATCCACTAGTAGGATGTCGATATGCGTTCCTCCGGCGAAGCCAAGACAAGTGGAACGGCAATCTTATTGGGGTAGTGGTAGAATGATGGCGCATGCTCCATTGCCGCCACGGTGCATACCATCTGCACAAGAGGCAGCAACAAGTGGCAGAGAGCGGCGGTGATCATCTGCACGGCGAAAACCAGCGTGTTAGAAGACAACGTTATGGCGCAGCCACCGAAGCCACAAAGTGGTCGTGATGGTCGCCGCTCCTTTATAGATGGCGTACTTGACAGTGTCCCTTTAGATGCGGAATCTCATGATGGCTGGAGCATCCAGTAGTAGGTTGTCGATATGCGTTCCTTCGGTGAAACCAAGTCAAGCGGAACGGCAATCTTATTTGAGTAGTGGTAGGATGATGGCGCATGCTTTATTGGCGCCACGATGCATACCGTCTGCAGAAGAGGCACCAACACGTGGTAGAGAGTGGCGGTGATCATCTGCATGGCGAAACCAGCGTGTTAGAAAACAGCGTTGTGGCGCAGCCACTGAGCCCACAAAGTGGTCGTGATGGTCGCTGCTCTTTTATAGTTGGCGAACTTGACAGTGTCCCTTTAGATACGGAATCCCATGATGGCTGGAGCATCCAATAGTAGGGTGTCGATATGCGTTCCTCCGGCGAGGCCATGACAAGCGGAACGGCAATCTTATTTGGGTAGTGGTAGAATGATAGCGCATGCCCAATTGGTGCCACGGTGCATACAGTCTGCACAAGAGGCAGCAACACGTGGCAGAGAGCGGCGGTGATCATCTGCACGGCAAAAACCAGCGTGTTAGAAGACAGCGTTGTGGCGCTGCCACCGAGCCCACAAAGCGGTCACGATGGTCGCCGCTCCTTTATAATTGGCGTACTTGACAGTGTCCCTTTAGATGCGGAATCCCATGATGTCTGGAGCATCTACTAGTAGGATGTCGATATGCGTTCTTCCGGCGAAGCCAAGACAAGCGGAACGGCAATATAATTTGGGAAGTGGTATAATGATGGCGCATGCTCCATTGGCGCCACGTTGCATACCGTCTGCACAAGAGGCAGCAACACGCGGCAGAGAGCGGCAGTGAATATCTGCACGGCGAAAACCAGCGTGTTAGAAGACAGCGTTGTGGCGCAGCCATCGATCCCACAAAGCGGTCGTGATGGTCGTTGCTGCTTTATAGTTGGCGAACTTGACAGTGTCCCTTTCAATGCGGAATCCCATGATGGCTGGAGCATCCAGTATTAGGATGTCGATATGCGTTCCTCCGGTAAAGCCAAGATAAGCTGAGCGGCAATCTTATTTGGGTAGTGGTAGAATCATGGCGCATGATCCATTGGCGCCACGGTGCATACAGTCTGCACAAGAGGCAGCAACACGTGGCAGAGAGCGGCGGTGATCATCTGCACGGCGAAAACCAGCGTGTTAGAAGACAGCGTTGTGGTGCAGCCACCGAGCCCACAATGCGGTCGCGATGGTCGCTGCTACACTATAGTTGGCGAACTTGAAAGTGTCCCTTTCGATGCGGAATTACATGATGGCTGGAGCATCCAGTAGTAGGATGTCGATATGCGTTCCTCCGGTGAAGCCAAAACAAGCTGAGCAGCACTCTTATTTGGGTAGTGGTAGAATGATGGCGCATGCTTTATTGGCGCCACAGTGCATACAATCTGCACAAGAGGCAGCAACACGTGGCAGAGAGCGGCGGTGATCATCTGCACGGCGAAAACCAGCGTGTTAGAAGACAGCGTTGCGGCGCAGCCACTGAGCCCACAAAACAGTCGCAATGGTCGCTGCTCCTTTATAGTTGGCGAACTTGACAGTGTCCCTTTAGATACGGAATCCCATGATAGCTGGAGCATCCAATCGTAGGGTGTCGATATGCGTTCCTTTTGCGAAGCCAAGACAAGCGGAACGGCAATCTTATTTGGGTAGTGGTAGAATGATAGCGCATGCCCAATTGGCACCACGGTGCATACCGTCTGCACAAGAGGCAGCAACACGTGGCAGAGAGCGGCCGTGATCATCTGCACGGCAAAAACCAGCGGGGTAGAAGACAGCGTTGTGGCGCAGCCACCGAGCCCACAAAGTGGTCCTGATGGTCGCTGCTCTTTTATAGTTGGCGAACTTGACAGAGTCCCTTTCGATGCGGAATCCCATGATGGCTGGAGCATCCAGTAGCAGGGTTTCGATATGCGTTCCTCCGGCGAAGCCAAGACAAGGGGAATGGCAATCTGATTTGGGTAGAGATAGAATATTGGCGCATGCTCCATATGCGCCACGGTGCATACCGTCTGCACAAGAGGCACCAACACGTGGTAGAGAGTGGCGGTGATCATCTGCATGGCGAAACCAGCGTGTTAGAAAACAGCGTTGTGGCGCAGCCACTGAGCCCACAAAGGAGTCGCGATGGTCGCTGCTCCTTTATAGTTGGCGAACTTGACAGTGTCCCTTTATATGCGGTATCTTATGATGGCTGGAGCATCCACTAGTAGGATGTCGATATGCGTTCCTCCGGCGAAGCCAAGACAAGTGGAACGGCAATCTTATTGGGGTAGTGGTAGAATGATGGCGCATGCTCCATTGCCGCCACGGTGCATACCATCTGCACAAGAGGCAGCAACAAGTGGCAGAGAGCGGCGGTGATCATCTGCACGGCGAAAACCAGCGTGTTAGAAGACAACGTTATGGCGCAGCCACCGAAGCCACAAAGTGGTCGTGATGGTCGCCGCTCCTTTATAGATGGCGTACTTGACAGTGTCCCTTTAGATGCGGAATCTCATGATGGCTGGAGCTTCCACTAGTGGGATGTCGATATGCGTTCCTCCGGCGAAGCCAAGACAAGCGGAACGGTAATCTGATTTGGGTAGTGGTAGAAGGATGGTGCATGCTCCATTGGCACCCTGGTGCATAACGTCTGCACAAGAGGCAGCAACACGTGGCAGAGAGCGGCGGTGATCATCTGCACGGCAAAAACCAGCGTGTTAGAAGACAGCGTTGTGGCGCTGCCACCGAGCCCACAAAGCGGTCACGATGGTCGCCGCTCCTTTATAATTGGCGTACTTGACAGTGTCCCTTTAGATGCGGAATCCCATGATGGCTGGAGCATCTACTAGTAGGATGTCGATATGCGTTCTTCCGGTGAAGCAGAGACAAGCGGAACGGCAATATAATTTGGGAAGTGGTATAATGATGGCGCATGCTCCATTGGCGCCACGTTGCATACCGTCTGCACAAGAGGCAGCAACACGCGGCAGAGAGCGGCAGTGAATATCTGCACGGCGAAAACCAGCGTGTTAGAAGACAGCGTTGTGGCGCAGCCATCGATCCCACAAAGCGGTCGTGATGGTCGTTGCTGCTTTATAGTTGGCGAACTTGACAGTGTCGCTTTCAATGCGGAATCCCATGATGGCTGGAGCATCCAGTAGTAGGATGTCGATATGCGTTCCTCCGGTAAAGCCAAGATAAGCTGAGCGGCAATCTTATTTGGGTAGTGGTAGAATCATGGCGCATGCTCCATTGGCGCCACGGTGCATACAGTCTGCACAAAAGGCAGCAACACGTGGCAGAGAGTGGCGGTGATCATCTGCACGGCGATAACCAGCGTGTTAGAAGACAGCGTTGCGGCGCAGCCACTGAGCCCACAAAACAGTCGCAATGGTCGCTGCTCCTTTATAGTTGGCGAACTTGACAGTGTCCCTTTAGATACGGAATCCCATGATAGCTGGAGCATCCAATAGTAGGGTGTCGATATGCGTTCCTTTGGCGAAGCCAAGACAAGCGGAACGGCAATCTTATTTGGGTAGTGGTAGAATGATAGCGCATGCCCAATTGGCACCACTGTGCATACCGTCTGCACAAGAGGCAGCAACACGTGGCAGAGAGCGGCCGTGATCATCTGCACGGCAAAAACCAGCGGGGTAGAAGACAGCGTTGTGGCGCAGCCACCGAGCCCACAAAGTGGTCCTGATGGTCGCTGCTCTTTTATAGTTGGCGAACTTGACAGAGTCCCTTTCGATGCGGAATCCCATGATGGCTGGAGCATCCAGTAGCAGGGTTTCGATATGCGTTCCTCCGGCGAAGCCAAGACAAGCGGAATGGCAATCTGATTTCGGTAGTGGTAGAATAATGGCGCTTGCTCCATGGGGGCCACGGTGCATACCGTCTGCACAAGAGGCAGCAACACGTGGCAGAGAGCGGCGGTGATCATCTGCACGGCGAAAACCAGCGTGTTAGAAGACAGCGTTGTGGCGCAACCACCGAGCCCACAAAGTGGTCATGATGGTCGCTGCTCTTTTATAGTTGGCGAATTTGACAGTGTCCCTTTATATGCGGTATCTTATGATGGCTGGAGCATCCACTAGTAGGATGTCGATATGCGTTCCTTCGGTGAAACCAAGTCAAGCGGAACGGCAATCTTATTTGAGTAGTGGTAGGATGATGGCGCATGCTTTATTGGCGCCACGATGCATACCGTCTGCAGAAGAGGCAGCAACACGTGGCAGAGAGCGGCGGTGATAATCTGCACGGCGAAAACCAGCGTGTTAGAAGACAGCGTTGTGGCGCAGCCACCGAGCCCCCAAAGCGCTCGTGATGGTTTCTGCTACTTTATAGTTGGCGAACTTGACAGTGTCCCTTTCGATGTGGAATCCCATGATGGCTGGAGCATCCAGTTTCAGGGTGTCGATATGCATTCCTCCGGGAAAGCCAAGACAAGCGGAACGGCAATCTGATTTGGGTAGTGGTAGAATGATGGCGCATGCTCCATTGGCGCCACGGGGCATACCATCTGCACAAGAGGCAGCAACACGTGGCAGAGAGCGGCGGTGATCATCTGCACGGCAAAAACCAGCGTGGTAGAAGACAGCGTTGTGGCGCAGCCACCGAGCCCACAAAGTGGTCGTGATGGTCGCTGCTCTTTTATAGTTGGCGAACTTGACAGAGTCCTATTCGATGCGGAATCCCATGATGGCTGGAACATCCAGTAGCAGGGTTTCGATATGCGTTCCTCCGGCGAAGCCAAGACAAGCGGAATGGCAATCTGATTTCGGTAGTGGTAGAATGATGGCGCTTGCTCCATGGGGGCCACGGTGCATACCGTCTGCACAAGAGGCAGCAACACGTGGCAGAGAGCGGCGGTGATGATCTGCACGGCGAAAACCAGCGTGTTAGACAGCGTTGAGGCGCAACCACCGAGCCCACAAAGTGGTCGTGATGGTCGCTGCTCTTTTATAGTTGGCGAACTTGACAGTGTCCCTTTCGATGCGGAATCCCTTGATGGCTGGAGCATCCAGTAGTAGGATGTCAATATGCGTTCCTTCTGTGAAACCAAGACAAGCGGAACGGCAATCTTATTTGGGTAGTGGTAGGATGATGGCGCATGCTTTATTGGCGCCACGGTGCATACCGTCTGCACAAGAGGCAGCAACACGTGGCAGAGAGCGGCGGTGATCATCTGTACGGCGAAAACCAGCGTGTTAGAAGACAACGTTATGGCGCAGCCACCGAAGCCACAAAGTGGTCGTGATGGTCGCCGCTCCTTTATAGGTGGCGTACTTGACAGTGTCCCTTTAGATGCGGAATCTCATGATGGCTGGAGCTTCCACTAGTGGGATGTCGATATGCGTTCCTCCGGCGAAGCCAAGACAAGCGGAACGGTAATCTGATTTGGGTAGTGGTAGAAGGATGGTGCATGCTCCATTGGCACCCTGGTGCATAACGTCTGCACAAGAGGCAGCAACACGTGGCAGAGAGCGGCGGTGATCATCTGCACGGCAAAAACCAGCGTGTTAGAAGACAGCGTTGTGGCGCAGCCACCGAGCCGTCAAAGCGGTCGTGATGGTCGCTGCTCCTTTATAGTTGGCGAACTTGACAGAGTCCCTTTCGATGCGGAATCCCATGATGGCTGGAGCATCCAGTAGCAGGGTGTCGATATGCATTCCTCCGGCGAAGCCAAGACAAGCGGAATGGCAATCTGATTTGGGTAGTGGTAGAATGATGGCGCATGCTCCATTGGCGCCACGGTGCATACCATCTGCACAAGAGGCACCAACACGTGGTAGAGAGTGGCGGTGATCATCTGCATGGCGAAAACCAGCGTATTAGAAAACAGCGTTGTGGCGCAGCCACTGACCCCACAAGGGAGTCGCGATGGTCGCTGCTCCTTTATAGTTGGCGAACTTGACAGTGTCCCTTTATATGCGGAATCTTATGATGGCTGGAGCATCCACTAGTAGGATGTCGATATGCGTTCCTCCGACGAAGGCAAGACAAGTGGAACGGCAATCTTATTGGGGTAGTGGTAGAATGATGGCGCATGCTTCATTGCCGCCACGGTGCATACCGTCTGCACAAGAGGCAGCAACAAGTGGCAGAGAGCGGCGGTGATGATCTGCACGGCAAAAACCAGCGTGTTAGAAGACAGCGTTGTGGCGCAACCACCGAGCCCACAAAGTGGTCGTGATGGTCGCTGCTCTTTTATAGTTGGCGAACTTGACAGTGTCCCTTTCGATGCGGAATCCCATGATTGCTGGAACATCCAGTAGCAGGGTTTCGATATGCGTTCCTCCGGCGAAGCCAAGACAAGCGGAATGGCAATCTGATTTCGGTAGTGGTAGAATGATGGCGCTTGCTCCATGGGGGCCACGGTGCATACCGTCTGCACAAGAGGCAGCAACACGTGGCAGAGAGCGGCGGTGATGATCTGCACGGCGAAAACCAGCGTGTTAGAAGACAGCGTTGTGGCGCAACCACCGAGCCCACAAAGTGGTCGTGATGGTCGCTGCTCTTTTATAGTTGGCGAACTTGACAGTGTCCCTTTCGATGCGGAATCCCATGATGGCTGGAGCATCCAGTAGTAGGATGTCAATATGCGTTCCTTCTGTGAAACCAAGACAAGCGGAACGGCAATCTTATTTGGGTAGTGGTAGGATGATGGCGCATGCTTTATTGGCGCCACGGTGCATACCGTCTGCACAAGAGGCAGCAACACGTGGCAGAGAGCGGCGGTGATCATCTGTACGGCGAAAACCAGCGTGTTAGAAGACAGCCTTCTGGTGCAGCCACCGAGCCCACAAAGAGGTCGCGATGGTCGCTGCTTCTTTATAGTTGGTGAACTTAACAGTGTCCCTTTCGATGCGGAATCACATGATGGCTAGAGCATCCAGTAGTAAGAGTTCGATATGCGTTCTTCCGGTGAAGCCAAGACAAGCGGAGCGGCAATCTTATTTGCGTAGCGGTAGAATGTTGGTGTATGCTTTATTGGCGCCACGGTGTATACCGTCTGCACAAGAGGCAGCAACACGTGGCAGAGAGCGGCGGTGATCATCTGCACGGCGAAAACCAGCGTGTTAGAAGACAGTGTTGTGGCGCAGACACCGAGCTCACAAAGCGGTCGCGTTGGTTGCTGCTCCTTTACAATTGGCGAACTTGACAGTGTCCCTTTCGATGCGGAATCCCATGATGGCTGGAGCATCCAGTAGTAGGATGTCGATATGCGTTCCTTCGGTGAAACCAAGTCAAGCGTAACGGCAATCTTATTTGAGTAGTGGTAGGATGATGGCGCATGCTTTATTGGCGCCACGATGCATACCGTCTGCAGAAGAGGCAGCAACACGTGGCAGAGAGCGTCGGTGATAATCTGCACGGCGAAAACCAGCGTGTTAGAAGACAGCGTTGTGGCGCAGCCACCGAGCCCCCAAAGCGCTCGTGATGGTTTCTGCTACTTTATAGTTGGCGAACTTGACAGTGTCTCTTTCGATGTGGAATCCCATGATGGCTGGAGCATCCAGTTTCAGGGTGTCGATATGCATTCCTCCGGGAAAGCCAAGACAAGCGGAACGGCAATCTGATTTGGGTAGTGATAGAATGATGGCACATGCTCCATTGGCGCCACGGTGTATACCGTCTGCACAAGAGGCAGCAACACGTGGCAGAGAGCGGCGGTGATCATCTGCACGGCAAAAACCAGCGTGGTAGAAGACAGCGTTGTGGCGCAGCCACCGAGCCGTCAAAGCGGTCGTGATGGTCGCTGCTTCTTTATAGTTGGCGAACTTGACAGAGTCCCATTCGATGCGGAATCCCATGATGGCTGGAGCATCCAGTAGCAGGGTGTCGATATGCATTCCTCCGGCGAAGCCAAGACAAGCGGAATGGCAATCTGATTTGGGTAGTGGTAGAATGATGGCGCATGCTCCATTGGCGCCACGGTGCATACCGTCTGCACAAGAGGCACCAACACGTGGTAGAGAGTGGCGGTGATCATCTGCATGGCGAAAACCAGCGTATTAGAAAACAGCGTTGTGGCGCAGCCACTGAGCCCACAAAGGAGTCGCGATGGTTGCTGCTCCTTTATAGTTGGCGAACTTGACAGTGTCCCTTTATATGCGGAATCTTATGATGGCTGGAACATCCACTAGTAGGATGTCGATATGCGTTCCTCCGACGAAGCCAAGACAAGTGGAACGGCAATCTTATTGGGGTAGTGGTAGAATGATGGCGCATGCTTCATTGCCGCCACGGTGCATACCGTCTGCACAAGAGGCAGCAACAAGTGGCAGAGAGCGGCGGTGATCATCTGCACGGCGAAAACCAGCGTGGTAGAAGACAGCGTTGTGGCGCAGCCACCGAGCCCACAAAGTGGTCGTGATGGTCGCTGCTCTTTTATAGTTGGCGAACTTGACAGAGTCCTATTCGATGCGGAATCCCATGATGGCTGGAACATCCAGTAGCAGGGTTTCGATATGCGTTCCTCCGGCGAAGCCAAGACAAGCGGAATGGCAATCTGATTTCGGTAGTGGTAGAATGATGGCGCTTGCTCCATGGGGGCCACGGTGCATACCGTCTGCACAAGAGGCAGCAACACGTGGCAGAGAGCGGCGGTGATGATCTGCACGGCGAAAACCAGCGTGTTAGAAGACAGCGTTGTGGCGCAACCATCGAGCCCACAAAGTGGTCGTGATGGTCGCTGCTCTTTTATAGTTGGCGAACTTGACAGTGTCCCTTTCGATGCGGAATCCCATGATGGCTGGAGCATCCAGTAGTAGGATGTCAATATGCGTTCCTTCTGTGAAACCAAGACAAGCGGAACGGCAATCTTATTTGGGTAGTGGTAGGATGATGGCGCATGCTTTATTGGCGCCACGGTGCATACCGTCTGCACAAGAGGCAGCAACACGTGGCAGAGAGCGGCGGTGATCATCTGTACGGCGAAAACCAGCGTGTTAGAAGACAACGTTATGGCGCAGCCACCGAAGCCACAAAGTGGTCGTGATGGTCGCCGCTCCTTTATAGATGGCGTACTTGACAGTGTCCCTTTAGATGCGGAATCTCATGATGGCTGGAGCTTCCGCTAGTGGGATGTCGATATGCGTTCCTCCGGCGAAGCCAAGACAAGCGGAACGGTAATCTGATTTGGGTAGTGGTAGAAGGATGGTGCATGCTCCATTGGCACCCTGGTGCATAACGTCTGCACAAGAGGCAGCAACACGTGGCAGAGAGCGGCGGTGATCATCTGCACGGCAAAAACCAGCGTGTTAGAAGACAGCGTTGTGGCGCAGCCACCGAGCCGTCAAAGCGGTCGTGATGGTCGCTGCTCCTTTATACTTGGCGAACTTGACAGAGTCCCTTTCGATGCGGAATCCCATGATGGCTGGAGCATCCAGTAGCAGGGTGTCGATATGCATTCCTCCGGCGAAGCCAAGACAAGCGGAATGGCAATCTGATTTGGGTAGTGGTAGAATGATGGCGCATGCTCCATTGGCGCCACGGTGCATACCATCTGCACAAGAGGCACCAACACGTGGTAGAGAGTGGCGGTGATCATCTGCATGGCGAAAACCAGCGTATTAGAAAGCAGCGTTGTGGCGCAGCCACTGAGCCCACAAGGGAGTCGCGATGGTCGCTGCTCCTTTATAGTTGGCGAACTTGACAGTGTCCCTTTATATGCGGAATCTTATGATGGCTGGAGCATCCACTAGTAGGATGTCGATATGCGTTCCTCCGACGAAGCCAAGACAAGTGGAACGGCAATCTTATTGGGGTAGTGGTAGAATGATGGCGCATGCTACATTGCCGCCACGGTGCATACCGTCTGCACAAGAGGCAGCAACAAGTGGCAGAGAGCGGCGGTGATCATCTGCACGGCAAAAACCAGCGTGGTAGAAGACAGCGTTGTGGCGCAGCCACCGAGCCCACAAAGTGGTCGTGATGGTCGCTGCTCTTTTATAGTTGGCGAACTTGACAGAGTCCTATTCGATGCGGAATCCCATGATGGCTGGAACATCCAGTAGCAGGGTTTCGATATGCGTTCCTCCGGCGAAGCCAAGACAAGCGGAATGGCAATCTGATTTCGGTAGTGGTAGAATGATGGCGCTTGCTCCATGGGGGCCACGGTGCATACCGCCTGCACAAGAGGCAGCAACACGTGGCAGAGAGCGGCGGTGATGATCTGCACGGCGAAAACCAGCGTGTTAGAAGACAGCGTTGTGGCGCAACCACCGAGCCCACAAAGTGGTCGTGATGGTCGCTGCTCTTTTATAGTTGGCGAACTTGACAGTGTCCCTTTCGATGCGGAATCCCATGATGGCTGGAGCATCCAGTAGTAGGATGTCAATATGCGTTCCTTCTGTGAAACCAAGACAAGCGGAACGGCAATCTTATTTGGGTAGTGGTAGGATGATGGCGCATGCTTTATTGGCGCCACGGTGCATACCGTCTGCACAAGAGGCAGCAACACGTGGCAGAGAGCGGCGGTGATCATCTGTACGGCGAAAACCAGCGTGTTAGAAGACAGCCTTCTGGTGCAGCCACCGAGCCCACAAAGAGGTCGCGATGGTCGCTGCTTCTTTATAGTTGGTGAACTTAACAGTGTCCCTTTCGATGCGGAATCACATGATGGCTAGAGCATCCAGTAGTAAGAGTTCGATATGCGTTCTTCCGGTGAAGCCAAGACAAGCGGAGCGGCAATCTTATTTGCGTAGCGGTAGAATGTTGGTGTATGCTTTATTGGCGCCACGGTGTATACCGTCTGCACAAGAGGCAGCAACACGTGGCAGAGAGCGGCGGTGATCATCTGCACGGCGAAAACCAGCGTGTTAGAAGACAGTGTTGTGGCGCAGACACCGAGCTCACAAAGCGGTCGCGTTGGTTGCTGCTCCTTTATAATTGGCGAACTTGACAGTGTCCCTTTCGATGCGGAATCCCATGATGGCTGGAGCATCCAGTAGTAGGATGTCGATATGCGTTCCTTCGGTGAAACCAAGTCAAGCGTAACGGCAATCTTATTTGAGTAGTGGTAGGATGATGGCGCATGCTTTATTGGCGCCACGATGCATACCGTCTGCAGAAGAGGCAGCAACACGTGGCAGAGAGCGGCGGTGATAATCTGCACGGCGAAAACCAGCGTGTTAGAAGACAGCGTTGTGGCGCAGCCACCGAGCCCCCAAAGCGCTCGTGATGGTTTCTGCTACTTTATAGTTGGCGAACTTGACAGTGTCCCTTTCGATGTGGAATCCCATGATGGCTGGAGCATCCAGTTTCAGGGTGTCGATATGCATTCCTCCTGGAAAGCCAAGACAAGCGGAACGGCAATCTGATTTGGGTAGTGATAGAATGATGGCAAATGCTCCATTGGCGCCACGGTGTATACCGTCTGCACAAGAGGCAGCAACACGTGGCAGAGAGCGGCGGTGATCATCTGCACGGCAAAAACCAGCGTGGTAGAAGACAGCGTTGTGGCGCAGCCACCGAGCCGTCAAAGCGGTCGTGATGGTCGCTGCTCCTTTATAGTTGGCGAACTTGACAGAGTCCCTTTCGATGCGGAATCCCATGATGGCTGGAGCATCCAGTAGCAGGGTGTCGATATGCATTCCTCCGGCGAAGCCAAGACAAGCGGAATGGCAATCTGATTTGGGTAGTGGTAGAATGACGGCGCATGCTCCATTGGCGCCACGGTGCATACCGTCTGCACAAGAGGCACCAACACGTGGTAGAGAGTGGCGGTGATCATCTGCATGGCGAAAACCAGCGTATTAGAAAACAGCGTTGTGGCGCAGCCACTGAGCCCACAAAGGAGTCGCGATGGTTGCTGCTCCTTTATAGTTGGCGAACTTGACAGTGTCCCTTTATATGCGGAATCTTATGATGGCTGGAGCATCCACTAGTAGGATGTCGATATGCGTTCCTCCGGCGAAGCCAAGACAAGCGGAACGGTAATCTGATTTGGGTAGTGGTAAAATGATGGTGCATGCTCCATTGGCACCACGGTGCATAACGTCTGCACAAGAGGCAGCAACACGTGGCAGAGAGCGGCGGTGATCATCTGCAGGGCAAAAACCAGCGTGTTAGAAGACAGCGTTGTGGCGCAGCCACCGAGCCCACAAAGCGGTCACGATGGTCGCCGCTCCTTTATAGTTGGCGTACTTGACAGTGTCCCTTTAGATGCGGAATCCCATGATGGCTGGAGCATTCACTAGTAGGATGTCGATATGCGTTTTCCGGCGAAGCCAAGACAAGCGGAACGGCAATCTGATTTGGGTAGTGGTAGAATGATGGTGCATGCTCCATTGGCACCACGGTGCATACCGTCTGCACAAGAGGCAGAAACACGTGCCAGAGAGTGGCGGTGATCATCTGCACGGCAAAAACCAGCATGTTAGAAGACAGCGTTGTGGCGCAGCCACCGAGCCCACAATGCGGTCGCGATGGTCGCTGCTACACTATAGTTGGCGAACTTGAAAGTGTCCCTTTCGATGCGGAATGACATGATGGCTGGAGCATCCAGTAGTAGGATGTCGATATGCGTTCCTCCAGTGAAGCAAAGACAAGCTGAGCGGCAATCTTATTTGGGTAGTGGTAGAATCATGGCGCATGCTCCATTGGCGCCACGGTGCATACAGTCTGCACAAGAGGCAGCAACACGTGGCAGAGGGCGGCGGTGATCATCTGTACGGCGAAAACCAGCGTGTTAGAAGACAGCGTTGTGGTGCAGCCACCGAGCCCACAAAGAGGTCGCGATGGTCGCTGCTCCTTTATAGTTGGTGAACTGAACAGTGTCCCTTTCGATGCGGAATCACATGATGGCTAGAGCATCCAGTAGTAGAAGTTCGATATGCGTTCTTCCGGTGAAGCCAAGACAAGCGGAGCGGCAATCTTATTTGGGTAGTGGTAGAATGATGGCGCATGCTTTATTGGCGCTACAGTGCATACAATCTGCACAAGAGGCAGCAACACGTGGCAGAGAGCGGCGGTGATCATCTGCACGGCGAAAACCAGCGTGTTAGAAGACAGCGTTGCGGCGCAGCCACCGAGCCGTCAAAGCGGTCGTGATGGTCGCTGCTCCTTTATAGTTGGCGAACTTGACAGAGTCCCTTTCGGTGCGGAATCCCATGATGGCTGGAGCATCCAGTAGCAGGGTGTCGATATGCATTCCTCCGGCGAAGCCAAGACAAGCGGAATGGCAATCTGATTTGGGTAGTGGTAGAATAATGGCGCATGCTCCATTGGCGCCACGGTGCATACCGTCTGCACAACAGGCAGCAACAAGTGGCAGAGAGCGGCGGTGATCATCTGCACGGCGAAAACCAGCGTGTTAGAAGACAAAGTTATGGCGCAGCCACCGAAGCCACAAAGTGGTCGTGATGGTCGCCGCTCCTTTATAGATGGCGTACTTGACAGTGTCCCTTTAGATGCGGAATCTCATGATGGCTGGAGCATCCACTAGTGGGATGTCGATATGCGTTCCTCCGGCGAAGCCAAGACAAGCGGAACGGTAATCTGATTTGGGTAGTGGTAGAATGAGGGTGCATGCTCCATTGGCACCACGGTGCATAACATCTGCACAAGAGGCAGCAACACGTGGCAGAGAGCGGCGGTGATCATCTGCACGGAAAAAACCAGCGTGTTAGAAGACAGCGTTGTGGCGCAGCCACCGAGCCAACAAAGCGATCACGATGGTCGCTGCTGTTTTATAGTTGGCGAACTTGACAGTGTCTTTTTAGATACGGAATCCCATGATGGCTGGAGCATCCAGTTTCAGGGTGTCGATATGCATTCCTCCGGGAAAGCCAAGACAAGCGGAACGGCAATCTGATTTGGGTAGTGATAGAATGATGGCACATGCTCCATTGGCGCCACGGTGTATACCGTCTGCACAAGAGGCAGCAACACGAGGCAGAGAGCGGCGGTGATCATCTGCACGGCAAAAACCAGCGTGGTAGAAGACAGCGTTGTGGCGCAGCCACCGAGCCGTCAAAGCGGTCGTGATGGTCGCTGCTCCTTTATAGTTGGCGAACTTGACAGAGTCCCTTTCGATGCGGAATCCCATGATGGCTGGAGCATCCAGTAGCAGGGTGTCGATATGCATTCCTCCGGCGAAGCCAAGACAAGCGGAATGGCAATCTGATTTGGGTAGTGGTAGAATGATGGCGCATGCTCCATTGGCGCCACGGTGCATACCGTCTGCACAAGAGGCACCAACACGTGGTAGAGAGTGGCGGTGATCATCTGCATGGCGAAAACCAGCGTATTAGAAAACAGCGTTGTGGCGCAGCCACTGAGCCCACAAAGGAGTCGCGATGGTTGCTGCTCCTTTATAGTTGGCGAACTTGACAGTGTCCCTTTATATGCGGAATCTTATGATGGCTGGAGCATCCACTAGTAGGATGTCGATATGCGTTCCTCCGACGAAGCCAAGACAAGTGGAACGGCAATCTTATTGGGGTAGTGGTAGAATGATGGCGCATGCTTCATTGCCGCCACGGTGCATACCGTCTGCACAAGAGGCAGCAACAAGTGGCAGAGAGCGGCGGTGATCATCTGCACGGCGAAAACCAGCGTGGTAGAAGACAGCGTTGTGGCGCAGCCACCGAGCCCACAAAGTGGTCGTGATGGTCGCTGCTCTTTTATAGTTGGCGAACTTGACAGAGTCCTAATCGATGCGGAATCCCATGATGGCTGGAACATCCAGTAGCAGGGTTTCGATATGCGCTCCTCCGGCGAAGCCAAGACAAGCGGAATGGCAATCTGATTTCGGTAGTGGTAGAATGATGGCGCTTGCTCCATGGGGGCCACGGTGCATACCGTCTGCACAAGAGGCAGCAACACGTGGCAGAGAGCGGCGGTGATGATCTGCACGGCGAAAACCAGCGTGTTAGAAGACAGCGTTGTGGCGCAACCACCGAGCCCACAAAGTGGTCGTGATGGTCGCTGCTCTTTTATAGTTGGCGAACTTGACAGTGTCCCTTTCGATGCGGAATCCCATGATGGCTGGAGCATCCAGTAGTAGGATGTCAATATGCGTTCCTTCTGTGAAACCAAGACAAGCGGAACGGCAATCTTATTTGGGTAGTGGTAGGATGATGGCCCATGCTTTATTGGCGCCACGGTGCATACCGTCTGCACAAGAGGCAGCAACACGTGGCAGAGAGCGGCGGTGATCATCTGTACGGCGAAAACCAGCGTGTTAGAAGACAACGTTATGGCGCAGCCACCGAAGCCACAAAGTGGTCGTGATGGTCGCCGCTCCTTTATAGATGGCGTACTTGACAGTGTCCCTTTAGATGCGGAATCTCATGATGGCTGGAGCTTCCACTAGTGGGATGTCGATATGCGTTCCTCCGGCGAAGCCAAGACAAGCGGAACGGTAATCTGATTTGGGTAGTGGTAGAAGGATGGTGCATGCTCCATTGGCACCCTGGTGCATAACGTCTGCACAAGAGGCAGCAACACGTGGCAGAGAGCGGCGGTGATCATCTGCACGGCAAAAACCAGCGTGTTAGAAGACAGCGTTGTGGCGCAACCACCGAGCCGTCAAAGCGGTCGTGATGGTCGCTGCTCCTTTATACTTGGCGAACTTGACAGAGTCCCTTTCGATGCGGAATCCCATGATGGCTGGAGCATCCAGTAGCAGGGTGTCGATATGCATTCCTCCGGCGAAGCCAAGACAAGCGGAATGGCAATCTGATTTGGGTAGTGGTAGAATGATGGCGCATGCTCCATTGGCGCCACGGTGCATACCATCTGCACAAGAGGCACCAACACGTGGTAGAGAGTGGCGGTGATCATCTGCATGGCGAAAACCAGCGTATTAGAAGACAGCGTTGTGGCGCAACCACCGAGCCCACAAAGTGGTCGTGATGGTCGCTGCTCTTTTATAGTTGGCGAACTTGACAGTGTCCCTTTCGATGCGGAATCCCATGATGGCTGGAGCATCCAGTAGTAGGATGTCAATATGCGTTCCTTCTGTGAAACCAAGACAAGCGGAACGGCAATCTTATTTGGGTAGTGGTAGGATGATGGCGCATGCTTTATTGGCGCCACGGTGCATACCGTCTGCACAAGAGGCAGCAACACGTGGCAGAGAGCGGCGGTGATCATCTGTACGGCGAAAACCAGCGTGTTAGAAGACAGCCTTCTGGTGCAGCCACCGAGCCCACAAAGAGGTCGCGATGGTCGCTGCTTCTTTATAGTTGGTGAACTTAACAGTGTCCCTTTCGATGCGGAATCACATGATGGCTAGAGCATCCAGTAGTAAGAGTTCGATATGCGTTCTTCCGGTGAAGCCAAGACAAGCGGAGCGGCAATCTTATTTGCGTAGCGGTAGAATGTTGGTGTATGCTTTATTGGCGCCACGGTGTATACCGTCTGCACAAGAGGCAGCAACACGTGGCAGAGAGCGGCGGTGATCATCTGCACGGCGAAAACCAGCGTGTTAGAAGACAGTGTTGTGGCGCAGACACCGAGCTCACAAAGCGGTCGCGTTGGTTGCTGCTCCTTTATAATTGGCGAACTTGACAGTGTCCCTTTCGATGCGGAATCCCATGATGGCTGGAGCATCCAGTAGTAGGATGTCGATATGCGTTCCTTCGGTGAAACCAAGTCAAGCGTAACGGCAATCTTATTTGAGTAGTGGTAGGATGATGGCGCATGCTTTATTGGCGCCACGATGCATACCGTCTGCAGAAGAGGCAGCAACACGTGGCAGAGAGCGGCGGTGATAATCTGCACGGCGAAAACCAGCGTGTTAGAAGACAGCGTTGTGGCGCAGCCACCGAGCCCCCAAAGCGCTCGTGATGGTTTCTGCTACTTTATAGTTGGCGAACTTGACAGTGTCCCTTTCGATGTGGAATCCCATGATGGCTGGGGCATCCAGTTTCAGGGTGTCGATATGCATTCCTCCTGGAAAGCCAAGACAAGCGGAACGGCAATCTGATTTGGGTAGTGATAGAATGATGGCAAATGCTCCATTGGCGCCACGGTGTATACCGTCTGCACAAGAGGCAGCAACACGTGGCAGAGAGCGGCGGTGATCATCTGCACGGCAAAAACCAGCGTGGTAGAAGACAGCGTTGTGGCGCAGCCACCGAGCCGTCAAAGCGGTCGTGATGGTCGCTGCTCCTTTATAGTTTGCGAACTTGACAGAGTCCCTTTCGATGCGGAATCCCATGATGGCTGGAGCATCCAGTAGCAGGGTGTCGATATGCATTCCTCCGGCGAAGCCAAGACAAGCGGAATGGCAATCTGATTTGGGTAGTGGTAGAATGATGGCGCATGCTCCATTGGCGCCACGGTGCATACCGTCTGCACAAGAGGCACCAACACGTGGTAGAGAGTGGCGGTGATCATCTGCATGGCGAAAACCAGCGTATTAGAAAACAGCGTTGTGGCGCAGCCACTGAGCCCACGAAGGAGTCGCGATGGTTGCTGCTCCTTTATAGTTGGCGAACTTGACAGTGTCCCTTTATATGCGGAATCTTATGATGGCTGGAGCATCCACTAGTAGGATGTCGATATGCGTTCCTCCGGCGAAGCCAAGACAAGCGGAACGGTAATCTGATTTGGGTAGTGGTAAAATGATGGTGCATGCTCCATTGGCACCACGGTGCATAACGTCTGCACAAGAGGCAGCAACACGTGGCAGAGAGCGGCGGTGATCATCTGCAGGGCAAAAACCAGCGTGTTAGAAGACAGCGTTGTGGCGCAGCCACCGAGCCCACAAAGCGGTCACGATGGTCGCCGCTCCTTTATAGTTGGCGTACTTGACAGTGTCCCTTTAGATGCGGAATCCCATGATGGCTGGAGCATTCACTAGTAGGATGTCGATATGCGTTTTCCGGCGAAGCCAAGACAAGCGGAACGGCAATCTGATTTGGGTAGTGGTAGAACGATGGTGCATGCTCCATTGGCACCACGGTGCATACCGTCTGCACAAGAGGCAGAAACACGTGCCAGAGAGTGGCGGTGATCATCTGCACGGCAAAAACCAGCATGTTAGAAGACAGCGTTGTGGCGCAGCCACCGAGCCCACAATGCGGTCGCGATGGTCGCTGCTACACTATAGTTGGCGAACTTGAAAGTGTCCCTTTCGATGCGGAATTACATGATGGCTGGAGCATCCAGTAGTAGGATGTCGATATGCGTTCCTCCAGTGAAGCAAAGACAAGCTGAGCGGCAATCTTATTTGGGTAGTGGTAGAATCATGGCGCATGCTCCATTTGCGCCACGGTGCATACAGTCTGCACAAGAGGCAGCAACACGTGGCAGAGGGCGGCGGTGATCATCTGTACGGCGAAAACCAGCGTGTTAGAAGACAGCGTTGTGGTGCAGCTACCGAGCCCACAAAGAGGTCGCGATGGTCGCTGCTCCTTTATAGTTGGTGAACTGAACAGTGTCCCTTTCGATGCGGAATCACATGATGGCTAGAGCATCCAGTAGTAGAAGTTCGATATGCGTTCTTCCGGTGAAGCCAAGACAAGCGGAGCGGCAATCTTATTTGGGTAGTGGTAGAATGATGGCGCATGCTTTATTGGCGCTACAGTGCATACAATCTGCACAAGAGGCAGCAACACGTGGCAGAGAGCGGCGGTGATCATCTGCACGGCGAAAACCAGCGTGTTAGAAGACAGCGTTGCGGCGCAGCCACCGAGCCGTCAAAGCGGTCGTGATGGTCGCTGCTCCTTTATAGTTGGCGAACTTGACAGAGTCCCTTTCGGTGCGGAATCCCATGATGGCTGGAGCATCCAGTAGCAGGGTGTCGATATGCATTCCTCCGGCGAAGCCAAGACAAGCGGAATGGCAATCTGATTTGGGTAGTGGTAGAATAATGGCGCATGCTCCATTGGCGCCACGGTGCATACCGTCTGCACAACAGGCAGCAACAAGTGGCAGAGAGCGGCGGTGATCATCTGCACGGCGAAAACCAGCGTGTTAGAAGACAAAGTTATGGCGCAGCCACCGAAGCCACAAAGTGGTCATGATGGTCGCCGCTCCTTTATAGATGGCGTACTTGACAATGTCCCTTTAGATGCGGAATCTCATGATGGCTGGAGCATCCACTAGTGGGATGTCGATATGCGTTCCTCCGGCGAAGCCAAGACAAGCGCAACGGTAATCTGATTTGGGTAGTGGTAGAATGAGGGTGCATGCTCCATTGGCACCACGGTGCATAACATCTGCACAAGAGGCAGCAACACGTGGCAGAGAGCGGCGGTGATCATCTGCACGGAAAAAACCAGCGTGTTAGAAGACAGCGTTGTGGCGCAGCCACCGAGCCAACAAAGCGATCACGATGGTCGCTGCTGTTTTATAGTTGGCGAACTTGACAGTGTCCCTTTAGATACGGAATCCCATGATGGCTGGAGCATCCAATAGTAGGGTGTCGATATGCGTTCCTCCGGCGAGGCCAAGACAAGCGGAACGGCAATCTTATTTGGGTAGTGGTAGAATGATAGCGCATGCCCAATTGGCGCCACGGTGCATACCGTCTGCACAAGAGGCAGCAACACGTGGCAGAGAGTGGCGGTGATCATCTGCACGGCAAAAACCAGCGTGGTAGAAGACAGCGTTGTGGCGCAACCACCGAGCCCACAGAGTGGTCGTGATGGTCGCTGCTCTTTTATAGTTGGCGAACTTGACAGTGTCCCTTTAGATGCGGAATCCCAGTATGGCTGGAGCATCCAATAGTAGGGTGTCGATATGCGTTCTTCCGGCGAAGCCAAGACAAGCGGAAAGGCAATATGATTTGGGAAGTGGTATAATGATGGCGCATGCTCCATTGGTGCCACGTTGCATACCGTCTGCACAAGAGGCAGCAACACGTGCCAGAGAGCGGCAGTGAACATCTGCACGGCGAAAACCAGCGTGTTAGAAGACAGCGTTGCGGCGCAGCCATCGATCCCACAAAGCGGTCGTGATGGTCGCTGCTGCTTTATAGTTGGCGAACTTGACAGTGTCCCTTTCAATGCGGAATCCCATGATGACTGGAGCATTCACTAGTAGGATGTCGATATGCGTTTTCCGGCGAAGCCAAGACAAGCGGAACGGCAATCTGATTTGGGTAATGGTAGAATGATGGTGCATGCTCCATTGGCACCACGGTGCATTTCGTCTGCACAAGAGGCAGAAACACGTGCCAGAGAGTGGCGGTGATCATCTGCACGGCAAAAACCAGCGTGTTAGAAGACAGCATTGTGGCGCAGCCACCGAGCCCACAATGCGGTCGCGATGGTCGCTGCTACACTATAGTTGGCGAACTTGAAAGTGTCCCTTTCGATGCGGAACTACATGATGGCTGGAGCATCCAGTAGTAGGATGTCGATATGCGTTCCTCCGGTGAAGCCAAGACAAGCTGAGCGGCAATCTTATTTGGGTAGTGGTAGAATCATGGCGCATGCTCCATTGGCGCCACGGTGCATACAGTCTGCACAAGAGGCAGCAACACGTGTCAGAGAGCGGCGGTGATCATCTGCACGGCGAAAACCAGCGTGTTAGAAGACAGCGTTGTGGTGCAGCCACCAAGCCCACAATGCGGTCGCGATGGTCGCTGCTACACTATAGTTGGCGAACTTGAAAGTGTCCCTTTCGATGCGGAATTACATGATGGCTGGAGCATCCAGTAGTAGGATGTCGATATGCGTTCCTCTGGTGAAGCCAAAACAAGCTGAGCGGCACTCTTATTTGGGTAGTGGTAGAATGATGGCGCATGCTTTATTGACGCCACGGTGCATACAATCTGCACAAGAGGCAGCAACACGTGGCAGAGAGCGGCGGTGATCATCTGCACGGCAAAAACCAGCGTGGTAGAAGACAGCGTTGTGGCGCAGCCACCGAGCCCACAAAGTGGTCGTGATGGTCGCTGCTCTTTTATAGTTGGCGAACTTGACAGAGTCCCTTTCGATGCGGAATCCCACGATGGCTGGAGCATCGAGTAGCAGGGTTTCGATATGCGTTCCTCCGGCGAAGCCAAGACAAGCGGAATGGCAATCTGATTTCGGTAGTGGTAGAATGATGGCGCTTGCTCCATGGGGGCAACGGTGCATACCGTCTGCACAAGAGGCAGCAACACGTGGCAGAGAGCGGCGGTGATCATCTGCACGGCGAAAACCAGCGTGTTAGAAGACAGCGTTGTGGCGCAACCACCGAGCCCACAAAGTGGTCGTGATGGTCGCTGCTCCTTTATAGCTGGTGAACTTAACAGTGTCCCTTTCGATGCGGAATCACATGATGGCTAGAGCATCCAGTAGTAAGAGTTCGATATGCGTTCTTTCAGTGAAGCCAAGACAAGCGGAGCGGCAATCTTATTTGGGTAGCGGTAGAATGTTGGTGTATGTTTTATTGGCGCCAAGGTGTATGCCGTCTACACAAGAGGCAGCAACACGTGGCAGAGAGCGGCGGTGATCATCTGCACGGTGAAAACCAGCGCGTTAGAAGACAGCGTTGTGGCGCAACCACCGAGCCCACAAAGTGGTCTTGATGGTCGCTGCTCTTTTATATTTGGCGAACTTGACAGTGTCTCTTTAGATACGGACTCCCATGATGGCTGGAGCATCCAATAGTAGGGTGTCGATATGCGTTCCTCCGGCGAGGGCAAGACAAGCGGAACGTCAATCTTATTTGGGTAGTGGTAGAATGATAGCGCATGCCCAATTGGCGCCACGGTGCATACCGTCTGCACAAGAGGCAGCAACACGTGGCAGAGAGCGGCGGTGATCATCTGCACGGCAGAAACCAGCGTGGTAGAAGACAGCGTTGTGGCGCAGCCACCGAGCCCATAAAGTGGTCGTGATGGTCGCCGCTCCTTTATAGATGGCGTACTTGACAGTGTCCCTTTAGATGCGGAATCTCATGATGGCTGGAGCATCCACTAGTGGGATGTCGATATGCGTTCCTCCGGCGAAGCCAAGACAGGCGGAACGGTAATATGATTTGGGTAGTGGTAGAATGATGGTGCATGCTCCATTGGCACCACGGTGCATAACGTCTGCACAAGAGGCAGCAACACGTGGCAGAGAGCGGCGGTGATCATCTGCTAGGCAAAAACCGGCGTGTCAGAAGACAGCGTTGTGGCGCAGCCACCGAGCCCACAAAGCGGTCACGATGGTCGCCGCTCCTTTATAGTTGGCGTACTTGACAGTGTCCCTTTAGATGCGGAATCCCAGTATGGCTGGAGCATCCACTAGTAGGATGTCGATATGCTTCTTCCGGCGAAGCCAAGACAAGCGGAACGGCAATTTGATTTGGGAAGTGGTATAATGATGGCGCATGCTCCATTGGCGCCACGATGCATACCGTCTGCATAAGAGGCAGCAACACGTGGCAGAGAGCGGCAGTGAACATCTCCACGGCGAAAACCAGCGTGTTAGAAAACAGCGTTGTGGCGCAGCCATCGATCCCAAAAAGCGGTCGTGATGGTCGCTGCTGCTTTATAGTTGGCGAACTTGACAGTGTCCCTTTCAATGCGGAATCCCATGATGACTGGAGCATTCACTAGTAGGATGTCGATATGCGTTTTCCGGCGAAGTCAAGACAAGCGGAACGGCAATCTGATTTGGGTAGTGGTAGAATGATGGTGCATGCTCCATTGGCACCACGGTGCATACCGTCTGCACAAGAGGCAGAAACACGTGCCAGAGAGTGGCGGTGATCATCTGCACGGCAAAAACCAGCGTGTTAGAAGACAGCATTGTGGCGCAGCCACCGAGCCCACAATGCGGTCGCGATGGTCGCTGCTACACTATAGTTGGCGAACTTGAAAGTGTCCCTTTCGATGCGGAATTACATGATGGCTGGAGCATCCAGTAGTAGGATGTCGATATGCGTTCCTCCGGTGAAGCCAAGACAAGCTGAGCGGCAATCTTAATTGGGTAGTGGTAGAATGATGGCGCATGCTTTATTGGCGCCACAGTGCATACAATCTGCACAAGAGTCAGCAACACGTGGCAGAGAGCGGCGGTGATCATCTGCAAGGCAAAAAACAGCGTGGTAGAAGACAGCGTTGTGGCGCAGCCACCGAGCCCACGAAGTGGTCATGATGGTCGCTGCTCTTTTATAGTTGGCGAACTTGACAGAGTCCCTTTCGATGCGGAATCCCATGATGGCTAGAGCATCCAGTAGCAGGGTTTCGATATGCGTTCTTCCGGCGAAGCCAAGACAAGCGGAATGGCAATCTGATTTCGGTAGTGGTAGAATGATGGCGCTTGCTCCATTGGGGCCACGGTGCATACCGTCTGCACAAGAGGCAGCAACACGTGGCAGAGAGCGGCGGTGATCATCTGCACGGTGAAAACCAGCGCGTTAGAAGACAGCGTTGTGGCGCAACCACCGAGCCCACAAAGTGGTCTTGATGGTGGCTGCTCTTTTATATTTGGCGAACTTGACAGTGTCCCTTTAGATACGGAATCCCATGATGGCTGGAGCATCCAATAGTAGGGTGTCGATATGCGTTCCTCCGGCGAGGGCAAGACAAGCGGAACGGCAATCTTATTTGGGTAGTGGTAGAATGATAGCGCATGCCCAATTGGCGCCACGGTGCATACCGTCTGCACAAGAGGCAGCAACACGTGGCAGAGAGCGGCGGTGATCATCTGCACGGCAGAAACCAGCGTGGTAGAAGACAGCGTTGTGGCGCAGCCACCGAGCCCATAAAGTGGTCGTGATGGTCGCTGCTCTTTTATAGTTGGCGAACTAGACAGAGTCCCTTTCGATGCGGAATCCCATGATGGCTGGAGCATCCAGTAGCAGGGATTCGATATGCGTTGCTCCGGCGAAGCCAAGACAAGCGGAACGGCAATCTTATTCGGGTAGTGGTAGAATGATAGCGCATGCCCAATTGGCGCCACGGTGCATACAGTCTGCACAAGAGGCAGCAACACGTGACAGAGAGTGGCGGTGATCATCTGTACGGCGAAAATCAGCGTGTTAGAAGACAGCTTTGTGGTGCAGCCACCGAGCCCACAAAGAGGTCGCGATGGTCGCTGCTCCTTTATAGTTGGTGAACTTGACAGTGTCCCTTTCGATGCGGAATCCCATGATGGCTGGAGCATCCAGTAGTAAGAGTTCGATATGCGTTCTTCCGGTGAAGCCAAGACAAGCGGAGCGGCAATCTTATTTGGGTAGCGGTAGAATGTTGGTGTATGTTTTATTGGCGCCACGGTGTATACCGTCTGCACAAGAGGCAGCAACACGTGGCAGAGAGCGGCGGTGATCATCTGCATGGCGAAAACCAGCGTGTTAAAAAACAGCGTTGTGGCGCAGCCACTGAACCCACAAAAGAGTCGCGATGGTCGCTGCTCCTTTATAGTTGACGAACTTGACAGTGTCCCTTTATATGCGGAATCTTATGATGGCTGGAGCATCCACTAGTAGGATGTCGATATGCGTTCCTCCGGCGAAGCCAAGACAAGCGGAACGGTAATATGATTTGGGTAGTGGTAGAATAATGGTGCATGCTCCATTGGCACCACGGTGCATAACGTCTGCACAAGAGGCAGCAACACGTGGCAGATAGCGGCGGTGATCATCTGCACGGCAAAAACCGGCGTGCCAGAAGACAGCGTTGTGGCGCAGCCACCGAGCCCACAAAGCGGTCACGATGGTCGCCGCTCCTTTATAGTTGGTGTACTTGACAGTGTCCCTTTAGATGCGGAATCCCAGTATGGCTGGAGCATCCACTAGTAGGATGTCGATATGCGTTCTTCCGGCGAATCCAAGACAAGCGGAACGGCAATATGATTTGGGAAGTGGTATAATGATGGCGCATGCTCCATTGGCGCCACGATGCATACCGTCTGCACAAGAGGCAGCAACACGTGGCAGAGAGCGGCAGTGAACATCTCCACGGCGAAAACCAGCGTGTTAGAAAACAGCGTTGTGGCGCAGCCATCGATCCCAAAAAGCGGTCGTGATGGTCGCTGCTGCTTTATAGTTGGCGAACTTGACAGTGTCCCTTTCAATGCGGAATCCCATGATGACTGGAGCATTCACTAGTAGAATGTCGATATGCGTTTTCCGGCGAAGACAAGACAAGCGGAACGGCAAGCTGATTTGGGTAGTGGTAGAATGATGGTGCATGCTCCATTGGCACCACGGTGCATACCGTCTGCACAAGAGGCAGAAACACGTGCCAGAGAGTGGCGGTGATCATCTGCACGGCAAAAACCAACGTGTTAGAAGACAGCATTGTGGCGCAGCCACCGAGCCCACAATGCGGTCGCGATGGTCGCTGCTACACTATAGTTGGCGAACTTGAAAGTGTCCCTTTCGATGCGGAATTACATGATGGCTGGAGCATCCAGTAGTAGGATGTCGATATGCGTTCCTCCGGTGAAGCCAAGACAAGCTGAGCGGCAATCTTATTTGGGTAGTGGTAGAATCATGGCGCATGCTCCATTGGCGCCACGGTGCATACAGTCTGCACAAGAGGCAGCAACACGTGGCAGAGAGCGGCGGTGATCATCTGCACGGCGAAAACCAGCGTGTTAGAAGACAGCGTTGTGGTGCAGCCACCGAGCCCACAATGCGGTCGCGATGGTCGCTGCTACACTATATTTGGCGAACTTGAAAGTGTCCCTTTCGATGCGGAATTACATGATGGCTGGAGCATCCAGTAGTAGGATGTCGATATGCGTTCTTCCGGTGAAGCCAAAACAAGCTGAGCGGCACTCTTAATTGGGTAGTGGTAGAATGATGGCGCATGCTTTATTGGCGCCACGGTGCATACAATCTGCACAAGAGTTAGCAACACGTGGCAGAGAGCGGCGGTGATAATCTGCAAGGCAAACATCAGCGTGGTAGAAGACAGCGTTGTGGCGCAGCCACCGAGCCCACAAAGTGGTCGTGATGGTCGCTGCTCTTTTATAGTTGGCGAACTTGACAGAGTCCCTTTCGAAGCGGAATCCCATGATGGCTAGAGCATCCAGTAGCAGGGTTTCGATATGCGTTCCTCCGGCGAAGCCAAGACAAGCGGAATGGCAATCTGATTTCGGTAGTGGTAGAATGATGGCGCTTGCTCCATGGGGGCCACGGTGCATACCGTCTGCACAAGAGGCAGCAACACGTGGCAGAGAGCGGCGGTGATCATCTGCACGGTGAAAACCAGCGCGTTAGAAGACAGCGTTGTGGCGCAACCACCGAGCCCACAAAGTGGTCTTGATGGTCGCTGCTCTTTTATATTTGGCGAACTTGACAGTGTCTCTTTAGATACGGACTCCCATGATGGCTGGAGCATCCAATAGTAGGGTGTCGATATGCGTTCCTCCGGCGAGGGCAAGACAAGCGGAACGGCAATCTTATTTGGGTAGTGGTAGAATGATAGCGCATGCCCAATTGGCGCCACGGTGCATACCGTCTGCACAAGAGGCAGCAACACGTGGCAGAGAGCGGCGGTGATCATCTGCACGGCAGAAACCAGCGTGGTAGAAGACAGCGTTGTGGCGCAGCCACCGAGCCCATAAAGTGGTCGTGATGGTCGCTGCTCTTTTATAGTTGGCGAACTAGACAGAGTCCCTTTCGATGCGGAATCCCATGATGGCTGGAGCATCCAGTAGCAGGGATTCGATATGCGTTGCTCCGGCGAAGCCAAGACAAGCGGAACGGCAATCTTATTCGGGTAGTGGTAGAATGATAGCGCATGCCCAATTGGCGCCACGGTGCATACAGTCTGCACAAGAGGCAGCAACACGTGACAGAGAGTGGCGGTGATCATCTGTACGGCGAAAATCAGCGTGTTAGAAGACAGCTTTGTGGTGCAGCCACCGAGCCCACAAAGAGGTCGCGATGGTCGCTGCTCCTTTATAGTTGGTGAACTTGACAGTGTCCCTTTCGATGCGGAATCCCATGATGGCTGGAGCATCCAGTAGTAAGAGTTCGATATGCGTTCTTCCGGTGAAGCCAAGACAAGCGGAGCGGCAATCTTATTTGGGTAGCGGTAGAATGTTGGTGTATGTTTTATTGGCGCCACGGTGTATACCGTCTGCACAAGAGGCAGCAACACGTGGCAGAGAGCGGCGGTGATCATCTGC
This sequence comes from Rhipicephalus microplus, assembly GCF_043290135.1. Lineage (NCBI taxonomy): Eukaryota > Metazoa > Arthropoda > Arachnida > Ixodida > Ixodidae > Rhipicephalus > Rhipicephalus microplus. Next base: position 14,861,826 of record NW_027464587.1, on the reverse strand, counting down.
ATGGCGAAAACCAGCGTGTTAAAAAACAGAGTTGTGGCGCAGCCACTGAACCCACAAAAGAGTCGCGATGGTCGCTGCTCCTTTATAGTTGACGAACTTGACAGTGTCCCTTTATATGCGGAATCTTATGATGGCTGGAGCATCCACTAGTAGGATGTCGATATGCGTTCCTCCGGCGAAGCCAAGACAAGCGGAACGGTAATATGATTTGGGTAGTGGTAGAATGATGGTGCATGCTCCATTGGCACCACGGTGCATAACGTCTGCACAAGAGGCAGCAACACGTGGCAGATAGCGGCGGTGATCATCTGCACGGCAAAAACCGGCGTGTCAGAAGACAGCGTTGTGGCGCAGCCACCGAGCCCACAAAGCGGTCACGATGGTCGCCGCTCCTTTATAGTTGGTGTACTTGACAGTGTCCCTTTAGATGCGGAATCCCAGTATGGCTGGAGCATCCACTAGTAGGATGTCGATATGCGTTCTTCCGGCGAATCCAAGACAAGCGGAACGGCAATATGATTTGGGAAGTGGTATAATGATGGCGCATGCTCCATTGGCGCCACGATGCATACCGTCTGCACAAGAGGCAGCAACACGTGGCAGAGAGCGGCAGTGAACATCTCCACGGCGAAAACCAGCGTGTTAGAAAACAGCGTTGTGGCGCAGCCATCGATCCCAAAAAGCGGTCGTGATGGTCGCTGCTGCTTTATAGTTGGCGAACTTGACAGTGTCCCTTTCAATGCGGAATCCCATGATGACTGGAGCATTCACTAGTAGGATGTCGATATGCGTTTTCCGGCGAAGACAAGACAAGCGGAACGGCAATCTGATTTGGGTAGTGGTAGAATGATGGTGCATGCTCCATTGGCACCACGGTGCATACCGTCTGCACAAGAGGCAGAAACACGTGCCAGAGAGTGGCGGTGATCATCTGCACGGCAAAAACCAACGTGTTAGAAGACAGCATTGTGGCGCAGCCACCGAGCCCACAATGCGGTCGCGATGGTCGCTGCTACACTATAGTTGGCGAACTTGAAAGTGTCCCTTTCGATGCGGAATTACATGATGGCTGGAGCATCCAGTAGTAGGATGTCGATATGCGTTCCTCCGGTGAAGCCAAGACAAGCTGAGCGGCAATCTTATTTGGGTAGTGGTAGAATCATGGCGCATGCTCCATTGGCGCCACGGTGCATACAGTCTGCACAAGAGGCAGCAACACGTGGCAGAGAGCGGCGGTGATCATCTGCACCGCGAAAACCAGCGTGTTAGAAGACAGCGTTGTGGTGCAGCCACCGAGCCCACAATGCGGTCGCGATGGTCGCTGCTACACTATATTTGGCGAACTTGAAAGTGTCCCTTTCGATGCGGAATTACATGATGGCTGGAGCATCCAGTAGTAGGATGTCGATATGCGTTCTTCCGGTGAAGCCAAAACAAGCTGAGCGGCACTCTTAATTGGGTAGTGGTAGAATGATGGCGCATGCTTTATTGGCGCCACGGTGCATACAATCTGCACAAGAGTCAGCAACACGTGGCAGAGAGCGGCGGTGATAATCTGCAAGGCAAACATCAGCGTGGTAGAAGACAGCGTTGTGGCGCAGCCACCGAGCCCACAAAGTGGTCGTGATGGTCGCTGCTCTTTTATAGTTGGCGAACTTGACAGAGTCCCTTTCGATGCGGAATCCCATGATGGCTAGAGCATCCAGTAGCAGGGTTTCGATATGCGTTCCTCCGGCGAAGCCAAGACAAGCGGAATGGCAATCTGATTTCGGTAGTGGTAGAATGATGGCGCTTGCTCCATGGGGGCCACGGTGCATACCGTCTGCACAAGAGGCAGCAACACGTGGCAGAGAGCGGCGGTGATCATCTGCACGGTGAAAACCAGCGCGTTAGAAGACAGCGTTGTGGCGCAACCACCAAGCACACAAAGTGGTCGTGATGGTCGCTGCTCTTTTATAGTTGACGAACTTGACAGTGCCCCTTTAGATACGGAATCTCATGATGGCTGGAGCATCCAATAGTAGGGTGTCGATATGCGTTCCTCCGGCGAGGCCAAGACAAGCGGAACGGCAATCTTATTTGGGTAGTGGTAGAATGATAGCGCATGCCCAATTGGCGCCACGGTGCATACAGTCTGCACAAGAGGCAGCAACACGTGACAGAGAGTGGCGGTGATCATCTGTACGGCGAAAATCAGCGTGTTAGAAGACAGCTTTGTGGTGCAGCCACCGAGCCCACAAAGAGGTCGCGATGGTCGCTGCTCCTTTATAGTTGGTGAACTTGACAGTGTCCCTTTCGATGCGGAATCCCATGATGGCTGGAGCATCCAGTAGTAGGATGTCGATATGCGTTCCTTCGGTGAAACCAAGTCAAGCGGAACGGCAATCTGATTTGGGTAGTGATAGAATGATGGCGCATGCTCCATTGGCGCCACGGTGTATACTGTCTGCACAAGAGGCAGCAACACGTGGCAGAGAGCGGCGGTGATCATCTGCACGGCAAAAACCAGCGTGGTAGAAGACAGCGTTGTGGCGCAGCCACCGAGCCGCCAAAGCGGTCGTGATGGTCGCTGCTCCTGTATAGTTGGCGAACTTGACAGAGTCCCTTTCGATGCGGAATCCCATGATGGCTGGAGCATACAGTAGCAGGGTGTCGATATCCATTCCTCCGGCGAAGCCAAGACAAGCGGAATGGCAATCCGATTTGGGTAGTGGTAGAATGCTGGTGCATGCTCCATTGGCGCCACGGTGCATACCGTCTGCACAAGAGGCACCAACACGTGCTAGAGAGTGGCAGTGATCATCTGCATGGCGAAAACCAGCGTGTTAGAAAACAGCGTTGTGGCGCAGCCACCGAGCCCACAAAGCGGTCACGATGGTCGCCGCTCCTTTATAGCTGGCGTACTTGACAGTGTCCCTTTAGATGCGGAATGCCATGATGGCTGGTGCATCCACTGGTAGGATGTCGATATGCGTTCTTCCGGCGAAGCGAAGACAAGCGGAACGGCAATATAATTTGGGAAGTGGTATAATGATGGCGCATGCTCCATTGGCGCCACGTTGCATACCGTCTGCACAAGAGGCAGCAACACGTGGCAGAGAGCGGCAGTGAACATCTGCATGGCGAAAACCAGCGGGTTAGAAGACAGCGTTGTGGCGCAGCCATCGATCCCACAAAGCGGTCGTGATGGTCGCTGCTGCTTTATAGTTGGCGAACTTGACAGTGTCCCTTTCAATGCAGAATCCCATGATGACTGGAGCATTCACTAGTAGGATGTCGATATGCGTTTTCCGGCGAAGCCAAGACAAGCGGAACGGCAATGTGATTTGGGTAGTGGTAGAATGATGGTGCATGCTCCATTGGCACCACGGTGCATACCGTCTGCACAAGAGGCAGAAACACATGCCAGAGAGTGGCGGTGATCATCTGCACGGCAAAAACCAGCGTGTTAGAAGACAGCGTTGTGGTGCAGCTACCGAGCCCACAAAGAGGTCGCGATGGTCGCTGCTCCTTTATAGTTGGTGAACCTTAACAGTGTCCCTTTTGATGCGGAATCACATGATGGCTAGAGCATCCAATAGTAGGAGTTCGATATGCGTTCTTCCGGTGAAGCCAAGACAAGCGGAGCGGCAATCTTATTTGGGTAGTGGTAGAATGATGGCGCATGTTTTATTGGCGCCACGGTGCATACAATCTGCACAAGAGGCAGCAACACGTGGCAGAGAGCGGTGGTGATCATCTGCACGGCGAAAACCAGCGTGTTAGAAGACAGCGTTGCGGCGCAGCCACTGAGCCCACAAAACAGTAGCGATGGTCGCTGCTCCTTTATAGTTGGCGAACTCTACAGTGTCCCTTTAGATACGGAATCCCATGATAGCTGGAGCATCCAATAGTAGGGTGTCGATATGCGTTCCTCTGGCGAAGCCAAGACAAGCGGAACGGCAATCTTATTTGGGTAGTGGTAGAATGATAGCGCATGCCCAATTGGCGCCACAGTGCATACCGTCTGCACAAGAGGCAGCAACAAGTGGCAGAGAGCGGCGGTGATCATCTGCACGGCGAAAACCAGCGTGTTAGAAGACAACGTTATGGCGCAGCCACCGAAGCCACAAAGTGGTCGTGATGGTCGCCGCTCCTTTATAGATGGCGTACTTGACAGTGTTCCTTTAGATGCGGAATCTCATGATGGCTGGAGCATCCACTAGTGGGATGTCGATATGCGTTCCTCCGGCGAAGCCAACACAAGCGGAATGGTAATCTGATTTGGGTAGTGGTAGAATGATGGTGCATGCTCCATTGGCACCACGGTGCTTAACGTCTGCACAAGAGGCAGCAACACGTGGCAGAGAGCGGCGGTGATCATCTGCACGGCAAAACCAGCGTGTTAGAAGACAGCGTTGTGGCGCAGCCACTGAGCCCACAAAGCGGTCACGATGGTCGCTTCTCTTTTATAGTTGGCGAACTTGACAGTGACCCTTTAGATACGGAATCCCATGATGGCTGGAGCATCCAATAGTAGGGTGTCGATATGCGTTCCTCCGGCAAGGCCAAGACAAGCGGAACGGCAATCTTATTTGGGTAGTGGTAGAATGATAGCGAACGCCCAATTGGCGCCACGGTGCATACCGTCTGCACAAGAGGCAGCAACACGTGGCAGAGAGCGGCGGTGATCATCTGCACGGCAGAAACCAGCGTGGTAGAAGACAGCGTTGTGGCGTAGCCACCGAGCCCACAAAGTGGTCGTGATGGTCGCTGCTCTTTTATAGTTGGCGAACTTGACAGAGTCCCTTTCGATGCGGAATCCCATGATGGCTGGAGCATCCAGTAGCAGGGATTCGATATGCGTTGCTCCGGCGAAGCCAAGACAAGCGGAATGGCAATCTGATTTCGGTAGTGGTAGAAACATGGCGCTTGCTCCATGGGGGCCACGGTGCATACCGTCTGCACAAGAGGCAGCAACACGTGGCAGAGAGCGGCGGTGATCATCTGCACGGCGAAAACCAGCGTGTTAGAAGACAGCGTTGTGGCGCTACCACCGAGCCACAAAGTGGTCGTGATGGTCGCTGCTCTTTTATAGTTGACGAACTTGAAAGTGTCCCTTTAGATACGGAATCCCATGATGGCTGGAGCATCCAATAGTAGGGTGTCGATATGCGTTCCTCCGGGGAGGCCAAGACAAGCGGAACGGCAATCTTATTTGGGTAGTGGTAGAATGATAGCGCATGCCCAATTGGCGCCACGGTGCATACAGTCTGCACAAGACGCAGCAACACGTGACAGAGAGTGGCGGTGATCATCTGTACGGCGAAAATCAGCGTGTTAGAAGACAGCGTTGTGGCGCAGCCACCGAGCCGTCAAAGCGGTCGTGATGGTCGCTGTTCCTTTATAGTTGGCGAACTTGACAGAGTCCCTTTCGATGCGGAATCCCATGATGGCTGGAGCATTCAGTTTCAGGGTGTCGATATGCGTTCCTCCGGGAAAGCCAAGACAAGCGGAACGGCAATCTGATTTGGGTAGTGATAGAATGATGGCGCATGCTCCATTGGCGCCACGGTGTATACCGTCTGCACAAGAGGCAGCAACACGTGGCAGAGAGCGGCGGTGATCATCTGCACGGCAAAAACCAGCGTGGTAGAAGACAGCGTTGTGGCGCAGCCACCGAGCCGTCAAAGCGGTCGTGATGGTCGCTGCTCCTTTATAGTTGGCGAACTTGACAGAGTCCCTTTCGATGCGGAATCCCATGATGGCTGGAGCATACAGTAGCAGGGTGTCGATATCCATTCCTAGGGCGAAGCCAAGACAAGCGGAATGGCAATCCGATTTGGGTAGTGGTAGAATGATGGCGCATGCTCCATTGGCGCCATGGTGCATACCGTCTGCACAAGAGGCACCAACACGTGGTAGAGAGTGGCAGTGATCATCTGCATGGCGAAAACCAGCGTGTTAGAAAACAGCGTTGTGGCGCAGCCACTGAGCCCACAAAGGAGCCGCGATGGTCGCTGCTCCTTTATAGTTGGCGAACTTGACAGTGTCCCTTTATACGCGGAATCTTATGATGGCTGGAGCATCCACTAGTAGGATGTCGATATGCGTTTTCCGGCGAAGCCAAGACAAGCGGAACGGCAATGTGATTTGGGTAGTGGTAGAATGATGGTGCATGCTCCATTGGCACCACGGTGCATACCGTCTGCACAAGAGGCAGAAACACATGCCAGAGAGTGGCGGTGATCATCTGCACGGCAAAAACCAGCGTGTTAGAAGACAGAGTTGTGGTGCAGCTACCGAGCCCACAAAGAGGTCGCGATGGTCGCTGCTCCTTTATAGTTGGTGAACTTAACAGTGTCCCTTTCGATGCGGAATCACATGATGGCTAGAGCATCCAGTAGTAGGAGTTCGATATGCGTTCTTCCGGTGAAGCCAAGACAAGCGGAGCGGCAATCTTATTGGGGTAGTGGTAGAATGATGGCGCATGTTTTATTGGCGCCACGGTGCATACAATCTGCACAAGAGGCAGCAACACGTGGCAGAGAGCGGCGGTGATCATCTGCACGGCGAAAACCAGCGTGTTAGAAGACAGCGTTGCAGCGCAGCCACTGAGCCCACAAAACAGTCGCGATGGTCGCTGCCCCTTTATAGTTGGCGAACTTGACAGTGTCCCTTTAGATACGGAATCCCATGATAGCTGGAGCATCCAATAGTAGGGTGTCGATATGCGTTCCTCTGGCGAAGCCAAGACAAGCGGAACGGCAATCATATTTGGGTAGTGGTAGAATGATAGCGCATGCCCAATTGGCGCCACGGTGAATACCGTCTGCACAAGAGGCAGCAACAAGTGGCAGAGAGCGGCGGTGATCATCTGCACGGCGAAAACCAGCGTGTTAGAAGACAACGTTATGGCGCAGCCACCGAAGCCACAAAGTGGTCGTGATGGTCGCCGCTCCTTTATAGATGGCGTACTTGACAGTGTTCCTTTAGATGCGGAATCTCATGATGGCTGGAGCATCCACTAGTGGGATGTCGATATGCGTTCCTCCGGCGAAGCCAACACAAGCGGAACGGTAATCTGATTTGGGTAGTGGTAGAATGATGGTGCATGCTCCATTGGCACCACGGTGCTTAACGTCTGCACAAGAGGCAGCAACACGTGGCAGAGAGCGGCGGTGATCATCTGCACGGCAAAAACCAGCGTGTTAGAAGACAGCGTTGTGGCGCAGCCACCGAGCCCACCAAGCGGTCACGATGGTCGCTTCTCTTTTATAGTTGGCGAACTTGACAGTGTCCCTTTAGATGCGGAATCCCATGATGGCTGGAGCATCCAATAGTAGGGTGTCGATATGCGTTCCTCCGGCAAGGCCAAGACAAGCGGAACGGCAATCTTATTTGGGTAGTGGTAGAATGATAGCGAATGCCCAATTGGCGCCACGGTGCATACCGTCTGCACAAGAGGCAGCAACACGTGGCAGAGAGCGGCGGTGATCATCTGCACGGTGAAAACCAGCGTGTTAGAAGACAGCGTTGTGGCGCAACCACCGAGCCCACAAAGTGGCCTTGATGGTCGCTGCTCTTTTATATTTGGCGAACTTGACAGTGTCCCTTTAGATACGGAATCCCATGATGGCTGGAGCATCCAATAGTAGGGTGTCGATATGCGTTCCTCCGGCGAGGCCAAGACAAGCGAAACGGCAATCTTATTTGGGTAGTGGTAGAATGATAGCGCATGCCCAATTGGCGCCACGGTGCATACCGTCTGCACAAGAGGCAGAAACACGTGGCAGAGAGCGCCGGTGATCATCTGCATGGCAGAAACCAGCGTGGTAGAAGACAGCGTTGTGGCGTAGCCACCGAGCTCACAAAGTGGTCGTGATGGTCGCTGCTCTTTTATAGTTGGCGAACTTGACAGAGTCCCTTTCGATGCGGAATCCCATGATGGCTGGAGCATCCAGTAGCAGGGATTCGATATGCGTTGCTCCGGCGAATCCAAGACAAGCGGAATGGCAATCTGATTTCGGTAGTGGTAGAAACATGGCGCTTGCTCCATGGGGGCCACGGTGCATACCGTCTGCACAAGAGGCAGCAACACGTGGCAGAGAGCGGCGGTGATCATCTGCACGGCGAAAACCAGCGTGTTAGAAGACAGCGTTGTGGCGCAACCACCGAGCCCACAAAGTGGTCGTGATGGTCGCTGCTCTTTTATAGTTGACGAACTTGACAGTGTCCCTTTAGATACGGAATCCCATGATGGCTGGAGCATCCAATAGTAGGGTGTCGATATGCGTTCCTCCGGCGAGGCCAAGACAAGCGGAACGGCAATCTTATTTGGGTAGTGGGAGAATGATAGCGCATGCCCAATTGGCGCCATGGTGCATACAGTCTGCACAAGAGGCAGCAACACGTGACAGAGAATGGCGGTGATCATCTGTACGGCGAAAATCAGCGTGTTAGAAGACAGCGTTGTGGAGCAGCCACTGAGCCCACAAAGGAGTCGCGATGGTCGCTGCTCCTTTATAGTTGGCGAACTTGACAGTGTCCCTTTATACGCGGAATCTTATGATGGCTGGAGCATCCACTAGTAGGATGTCGATATGCGTTCCTCCGGCGAAGCCAAGACAAGTGGAACGGCAATCTTATTGGGGTAGTGGTAGAATGATGGCGCATGCTTCATTGCCGCCACGGTGCATACCGTCTGCACAAGAGGCAGCAACAAGTCGCAGAGAGCGGCGGTGATCATCTGCACGGCGAAAACCAGCGGGTTAGAAGACAATGTTATGGCGCAGCCACCGAAGCCACAAAGTGGACGTGATGGTCGCCACTCCTTTATAGATGGCGTACTTGACAGTGTTCCTTTAGATGCGGAATCTCATGATGGCTGGAGCATCCACTTGTGGGATGTCGATATGCGTTCCTCCGGCGAAGCCAAGACAAGCGGAACGGTAATCTGATTTGGGTAGTGGTAGATTGATGGTGCATGCTCCATTGGCACCACGGTGCATAACGTCTGCACAAGAGGCAACAACACGTGGCAGAGAGCGGCGGTGATCATCTGCACGGCAAAAACCAGCGTGTTAGAAGACAGCGTTGTGGCGCAGCCACCGAGCCCACAAAGCGGTCATGATGGTCGCCGCTCCTTTATAGTTGGCGTACTTGACAGTGTCCCTTTAGATGCGGAATCCCATGATGGCTGGAGCATCCACTGGTAGGATGTCGATATGCGTTCTTCCGGCGAAGCGAAGACAAGCGGAACGGCAATATGATTTGGGAAGTGGTATAATGATGGCGCATGCTCCATTGGCGCCACGTTGCATACCGTAAGCACAAGAGGCAGCAACACGTGGCAGAGAGCGGCAGTGAACATCTGCATGGCGAAATCCAGCGTGTTAGAAGACAGCGTTGTGGCGCAGCCATCGATCCCACAAAGCGGTCGTGATAGTCGCTGCTGCTTTATACTTGGCGAACTTGACAGTGTCCCTTTCAATGCGGAATCCCATGATGACTGGAGCATTCACTAGTAGGATGTCGATATGCGTTTTCCGGCGAAGCCAAGACAAGCGGAACGGCAATGTGATTTGGGTAGTGGTAGAATGATGGTGCATGCTCCATTGGCACCACGGTGCATACCGTCTGCACAAGAGGCAGAAACACATGCCAGAGAGTGGCGGTGATCATCTGCACGGCAAAAACCAGCGTGTTAGAAGACAGCGTTGTGGCGCAGCCAACGAGCCCACAATGCGGTCACGATGGTCGCTGCTACACTATAGTTGGCGAACTTGAAAGTGTCCCTTTCGATGCGGAATTACATGATGGCTGGAGCATCCAGTAGTAGGATGTAGATATGCGTTCCTCCGGTGAACCCAAGACCAGCTGAGCGGCAATCTTATTTGGGTAGTGGTAGAATCATGGCGCATGCTCCATTGGCGCCACGGTGCATACAGTCTGCACAAGAGGCATCAACACGTGGCAGAGAGCGGCGGTGATCATCTGTACGGCGAAAACCAGCGTGTTAGAAGACAGCGTTGTTGTGCAGCTACCGAGCCCACAAAGAGGTCGCGATGGTCGCTGCTCCTTTATAGTTGGTGAACTTAACAGTGTCCCTTTCGATGCGGAATCACATGATCGCTAGAGCATCCAATAGTAGGAGTTCGATATGCGTTCTTCCGGTGAAGCCAAGACAAGCGGAGCGGCAATCTTATTTGGGTAGTGGTAGAATGATGGCGCATGTTTTATTGGCGCCACGGTGCATACAATCTGCACAAGAGGCAGCAACACGTGGCAGAGAGCGGCGGTGATCATCTGCACGGCGAAAACCAGCGTGTTAGAAGACAGCGTTGCGGCGCAGCCACTGAGCCCACAAAACAGTCGCGATGGTCGCTGCTCCTTTATAGTTGGCGAACTTGACAGTGTCCCTTTAGATACGGAATCCCATGATAGCTGGAGCATCCAATAGTAGGGTGTCGATATGCGTTCCTCTGGCGAAGCCAAGACAAGCGGAACGGCAATCTTATTTGGGTAGTGGTAGAATGATAGCGCATGCCCAATTGGCGCCACGGTGCATACCGTCTGCACAAGAGGCAGCAACAAGTGGCAGAGAGCGGCGGTGATCATCTGCACGGCGAAAACCAGCGTGTTAGAAGACAACGTTATGGCGCAGCCACCGAAGCCACAAAGTGGTCGTGATGGTCGCCGCTCCTTTATAGATGGCGTACTTGACAGTGTTCCTTTAGATGCGGAATCTCATGATGGCTGGAGCATCCACTAGTGGGATGTCGATATGCGTTCCTCCGGCGAAGCCAACACAAGCGGAACGGTAATCTGATTTGGGTAGTGGTAGAATGATGGTGCATGCTCCATTAACACCACGGTGCTTAACGTCTGCACAAGAGGCAGCAACACGTGGCAGAGAGCGGCGGTGATCATCTGCACGGCAAAAACCAGCGTGTTAGAAGACAGCGTTGTGGCGCAGCCACCGAGCCCACAAAGCGGTCACGATGGTTGCTTCTCTTTTATAGTTGGCGAACTTGACAGAGTCCCTTTCGATGCGGAATCCCATGATGGCTGGAGCATCCAGTAGCAGGGATTCGATATGCGTTGCTCCGGCGAACCCAAGACAAGTGGAATGGCAATCCGATTTGGGTAGTGGTAGAATGATGGCGCATGCTCCATTGGCGCCATGGTGCATACCGTCTGCACAAGAGGCACCAACACGTGGTAGAGAGTGGCAGTGATCATCTGCATGGCGAAAACCAGCGTGTTAGAAAACAGCGTTGTGGCGCAGCCACTGAGCCGACAAAGGAGTCGCGATGGTCGCTGCTCCTTTATAGTTGGCGAACTTGACAGTGTCCCTTTATACGCGGAATCTTATGATGGCTGGAGCATCCACTAGTAGGATGTCGATATGCGTTCCTCCGGCGAAGCCAAGACAAGTGGAACGGCAATCTTATTGGGGTAGTGGTAGAATGATGGCGCATGCTTCATTGCCGCCACGGTGCATACCGTCTGCACAAGAGGCAGCAACAAGTCGCAGAGAGCGGCGGTGATCATCTGCACGGCGAAAACCAGCGGGTTAGAAGACAATGTTATGGCGCAGCCACCGAAGCCACAAAGTTGACGTGATGGTCGCCGCTCCTTTATAGATGGCGTACTTGACAGTGTCCCTTTAGATGCGGAATCCCATGATGGCTGGAGCATCCACTGGTAGGATGTCGTTATGCGTTCTTCCGGCGAAGCGAAGACAAGCGGAACGGCAATATGATTTGGGAAGTGGTATAATGATGGCGCATGCTCCATTGGCGCCACGTTGCATACCGTCTGCACAAGAGGCAGCAACACGTGGCAGAGAGTGGCAGTGAACATCTGCATGGCGAAAACCAGCGTGTTAGAAGACACGGTTGTGGCGCAGCCATCGATCCCACAAAGCGGTCGTGATGGTCGCTGCTGCTTCATAGTTGGCGAACTTGACAGTGTCCCTTTCGATGCGGAATCACATGATGGCTGGAGCATCCAATAGTAGGGTGTCGATATGCGTTCCTCTGGCGAAGCCAAGACAAGCGGAACGGCAATCTTATTTGGGTAGTGGTAGAATGATAGCGCATGCCCAATTGGCGCCACGGTGAATACCGTCTGCACAAGAGGCAGCAACACGTGGCAGAGAGCGGCGGTGATCATCTGCACGGCAAAAACCAGCGTGTTAGAAGACAGCGTTGTGGCGCAGCCACCGAGCCCACAAAGCGGTCACGATGGTCGCTTCTCTTTTATAGTTGGCGAACTTGACAGTGTCCCTTTAGATACGGAATCCCATGATGGCTGGAGCATCCAATAGTAGGGTGTCGATATGCGTTCCTCCGGCGAGGCCAAGACAAGCGGAACGGCAATCTTATTTGGGTAGTGGTAGAATGATAGCGAATGCCCAATTGGCGCCACGGTGCATACCGTCTGCACAAGAGGCAGCAACACGTGGCAGAGAGCGGCGGTGATCATCTGCACGGCAAAAACCAGCGTGTTAGAAGACAGCGTTGTGGCGCAGCCACCGAGCCCACAAAGCGGTCACGATGGTCGCTTCTCTTTTATAGTTGGCGAACTTGACAGTGTCCCTTTAGATACGGAATCCCATGATGGCTGGAGCATCCAATAGTAGGGTGTCGATATGCGTTCCTCCGGCAAGGCCAAGACAAGCGGAACGGCAATCTTATTTGGGTAGTGGTAGAATGATAGCGAATGCCCAATTGGCGCCACGGTGCATACCGTCTGCACAAGAGGCAGCAACACGTGGCAGAGAGCGGCGGTGATCATCTGCACGGCGAAAACCAGCGTGTTAGAAGACAGCGTTGTGGCGTAACCACCGAGCCCACAAAGTGGTCTTGATGGTCGCTGCTCTTTTATATTTGGCGAACTTGACAGTGTCCCTTTAGATACGGAATCCCATGATGGCTGGAGCATCCAATAGTAGGGTGTCGATAAGCGTTCCTCCGGCGAGGCCAAGACAAGCGGAACGGCAATCTTATTTGGGTAGTGGTAGAATGATAGCGCATGCCCAATTGGCGCCACGGTGCATACCGTCTGCACAAGAGGCAGCAACACGTGGCAGAGAGCGGCGGTGATCATCTGCACGGCAGAAACCAGCGTGGTAGAAGACAGCGTTGTGGCGTAGCCACCGAGCCCACAAAGTGGTCGTGATGGTCGCTGCTCTTTTATAGTTGGCGAACTTGACAGAGTCCCTTTCGATGCGGAATCCCATGATGGCTGGAGCATCCAGTAGCAGGGATTCGATATGCGTTGCTCCGGCGAAGCCAAGACAAGCGGAATGGCAATCTGATTTCGGTAGTGGTAGAAACATGGCGCTTGCTCCATGGGGGCCACGGTGCATACCGTCTGCACAAGAGGCAGCAACACGTGGCAGAGAGCGGCGGTTATCATCTGCACGGCGAAAACCAGCGTGTTAGAAGACAGCGTTGTGGCGCAACCACCGAGCCCACAAAGTGGTCGTGATGGTCGCTGCTCTTTTATAGTTGACGAACTTGACAGTGTCCCTTTAGATACGGAATCCCATGATGGCTGGAGCATCCAATAGTAGGGTGTCGATATGCGTTCCTCCGGCGAGGCCAAGACAAGCGGAACGGCAATCTTATTTGGGTAGTGGTAGAATGATAGCGCATGCCCAATTGGCGCCACGGTGCATACAGTCTGCACAAGAGGCAGCAACACGTGACCGAGAGTGGCGGTGATCATCTGTACGGCGAAAATCAGCGTGTTAGAAGACAGCGTTGTGGCGCAGCCACCGAGCCCCCAAAGCGCTCGTGATGGTTTCTGCTACTTTATAGTTGGCGAACTTGACAGTGTCCGTTTCGATGTGGAATCCCATGTTGGCTGGAGCATCCAGTTTGAGGGTGTCGATATGCGTTCCTCCGGGAAAGCCAAGACAAGCGGAACGGCAATCTGATTTGGGTAGTGATAGAATGATGGCGCATGCTCCATTGGCGCCACGGTGTATACCGTCTGCACAAGAGGCAGCAACACGTGGCAGAGAGCGGCGGTGATCATCTGCACGGCAAAAACCAGCGTGGTAGAAGACAGCGTTGTGGCGCAGCCACCGAGCCGTCAAAGCGGTCGTGATGGTCGCTGCTCCTTTATAGTTTGCGAACTTGACAGAGTCCCTTTCGATGCGGAATCCCATGATGGCTGGAGCATACAGTAGCAGGGTGTCGATATCCATTCCTAGGGCGAACCCAAGACAAGCGGAATGGCAATCCGATTTGGGTAGTGGTAGAATGATGGCGCATGCTCCATTGGCGCCATGGTGCATACCGTCTGCACAAGAGGCAGAAACACATGCCAGAGAGTGGCGGTGATCATCTGCACGGCAAAAACCAGCGTGTTAGAAGACAGCGTTGTGGTGCAGCTACCGAGCCCACAAAGAGGTCGCGATGGTCGCTGCTCCTTTATAGTTGGTGAACTTAACAGTGTCCCTTTCGATGCGGAATCACATGATGGCTGGAGCATCCAATAGTAGGGTGTCGATATGCGTTCCTCTGGCGAAGCCAAGACAAGCGGAACGGCAATCTTATTTGGGTAGTGGTAGAATGATAGCGCATGCCCAATTGGCGCCACGGTGAATACCGTCTGCACAAGAGGCAGCAACAAGTGGCAGAGAGCGGCGGTGATCGTCTGAACGGCGAAAACCAGCGTGTTAGAAGACAACGTTATGGCGCAGCCACCGAAGCCACAAAGTGGTCGTGATGGTCGCCGCTCCTTTATAGATGGCGTACTTGACAGTGTTCCTTTAGATGCGGAATCTCATGATGGCTGGAGCATCCAATAGTAGGGTGTCGATATGCGTTCCTCCGGCAAGGCCAAGACAAGCGGAACGGCAATCTTATTTGGGTAGTGGTAGAATGATAGCGAATGCCCAATTGGCGCCACGGTGCATACCGTCTGCACAAGAGGCAGCAACACGTGGCAGAGAGCGGCGGTGATCATCTGCACGGCAAAAACCAGCGTGTTAGAAGACAGCGTTGTGGCGCAGCCACCGAGCCCACAAAGCGGTCACGATGGTCGCTTCTCTTTTATAGTTGGCGAACTTGACAGTGTCCCTTTATACGCGGAATCTTATGATGGCTGGAGCATCCACTAGTAGGATGTCAATATGCTTCCTCCGGCGAAGCCAAGACAAGTGGAACGGCAATCTTATTGGGGTAGTGGTAGAATGATGGCGCATGCTTCATTGCCGCCACGGTGCATACCGTCTGCACAAGAGGCAGCAACAAGTCGCAGAGAGCGGCGGTGATCATCTGCACGGCGAAAACCAGCGGGTTAGAAGACAATGTTATGGCGCAGCCACCGAAGCCACAAAGTGGACGTGATGGTCGCCGCTCCTTTATAGATGGCGTACTTGACAGTGTCCCTTTAGATGCGGAATCCCATGATGGCTGGAGCATCCACTGGTAGGATGTCGTTATGCGTTCTTCCGGCGAAGCGAAGACAAGCGGAACGGCAATATGATTTGGGAAGTGGTATAATGATGGCGCATGCTCCATTGGCGCCACGTTGCATACCGTCTGCACAAGAGGCAGCAACACGTGGCAGAGAGTGGCAGTGAACATCTGCATGGCGAAAACCAGCGTGTTAGAAGACAGGGTTGTGGCGCAGCCATCGATCCCACAAAGCGGTCGTGATGGTCGCTGCTGCTTTATAGTTGGCGAACTTGACAGTGTCCCTTTCAATGCGGAATCCCATGATGACTGGAGCATTCACTAGTAGGATGTCGATATGCGTTTTCCGGCGAAGCCAAGACAAGCGGAACGGCAATGTGATTTGGGTAGTGGTAGAATGATGGTGCATGCTCCATTGGCACCACGGTGCATACCGTCTGCACAAGAGGCAGAAACACATGCCAGAGAGTGGCGGTGATCATCTGCACGGCAAAAACCAGCGTGTTAGAAGACAGCGTTGTGGTGCAGCTACCGAGCCCACAAAGAGGTCGCGATGGTCGCTGCTCCTTTATAGTTGGTGAACTTAACAGTGTCCCTTTCGATGCGGAATCACATGATGGCTGGAGCATCCAATAGTAGGGTGTCGATATGCGTTCCTCTGGCGAAGCCAAGACAAGCGGAACGGCAATCTTATTTGGGTAGTGGTAGAATGATAGCGAATGCCCAATTGGCGCCACGGTGCATACCGTCTGCACAAGAGGCAGCAACACGTTGCAGAGAGCGGCGGTGATCATCTGCACGGCAAAAACCAGCGTGTTAGAAGACAGCGTTGTGGCGCAGCCACCGAGCCCACAAAGCGGTCACGATGGTCGCTTCTCTTTTATAGTTGGCGAACTTGACAGTGTCCCTTTAGATACGGAATCCCATGATGGCTGGAGCATCCAATAGTAGGGTGTCGATATGCGTTCCTCCGGCAAGGCCAAGACAAGCGGAACGGCAATCTTATTTGGGTAGTGGTAGAATGATAGCGAATGCCCAATTGGCGCCACGGTGCATACCGTCTGCACAAGAGGCAGCAACACGTGGCAGAGAGCGGCGGTGATCATCTGCACGGCGAAAACCAGCGTGTTAGAAGACAGCGTTGTGGCGCAACCACCGAGCCCACAAAGTGGTCTTGATGGTCGCTGCTCTTTTATATTTGGCGAACTTGACAGTGTCCCTTTAGATACGGAATCCCATGATGGCTGGAGCATCCAATAGTAGGGTGTCGATAAGCGTTCCTCCGGCGAGGCCAAGACAAGCGGAACGGCAATCTTATTTGGGTAGTGGTAGAATGAAAGCGCATGCCCAATTGGCGCCACGGTGCATACCGTCTGCACAAGAGGCAGCAACACGTGGCAGAGAGCGGCGGTGATCATCTGCACGGCAGAAACCAGCGTGGTAGAAGACAGCGTTGTGGCGTAGCCACCGAGCCCACAAAGTGGTCGTGATGGTCGCTGCTCTTTTATAGTTGGCGAACTTGACAGAGTCCCTTTCGATGCGGAATCCCATGATGGCTGGAGCATCCAGTAGCAGGGATTCGATATGCGTTGCTCCGGCGAAGCCAAGACAAGCGGAATGGCAATCTGATTTCGGTAGTGGTAGAAACATGGCGCTTGCTCCATGGGGGCCACAGTGCATACCGTCTGCACAAGAGGCAGCAACACGTGGCAGAGAGCGGCGGTGATCATCTGCACGGCGAAAACCAGCGTGTTAGAAGACAGCGTTGTGGCGCAACCACCGAGCCCACAAAGTGGTCGTGATGGTCGCTGCTCTTTTATAGTTGACGAACTTGACAGTGTCCCTTTAGATACGGAATCCCATGATGGCTGGAGCATCCAATAGTAGGGTGTCGATATGCGTTACTCCGGCGAGGCCAAGACAAGCGGAACGGCAATCTGATTTGGGTAGTGATAGAATGATGGCGCATGCTCCATTGGCGCCACGGTGTATACCGTCTGCACAAGAGGCAGCAACACGTGGCAGAGAGCGGCGGTGATCATCTGCACGGCAAAAACCAGCGTGTTAGAAGACAGCGTTGTGGCGCAACCACCGAGCCCACAAAGTGGTCTTGATGGTCGCTGCTCTTTTATATTTGGCGAACTTGACAGTGTCCCTTTAGATACGGAATCCCATGATGGCTGGAGCATCCAATAGTAGGGTGTCGATATGCGTTACTCCGGCGAGGCCAAGACAAGCGGAACGGCAATCTTATTTGGGTAGTGGTAGAATGATAGCGCATGCCCAATTGGCGCCACGGTGCATACAGTCTGCACAAGAGGCAGCAACACGTGACAGAGAGTGGCGGTGATCATCTGTACGGCGAAAATCAGCGTGTTAGAAGACAGCGTTGTGGCGCAGCCACCGAGCCCCCAAAGCGCTCGTGATGGTTTCTGCTACTTTATAGTTGGCGAACTTGACAGTGTCCCTTTCGATGTGGAATCCCATGATGGCTGGAGCATCCAGTTTCTGGGTGTCGATATGCGTTCCTCCGGGAAAGCCAAGACAAGCGGAACGGCAATCTGATTTGGGTAGTGATAGAATGATGGCGCATGCTCCATTGGCGCCACGGTGTATACCGTCTGCACAAGAGGCAGCAACACGTGGCAGAGAGCGGCGGTGATCATCTGCACGGCAAAAACCAGCGTGGTAGAAGACAGCGTTGTGGCGCAGCCACCGAGCCGTCAAAGCGGTCGTGATGGTCGCTGCTCCTTTATAGTTGGCGAACTTGACAGAGTCCCTTTCGATGCGGAATCCCATGATGGCTGGAGCATACAGTAGCAGGGTGTCGATATCCATTCCTAGGGCGAAGCCAAGACAAGCGGAATGGCAATCCCATTTGGGTAGTGGTAGAATGATGGCGCATGCTCCATTGGCGCCACGGTGCATACAGTCTGCACAAGAGGCAGCAACACGTGGCAGAGAGCGGCGGTGATCATCTGTACGGCGAAAACCAGCGTGTTAGAAGACAGCGTTGTGGTGCAGCCACCGAACCCACAAAGCGGTCGCGTTGGTCGCTGCTTCTTTATAATTGGCGAACTTGACAGTGTCCCTTTCGATGCGGAATCCCATGATGGCTGGAGCGTCCAGTAGTAAGATGTCGATATGCGTTCCTTCGGTGAAACCAAGTCAAGCGGAACGGCAATCTTATTTGAGTAGTGGTAGGATGATGGCGCGTGCTTTATTGGCGCCACGATGCATACCGTCTGCAGAAGAGGCAGCAACACGTGGCAGAGAGCGGCGGTGATAATCTTCACGGCGAAAACCAGCGTGTTAGAATACAGCGTTGTGGCGCAGCCACCGAGCCCCCAAAGCGCTCGTGATGCTTTCTGCTCTTTTATAGTTGGCGAACTTGACAGAGTCCCTTTCGATGCGGAATCCCATGATGGCTGGAGCATCCAGTAGCAGGTATTCGATATGCGTTGCTCCGGCGAATCCAAGACAAGCGGAACGGCAATATGATTTGGGAAGTGGTATAATGATGGCGCATGCTCCATTGGCACCACGGTGCATACCGTCTGCACAAGAGGCAGAAACACGTGGCAGAGAGCGGCGGTGATCATCTGCACGGCGAAAACCAGCGTGTTAGAAGACAGCGTTGCGGCGCAGCCACTGAGCCCACAAAACAGTCGCGATGGTCGCTGCTACACTATAGTTGGCGAACTTGAAAGTGTCCCTTTCGATGCGGAATTACATGATGGCTGGAGCATCCAGTAGTAGGATGTCGATATGCGTTCCTCCGGTGAAGCCAAGACCAGCTGAGCGGCAATCTTATTTGGGTAGTGGTAGAATCATGGCGCATGCTCCATTGGCGCCACGGTGCATACAGTCTGCACAAGAGGCATCAACACGTGGCAGAGAGCGGCGGTGATCATCTGTACGGCGAAAACCAGCGTGTTAGAAGACAGCGTTGTTGTGCAGCTACCGAGCCCACAAAGAGGTCGCGATGGTCGCTGCTCCTTTATAGTTGGTGAACTTAACAGTGTCCCTTTCGATGCGGAATCAGATGATGGCTAGAGCATCCAGCAGTAGGAGTTCGATATGCGTTCTTCCGGTGAAGCCAAGACAAGCGGAGCGGCAATCTTATTTGGGTAGTGGTAGAATGATGGCGCATGTTTTATTGGCGCCACGGTGCATACAATCTGCACAAGAGGCAGCAACACGTGGCAGAGAGCGGCGGTGATCATCTGCACGGCGAAAACCAGCGTGTTAGAAGACAGCGTTGCGGCGCAGCCACTGAGCCCACAAAACAGTCGCGATGGTCGCTGCTCCTTTATAGTTGGCGAACTTGACAGTGTCCCTTTAGATACGGAATCCCATGATAACTGGAGCATCCTATAGTAGGGTGTCGATATGCGTTCCTCTGGCGAAGCCAAGACAAGCGGAACGGCAATCTTATTTGGGTAGTGGTAGAATGATAGCGCATGCCCAATTGGCGCCACGGTGCATACCGTCTGCACAAGAGGCAGCAACAAGTGGCAGAGAGCGGCGGTGATCATCTGCACGGCGAAAACCAGAGTGTTAGAAGACAACGTTATGGCGCAGCCACCGAAGCCACAAAGTGGTCGTGATGGTCGCCGCTCCTTTATAGATGGCGTACTTGACAGTGTCCCTTTAGATGCGGAATCTCATGACGGCTGGAGCATCCACTAGTGGGATGTCGATATGCGTTCCTCCGGCGAAGCCAACACAAGCGGAACGGTAATCTGATTTGGGTAGTGGTAGAATGATGGTGCATGCTCCATTGGCACCACGGTGCTTAACGTCTGCACAAGAGGCAGCAACACGTGGCAGAGAGCGGCGGTGATCATCTGCACGGCAAAAACCAGCGTGTTAGAAGACAGCGTTGTGGCGCAGCCACCGAGCCCACAAAGCGGTCACGATGGTCGCTTCTCTTTTATAGTTGGCGAACTTGACAGTGTCCCTTTAGATACGGAATCCCATGATGGCTGGAGCATCCAATAGTAGGGTGTCGATATGCGTTCCTCCGGCAAGGCCAAGACAAGCGGAACGGCAATCTTATTTGGGTAGTGGTAGAATGATAGCGCATGCCCAATTGGCGCCACGGTGCATACCTTCTGCACAAGAGGCAGCAACACGTGGCAGAGAGCGGCGGTGTTCATCTGCATGGCGAAAACCAGCGTGTTAGAAGACAACGTTATGGCGCAGCCACCGAAGCCACAAAGTGGACGTGATGGTCGACGCTCCTTTATAGATGGCGTACTTGACAGAGTCCCTTTCGATGCGGAATCCCATGATGGCTGGAGCATCCATTAGCAGGGTTTCGATATGCGTTCCTCCGGCGAAGCCAAGACAAGCGGAATGGCAATCTGATTTCGGTAGTGGTAGAATGATGGCGCTTGCTCCATGGGGACCAAGGTGCATACCGTCTGCCCAAGAGGCAGCAACACGTGGCAGAGAGCGGCGGTGATCATCTGCACGGCGAAAACCAGCGTGTTAGAAGACAGCGTTGCGGCGCAGCCACTCAGCCCACAAAGTGGTCGTGATGGTCGCCGCTCCTTTATAGATGGCGTACTTGACAGTGTCCCTTTAGATGCGGAATCTCATGACGGCTGGAGCATCCAATAGTAGGGTGTCGATATGCGTTCCTCCGGCAAGGCCAAGACAAGCGGAACGGCAATCTTATTTGGGTAGTGGTAGAATGATAGCGCATGCCCAATTGGCGCCACGGTGCATACCGTCTGCACAAGAGGCAGCAACACGTGGCAGAGAGCGGCGGTGTTCATCTGCACGGCGAAAACCAGCGTGTTAGAAGACAACGTTATGGCGCAGCCACCGAAGCCACAAAGTGGACGTGATGGTCGACGCTCCTTTATAGATGGCGTACTTGACAGAGTCCCTTTCGATGCGGAATCCCATGATGGCTGGAGCATCCAGTAGCAGGGTTTCGATATGCGTTCCTCCGGCGAAGCCAAGACAAGCGGAATGGCAATCTGATTTCGGTAGTGGTAGAATGATAGCGCATGCCCAATTGGCGCCACGGTGCATACCGTCTGCACAAGAGGCAGCAACAAGTGGCAGAGAGCGGCGGTGATCATCTGTACGGCGAAAACCAGCGTGTTAGAAGACAACGTTATGGCGCAGCCACCGAAGCTACAAAGTGGTCGTGATGGTCGCCGCTCCTTTATAGATGGCGTACTTGACAGTGTCCCTTTAGATGCGGAATCTCATGACGGCTGGAGCATCCAATAGTAGGGTGTCGATATGCGTTCCTCCGGCAAGGCCAAGACAAGCGGAACGGCAATCTTATTTGGGTAGTGGTAGAATGATAGCGAATGCCCAATTGGCGCCACGGTGCATACCGTCTGCACAAGAGGCAGCAACACGTGGCCGAGAGCGGCGGTGATCATCTGCACGGCAAAAACCAGCGTGTTAGAAGACAGCGTTGTGGCGCAGCCACCGAGCCCACAAAGCGGTCACGATGGTCGCTTCTCTTTTATAGTTGGCGAACTTGACAGTGTCCCTTTATACGCGGAATCTTATGATGGCTGGAGCATCCACTAGTAGGATGTCGATATGCTTCCTCCGGCGAAGCCAAGACAAGTGGAACGGCAATCTTATTGGGGTAGTGGTAGAATGATGGCGCATGCTTCATTGCCGCCACGGTGCATACCGTCTGCACAAGAGGCAGCAACAAGTCGCAGAGAGCGGCGGTGATCATCTGCACGGCGAAAACCAGCGGGTTAGAAGACAATGTTATGGCGCAGCCACCGAAGCCACAAAGTGGACGTGATGGTCGCCGCTCCTTTATAGATGGCGTACTTGACAGTGTCCCTTTAGATGCGGAATCCCATGATGGCTGGAGCATCCACTGGTAGGATGTCGTTATGCGTTCTTCCGGCGAAGCGAAGACAAGCGGAACGGCAATATGATTTGGGAAGTGGTATAATGATGGCGCATGCTCCATTGGCGCCACGTTGCATACCGTCTGCACAAGAGGCATCAACACGTGGCAGAGAGTGGCAGTGAACATCTGCATGGCGAAAACCAGCGTGTTAGAAGACAGGGTTGTGGCGCAGCCATCGATCCCACAAAGCGGTCGTGATGGTCGCTGCTGCTTTATAGTTGGCGAACTTGACAGTGTCCCTTTCAATGCGGAATCCCATGATGACTGGAGCATTCACTAGTAGGATGTCGATATGCGTTTTCCGGCGAAGCCAAGACAAGCGGAACGGCAATGTGATTTGGGTAGTGGTAGAATGATGGTGCATGCTCCATTGGCACCACGGTGCATACCGTCTGCACAAGAGGCAGAAACACATGCCAGAGAGTGGCGGTGATCATCTGCACGGCAAAAACCAGCGTGTTAGAAGACAGCGTTGTGGTGCAGCTACCGAGCCCACAAAGAGGTCGCGATGGTCGCTGCTCCTTTATAGTTGGTGAACTTAACAGTGTCCCTTTCGATGCGGAATCACATGATGGCTGGAGCATCCAATAGTAGGGTGTCGATATGCGTTCCTCTGGCGAAGCCAAGACAAGCGGAACGGCAATCTTATTTGGGTAGTGGTAGAATGATAGCGCATGCCCAATTGGCGCCACGGTGAATACCGTCTGCACAAGAGGCAGCAACAAGTGGCAGAGAGCGGCGGTGATCGTCTGAACGGCGAAAACCAGCGTGTTAGAAGACAACGTTATGGCGCAGCCACCGAAGCCACAAAGTGGTCGTGATGGTCGCCGCTCCTTTATAGATGGCGTACTTGACAGTGTTCCTTTAGATGCGGAATCTCATGATGGCTGGAGCATCCAATAGTAGGGTGTCAATATGCGTTCCTCCGGCAAGGCCAAGACAAGCGGAACGGCAATCTTATTTGGGTAGTGGTAGAATGATAGCGAATGCCCAATTGGCGCCACGGTGCATACCGTCTGCACAAGAGGCAGCAACACGTGGCAGAGAGCGGCGGTGATCATCTGCACGGCAAAAACCAGCGTGTTAGAAGACAGCGTTGTGGCGCAGCCACCGAGCCCACAAAGCGGTCACGATGGTCGCTTCTCTTTTATAGTTGGCGAACTTGACAGTGTCCCTTTAGATACGGAATCCCATGATGGCTGGAGCATCCAATAGTAGGGTGTCGATATGCGTTCCTCCGGCAAGGCCAAGACAAGCGGAACGGCAATCTTATTTGGGTAGTGGTAGAATGATAGCGAATGCCCAATTGGCGCCACGGTGCATACCGTCTGCACAAGAGGCAGCAACACGTGGCAGAGAGCGGCGGTGATCATCTGCACGGCGAAAACCAGCGTGTTAGAAGACAGCGTTGTGGCGCAACCACCGAGCCCACAAAGTGGTCTTGATGGTCGCTGCTCTTTTATATTTGGCGAACTTGACAGTGTCCCTTCAGATACGGAATCCCATGATGGCTGGAGCATCCAATAGTAGGGTGTCGATAAGCGTTCCTCCGGCGAGGCCAAGACAAGCGGAACGGCAATCTTATTTGGGTAGTGGTAGAATGAAAGCGCATGCCCAATTGGCGCCACGGTGCATACCGTCTGCACAAGAGGCAGCAACACGTGGCAGAGAGCGGCGGTGATCATCTGCACGGCAGAAACCAGCGTGGTAGAAGACAGCGTTGTGGCGTAGCCACCGAGCCCACAAAGTGGTCGTGATGGTCGCTGCTCTTTTATAGTTGGCGAACTTGACAGAGTCCCTTTCGATGCGGAATCCCATGATGGCTGGAGCATCCAGTAGCAGGGATTCGATATGCGTTGCTCCGGCGAAGCCAAGACAAGCGGAATGGCAATCTGATTTCGGTAGTGGTAGAAACATGGCGCTTGCTCCATGGGGGCCACGGTGCATACCGTCTGCACAAGAGGCAGCAACACGTGGCAGAGAGCGGCGGTGATCATCTGCACGGCGAAAACCAGCGTGTTAGAAGACAGCGTTGTGGCGCAACCACCGAGCCCACAAAGTGGTCGTGATGGTCGCTGCTCTTTTATAGTTGACGAACTTGACAGTGTCCCTTTAGATACGGAATCCCATGATGGCTGGAGCATCCAATAGTAGGGTGTCGATATGCGTTACTCCGGCGAGGCCAAGACAAGCGGAACGGCAATCTTATTTGGGTAGTGGTAGAATGATAGCGCATGCCCAATTGGCGCCACGGTGCATACAGTCTGCACAAGAGGCAGCAACACGTGACAGAGAGTGGCGGTGATCATCTGTACGGCGAAAATCAGCG
This sequence comes from Rhipicephalus microplus, assembly GCF_043290135.1. Taxonomy (NCBI): domain Eukaryota; kingdom Metazoa; phylum Arthropoda; class Arachnida; order Ixodida; family Ixodidae; genus Rhipicephalus; species Rhipicephalus microplus. The sequence goes on along the minus strand of NW_027464587.1, from coordinate 14,837,171 downwards.
TGTTAGAAGACAGCGTTGTGGCGCAGCCACCGAGCCCCCAAAGCGCTCGTGATGGTTTCTGCTACTTTATAGTTGGCGAACTTGACAGTGTCCCTTTCGATGTGGAATCCCATGATGGCTGGAGCATCCAGTTTCTGGGTGTCGATATGCGTTCCTCCGGGAAAGCCAAGACAAGCGGAACGGCAATCTGATTTGGGTAGTGATAGAATGATGGCGCATGCTCCATTGGCGCCACGGTGTATACCGTCTGCACAAGAGGCAGCAACACGTGGCAGAGAGCGGCGGTGATCATCTGCACGGCAAAAACCAGCGTGGTAGAAGACAGCGTTGTGGCGCAGCCACCGAGCCGTCAAAGCGGCCGTGATGGTCGCTGCTCCTTTATAGTTGGCGAACTTGACAGAGTCCCTTTCGATGCGGAATCCCATGATGGCTGGAGCATACAGTAGCAGGGTGTCGATATCCATTCCTAGGGCGAAGCCAAGACAAGCGGAATGGCAATCCCATTTAGGTAGTGGTAGAATGATGGCGCATGCTCCATTGGCGCCATGGTGCATACCGTCTGCACAAGAGGCACCAACACGTGGTAGAGAGTGGCAGTGATCATCTGCATGACGAAAACCAGCGTGTTAGAAAACAGCGTTGTGGCGCAGCCACTGAGCCCACAAAGGAGTCGCGATGGTCGCTGCTCCTTTATAGTTGGCGAACTTGACAGTGTCCCTTTATACGCGGAATCTTATGATGGCTGGAGCATCCACTAGAAGGATGTCGATATGCGTTCCTCCGGCGAAGCCAAGACAAGTGGAACGGCAATCTTATTGGGGTAGTGGTAGAATCATGGCGCATGCTCCATTGGCGCCACGGTGCATACAGTCTGCACAAGAGGCAGCAACACGTGGCAGAGAGCGGCGGTGATCATCTGTACGGCGAAAACCAGCGTGTTAGAAGACAGCGTTGTGGTGCAGCCACCGAACCCACAAAGCGGTCGCGTTGGTCGCTGCTTCTTTATAATTGGCGAACTTGACAGTGTCCCTTTCGATGCGGAATCCCATGATGGCTGGAGCGTCCAGTAGTAAGATGTCGATATGCGTTCCTTCGGTGAAACCAAGTCAAGCGGAACGGCAATCTTATTTGAGTAGTGGTAGGATGATGGCGCGTGCTTTATTGGCGCCACGATGCATACCATCTGCAGAAGAGGCAGCAACACGTGGCAGAGAGCGGCGGTGATAATCTTCACGGCGAAAACCAGCGTGTTAGAATACAGCGTTGTGGCGCAGCCACCGAGCCCCCAAAGCGCTCGTGATGGTTTCTGCTCTTTTATAGTTGGCGAACTTGACAGAGTCCCTTTCGATGCGGAATCCCATGATGGCTGGAGCATCCAGTAGCAGGTATTCGATATGCGTTGCTCCGGCGAATCCAAGACAAGCGGAACGGCAATATGATTTGGGAAGTGGTATAATGATGGCGCATGCTCCATTGGCGCCACGTTGCATACCGTCTGCACAAGAGGCAGCAACACGTGGCAGAGAGCGGCAGTGAAGATCTGCATGGCGAAAACCAGCGTGTTAGAAGACAGTGTTGTGGCGCAGCCATCGATCCCACAAAGCGGCCGTGATAGTCGCTGCTGCTTTATAGTTGGCGAACTTGACAGTGTCCCTTTCAATGCGGAATCCCATGATGACTGGAGCATTCACTAGTAGGATGTCGATATGCGTTTTCCGGCGAAGCCAAGACAAGCGGAACGGCAATGTGATTTGGGTAGTGGTAGAATGATGGTGCATGCTCCATTGGCACCACGGTGCATACCGTCTGCACAAGAGGCAGGAACACGTGGCAGAGAGCGGCGGTGATCATCTGCACGGCGAAAACCAGCGTGTTAGAAGACAGCGTTGCGGCGCAGCCACTGAGCCCACAAAACAGTCGCGATGGTCGCTGCTACACTATAGTTGGCGAACTTGAAAGTGTCCCTTTCGATGCGGAATTACATGATGGCTGGAGCATCCAGTAGTAGGATGTCGATATGCGTTCCTCCGGTGAAGCCAAGACCAGCTGAGCGGCAATCTTATTTGGGTAGTGGTAGAATCATGGCGCATGCTCCATTGGCGCCACGGTGCATACAGTCTGCACAAGAGGCATCAACACGTGGCAGAGAGCGGCGGTGATCATCTGTACGGCGAAAACCAGCGTGTTAGAAGACAGCGTTGTTGTGCAGCTACCGAGCCCACAAAGAGGTCGCGATGGTCGCTGCTCCTTTATAGTTGGTGAACTTAACAGTGTCCCTTTCGATGCGGAATCAGATGATGGCTAGAGCATCCAGCAGTAGGAGTTCGATATGCGTTCTTCCGGTGAAGCCAAGACAAGCGGAGCGGCAATCTTATTTGGGTAGTGGTAGAATTATGGCGCATGTTTTATTGGCGCCACGGTGCATACAATCTGCACAAGAGGCAGCAACACGTGGCAGAGAGCGGCGGTGATCATCTGCACGGCGAAAACCAGCGTGTTAGAAGACAGCGTTGCGGCGCGGCCACTGAGCCCACAAAACAGTCGCGATGGTCGCTGCTCCTTTATAGTTGGCGAACTTGACAGTGTCCCTTTAGATACGGAATCCCATGATAGCTGGAGCATCCTATAGTAGGGTGTCGATATGCGTTCCTCTGGCGAAGCCAAGACAAGCGGAACGGCAATCTTATTTGGGTAGTGGTAGAATGATAGCGCATGCCCAATTGGCGCCACGGTGCATACCGTCTGCACAAGAGGCAGCAACAAGTGGCAGAGAGCGGCGGTGATCATCTGCACGGCGAAAACCAGCGTGTTAGAAGACAACGTTATGGCGCAGCCACCGAAGCCACAAAGTGGTCGTGATGGTCGCCGCTCCTTTATAGATGGCGTACTTGACAGTGTCCCTTTAGATGCGGAATCTCATGACGGCTGGAGCATCCACTAGTGGGATGTCGATATGCGTTCCTCCGGCGAAGCCAACACAAGCGGAACGGTAATCTGATTTGGGTAGTGGTAGAATGATGGTGCATGCTCCATTGGCACCACGGTGCTTAACGTCTGCACAAGAGGCAGCAACACGTGGCAGAGAGCGGCGGTGATCATCTGCACGGCAAAAACCAGCGTGTTAGAAGACAGCGTTGTGGCGCAGCCACCGAGCCCACAAAGCGGTCACGATGGTCGCTTCTCTTTTATAGTTGGCGAACTTGACAGTGTCCCTTTAGATACGGAATCCCATGATGGCTGGAGCATCCAATAGTAGGGTGTCGATATGCGTTCCTCCGGCAAGGCCAAGACAAGCGGAACGGCAATCTTATTTGGGTAGTGGTAGAATGATAGCGCATGCCCAATTGGCGCCACGGTGCATACCGTCTGCACAAGAGGCAGCAACACGTGGCAGAGAGCGGCGGTGTTCATCTGCACGGCGAAAACCAGCGTGTTAGAAGACAACGTTATGGCGCAGCCACCGAAGCCACAAAGTGGACGTGATGGTCGACGCTCCTTTATAGATGGCGTACTTGACAGAGTCCCTTTCGATGCGGAATCCCATGATGGCTGGAGCATCCAGTAGCAGGGTTTCGATATGCGTTCCTCCGGCGAAGCCAAGACAAGCGGAATGGCAATCTGATTTCGGTAGTGGTAGAATGATGGCGCTTGCTCCATGGGGACCAAGGTGCATACCGTCTGCCCAAGAGGCAGCAACACGTGGCAGAGAGCGGCGGTGATCATCTGCACGGCGAAAACCAGCGTGTTAGAAGACAGCGTTGCGGCGCAGCCACTGAGCCCACAAAACAGTCGCGATGGTCGCTGCTCCTTTATACTTGGCGAACTTGACAGTGTCCCTTTAGATACGGAATCCCATGATAGCTGGAGCATCCAATAGTAGGGTGTCGATATGCGTTCCTCCGGCGAAGCCAAGACAAGCGGAACGGCAATCTTATTTAGGTAGTGGTAGAATGATAGCGCATGCCCAATTGGCGCCACGGTGCATACCGTCTGCACAAGCGGCAGCAACAAGTGGCAGAGAGCGGCGGTGATCATCTGCGTGGCGAAAACCAGCGTGTTAGAAGACAACGTTATGGCGCAGCCACTGAAGCCACAAAGTGGTCGTGATGGTCGCCGCTCCTTTATAGATGGCGTACTTGACAGTGTCCCTTTAGATGCGGAATCTCATGATGGCTGGAGCATCCACTAGTGGGATGTCGATATGCGTTCCTCCGGCGAAGCCAAAACAAGCGGAACGGTAATCTGATTTGGGTAGTGGTAGAATGATGGTGCATGCTCCATTGGCACCACGGTGCATAACGTCTGCACAAGAGGCAGCAACACGTGGCAGAGAGCGGCGGTGATCATCTGCATGGCAAAAACCAGCGTGTTAGAAGACAGCGTTGTGGCGCAGCCACCGAGCCCACAAAGCGGTCACGATGGTCGCTGCTCTTTTATAGTTGGCGAACTTGACAGTGTTCCTTTAGATACGGAATCCCATGACGGCTGGAGCATCCAATAGTAGGGTGTCGATATGCGTTCCTCCGGCGAAGCCAAGACAAGCGGAACGGCAATATGATTTGGGAAGTGGTAGAATGATGGCGCTTGCTCCATGGGGGCCACGGTGAATACAGTCTGCACAAGAGGCAGCAACACGTGGCAGAGAGCGGTGGTGATCATCTGTACGGCGAAAACCAGCGTGTTAGAAGACAGCGTTGTGGCGCAGCCACTGAGCCCACAAAGGAGTCGCGATGGTCGCTGCTCCGTTATAGTTGGCGAACTTGACAGTGTCCCTTTAGATGCGGAATCTCATGATGGCTGGAGCATCGACTAGTGGCATGTCGATATGCGTTCCTCCGGCGAAGCCAAGACAAGCGGAACGGTAATCTGATTTGGGTAGTGGTAGAATGATGGTGCATGCTCCATTGGCACCACGGTGCATAACGTCTGCACAAGAGGCAGCAACACGTGGCAGAGAGCGGCGGTGATCATCTGCACGGCAAAAACCAGCGTGTTAGAAGACAGCGTTGTGGCGCAGCCACCGAGCCCACAAAGCGGTCACGATGGTCGCTGCTCCTTTATACTTGGCGTACTTGACAGTGTCCCTTTAGATGCGGAATCCCATGATGGCTGGAGCATCCACTAGTAGGATGTCGATATGCGTTCTTCCGGCGAAGCCAAGACAAGCGGTACGGCAATATGATTTGGGAAGTGGTATAATGATGGCGCATGCTCCATTGGCGCCACGTTGCATACCGTCTGCACAAGAGGCAGCAACACGTGGCAGAGAGTGGCAGTGAACATCTGCACGGCGAAAACCAGCGTGTTAGAAGACAGCGTTGTGGCGCAGCCATCGATCCCACAAAGCGGTCGTGATGGTCGCTGCTGCTTTATAGTTGGCGAACTTGACAGTGTCCCTTTCAATGCGGAATCCCATGATGACTGCAGCATTCACTAGTAGGATGTCGATATGCGTTTTCCGTCGAAGCCAAGACAAGCGGAACGGCAATCTGATTTGGGTAGTGGTAGAATGATGGTGCATGCTCCATTGGCACCACGGTGCATACCGTCTTGCACAAGAGGCAGAAACACGTGCCAGAGAGTGGCGGTGATCATCTGCACGGCAAAAACCAGCGTGTTAGAAGACAGCATTGTGGTGCAGCCACCGAGCCCACGATGCGGTCGCGATGGTCGCTGCTACCCTTATAGTTGGCGAACTTGAAAGTGTCCTTTTCGATGCGGAATTACATGATGGCTGGAGCATCCAGTAGTAGGATGTTGATATGCGTTCCTCCGGTGAAGCCAAGACAAGCTGAGCGGCAATCTTATTTGGGTAGTGGTAGAATCATGGCGCATGCTCCATTGGCGCCACGGTGCATACAGTCTGCACAAGAGGCAGCAACACGTGGCAGAGAGCGGCGGTGATCATCTGCACGGCGAAAACCAGCGTGTTAGAAGACAGCGTTGTGGTGCAGCCACCGAGCCCACAATGCGCTCGCGATGGTCGCTGCTACACTATAGTTGGTGAACTTGAAAGTGTCCCTTTCGATGCGGAATTACATGATGGCTGGAGCATCCAGTAGTAGGATGTCGATATGCGTTCCTCCGGTGAAGCCAAAACAAGCTGAGCAGCACTCTTATTTGGGTAGTGGTAGAATGATGGCGCATGCTTTATTGGCGCCACGCTGCATACAATCTGCACAAGAGTCAGCAACACGTGGCAGAGAGCGGCGGTGATCATCTGCGCGGCAAAAACCAGCGTGGTAGAAGACAGCGTTGTGGCGCAGCCACCGAGCCCACAAAGTGGTCGTGATGGTCGCTGCTTTTTTATAGTTGGCGAACTTGACAGAGTCCCTTTCGATGCGGAATCCCATGATGGCTGGAGCATCCAGTAGCAGGGTTTCGATATGCGTTCCTCCGGCGAAGCAGAGACAAGCGGAATGGCAATCTGATTTCTGTAGTGGTAGAATGATGGCGCTTGCTCCATGGGGGCCACGGTGCATACCGCCTGCACAAGAGGCAGCAACACGTGGCAGAGAGCGGCGGTGATCATCTGCACGGCGGAAACCAGCGTGTTAGAAGACAGCGTTGTGGCGCAACCACCGAGCCCGCAAAGTGGTCGTGATGGTCGCTGCTCTTTTACAGTTGGCGAACTTGACAGTGTCCCTTGAGATACGGAATCCCATGATGGCTGGAGCATCCAATAGTAGGGTGTCGATATGCGTTCCTCCGGCGAGGCCAACACAAGCGGAACGGCAATCTTATTTGGGTAGTGGTAGAATGATAGCGCATGCCCAATTGGCGCCACGGTGTATACCGTCTGCACAAGAGGCAGCAACACGTGGCAGAGAGCGGCGGTGATCATCTGCACGGCAAAAACCAGCGTGGTAGAAGACAGCGTTGTGGCGCAGCCACCGAGCCCACAAAGCGGTCGTGATGGTCGCTGCTCTTTTATAGTTGGCGATTTTGACAGAGTCCCTTTCGATGCGGAATCCCATGATGGCTGGAGCATCCAGTAGCAGGGTGTCGATATGCGTTCCTCCGGCGAGGCCAAGACAAGCGGAACGGCAATCTTATATTGGTAGTGGTAGAATGATAGCGCATGCCCAATTGGTGCCACGGTGCATACAGTCTGCACAAGAGGCAGCAACACGTGGCAGAGAACGGCGGTGATCATCTGCACGGCAAAAACCAGCGTGGTAGAAGACAGCGTTGTGGCGCAGTTACCGAAGCCCCAAAGTGGTCGTGATGGTCGCCGCTCCTTTATAGATGGCGTACTTGACAGTGTCCCTTTAGATGCGGAATCTCATGATGGCTGGAGCATCCAGTAGCAGGGTGTCGATATGCATTCCTCCGGCGAAGCCAAGACAAGCGGAATGGCAATCTGATTTGGGTAGTGGTAGAATGATGGCGCATGCTCCATTGGCGCCCCGGTGCATACCGTCTGCACAAGAGGCACCAACATGTGGTAGAGAGTGGCGGTGATGATCTGCATGGCGAAAACCAGCGTGTTAGAAAACAGCGTTGTGGCGCAGCCACTGAGCCCACAAAGGAGTCGCGATGGTCGCTGCTCCTTTATAGTTGGCGAACTTGACAGTGTCCCTTTATATGCGGAATCTTATGATGGCTGGAGCATCCACTAGTAGGATGTCGATATGCGTTCTTCCGGCGAAGCCAAGACAAGCGGAACGGCAATATGATTTGGGAAGTGGTATAATGATGGCGCATGCTCCATTGGCGCCACGTTGCATACCGTCTGCACAAGAGGCAGCAACACGTGGCAGAGAGCGGCAGTGAACATCTGCACGGCGAAAACCAGCGTGTTAGAAGACAGCGTTGTGGCGCAGCCACCGAGCCCACACAGCGGTCGCGATGGTCGCTGCTACACTATAGTTGGCGAACTTGAATGTGTCCCTTTCGCTGCGGAATTACATGATGGCTGGAGCATCCAGTAGTAGGATGTCGATATGCGTTCCTCCGGTGAAGCCAAGACAAGCTGAGGGGCAATCTTATTTGGGTAGTGGTAGAATCATGGCGCATGCTCCATTGGCGCCACGGTGCATACAGTCTGCACAAGAGGCAGCAACACGTGGCAGAGAGCGGCGGTGATCATCTGTACGGCAAAAACCAGCGTGTTAGAAGACAGCGTTGTGGTGCAGCCACCGAGCCCACAAAGAGGTCGCGATGGTCGCTGCTCCTTTATAGTTGGTGAACTTAACAGTGTCCCTTTCGATGCGGAATCACATGATGGCTAGAGCATCCAGTAGTACGAGTTCGATATGCGTTCTTCCGGTGAAGCCAAGACAAGCGGAGCGGCAATCTTATTTGGGTAGTGGTAGAATGATGGCGCATGCTTTATTGGCGCCACGGTGCATACAATCTGCACAAGAGGCAGCAACACGTGGCAGAGAGCGGCGGTGATCATCTGCCTGGCGAAAACCAGCGTGTTAGAAGACAACGTTATGGCGCAGCCACCGAAGCAACAAAGTGGTCGTGATGGTCGCCGCTCCTTTATTGATGGCGTACTTGACAGTGTCCCTTTAGATGCGGAATCTCACGATGGCTGGAGCATCCACAAGTGGGATGTCGATATGCGTTCCTCCGGCGAAGCCAAGACAAGCAGAACGGTAATCTGATTTGGGTAGTGGTAGAATGATGGTGCATGCTCCATTGGCACCACGGTGCATAACGTCTGAACAAGAGGCAGCAACACGTGGCAGAGAGCGGCGGTGATCATCTACACGGCAAAAACCAGCGTGGTAGAAGACAGCGTTGTGGCGCAGCCACCGAGCCCACAAAGTGGTCGTGATGGTCGCTGCTCTTTTATAGTTGGCGAACTTGACAGAGTCCATTTCGATGCGGAATCCCATGATGGCTGGACCATCCAGTAGCAGGGTTTCGATATGCGTTCCTCCGGCGAAGCCAAGACAAGCGGAATGGCAATCTGATTTCGGTAGTGGTAGAATGATGGCGCTTGCTCCATGGGGGCCACGGTGCATACCGTCTGCACAAGAGGCAGCAACACGTGGCAGAGAGCGGCGGTGGTCATCTGCACGGCGAAAACTAGCGTGTTAGAAGACAGCGTTGTGGCGCAACCACCGAGCCCACAAAGTGGTCGTGATGGTCGCTGCTCTTTTATAGTTGGCGAACTTGACAGTGTCCCTTTAGATACGGAATCTCATGATGGCTGGAGCATCCAATAGTAGGGTGTCGATATGCGTTCCTCCGGCGAGGCCAAGACAAGCTGAGCGGCAATCTTATTTGGGTAGTGGTAGAATCATGGCGCATGCTCCATTGGCGCCACGGTGCATACAGTCTGCACAAGAGGCAGCAACACGTGGCAGAGAGCGGCGGTGATCATCTGTACGGCGAAAACCAGCGTGTTAGAAGACAGCGTTGTGGTGCAGCCACCGAACCCACAAAGCGGTCGCGTTGGTCGCTGCTTCTTTATAATTGGCGAACTTGACAGTGTCCCTTTCGATGCGGAATCCCATGATGGCTGGAGCGTCCAGTAGTAAGATGTCGATATGCGTTCCTTCGGTGAAACCAAGTCAAGCGGAATGGCAATCTGATTTCGGTAGTGGTAGAATGATGGCGCTTGCTCCATGGGGGCCACGGTGCATACCGTCTGCTCAAGAGGCAGCAACACGTGGCAGAGAGCGGCGGTGATCATCTGCACGGCGAAACCGAGCGTGTTGGAAGACAGCGTTGTGGTGCAGCCACCGAGCCCAAAAAGAGGTCGCGATGGTCGCTGCTCCTTCATAGTTGGCGAACTTGACAGAGTCCCTTTCGATGCGGAATCCCATGATGGCTGGAGCATCCAGTAGCACGGTGTCGATATGCATTCCTCCGGCGAAGCCAAGACAAGCGGAATGGCAATCTGATTTGGGTAGTGGTAGAATGATGGCGCATGCTCCATTGGCGCCACGGTGCATACCGTCTGCACAAGAGGCACCAAAACGTGGTAGAGAGTGGCGGTGATCATCTGCATGGCGAAAACCAGCGTGTTAGAAAACAGCGTTGTGGCGCAGCCACTGAGCCCACAAAGGAGTCGCGATGATCGCTGCTCCTTTATAGTTGGCGAACTTGACAGTGTCCCTTTATATGCGGAATCTTATCATGGCTGGAGCATCCACTAGTAGGATGTCGATATGCGTTCCTCCGGCGAAGCCAAGACAAGTGGAACGGCAATCTTATTGGGGTAGTGGTAGAATGATGGCGCATGCTTCATTGCCGCCACGGTGCATACCGTCTGCACAAGAGGCAGCAACAAGTGGCAGAGAGCGGCGGTGATCATCTGCACGGCGAAAACCAGCGTGTTAGAAGACAACGTTATGGCGCAGCCACCGAAGCCACAAAGTGGTCGTGATGGTCGCCGCTCTTTTATAGATGGCGTACTTGACAGTGTCCCTTTAGACGCGGAATCTCATGATGGCTGGAGCATCCACTAGTGGGATGTCGATATGCGTTCCTCCGGCGAAGCCAAGACAAGCGGAACGGTAATCTGATTTGGGTAGTGGTAGAATGATGGTGCACGCTCCATTGGCACCACGGTGCATAACGTCTGCACAAGAGGCAGCAACCCGAGGCAGAGAGCGGCGGTGATCATCTGCACGGCGAAAACCAGCGTGTTAGAAGACAGCGTTGTGGCGCAGCCACCGAGCCCACAATGCGGTCGCGATGGTCGCTGCTACACTATAGTTGGCGAACTTGAAAGTGTCCCTTTCGATGCGGAATTACATGATGGCGGGAGCATCCAGTAGTAGGATGTCGATATGCGTTCCTCCGGTGAAGCCAAGACAAGCTGAGCGGCAATCTTATTTGGGTAGTGGTAGAATCATGCTGCATGCTCCATTGGCGCCACGGTGCATAGAGTCTGCACATGAGGCAGCAACACGTGGCAGAGAGCGGCGGTGATCATCTGCGCGGCGAAAACCAGCGTGTTAGAAGACAGCGTTGTGGTGCAGCCACCGAGCCCACAATGCGGTCGCGATGGTCGCTGCTACACTATAGTTGACGAACTTGAAAGTGTCCCTTTCGATGCGGAATTACATGATGGCTGGAGCATCCAGTAGTAGGATGTCGATATGCGTTCCTCCGGCGAAGCCAAGACAAGCGGAACGGCAATCTTATTTGGGTAGAGGTAGAATGATAGCGCATGCCCATTTGGCGCCACGGTGCATACAGTCTGCACAAGAGGCAGCAACACGTGGCAGAGAGCGGCGGTGATCATCTGTACGGCGAAAACCAGCGTGTTATAAGACAGCGTTGTGGCGCAACCACCGAGCCCACTAAGTGGTCGTGATGGTCGCTGCTCTTTTATAGTTGGCGAACTTGACAGTGTCCCTTTAGATACGGAATCCCATGATGGCTGGAGCATCCAATAGTAGGGTGTCGATATGCGTTCCTCTGCCGAGGCCAAGACAAGCGGAACGGCAATCTTATTTGGGTAGAGGTAGAATGATAGCGCATGCCCATTTGGCGCCACGGTGCATACAGTCTGCACAAGAGGCAGCAACACGTGGCAGAGAGCGGCGGTGATCATCTGTACGGCGAAAACCAGCGTGTTAGAAGACAGCGTTGTGGCGCAGCCACCGAGCCCACAAAGAGGTCGCGATGGTCGCTGCTCCTTTATAGTTGGTGAACTTAACAGTGTTCCTTTCGATGCGGAATCACATGATGGCTAGAGCATCCAGTAGTAGGAGTTCGATATGCGTTCTTCCGGTGAAGCCAAGACAAGCGGAGCGGCAATCTTATTTGGGTAGCGGTAGAATGTTGTTGTATGCTTTATTGGCGCCACGGTGTATACCGTCGGCAAGGGAGGCAGCAACACGTGGCAGAGAGCGGCGGTGATCATCTGCACGGCGAAAACCAGCGTGTTAGAAGACAGTGTTGTGGCGCAGACACCGAGCTCACAAAGCGGTCGCGTTGGTCGCTGCTCCTTTATAATTGGCGAACTTGACAGTGTCCCTTTAGATACGGAATTCCATGATGGCTGGAGCATCCAATAGTAGGGTGTCGATATGCGTTCCTCCGGCGAGGCCAAGACAAGCGGAAGGGCAATCTTATTTGGGTAGAGGTAGAATGATAGCGCATGCCCATTTGGCGCCACGGTGCATACAGTCTGCACAAGAGGCAGCAACACGTGGCAGAGAGCGGCGGTGATCATCTGTACGGCGAAAACCAGCGTGTTAAAAGACAGCGTTGTGGTGCAGCCACCGAGCCCACAAAGAGGTCGCGATGGTCGCTGCTCCTTTATACTTGGCGTACTTGACAGTGTCCCTTTAGATGCGGAATCCCATGATGGCTGGAGCATCCACTAGTAGGATGTCGATATGCGTTCTTCCGGCGAAGCCAAGACAAGCGGTACGGCAATATGATTTGGGAAGTGGTATAATGATGGCGCATGCTCCATTGGCGCCACGTTGCATACCGTCTGCACAAGAGGCAGCAACACGTGGCAGAGAGTGGCAGTGAACATCTGCACGGCGAAAACCAGCGTGTTAGAAGACAGCGTTGTGGCGCAGCCATCGATCCCACAAAGCGGTCGTGATGGTCGCTGCTGCTTTATAGTTGGCGAACTTGACAGTGTCCCTTTCAATGCGGAATCCCATGATGACTGCAGCATTCACTAGTAGGATGTCGATATGCGTTTTCCGTCGAAGCCAAGACAAGCGGAACGGCAATCTGATTTGGGTAGTGGTAGAATGATGGTGCATGCTCCATTGGCACCACGGTGCATACCGTCTTGCACAAGAGGCAGAAACACGTGCCAGAGAGTGGCGGTGATCATCTGCACGGCAAAAACCAGCGTGTTAGAAGACAGCATTGTGGTGCAGCCACCGAGCCCACGATGCGGTCGCGATGGTCGCTGCTACCCTTATAGTTGGCGAACTTGAAAGTGTCCTTTTCGATGCGGAATTACATGATGGCTGGAGCATCCAGTAGTAGGATGTTGATATGCGTTCCTCCGGTGAAGCCAAGACAAGCTGAGCGGCAATCTTATTTGGGTAGTGGTAGAATCATGGCGCATGCTCCATTGGCGCCACGGTGCATACAGTCTGCACAAGAGGCAGCAACACGTGGCAGAGAGCGGCGGTGATCATCTGCACGGCGAAAACCAGCGTGTTAGAAGACAGCGTTGTGGTGCAGCCACCGAGCCCACAATGCGCTCGCGATGGTCGCTGCTACACTATAGTTGGTGAACTTGAAAGTGTCCCTTTCGATGCGGAATTACATGATGGCTGGAGCATCCAGTAGTAGGATGTCGATATGCGTTCCTCCGGTGAAGCCAAAACAAGCTGAGCAGCACTCTTATTTGGGTAGTGGTAGAATGATGGCGCATGCTTTATTGGCGCCACGCTGCATACAATCTGCACAAGAGTCAGCAACACGTGGCAGAGAGCGGCGGTGATCATCTGCGCGGCAAAAACCAGCGTGGTAGAAGACAGCGTTGTGGCGCAGCCACCGAGCCCACAAAGTGGTCGTGATGGTCGCTGCTTTTTTATAGTTGGCGAACTTGACAGAGTCCCTTTCGATGCGGAATCCCATGATGGCTGGAGCATCCAGTAGCAGGGTTTCGATATGCGTTCCTCCGGCGAAGCAGAGACAAGCGGAATGGCAATCTGATTTCTGTAGTGGTAGAATGATGGCGCTTGCTCCATGGCGGCCACGGTGCATACCGCCTGCACAAGAGGCAGCAACACGTGGCAGAGAGCGGCGGTGATCATCTGCACGGCGGAAACCAGCGTGTTAGAAGACAGCGTTGTGGCGCAACCACCGAGCCCGCAAAGTGGTCGTGATGGTCGCTGCTCTTTTACAGTTGGCGAACTTGACAGTGTCCCTTGAGATACGGAATCCCATGATGGCTGGAGCATCCAATAGTAGGGTGTCGATATGCGTTCCTCCGGCGAGGCCAACACAAGCGGAACGGCAATCTTATTTGGGTAGTGGTAGAATGATAGCGCATGCCCAATTGGCGCCACGGTGTATACCGTCTGCACAAGAGGCAGCAACACGTGGCAGAGAGCGGCGGTGATCATCTGCACGGCAAAAACCAGCGTGGTAGAAGACAGCGTTGTGGCGCAGCCACCGAGCCCACAAAGCGGTCGTGATGGTCGCTGCTCTTTTATAGTTGGCGATTTTGACAGAGTCCCTTTCGATGCGGAATCCCATGATGGCTGGAGCATCCAGTAGCAGGGTGTCGATATGCGTTCCTCCGGCGAGGCCAAGACAAGCGGAACGGCAATCTTATATTGGTAGTGGTAGAATGATAGCGCATGCCCAATTGGTGCCACGGTGCATACAGTCTGCACAAGAGGCAGCAACACGTGGCAGAGAACGGCGGTGATCATCTGCACGGCAAAAACCAGCGTGGTAGAAGACAGCGTTGTGGCGCAGTTACCGAAGCCCCAAAGTGGTCGTGATGGTCGCCGCTCCTTTATAGATGGCGTACTTGACAGTGTCCCTTTAGATGCGGAATCTCATGATGGCTGGAGCATCCAGTAGCAGGGTGTCGATATGCATTCCTCCGGCGAAGCCAAGACAAGCGGAATGGCAATCTGATTTGGGTAGTGGTAGAATGATGGCGCATGCTCCATTGGCGCCCCGGTGCATACCGTCTGCACAAGAGGCACCAACATGTGGTAGAGAGTGGCGGTGATGATCTGCATGGCGAAAACCAGCGTGTTAGAAAACAGCGTTGTGGCGCAGCCACTGAGCCCACAAAGGAGTCGCGATGGTCGCTGCTCCTTTATAGTTGGCGAACTTGACAGTGTACCTTTATATGCGGAATCTTATGATGGCTGGAGCATCCACTAGTAGGATGTCGATATGCGTTCTTCCGGCGAAGCCAAGACAAGCGGAACGGCAATATGATTTGGGAAGTGGTATAATGATGGCGCATGCTCCATTGGCGCCACGTTGCATACCGTCTGCACAAGAGGCAGCAACACGTGGCAGAGAGCGGCAGTGAACATCTGCACGGCGAAAACCAGCGTGTTAGAAGACAGCGTTGTGGCGCAGCCACCGAGCCCACACAGCGGTCGCGATGGTCGCTGCTACACTATAGTTGGCGAACTTGAATGTGTCCCTTTCGCTGCGGAATTACATGATGGCTGGAGCATCCAGTAGTAGGATGTCGATATGCGTTCCTCCGGTGAAGCCAAGACAAGCTGAGGGGCAATCTTATTTGGGTAGTGGTAGAATCATGGCGCATGCTCCATTGGCGCCACGGTGCATACAGTCTGCACAAGAGGCAGCAACACGTGGCAGAGAGCGGCGGTGATCATCTGTACGGCGAAAACCAGCGTGTTAGAAGACAGCGTTGTGGTGCAGCCACCGAGCCCACAAAGAGGTCGCGATGGTCGCTGCTCCTTTATAGTTGGTGAACCTAACAGTGTCCCTTTCGATGCGGAATCACATGATGGCTAGAGCATCCAGTAGTACGAGTTCGATATGCGTTCTTCCGGTGAAGCCAAGACAAGCGGAGCGGCAATCTTATTTGGGTAGTGGTAGAATGATGGCGCATGCTTTATTGGCGCCACGGTGCATACAATCTGCACAAGAGGCAGCAACACGTGGCAGAGAGCGGCGGTGATCATCTGCCTGGCGAAAACCAGCGTGTTAGAAGACAACGTTATGGCGCAGCCACCGAAGCAACAAAGTGGTCGTGATGGTCGCCGCTCCTTTATTGATGGCGTACTTGACAGTGTCCCTTTAGATGCGGAATCTCACGATGGCTGGAGCATCCACAAGTGGGATGTCGATATGCGTTCCTCCGGCGAAGCCAAGACAAGCAGAACGGTAATCTGATTTGGGTAGTGGTAGAATGATGGTGCATGCTCCATTGGCACCACGGTGCATAACGTCTGAACAAGAGGCAGCAACACGTGGCAGAGAGCGGCGGTGATCATCTACACGGCAAAAACCAGCGTGGTAGAAGACAGCGTTGTGGCGCAGCCACCGAGCCCACAAAGTGGTCGTGATGGTCGCTGCTCTTTTATAGTTGGCGAACTTGACAGAGTCCATTTCGATGCGGAATCCCATGATGGCTGGACCATCCAGTAGCAGGGTTTCGATATGCGTTCCTCCGGCGAAGCCAAGACAAGCGGAATGGCAATCTGATTTCGGTAGTGGTAGAATGATGGCGCTTGCTCCATGGGGGCCACGGTGCATACCGTCTGCACAAGAGGCAGCAACACGTGGCAGAGAGCGGCGGTGGTCATCTGCACGGCGAAAACTAGCGTGTTAGAAGACAGCGTTGTGGCGCAACCACCGAGCCCACAAAGTGGTCGTGATGGTCGCTGCTCTTTTATAGTTGGCGAACTTGACAGTGTCCCTTTAGATACGGAATCTCATGATGGCTGGAGCATCCAATAGTAGGGTGTCGATATGCGTTCCTCCGGCGAGGCCAAGACAAGCTGAGCGGCAATCTTATTTGGGTAGTGGTAGAATCATGGCGCATGCTCCATTGGCGCCACGGTGCATACAGTCTGCACAAGAGGCAGCAACACGTGGCAGAGAGCGGCGGTGATCATCTGTACGGCGAAAACCAGCGTGTTAGAAGACAGCGTTGTGGTGCAGCCACCGAACCCACAAAGCGGTCGCGTTGGTCGCTGCTTCTTTATAATTGGCGAACTTGACAGTGTCCCTTTCGATGCGGAATCCCATGATGGCTGGAGCGTCCAGTAGTAAGATGTCGATATGCGTTCCTTCGGTGAAACCAAGTCAAGCGGAATGGCAATCTGATTTCGGTAGTGGTAGAATGATGGCGCTTGCTCCATGGGGGCCACGGTGCATACCGTCTGCTCAAGAGGCAGCAACACGTGGCAGAGAGCGGCGGTGATCATCTGCACGGCGAAACCGAGCGTGTTGGAAGACAGCGTTGTGGTGCAGCCACCGAGCCCAAAAAGAGGTCGCGATGGTCGCTGCTCCTTCATAGTTGGCGAACTTGACAGAGTCCCTTTCGATGCGGAATCCCATGATGGCTGGAGCATCCAGTAGCACGGTGTCGATATGCATTCCTCCGGCGAAGCCAAGACAAGCGGAATGGCAATCTGATTTGGGTAGTGGTAGAATGATGGCGCATGCTCCATTGGCGCCACGGTGCATACCGTCTGCACAAGAGGCACCAAAACGTGGTTGAGAGTGGCGGTGATCATCTGCATGGCGAAAACCAGCGTGTTAGAAAACAGCGTTGTGGCGCAGCCACTGAGCCCACAAAGGAGTCGCGATGATCGCTGCTCCTTTATAGTTGGCGAACTTGACAGTGTCCCTTTATATGCGGAATCTTATCATGGCTGGAGCATCCACTAGTAGGATGTCGATATGCGTTCCTCCGGCGAAGCCAAGACAAGTGGAACGGCAATCTTATTGGGGTAGTGGTAGAATGATGGCGCATGCTTCATTGCCGCCACGGTGCATACCGTCTGCACAAGAGGCAGCAACAAGTGGCAGAGAGCGGCGGTGATCATCTGCACGGCGAAAACCAGCGTGTTAGAAGACAACGTTATGGCGCAGCCACCGAAGCCACAAAGTGGTCGTGATGGTCGCCGCTCTTCTATAGATGGCGTACTTGACAGTGTCCCTTTAGACGCGGAATCTCATGATGGCTGGAGCATCCACTAGTGGGATGTCGATATGCGTTCCTCCGGCGAAGCCAAGACAAGCGGAACGGTAATCTGATTTGGGTAGTGGTAGAATGATGGTGCACGCTCCATTGGCACCACGGTGCATAACGTCTGCACAAGAGGCAGCAACCCGAGGCAGAGAGCGGCGGTGATCATCTGCACGGCGAAAACCAGCGTGTTAGAAGACAGCGTTGTGGCGCAGCCACCGAGCCCACAATGCGGTCGCAATGGTCGCTGCTACACTATAGTTGGCGAACTTGAAAGTGTCCCTTTCGATGCGGAATTACATGATGGCGGGAGCATCCAGTAGTAGGATGTCGATATGCGTTCCTCCGGTGAAGCCAAGACAAGCTGAGCGGCAATCTTATTTGGGTAGTGGTAGAATCATGCTGCATGCTCCATTGGCGCCACGGTGCATAGAGTCTGCACATGAGGCAGCAACACGTGGCAGAGAGCGGCGGTGATCATCTGCGCGGCGAAAACCAGCGTGTTAGAAGACAGCGTTGTGGTGCAGCCACCGAGCCCACAATGCGGTCGCGATGGTCGCTGCTACACTATAGTTGACGAACTTGAAAGTGTCCCTTTCGATGCGGAATTACATGATGGCTGGAGCATCCAGTAGTAGGATGTCGATATGCGTTCCTCCGGCGAAGCCAAGACAAGCGGAACGGCAATCTTAGTTGGGTAGAGGTAGAATGATAGCGCATGCCCATTTGGCGCCACGGTGCATACAGTCTGCACAAGAGGCAGCAACACGTGGCAGAGAGCGGCGGTGATCATCTGTACGGCGAAAACCAGCGTGTTATAAGACAGCGTTGTGGCGCAACCACCGAGCCCACTAAGTGGTCGTGATGGTCGCTGCTCTTTTATAGTTGGCGAACTTGACAGTGTCCCTTTAGATACGGAATCCCATGATGGCTGGAGCATCCAATAGTAGGGTGTCGATATGCGTTCCTCTGCCGAGGCCAAGACAAGCGGAACGGCAATCTTATTTGGGTAGAGGTAGAATGATAGCGCATGCCCATTTGGCGCCACGGTGCATACAGTCTGCACAAGAGGCAGCAACACGTGGCAGAGAGCGGCGGTGATCATCTGTACGGCGAAAACCAGCGTGTTAGAAGACAGCGTTGTGGCGCAGCCACCGAGCCCACAAAGAGGTCGCGATGGTCGCTGCTCCTTTATAGTTGGTGAACTTAACAGTGTTCCTTTCGATGCGGAATCACATGATGGCTAGAGCATCCAGTAGTAGGAGTTCGATATGCGTTCTTCCGGTGAAGCCAAGACAAGCGGAGCGGCAATCTTATTTGGGTAGCGGTAGAATGTTGTTGTATGCTTTATTGGCGCCACGGTGTATACCGTCGGCAAGGGAGGCAGCAACACGTGGCAGAGAGCGGCGGTGATCATCTGCACGGCGAAAACCAGCGTGTTAGAAGACAGTGTTGTGGCGCAGACACCGAGCTCACAAAGCGGTCGCGTTGGTCGCTGCTCCTTTATAATTGGCGAACTTGACAGTGTCCCTTTAGATACGGAATTCCATGATGGCTGGAGCATCCAATAGTAGGGTGTCGATATGCGTTCCTCCGGCGAGGCCAAGACAAGCGGAAGGGCAATCTTATTTGGGTAGAGGTAGAATGATAGCGCATGCCCATTTGGCGCCACGGTGCATACAGTCTGCACAAGAGGCAGCAACACGTGGCAGAGAGCGGCGGTGATCATCTGTACGGCGAAAACCAGCGTGTTAAAAGACAGCGTTGTGGTGCAGCCACCGAGCCCACAAAGAGGTCGCGATGGTCGCTGCTCCTTTATAGTTGGCGAACTTGACAGAGTCCCTTTCGATGCGGAATCCCATGATGGCTGGAGCATCCAGTAGCAGGGTGTCGATATGCATTCCTCCGGCGAAGCCAAGACAAGCGGAATGGCAATCTGATTTGGGTAGTGGTAGAATGATGGCGCATGCTCCATTGGCGCCACGGTGCATACCGTCTGCACAAGAGGCACCAACACGTGGTAGAGAGTGGCGGTGATCATCTGCATGGCGAAAACCAGCGTGTTAGAAAACAGCGTTGTGGCGCAGCCACTGAGCCCACAAAGGAGTCGCGATGGTCGCTGCTCCTTTATAGTGCGAACTTGACAGTGTCCCTTTATATGCGGAACCTTATGATGGCTGGAGCATCCACTAGTAGGATGTCGATCTGCGTTCCTCCGGCGAAGCCAAGACAAGTGGAACGGCAATCTTATTGGGGTAGTGGTAGAATGATGGCGCATGCTTCATTGCCGCCACGGTGCATATCGTCTGCACAAGAGGCAGCAACAAGTGGCAGAGAGCGGCGGTGATCATCTGCACGGCGAAAACAAGCGTGTTAGAAGACAACGTTATGGCGCAGCCACCGAAGCCACAAAGTGGTCGTGATGGTCGCCGCTTTTTTATAGATGGCGTACTTAACAGTGTCCCTTTAGATGCGGAATCTCATGATGACTGGAGCATCCACTAGTGGGATGTCGATATGCGTTCCTCCGGCGAAGCCAAGACAAGCGGAACGGTAATCTGATTTGGGTAGTGGTAGAATGATGGTGCATGCTCCATTGGCACCACGGTGCATAACGTCTGCACAAGAGGCAGCAACACGTGGCAGAGAGCGGCGGTGATCATCTGCACGGCGAAAACCAGCGTGTTAGAAGACAGCGTTGTGGCGCAGCCACCGAGCCCACAATGCGGTCGCGATGGTCGCTGCTACACTATAGTTGGTGAACTTGAAAGTGTCCCTTTCGATGCGGATCATGATGGCGGGAGCATCCAGTAGTAGGATGTCGATATGCGTTCCTCCGGTGAAGCCAAGACAAGCTGAGCGGCAATCTTATTTGGGTAGTGGTAGAATCATGCTGCATGCTCCATTGGCGCCACGGTGCATACAGTCTGCACATGAGGCAGCAACACGTGGCAGAGAGCGGCGGTGATCATCTGCACGGCGAAAACCAGCGTGTTAGAAGACAGCGTTGTGGTGCAGCCACCGAGCCCACAATGCGGTCGCGATGGTCGCTGCTACACTATAGTTGGCGAACTTGAAAGTGTCCCTTTCGATGCGGAATTACATGATGGCTGGAGCATCCAGTAGTAGGATGTCGATATGCGTTCCTCCGGTGAAGCCAAAACAAGCTGAGCGGCACTCTTATTTGGGTAGTGGTAAAATGATGGCGCATGCTTTATTGGCGCCACGGTGCATACAATCTGCACAAGAGGCAGCAACACGTGGCAGAGAGCGGCGGTGATCATCTGCACGGCGAAAACCAGCGTGTTAGAAGACAGCGTTGCGGCGCAGCCACTGAGCCCACAAAACAGTCGCGATGGTCGCTGCTCCTTTATAGTTGGCGAACTTGACAGTGTCCCTTTCATTTCATTTTCATTTCATTTCATTTTCATTTTCATTTTCATTTTATTTTATTCGGACATTTCCGCAGAAATGCCCACGAAGGGGGCAAAAGGAGAGTGTGTCTCCTGACTTGGCCCCTCTTCGTGAGGCACCTCGGGCAGGTAGAGCAGGACAGTACAAAACACCATAACATATTTTGAAATACAATACAAGTTGAAAAACAGTGAATACTATAAATATTACATACATTACATATTTCCTTTACATACACTGTAGACTTGTGTTCTGTTTATTACATTGTAAATTCGCTTCTTAAATTGTGTTATGTTTTTAGCCTCCTTAGCGTATTCAATTATTGCAGGAATCCTGTTGCACAGTAGAATGATTTGGTTATTAATTGACTGTACACCATAGTTAGTCCGGCACATTGGCCCGACCAACGCAACAGTACGCAGATTATACGTAAGATCTCTGCTTAAGTACACATCAGAAAAAATCTGGAAATTATCTTTAATTTTTTTGAAGATTAACATGGCTAGTTGCATCCTATAGCACTCGGGGAACGGGAGTACACTATACATATAAAAAAGAGACATATTAGTGGGGACCGAGGTACTTATCAAACCTAGTGCGCGTTTTTGAAGAAGAATTATACTTTCTGTATTTGTTTTGTTACACGTACCCCAGACTAAAATGCAATAAATGATTTGCGAGTAGATAAAAGAAAAGTAAAGCTGCCGTTTAACTCTCCCTGGAAGGAGATGCTGTAAGCGTCGAATTAGACCGATCGATCTTGATATTTTTATTCGCAGGTTGTCCACATGGTGGGACCAACTAAGGTCACTTTGAAAACACACACCCAGAAACTGAATTTTACTTACCTGCGCAATATTTTCTCCATTAAAAATCAGAGAGATAGCATAATCTACAGGCCTATTTTTTTGTTTGAAGAGCATAAATTTAGTTTTTTTTATGTTTAGTTCTAGCTGATTGACTGTAAGCCATGATTTTAGTTTATCCAACCAAGAATTTGCAGTTATTTCAATATCGCGAAGATCTAAACCAGAAAAGAAGGCATTGGTATCGTCGGCGTACATGACTATGTTTGGTGTGAACTGAATGTTAACTATGTCATTGATATAAAGTATAAAAAGTAGAGGACCAAGTATCGATCCTTGGGGAACCCCATACTTAATTACGCCCAAATCAGATTTATAATTGTGGAGCTGTACATATTGTTTCCTGGCCCAAAGATAGCTTTTCATTAGATCAAGCGCAATCCCGCGTATTCCATACAGTTGAAGTTTCCTAATTAATATATCGTGCTTTATCGAGTCAAAAGCCTTACGGAAATCGAGAAATATTCCCACAGTGTAAAATTTTTTTTCAAAGTTATGAAGTAGGCTGTCCTTAATACGGAGTAAAGCAGACTGAGTTGATCTACCTGGTTGGAATCCACACTGTTCTTCACAAATGACATTTCTGTTTGCTATAAAAGAAAATACCCTCTTATATATCAGGCGTTCCGCGACCTTAGAGAAAAGCGGCAGAATAGAGATTGGGCGATAATTTTGAAGTTCATTTTTATCACCTCCTTTAAAAATTATTGTTACGCGAGCTATTTTCATGGCACATGGAAAAATTCCCGTCAGGAAGAGTCTGTTGCATATGTAAGTGAATGGGGCGACAATCAAATCAGCAACTGCCTTGATAGGTGCTGCGGAGATGCCATCTTCTCCTGGTGAGCTGTTCTTTAGTGAGCATATGACAGTGGCTACTTCCTCCTCGGTAACGGGTAATAAAAACAAAGAATTAGTGGAAGAGCTTTCAATATAGCATTCAGCCGGTTTAAGGTCAGTCGCTTGTGTTATATTACTTGAGGATCCTGCCTCCAGGAAATGAAGGTTAAATTTGTCTGCCAGTGCCTTGCCACTGAAGTGAATATCGTTTATCTGTATATAGCTAGGCACAGTGGCTTGTTTTCTTCCTATCAATTTATTAACCGAGCTCCAAACCATTTTTGTGTTGTTAATCACTGTAGAAAACTTGTAGGCATAGAAATCTATTTTCGCCTTCTTGAGGTCTTTGTTTACTTTGTTTCTAAAATTTTTAAACTCAATGAGGTCAGTTTGTTCTTTTGTTTTCAAAAAGTGCTGGAAAAGTTTGTTTTTTTCATTTATCCGCTTAAGAAGTGCCGGCGTAATCCACTCCTTTCTTGCTCTCTTGTGTTTCTTTACAACAACGTACGGAGAAGCAGTATTGTAGTTACTAACCATTTTTGACATAAACAGGTTGTATGCCTTAGACGGATCAGGTTCTCGGTACAGGTCATCCCAATTGCAGTTAAACATTAGAGAGCGAAAACGGAGAATATTTGGATCGTTTATATCTCTACGCATGTATTTTGGAGAATTCTGCAGTTCTGGCATTGTTAATAGTGCAAAAAAAGGTAAGTGGTCACTTATACCAGAGCTGAATACTCCGGCTAATGCACTGTCAGGGGATAAATTAGTGAAACAGAGATCAATGATCGTTTCTGATGTGCTTGTTATTCTGGTAGGAGTGCTAATGATGTTTTCGCAGCCATGAGACAACATTAACTCCATTAGTTTTAGCTTAATAGGACCATCTTTTGATATATCTATATTAAAATCACCAAATGATATCACGAACCATCGATTAGAATTAGCATGATGTTGAAGCTTCTCTAAAAACTCAAGAAGTGAGTCAGTATTACCATTCGGGGGGCGGTAGATCAGTACTATTACAACCTTGTTGTGTATCACAGTAACTGCTTCGAAATCACTACACACAACACAATAGTCGGGCCACGCCTCATAGGGCAAATTTTGTTTGATATACAAAGATACACCGCCACCGCGTTTTCCAGTTCTGAATACTGATTCCATATTGTAATTTCCCAAACTGACCACGTCTGACTGTGAAGAAAACCATGTCTCCGAGAAGCCCATGATATCAAAGTCATAGTTGAGGTGTACTAATTCGCTTTCAATTTCCTCACCCTTGTTCCTCATACTCTGTGCATTAATATGATAAAGGGAAAGACCACGTTCAGAAAGAAAGTTCGAGTCCTTAATCAAATTCTTGAAAGAGACAGCATTGTAATGCATCGACTTGATCATCAAAACAGAAAAAAGCCATAAAAGGCGATAGGTACAGTAAGTGTTTAAACAATCTTGTTTAGATCATCTTCAGATGCAATTCGGATTGCGCGTGCTTCTGAATTCTTTCTGACAAAAATCTTTCCCTGTGAAGACCAAGTGAATCGATAGTTCATCTCGGTGGCTCTAGTCCTTGCCATCCAAAGGAGCTTCTTATTTGCAGGAGTTAAGTTATCAAATAGCTGAATATTACTGTTTTTTTCTCTTAGTTCGGCACGTTTAGCAAGCCATGCTGCCTTCAAGCTCAGTCGAGCGAATCTTATCAGTATAACTGGGGGTTTCCCTTTACGGGGTGGCAAGCGATGCATGCTTTCAACGTCACAGTCAGATAGTGTCTGCAGGTCAAGCCTCTTCGCAAGGTCGTTAACTCGTGACAGGGTATCCTCTTTTTCAATAAACGGCATGCCATGAATTTCCAGATTCTGGCGGCGACTATATTGCTGAAGGTCATTTAGTTCTAGGTTTAGCTTGCGAATTTCTTTTTCGTCAAAATTTTGTTTTTCGTCAAAATTTTGTTCCACAGCTTCTACTCTGTTGCGGAGGCTTTCTATGTCTCTATCGTGCCTTGCGCTGATTTCAAGAAGCTTGTCATGCGTATCTGACATGTGCTGAATGGATTGTTCAATGCTGGTGACTGTTTGCTTTAATTCTGTAAGGTCATCGACCTTAGTTGTCAAGTGCGCCAAGCATTTGTTAATTTCCGCAAGTTGCTGGCTCAAGGCTTCCGTTAAAGCTGATTGATCAGCGTTATTATTCATCTGAGTGTTCCTAGATGAAGGCACACGGCAAGTCTGACATTTTAAGGCTTTCTTTGCCTCTTTCCCTTTCTTTTTATAGGTACGTTCACTTATTCCGATACATTCTCCGATGTGATAGCATTGCCGGCATTCTGCACATGTTATGACATCCTCATCTTCAGAAAAGTATTGTTTACAGGATTCACATACGTCACTCATTGCAGAACTTGTCTAGTCACAAAATACAAAACTCGAGGACAGCAGTAGCGGCAGGAGCAGTTTCAAGCGATAAATAACGTACCAAAACTAACCAACCTGCGCATGGGCAAGAAGACAGTTAGGACCGTGCTCCGCTGAACCGTCTGCCGCCACTGCTGCCCGAAATGTGGTTGAGTCCCACGATGCGACCGAGTATATAAAGGGCGGGGGGCGTATCACCAGCTGGTCCGTCAAGTGCCCGCGCAGCGCTGTGGTGGATATGCGGATAGTACCAACTTTCCTTGGTTTCAGTTGGTCATTCCCAGGGCACTGCAGGCTGGTATGGATGCGCGGATGACGTCCACTTTGCGGGGTTTCTGCGCATGGGCAAGAAGACAGTTAGGACCGTGCTCCGCTGAACCGTCTGCCGCCACTGCTGCCCGAAATGTGGTTGAGTCCCACGATGCGACCGAGTATATAAAGGGCGGGGGGCGTATCACCAGCTGGTCCGTCAAGTGCCCGCGCAGCGCTGTGGTGGATATGCGGATAGTACCAACTTTCCTTGGTTTCAGTTGGTCATTCCCGGGGCACTGCAGGCTGGTATGGATGCGCGGATGACGTCCACTTTGCGGGGTTTCTGCGCATGGGCAAGAAGACAGTTAGGACCGTGCTCCGCTGAACCGTCTGCCGCCACTGCTGCCCGAAATGTCCGAAATGTTAGATACGGAATCCCATGATAGCTGGAGCATCCAATAGTAGGGTGTCGATATGCGTTCCTCCGGCGAAGCCAAGACAAGCGGAACGGCAATCTTATTTGGGTAGTGGTAGAATGATAGCACATGCCCAATTGGCGCCACGGTGCATACCGTCTGCACAAGAGGCAGCAACACGTGGCAGAGAGCGGCGGTGATCATCTGCACGGAAAAAACCAGCGTGGTAGAAGACAGCGTTGTGGCGCAGCCACCGAGCCCACAAAGTGGTCGTGATGGTCGCTGCTCTTTTATAGTTGGCGAACTTGACAGAGTCCTTTTCGATGCGGAATCCCATGATGGCTGGAGCATCCAGTAGCAGGGTTTCGATATGCGTTCCTCCGGCGAAGCCAAGACAAGCGGAATGGCAATCTGATTTCGGTAGTGGTAGAATGATGGCGCTTGCTCCATGGGGGCCACGGTGCATACCGTCTGCACAAGAGGCAGCAACACGTGGCAGAGAGCGGCGGTGATCATCTGCACGGCGAAACCGAGCGTGTTAGAAGACAGCGTTGTGGCGCAACCACCGAGCCCACAAAGTGGTCGTGATGGTCGCTGCTCTTTTATAGTTGGCGAACTTGACAGTGTCCATTAGATACGGAATCCCATGATGGCTGGAGCATCCAATAGTAGGGTGTCGATATGCATTCCTCCGGCGAGGCCAAGACAAGCGGAACGGCAATCTTATTTGGGTAGAGGTAGAATGATAGCGCATGCCCATTTGGCGCCACGGTGCATACAGTCTGCACAAGAGGCAGCAACACGTGGCAGAGAGCGGCGGTGATCATCTGTACGGCGAAAACCAGCGTGTTAGAAGACAGCGTTGTGGTGCAGCAACCGAGCCCAAAAAGAGGTCGCGATGGTCGCTGCTCCTTTATAGTTGGCGAACTTGACAGAGTCCCTTTCGATGCGGAATCCCATGATTGCTGGAGCATCCAGTAGCAGGGTGTCGATATGCATTCCTCCGGCGAAGCCAAGACAAGCGGAATGGCAATCTGACTTGGGTAGTGGTAGAATGATGGCGCATGCTCCATTGGCGCCACGGTGCATACCGTCTGCACAAGAGGCACCAACACGTGGTAGAGAGTGGCGGTGATCATCTGCATGGCGAAAACCAGCGTGTTAGAAAACAGCGTTGTGGCGCAGCCACTGAGCCCACAAAGGAGTCGCGATGGTCGCTGCTCCTTTATAGTTGGCGAACTTGACAGTGTCCCTTTATATGCGGAATCTTATGATGGCTGGAGCATCCACTAGTAGGATGTCGATATGCGTTCCTCCGGCGAAGCCAAGACAAGTGGAACGGCAATCTTATTGGGGTAGTGGTAGAATGATGGCGCATGCTTCATTGCCGCCACGGTGCATACCGTCTGCACAAGAGGCAGCAACAAGTGGCAGAGAGCGGCGGTGATCATCTGCACGGCGAAAACCAGCGTGTTAGAAGACAATGTTATGGCGCAGCCACCGAAGCCACAAAGTGGTCGTGATGGTCGCCGCTCTTTTATAGATGGCGTACTTGACAGTGTCCCTTTAGATGCGGAATCTCATGATGGCTGGAGCATCCACTAGTGGGATGTCGATATGCGTTCCTCCGGCGAAGCCAAGACAAGCGGAACGGTAATCTGATTTGGGTAGTGGTAGAATGATGGTGCATGCTCCATTGGCACCACGGTGCATAACGTCTGCACAAGAGGCAGCAACACGAGGCAGAGAGCGGCGGTGATCATCTGCACGGCGAAAACCAGCGTGTTAGAAGACAGCGTTGTGGCGCAGCCACCGAGCCCACAATGCGGTCGCGATGGTCGCTGCTACACTATAGTTGGCGAACTTGAAAGTGTCCCTTTCGATGCGGAATTACATGATGGCGGGAGCATCCAGTAGTAGGATGTCGATATGCGTTCCTCCGGTGAAGCCAAGACAAGCTGAGCGGCAATCTTATTTGGGTAGTGGTAGAATCATGCTGCATGCTCCATTGTCGCCACGGTACATACAGTCTGCACATGAGGCAGCAACACGTGGCAGAGAGCGGCGGTGATCATCTGCACGGCGAAAACCAGCGTGTTAGAAGACAGCGTTGTGGTGCAGCCACCGAGCCCACAATGCGGTCGCGATGGTCGCTGCTACACTATAGTTGGCGAACTTGAAAGTGTCCCTTTCGATGCGGAATTACATGATGGCTGGAGCATCCAGTAGTAGGATGTCGATATGCGTTCCTCCGGTGAAGCCAAAACAAGCTGAGCGGCACTCTTATTTGGGTAGTGGTAGAATGATGGCGCATGCTTTATTGGCGCCACGGTGCATACAATCTGCACAAGAGGCAGCAACACGTGGCAGAGAGCGGTGGTGATCATCTGCACGGCGAAAACCAGCGTGTTAGAAGACAGCGTTGCGGCGCAGCCACTGAGCCCACAAAACAGTCGCGATGGTCGCTGCTCCTTTATAGTTGGCGAACTTGACAGTGTCCCTTTAGATACGGAATCCCATGATAGCTGGAGCATCCAATAGTAGGGTGTCGATATGCGTTCCTCCGGCGAAGCCAAGACAAGCGGAACGGCAATCTTATTTGGGTAGTGGTAGAATGATAGCGCATGCCCAATTGGCACCACGGTGCATACCGTCTGCACAAGAGGCAGCAACACGTGGCAGAGAGCGGAGGTGATCATCTGCACGGCAAAAACCAGCGTGGTAGAAGACAGCGTTGTGGCGCAGCCACCGAGCCCACAAAGTGGTCGTGATGGTCGCTGCTCTTTTATAGTTGGCGAACTTGACAGAGTCCTTTTCGATGCGGAATCCCATGATGGCTGGAGCATCCAGTAGCAGGGTTTCGATATGCGTTCCTCCGGCGAAGCCAAGACAAGCGGAATGGCAATCTGATTTCGGTAGTGGTAGAATGATGGCGCTTGCTCTATGGGGGCCACGGTGCATACCGTCTGCACAAGAGGAAGCAACACGTGGCAGAGAGCGGCGGTGATCATCTGCACGGCGAAACCCCGCGTGTTAGAAGACAGCGTTGTGGCGCAACCACCGAGCCCACAAAGTGGTCGTGATGGTCGCTGCTCTTTTATAGTTGGCGAACTTGACAGTGTCCCTTTAGATGCGGAATCTCATGATGACTGGAGCATCCACTAGTGGGATGTCGATATGCGTTCCTCCGGCGAAGCCAAGACAAGCGGAACGGTAATCTGATTTGGGTAGTGGTAGAATGATGGTGCATGCTCCATTGGCACCACGGTGCATAACGTCTGCACAAGAGGCAGCAACACGTGGCAGAGAGCGGCGGTGATCATCTGCACGGCGAAAACCTGCGTGTTAGAAGACAGCGTTGTGGCGCAGCCACCGAGCCCACAATGCGGTCGCGATGGTCGCTGCTACACTATAGTTGGCGAACTTGAAAGTGTCCCTTTCGATGCGGAATTACATGATGGCTGGAGCATCCAGTAGTAGGATGTCGATATGCGTTCCTCCTGTGAAGCCAAGACAAGCTGAGCGGCAATCTTATTTGGGTAGTGGTAGAATCATGCCGCATGCTCCATTGGCGCCATGGTGCATACAGTCTGCACAAGAGGCAGCAACACGTGGCAGAGAGCGGCGGTGATCATCTGCACGGCGAAAACCAGCGTGTTAGAAGACAGCGTTGTGGTGCAGCCACCGAGCCCACAATGCGGTCGCGATGGTCGCTGCTACACTATAGTTGGCGAACTTGAAAGTGTTCTTTCGATGGGGAATTACATGATGGCTGGAGCATCCAGTAGTAGGATGTCGATATGCGTTCCTCCGGTGAAGCCAAAACAAGCTGAGCGGCACTCTTATTTGGGTAGTGGTAGAATAATGGCGCATGCTTTATTTGTGCCACGGTGCATACAATCTGCACAAGAGGCAGCAACACGTGGCAGAGAGCGGCGGTGATCATCTGCACGGCGAAAACCAGCGTGTTAGAAGACAGCGTTGCGGCGCAGCCACTGAGCCCACAAAACAGTCGCGATGGTCGCTGCTCCTTTATAGTTGGCGAACTTGACAGTGTCCCTTTAGATACGGAATCCCAAGATAGCTGGAGCATCCAATAGTAGGGTGTCGATATGCGTTCCTCCGGCGAAGCCAAGACAAGCGGAACGGCAATCTTATTTGGGTAGTGGTAGAATGATAGCGCATGCCCAATTGGCGCCACGGTGCATACCGTCTGCACAAGAGGCAGCAACACGTGGCAGAGAGCGGCGGTGATCATCTGCACGACAAAAACCAGCGTGGTAGAAGACAGCGTTGTGGCGCAGCCACCGAGCCCACAAAATGGTCGTGATGGTCGCTGCTCTTTTATAGTTGGCGAACTTGACAGAGTCCTTTTCGATGCGGAATCCCATGATGGCTGGAGCATCCAGTAGCAGGGTTTCGATATGCGTTCCTCCGGCGAAGCCAAGACAAGCGGAATGGCAATCTGATTTCGGTAGTGGTAGAATGATGGCGCTTGCTCCATGGGGGCCACGGTGCATACCGTCTGCACAAGAGGCAGCAACACGTGGCAGAGAGCGGCGGTGATCATCTGCACGGCGAAACCGAGCGTGTTAAAAGACAGCGTTGTGGCGCAACCACCAAGCCCACAAAGTGGTCGTGATGGTCGCTGCTCTTTTATAGTTGGCGAACTTGACAGTGTCCCTTTAGATACGGAATCCCATGATGGCTGGAGCATCCAATAGTAGGGTGTCGATATGCGTTCCTCTGCCGAGGCCAAGACAAGCGGAACGGCAATCTTATTTGGGTAGAGGTAGAATGATAGCGCATGCCCATTTGGCGCCACGGTGCATGCAGTCTGCACAAGAGGCAGCAACACGCGGCAGAGAGCGGCGGTGATCATCTGTACGGCGAAAACCAGCGTGTTAGAAGACAGCGTTGTGGTGCAGCCACCGAGCCCACAAAGAGGTCGCGATGGTCGCTGCTCCTTTATAGTTGGTGAACTTAACAGTGTTCCTTTCGATGCGGAATCACATGATGGCTAGAGCATCCAGTAGTAGGAGTTCGATATGCGTTCTTCCGGTGAAGCCAAGACAAGCGGAGCGGCAATCTTATTTGGGTAGCGGTAGAATGTTGTTGTATGCTTTATTGGCGCCACGGTGTATACCGTCTGCACAAGAGGCAGCAACACGTGGCAGAGAGCGGCGGTGATCATCTGCACGGCGAAAACCAGCGTGTTAGAAGACAGTGTTGTGGCGCAGACACCGAGCTCACAAAGCGGTCGCGTTGGTCGCTGCTCCTTTATAATTGGCGAACTTGACAGTGTCCCTTTAGATACGGAATTCCATGATGGCTGGAGCATCCAATAGTAGGGTGTCGATATGCGTTCCTCCGGCGAGGCCAAGACAAGCGGAACGGCAATCTTATTGGGGTAGTGGTAGAATGATGGCGCATGCTTCATTGCCGCCACGGTGCATACCGTCTGCACAAGAGGCAGCAACAAGTGGCAGAGAGCGGCGGTGATCATCTGCACGGCGAAAACCAGCGTGTTAGAAGACAACGTTATGGCGCAGCCACCGAAGCCACAAAGTGGTCGTGATGGTCGCCACTCTTTTATAGATGGCGTACTTGACAGTGTCCCTTTAGATGCGGAATCTCATGATGGCTGGAGCATCCACTAGTGGGATGTCGATATGCGTTCCTCCGGCGAAGCCAAGACAAGCGGAACGGTAATCTGATTTGGGTAGTGGTAGAATGATGGTGCATGCTCCATTGGCACCACGGTGCATAACGTCTGCACAAGAGGCAGCAACACGAGGCAGAGAGCGGCGATGATCATCTGCACGGCGAAAACCAGCGTGTTAGAAGACAGCGTTGTGGCGCAGCCACCGAGCCCACAATGCGGTCGCGATGGTCGCTGCTACACTATAGTTGGCGAACTTGAAAGTGTCCCTTTCGATGCGGAACATGATGGCGGGAGCATCCAGTAGTAGGATGTCGATATGCGTTCCTCCGGTGAAGCCAAGACAAGCTGAGCGGCAATCTTATTTGGGTAGTGGTAGAATCATGCTGCATGCTCCATTGGCGCCACGGTGCATACAGTCTGCACATGAGGCAGCAACACGTGGCAGAGAGCGGCGGTGATCATCTGCACGGCGAAAACCAGCGTGTTAGAAGACAGCGTTGTGGTGCAGCCGCCGAGCCCACAATGCGGTCGCGATGGTCGCTGCTACACTATAGTTGGCGAACTTGAAAGTGTCCCTTTCGATGCGGAATTACATGATGGCTGGAGCATCCAGATGTAGGATGTCGATATGCGTTCCTCCGGTGAAGCCAAAACAAGCTGAGCGGCACTCTTATTTGGGTAGTGGTAGAAAGATGGCGCATGCTTTATTGGCGCCACGGTGCATACAATCTGCACAAGAGGCAGCAACACGTGGCAGAGAGCGGCGGTGACCATCTGCACGGCGAAAACCAGCGTGGTAGAAGACAGCGTTGCGGCGCAGCCACTGAGCCCACAAAACAGTCGCGATGGTCGCTGCTCCTTTATAGTTGGCGAACTTGACAGTGTCCCTTTAGATACGGAATCCCATGATAGCTGGAGCATCCAATAGTAGGGTGTCGATATGCGTTCCTCCGGCGAAGCCAAGACAAGCGGAACGGCAATCTTATTTGGGTAGTGGTAGAATGATAGCGCATGCCCAATTGGCGCCACGGTGCATACCGTCTGCACAAGAGGCAGCAACACGTGGCAGAGAGCGGCGGTGATCATCTGCACGGCAAAAACCAGCGTGGTAGAAGACAGCGTTGTGGCGCAGCCACCGAGCCCACAAAGTGGTCGTGATGGTCGCTGCTCTTTTATAGTTGGCGAACTTGACAGAGTCCTTTTCGATGCGGAATCCCATGATGGCTGGAGCATCCAGTAGCAGGGTTTCGATATGCGTTCCTCCGGCGAAGCCAAGACAAGCGGAATGGCAATCTGATTTCGGTAGTGGTAGAATGATGGCGCTTGCTCCATGGGGGCCACGGTGCATACCGTCTGCACAAGAGGCAGCAACACGTGGCAGAGAGCGGCGGTGATCATCTGCACGGCGAAACCCCGCGTGTTAGAAGACAGCGTTGTGGCGCAACCACCGAGCCCACAAAGTGGTCGTGATGGTCGCTGCTCTTTTATAGTTGGCGAACTTGACAGTGTCCCTTTAGATACGGAATCCCATGATGGCTGGAGCATCCAATAGTAGGGTGTCGATATGCGTTCCACTGCCGAGGCCAAGACAAGCGGAACGGCAATCTTATTTGGGTAGAGGTAGAATGATAGCGCATGCCCATTTGGCGCCACGGTGCATACAGTCTGCACAAGAGGCAGCAACACGTGGCAGAGAGCGGCGGTGATCATCTGTACGGCGAAAACCAGCGTGTTAGAAGACAGCGTTGTGGTGCAGCCACCGAGCCCACAAAGAGGTCGCGATGGTCGCTGCTCCTTTATAGTTGGTGAACTTAACAGTGTTCCTTTCGATGCGGAATCACATGATGGCTAGAGCATCCAGTAGTAGGAGTTCGATATGCGTTCTTCCGGTGAAGCCAAGACAAGCGGAGCGGCAATCTTATTTGGGTAGCGGTAGAATGTTGTTGTATGCTTTATTGGCGCCACGGTGTATACCGTCTGCACAAGAGGCAGCAACACGTGGCAGAGAGCGGCGGTGATCATCTGCACGGCGAAAACCAGCGCGTTAGAAGACAGTGTTGTGGCGCAGACACCGAGCTCACAAAGCGGTCGCGTTGGTCGCTGCTCCTTTATAATTGGCGAACTTGACAGTGTCCCTTTAGATACGGAATTCTATGATGGCTGGAGCATCCAATAGTAGGGTGTCGATATGCGTTCCTCCGACGAGGCCAAGACAAGCGGAACGGCAATCTTATTTGGGTAGAGGTAGAGTGATAGCGCATGCCCATTTGGCGCCACGGTGCATACAGTCTGCACAAGAGGCAGCAACACGTGGCAGAGAGCGGCGGTGATCATCTGTACGGCGAAAACCGGCGTGTTAGAAGACAGCGTTGTGGTGCAGCCACCGAGCCCACAAAGAGGTCGCGATGGTCGCTGCTCCTTATAGTTGGCGAACTTGACAGAGTCCCTTTCGATGCGGAATCCCATGATGGCTGGAGCATCCAGTAGCAGGGTGTCGATATGCATTCCTCCGGCGAAGCCAAGACAAGCGGAATGGCAATCTGATTTGGGTAGTGGTAGAATGATGGCGCATGCTCCATTGGCGCCACGGTGCATACCGTCTGCACAAGAGGCACCAACACGTGGTAGAGAGTGGCGGTGATCATCTGCATGGCGAAAACCAGCGTGTTAGAAAACAGCGTTGTGGCGCAGCCACTGAGCCCACAAAGGAGTCGCGATGGTCGCTGCTCCTTTATAGTGCGAACTTGACAGTGTCCCTTTATATGCGGAATCTTATGATGGCTGGAGCATCCACTAGTAGGATGTCGATCTGCGTTCCTCCGGCGAAGCCAAGACAAGTGGAACGGCAATCTTATTGGGGTAGTGGTAGAATGATGGCGCATGCTTCATTGCCGCCACGGTGCATACCGTCTGCACAAGAGGCAGCAACAAGTGGCAGAGAGCGGCGGTGATCATCTGCACGGCGAAAACCAGCGTGTTAGAAGACAACGTTATGGCGCAGCCACCGAAGCCACAAAGTGGTCGTGATGGTCGCCGCTCTTTTATAGATGGCATACTTGACAGTGTCCCTTTAGATGCGGAATCTCATGATGACTGGAGCATCCACTAGTGGGATGTCGATATGCGTTCCTCTGGCGAAGCCAAGACAAGCGGAACGGTAATCTGATTTGGGTAGTGGTAGAATGATGGTGCATGCTCCATTGGCACCACGGTGCATAACGTCTGCACAAGAGGCAGCAACACGTGGCAGAGAGCGGTGGTGATCATCTGCACGGCGAAAACCAGCGTGTTAGAAGACAGCGTTGTGGCGCAGCCACCGAGCCCACAATGCGGTCGCGATGGTTGCTGCTACACTATAGTTGGCGAACTTGAAAGTGTCCCTTTCGATGCGGAATTACATGATGGCTGGAGCATCCAGTAGTAGGATGTCGATATGCGTTCCTTCGGTGAAGCCAAGACAAGCTGAGCGGCACTCTTATTTGGGTAGTGGTAGAATAATGGCGCATGCTTTATTGGCGCCACGGTGCATACAATCTGCACAAGAGGCAGCAACACGTGGCAGAGAGCGGCGGTGATCATCTGCACGGCGAAAACCAGCGTGTTAGAAGACAGCGTTGCGGCGCAGCCACTGAGCCCACAAAACAGTCGCGATGGTCGCTGCTCCTTTATAATTGGCGAACTTGACAGTGTCCCTTTAGATACGGAATTCCATGATGGCTGGAGCATCCAATAGTAGGGTGTCGATATGCGTTCCTCCGGCGAGGCCAAGACAAGCGGAACGGCAATCTTATCTGGGTAGAGGTAGAGTGATAGCGCATGCCCATTTGGCGCCACGGTGCATACAGTCTGCACAAGAGGCAGCAACACGTGGCAGAGAGCGGCGGTGATCATCTGTACGGCGAAAACCAGCGTGTTAGAAGACAGCGTTGTGGTGCAGCCACCGAGCCCACAAAGAGGTCGCGATGGTCGCTGCTCCTTTATAGTTGGCGAACTTGACAGAGTCCCTTTCGATGCGGAATCCCATGATGGCTGGAGCATCCAGTAGCAGGGTGTCGATATGCATTCCTCCGGCGAAGCCAAGACAAGCGGAATGGCAATCTGATTTGGGTAGTGGTAGAATGATGGCGCATGCTCCATTGGCGCCACGGTGCATACCGTCTGCACAAGAGGCACCAACACGTGGTAGAGAGTGGCGGTGATCATCTGCATGGCGAAAACCAGCGTGTTAGAAAACAGCGTTGTGGCGCAGCCACTGAGCCCACAAAGGAGTCGCGATGGTCGCTGCTCCTTTATAGTGCGAACTTGACAGTGTCCCTTTATATGCGGAATCTTATGATGGCTGGAGCATCCACTAGTAGGATGTCGATCTGCGTTCCTCCGGCGAAGCCAAGACAAGTGGAACGGCAATCTTATTGGGGTAGTGGTAGAATGATGGCGCATGCTTCATTGCCGCCACGGTGCATACCGTCTGCACAAGAGGCAGCAACAAGTCGCAGAGAGCGGCGGTGATCATCTGCACGGCGAAAACCAGCGTGTTAGAAGACAACGTTATGGCGCAGCCACCGAAGCCACAAAGTGGTCGTGATGGTCGCCGCTCTTTTATAGATGGCGTACTTGACAGTGTCCCTTTAGATGCGGAATCTCATGATGACTGGAGCATCCACTAGTGGGATGTCGATATGCGTTCCTCCGGCGAAGCCAAGACAAGCGGAACGGTAATCTGATTTGGGGAGTGGTAGAATGATGGTGCATGCTCCATTGGCACCACGGTGCATAACGTCTGCACAAGAGGCAGCAACACGTGGCAGAGAGCGGCGGTGATCATCTGCACGGCGAAAACCAGCGTGTTAGAAGACAGCGTTGTGGCGCAGCCACCGAGCCCACAATGCGGTCGCGATGGTCGCTGCTACACTATAGTTGGCGAACTTGAAAGTGTCCCTTTCGATGTGGAATTACATGATGGCTGGAGCATCCAGTAGTAGGATGTCGATATGCGTTCCTCCGGTGAAGCCACAACAAGCTGAGCGGCACTCTTATTTGGGTAGTGGTAGAAAGATGGCGCATGCTTTATTGGCGCCACGGTGCATACAATCTGCACAAGAGGCAGCAACACGTGGCAGAGAGCGGCGGTGACCATCTGCACGGCGAAAACCAGCGTGGTAGAAGACAGCGTTGCGGCGCAGCCACTGAGCCCACAAAACAGTCGCGATGGTCGCTGCTCCTTTATAGTTGGCGAACTTGACAGTGTCCCTTTAGATACGGAATCCCATGATAGCTGGAGCATCCAATAGTAGGGTGTCGATATGCGTTCCTCCGGCGAAGCCAAGACAAGCGGAACGGCAATCTTATTTGGGTAGTGGTAGAATGATAGCGCATGCCCAATTGGCGCCACGGTGCATACCGTCTGCACAAGAGGCAGCAACACGTGGCAGAGAGCGGCGGTGATCATCTGCACGGCAAAAACCAGCGTGGTAGAAGACAGCGTTGTGGCGCAGCCACCGAGCCCACAAAGTGGTCGTGATGGTCGCTGCTCTTTTATAGTTGGCGAACTTGACAGAGTCCTTTTCGATGCGGAATCCCATGATGGCTGGAGCATCCAGTAGCAGGGTTTCGATATGCGTTCCTCCGGCGAAGCCAAGACAAGCGGAATGGCAATCTGATTTCGGTAGTGGTAGAATGATGGCGCTTGCTCCATGGGGGCCACGGTGCATACCGTCTGCACAAGAGGCAGCAACACGTGGCAGAGAGCGGCGGTGATCATCTGCACGGCGAAACCCCGCGTGTTAGAAGACAGCGTTGTGGCGCAACCACCGAGCCCACAAAGTGGTCGTGATGGTCGCTGCTCTTTTATAGTTGGCGAACTTGACAGTGTCCCTTTAGATACGGAATCCCATGATGGCTGGAGCATCCAATAGTAGGGTGTCGATATGCGTTCCACTGCCGAGGCCAAGACAAGCGGAACGGCAATCTTATTTGGGTAGAGGTAGAATGATAGCGCATGCCCATTTGGCGCCACGGTGCATACAGTCTGCACAAGAGGCAGCAACACGTGGCAGAGAGCGGCGGTGATCATCTGTACGGCGAAAACCAGCGTGTTAGAAGACAGCGTTGTGGTGCAGCCACCGAGCCCACAAAGAGGTCGCGATGGTCGCTGCTCCTTTATAGTTGGTGAACTTAACAGTGTTCCTTTCGATGCGGAATCACATGATGGCTAGAGCATCCAGTAGTAGGAGTTCGATATGCGTTCTTCCGGTGAAGCCAAGACAAGCGGAGCGGCAATCTTATTTGGGTAGCGGTAGAATGTTGTTGTATGCTTTATTGGCGCCACGGTGTATACCGTCTGCACAAGAGGCAGCAACACGTGGCAGAGAGCGGCGGTGATCATCTGCACGGCGAAAACCAGCGCGTTAGAAGACAGTGTTGTGGCGCAGACACCGAGCTCACAAAGCGGTCGCGTTGGTCGCTGCTCCTTTATAATTGGCGAACTTGACAGTGTCCCTTTAGATACGGAATTCTATGATGGCTGGAGCATCCAATAGTAGGGTGTCGATATGCGTTCCTCCGACGAGGCCAAGACAAGCGGAACGGCAATCTTATTTGGGTAGAGGTAGAGTGATAGCGCATGCCCATTTGGCGCCACGGTGCATACAGTCTGCACAAGAGGCAGCAACACGTGGCAGAGAGCGGCGGTGATCATCTGTACGGCGAAAACCAGCGTGTTAGAAGACAGCGTTGTGGTGCAGCCACCGAGCCCACAAAGAGGTCGCGATGGTCGCTGCTCCTTATAGTTGGCGAACTTGACAGAGTCCCTTTCGATGCGGAATCCCATGATGGCAGGAGCATCCAGTAGCAGGGTGTCGATATGCATTCCTCCGGCGAAGCCAAGACAAGCGGAATGGCAAACTGATTTGGGTAGTGGTAGAATGATGGCGCATGCTCCATTGGCGCCACGGTGCATACCGTCTGCACAAGAGGCACCAACACGTGGTAGAGAGTGGCGGTGATCATCTGCATGGCGAAAACCAGCGTGTTAGAAAACAGCGTTGTGGCGCAGCCACTGAGCCCACAAAGGAGTCGCGATGGTCGCTGCTCCTTTATAGTGCGAACTTGACAGTGTCCCTTTATATGCGGAATCTTATGATGGCTGGAGCATCCACTAGTAGGATGTCGATCTGCGTTCCTCCGGCGAAGCCAAGACAAGTGGAACGGCAATCTTCTTGGGGTAGTGGTAGAATGATGGCGCATGCTTCATTGCCGCCACGGTGCATACCGTCTGCACAAGAGGCAGCAACAAGTGGCAGAGAGCGGCGGTGATCATCTGCACGGCGAAAACCAGCGTGTTAGAAGACAACGTTATGGCGCAGCCACCGAAGCCACAAAGTGGTCGTGATGGTCGCCGCTCTTTTATAGATGGCATACTTGACAGTGTCCCTTTAGATGCGGAATCTCATGATGACTGGAGCATCCACTAGTGGGATGTCGATATGCGTTCCTCTGGCGAAGCCAAGACAAGCGGAACGGTAATCTGATTTGGGTAGTGGTAGAATGATGGTGCATGCTCCATTGGCACCACGGTGCATAACGTCTGCACAAGAGGCAGCAACACGTGGCAGAGAGCGGTGGTGATCATCTGCACGGCGAAAACCAGCGTGTTAGAAGACAGCGTTGTGGCGCAGCCACCGAGCCCACAATGCGGTCGCGATGGTTGCTGCTACACTATAGTTGGCGAACTTGAAAGTGTCCCTTTCGATGCGGAATTACATGATGGCTGGAGCATCCAGTAGTAGGATGTCGATATGCGTTCCTTCGGTGAAGCCAAGACAAGCTGAGCGGCACTCTTATTTGGGTAGTGGTAGAATAATGGCGCATGCTTTATTGGCGCCACGGTGCATACAATCTGCACAAGAGGCAGCAACACGTGGCAGAGAGCGGCGGTGATCATCTGCACGGCGAAAACCAGCGTGTTAGAAGACAGCGTTGCGGCGCAGCCACTGAGCCCACAAAACAGTCGCGATGGTCGCTGCTCCTTTATAATTGGCGAACTTGACAGTGTCCCTTTAGATACGGAATTCCATGATGGCTGGAGCATCCAATAGTAGGGTGTCGATATGCGTTCCTCCGGCGAGGCCAAGACAAGCGGAACGGCAATCTTATCTGGGTAGAGGTAGAGTGATAGCGCATGCCCATTTGGCGCCACGGTGCATACAGTCTGCACAAGAGGCAGCAACACGTGGCAGAGAGCGGCGGTGATCATCTGTACGGCGAAAACCAGCGTGTTAGAAGACAGCGTTGTGGTGCAGCCACCGAGCCCACAAAGAGGTCGCGATGGTCGCTGCTCCTTTATAGTTGGCGAACTTGACAGAGTCCCTTTCGATGCGGAATCCCATGATGGCTGGAGCATCCAGTAGCAGGGTGTCGATATGCATTCCTCCGGCGAAGCCAAGACAAGCGGAATGGCAATCTGATTTGGGTAGTGGTAGAATGATGGCGCATGCTCCATTGGCGCCACGGTGCATACCGTC
The DNA here is from genome assembly GCF_043290135.1 of Rhipicephalus microplus. NCBI lineage: Eukaryota > Metazoa > Arthropoda > Arachnida > Ixodida > Ixodidae > Rhipicephalus > Rhipicephalus microplus. The sequence continues at coordinate 14,797,180 of NW_027464587.1, read as the reverse complement.
TGCACAAGAGGCACCAACACGTGGTAGAGAGTGGCGGTGATCATCTGCATGGCGAAAACCAGCGTGTTAGAAAACAGCGTTGTGGCGCAGCCACTGAGCCCACAAAGGAGTCGCGATGGTCGTTGCTCCTTTATAGTGCGAACTTGACAGTGTCCCTTTATATGCGGAATCTTATGATGGCTGGAGCATCCACTAGTAGGATGTCGATCTGCGTTCCTCCGGCGAAGCCAAGACAAGTGGAACGGCAATCTTATTGGGGTAGTGGTAGAATGATGGCGCATGCTTCATTGCCGCCACGGTGCATACCGTCTGCACAAGAGGCAGCAACAAGTGGCAGAGAGCGGCGGTGATCATCTGCACGGCGAAAACCAGCGTGTTAGAAGACAACGTTATGGCGCAGCCACCGAAGCCACAAAGTGGTCGTGATGGTCGCCGCTCTTTTATAGATGGCGTACTTGACAGTGTCCCTTTAGATGCGGAATCTCATGATGACTGGAGCATCCACTAGTGGGATGTCGATATGCGTTCCTCCGGCGAAGCCAAGACAAGCGGAACGGTAATCTGATTTGGGTAGTGGTAGAATGATGGTGCATGCTCCATTGGCACCACGGTGCATAACGTCTGCACAAGAGGCAGCAACACGTGGCAGAGAGCGGCGGTGATCATCTGCACGGCGAAAACCAGCGTGTTAGAAGACAGCGTTGTGGTGCAGCCACCAAGCCCACAATGCGGTCGCGATGGTCGCTGCTACACTATAGTTGGCGAACTTGAAAGTGTCCCTTTCGATGCGGAATTACATGATGGCTGGAGCATCCAGTAGTAGGATGTCGATATTCGTTCCTCCGGTGAAGCCAAAACAAGCTGAGCGGCACTCTTATTTGGGTAGTGGTAGAATGATGGCGCATGCTTTATTGGCGCCACGGTGCATACAATCTGCACAAGAGGCAGCAACACGTGGCAGAGAGCGGCGGTGATCATCTGCACGGCGAAAACCAGCGTGTTAGAAGACAGCGTTGCGGCGCAGCCACTGAGCCCACAAAACAGTCGCGATGGTCGCTGCTCCTTTATAGTTGGCGAACTTGACAGTGTCCCTTTAGATACGGAATCCCATGATAGCTGGAGCATCCAATAGTAGGGTGTCGATATGCGTTCCTCCGGCGAAGCCAAGACAAGCGGAACGGCAATGTTATTTGGGTAGTGGTAGAATGATAGCGCATGCCCAATTGGCGCCACGGTGCATACCGTCTGCACAAGAGGCAGCAACACGTGGCAGAGAGCGGCGGTGATCATCTGCACGGCGAAAACCAGCGTGTTAGAAGACAGCATTGTGGCGCAGCCACCGAGCTCACAATGCGGTGGCGATGGTTGCTGCTACACTATAGTTGGCGAACTTGAAAGTGTCCTTTTCGATGCGGAATCCCATGATGGCTGGAGCATCCAGTAGCAGGGTTTCGATATGCGTTCCTCCGGCGAAGCCAAGACAAGCGGAATGGCAATCTGATTTCGGTAGTGGTAGAATGATGGCGCTTGCTCCATGGGGGCCTCGGTGCATACCGTCTGCACAAGAGGCAGCAACACGTGGCAGAGAGCGGCGGTGATCATCTGCACGGCGAAACCCAGCGTGTTAGAAGACAGCGTTGTGGCGCAACCACCGAGCCCACAAATAGGTCGCGATGGTCGCTGCTCCTTTATAGTTGGCGAACTTGACAGTGTCCCTTTAGATACGGAATCCCATGATGGCTGGAGCATCCAATAGTAGGGTGTCGATATGCGTTCCTCTGGCGAGGCCAAGACAAGCGGAACGGCAATCTTATTTGGGTAGAGGTAGAATGATAGCGCATGCCCATTTGGCGCCACGGTGCATACAGTCTGCACAAGAGGCAGCAACACGTGGCAGAGAGCGGCGGTGATCATCTTTACGGCGAAAACCAGCGTGTTAGAAGACAGCGTTGTGGTGCAGCCACCGAGCCCACAAAGAGGTCGCGATGGTCGCTGCTCCTTTATAGTTGGTGAACTTAACAGTGTTCCTTTCGATGCGGAATCACATGATGGCTAGAGCATCCAGTAGTAGGAGTTCGATATGCGTTCTTCCGGTGAAGCCAAGACAAGCGGAGCGGCAATCTTATTTGGGTAGCGGTAGAATGTTGTTGTATGCTTTATTGGCGCCACGGTTTATACCGTCTGCACAAGAGGCAGCAACACGTGGCAGAGAGCGGCGGTGATCATCTGCACGGCGAAAACCAGCGTGTTAGAAGACAGTGTTGTGGCGCAGACACCGAGCTCACAAAGCGGTCGCATTGGTCGCTGCTTCTTTATAATTGGCGAACTTGACAGTGTCCCTTTAGATACGGAATTCCATGATGGCTGGAGCATCCAATAGTAGGGTGTCGATATGCGTTCCTCCGGCGAGGCCAAGACAAGCGGAACGGCAATCTTATTTGGGTAGAGGTAGAATGATAGCGCATGCCCATTTGGCGCCACGGTGCATACAGTCTGCACAAGAGGCAGCAACACGTGGCAGAGAGCGGCAGTGATCATCTGTACGGCGAAAACCAGCGTGTTAGAAGACAGCGTTGTGGTGCAGCCACCGAGCCCACAAAGAGGTCGCGATGGTCGCTGCTCCTTTATAGTTGGCGAACTTGACAGAGTCCCTTTCGATGCGGAATCCCATGATGGCTGGAGCATCCACTAGTAGGATGTCGATATGCGTTCCACCGGCGAAGCCAAGACAAGTGGAACGGCAATCTTATTGGGGTAGTGGTAGAATGATGGCGCATGCTTCATTGCCGCCACGGTGCATACCGTCTGCACAAGAGGCAGCAACAAGTGGCAGAGAGCGGCGGTAATCATCTGCACGGCGAAAACCAGCGTGTTAGAAGACAACGTTATGGCGCAGCCACCGAAGCCACAAAGTGGTCGTGATGGTCGCCGTTCTTTTATAGATGGCGTACTTGACAGTGTCCCTTTAGATGCGGAATCTCATGATGGCTGGAGCATCCACTAGTGGGATGTCGATATGCGTTCCTCCGGCGAAGCCAAGACAAGCGGAACGGTAATCTGATTTGGGTAGTGGTAGAATGATGGTGCATGCTCCATTGGCACCACGGTGCATAACGTCTGCACAAGAGGCAGCAACACGTGGCAGAGAGCGGCGGTGATCATCTGCACGGCGAAAACCAGCGTGTTAAAAGACAGCGTTGTGGTGCAGCCACCGAGCCCACAATGCGGTCGCGATGGTCGCTGCTACACTATAGTTGGCGAACTTGAAAGTGTCCCTTTCGATGCGGAATTACATGATGGCTGGAGCATCCAGTAGTAGGATGTCGATATGCTTTTCTCCGGTGAAGCCAAAACAAGCTGAGCGGCACTCTTATTTGGGTAGTGGTAGAATGATGGCGCATGCTTCATTGCCGCCACGGTGCATACCGTCTGCACAAGAGGCAGCAACAAGTGGCAGAGAGCGGCGGTAATCATCTGCACGGCGAAAACCAGCGTGTTAGAAGACAACGTTATGGCGCAGCCACCGAAGCCACAAAACAGTCGCGATGGTCGCTGCTCCTTTATAGTTGGCGAACTTGACAGTGTCCCTTTAGATACGGAATCCCATGATAGCTGGAGCATCCAATAGTAGGGTGTCGATATGCGTTCCTCCGGCGAAGCCAAGACAAGCGGAACGGCAATCTTATTTGGGTAGTGGTAGAATGATAGCGCATGCCCAATTGGCGCCACGGTGCATACCGTCTGCACAAGAGGCAGCAACACGTGGCAGAGAGCGGTGGTGATCATCTGCACGGCAAAAACCAGCGTGGTAGAAGACAGCGTTGTGGCGCAGCCACCGAGCCCATAAAGAGGTCGCGATGGTCGCTGCTCCTTTATAGTTGGTGAACTTGACAGTGTCCCTTTCGATGCGGAATCCCATGATGGCTGGAGCATCCAGTAGTAGGATGTCGATATGCGTTCCTTCGGTGAAACCAAGTCAAGCGGAACGGCAATCTTATTTGAGTAGTGCTAGGATGATGGCGCATGCTTTATTGGCGCCACAATGCATACCGTCTGCAGAAGAGGCAGCAACACGTGGCAGAGAGCGGCGGTGATAATCTGCACGGCAAAAACCAGCGTGTTAGAAGACAGCGTTGTGGCGCAGCCACCGAGCCCCCAAAGCGCTCGTGATGGTTTCTGCTACTTTATAGTTGGGAACTTGACAGTGTCCCTTGCGATGTGGAATCCCATGATGGCTGGAGCATCCAGTTTCAGGGTGTCGATATGCGTTCCTCCGGCGAAGCCAAGACAAGCGGAACGGCAATCTGATTTGGGTAGTGATAGAATGATGGCGCATGCTCCATTGGCACCACGGTGTATACCGTCTGCACAAGAGGCAGCAACACGTGGCAGAGAGCGGCGGTGATCATCTGCACGGCAAAAACCAGCGTGGTAGAAGACAGCGTTGTGGCGCAGCCACCGAGCCGTCAAAGCGGTCGTGATGGTCGCTGCTCCTTTATAGTTGGCGAACTTGACAGAGTCCCTTTCGATGCGGAATCCCAAGATGGCTGGAGCATACAGTAGCAGGGTGTCGATATGCATTCCTCCGGCGAAGCCAAGAGAAGCGGAATGGCAATCTGATTTGGGTAGTGGTAGAATGATGGCGCATGCTCCATTGGCGCCACGGTGCATACCGTCTGCACAAGATGCACCAACACGTGGTAGAGAGTGGCGGTGATCATCTGCATGGCTAAAACCAGCGTGTTAGAAGACAGCGTTGTGGCGCAGCCACTGAGCCCACAAAGGAGTCGCGATGGTCGCTGCTCCTTTATAGTTGGCGAACTTGACAGTGTCCCTTTATATGCGGAATCTTATGATGGCTGGAGCATCCACTAGTAGGATGTCGATATGCGTTCCTCCGGCGAAGCCAAGACAAGTGGAACGGCAATCTTTTTGGGGTAGTGGTAGAATGATGGCGCATGCTCCATTGCCGCCACAGTGCATACCGTCTGCACAAGAGGCAGCAACAAGTGGCAGAGAGCAGCGGTGATCATCAGCACGGCGAAAACCAGCGTGTTAGAAGACAACGTTATGGCGCAGCCACCGAAGCCACAAAGTGGTCGTGATGGTCGCCGCTCCTTTATAGATGGCGTACTTGACAGTGTCCCTTTAGATGCGGAATCCCATGATGGCTGGAGCATCCACTAGTGGGATGTCGATATGCGTTCCTCCGGCGAAGCCAAGACAAGCGGAACGGTAATCTGATTTGGGTAGTGGTAGAATGATGGTGCATGCTCCAATGGCGCCACGGTGCATAACGTCTGCACAAGAGGCAGCAACACGTGGCAGAGAGCGGCGGTGATCATCTGCATGGCAAAAACCAGCGTGTTAGAAGACAGCGTTGTGGCGCCGTCACTGAGCCCACAAAGCGGTCACGATGGTCGCCGCTCCTTTATAGTTGGCGTACTTGACAGTGTCCCTTTAGATGCGGAATCCCATGATGGCTGGAGCATCACTAGTAGGATGTCGATATGCGTTCTTCCGGCGAAGCCAAGACAAGCTGAGCGGCAATCTTATTTGGGTAGTGGTAGAATGATGGCGCATGCTTTATTGGCGCCACGGCGCATACAATCTGCACAAGAGGCAGCAACACGGTGCAGAGAGCGGCGGTGATCATCTGCACGGCGAAAACCAGCGTGTTGGAAGACAGCGTTGCGGCGCAGCCACTGAGCCCACAAAACAGTCGCGATGGTCGCTGCTCCTTTATAGTTGGCAAACTTAACAGTGTCCCTTTCGATGCGGAATCACATGATAGCTAGAGCATCCAGTAGTAGGAGTTCGATATGCGTTCTTCCGGTGAAGCCAAGACAAGCGGAGCGGCAATCTTATTTGGGTAGTGGTAGAATTATGGTGTATGCTTTATTGGCGCCATGGTGTATACCGTCTGCACAGGAGGCAGCAACACGTGGCAGAGAGCAGCGGTTATCATCTGCACGGCGAAAACCAGCGTGTTAGAAGACAGCGTTGTGGCGCAACCACCGAGCCCACAAAGTGGTCGTGATGGTCGCTGCTCTTTTATAGTCGGCAAACTTGACAGAGTCCCTTTCGATGCGGAATCTCATGATGGCTGGAGCATCCAGTAGCAGGGTTTCGATATGCGTTCCTCCGGTGAAGCCAAGACACGCGGAATGGCAATCTGATTTCGGCAGTGGTAGAATGATGGCGCATGCTCTATGGGGGCCACGGTGCATACCGTCTGCACAAGAGGCAGCAACACGTGGCAGAGAGCGGCGGTGATCATCTGCACGGCGAAAACCAGCGTGTTAGAAGACAGCGTTGTGGCGAAACCACCGAGCCCACAAAGTGGTCGTGATGGTCGCTGCTCTTTTATAGTTGGCGAACTTGACAGTGTCCCTTTCGATGCGGAATCCCATGATGGCTGGAGCATCCAGTAGTAGGATGTCAATATGCGTTCCTTCTGTGAAACCAAGACAAGCGGAACGGCAATCTTATTTGGGTAATGGTAGGATGATGGCGCATGCTTTATTGGCGCCACGGTGCATACCATATGCAGAAGAGGCAGCAACACGTGGCAGAGAGCGGCGGTGATAATCTGCACGGCGAAAACCAGCGTGTTAGAAGACAGCGTTGTGGCGCAGCCACCGAGCCCCCAAAGCGCTCGTGATGGTTTCTGCTACTTTATAGTTGGCGAACTTGACAGTGTCCTTTTCGATGTGGAATCCCATGATGGCTGGAGCATCCAGTTTCAGGGTGTCAATATGCGTTGCTCCGGCGAAGCCAAGACAAGCGGAACGGCAATCTGATTTGGGTAGTGATAGAATGATGGCGCATGCTCCATTGGCGCCACGGTGTATACCGTCTGCACAAGAGGCAGCAACACGTGGCAGAGAGCGGCGGTGATCATCTGCACGGCAAAAACCAGCGTGGTAAAAGACAGCGTTGTGGCGCAGCCACCGAGCCCACAAAGCGGTCACGATGGTCGCCGCTCCTTTAGAGTTGGCGTACTTGACAGTGTCCCTTTAGATGCGGAATCCCATGATGGCTGGAGCATCCACTAGTAGGATGTCGATATGCGTTCTTCCGGCGAAGCCAAGACAAGCGGAACGGCAATATGATTTGGGAAGTGGTATAATGATGGCGCATGCTCCATTGGCGCCACGTTGCATACCGTCTGCACAAGAGGCAGCAACACGTGGCAGAGAGCGGCGGTGAACATCTGCACGGCGAAAACCAGCGTGTTAGAAGACAGCGTTGTGGCGCAGCCATCGATCCCAAAAAGCGGTCGTGATGGTCGCTGCTGCTTTATAGTTGGCGAACTTGACAGTGTCCCTTTCAATGCGGAATCCCATGATGACTTGAGCATCCACTAGTAGGATGTCGATATGCGTTCCTCCGGCGAAGCCAAGACAACTGGAACGGCAATCTTATTGGGGTAGTGGTAGAATGATGGCGCATGCTCCATTGCCACCATGGTGAATACCGTCTGCACAAGAGGCAGCAACAAGTGGCAGAGAGCGGCGGTGATCATCTGCACGGCGAAAACCAGCGTGTTAGAAGACAACGTTATGGCGCCGTCACTGAGCCCACAAAGCGGTCACGATGGTCGCCGCTCCTTTAGAGTTGGCGTACTTGACAGTGTCCCTTTAGATGCGGAATCCCATGATGGCTGGAGCATCCACTAGTAGGATGTCGGTATGCGTTCCTCCGGCGAAGCCAAGACCAGCGGAATAACAATCTGATTCGGGTAGTGGTACAATATGGTGCATGCTCCATTGGCGCCACGGTGCATACCGTCTGCACAAGAGGCAGCAACACGTGGCAGAGAGTGGCGGTGATCATCTGCACGGCGAAAACCAGCGTGTTAGGAGACAGCGTTGTAGCGCAGCAACCGAGCCCATAAAGTGGTCACTATGGTCGCTGCTCCTTTATTGTTGGCGAACTTGACAGTGTCCCATTTTATGCAGAATCCCATGATGGCTGGAGCATCCAATAGTAGGGTGTTGATATGCGTTCCTCCGGCGAAGCCAAGACAAGCGGAACGGCGATCTTATTTGGGTAGTGGTAGAATAATGGCGCATATTCCATTGGCGCCACGGTGCATACACTCTGCACAAGAGGCAGCAACACGTGGCAGAGAGCGGCGGTGATCATCTGCATGGCGAAAACCAGCGTGTTAGAAGACAGCGTTGTGGTGCAGCCACCGAGCACACAATGCGGTCGCGATGGTCGCTGCTACACTATAGTTGGCGAACTTGAAAGTGTCCCTTTCGATGCGGAATTACGTGATGGCTGGAGCATCCAGTAGTAGGATGTCGATATTTGTTCCTCCGGTGAAGCCAAGAGAAGCTGAGCGGTAATCTTATTTGGGTAGTGGTAGAATGATGGCGCATGCTTTATTGGCGCCACGGTGTATACCGTCTGCACAAGAGGCAGCAACACGTGGCAGAGAGCGGCAGTGATCATCTGCACGGCGAAAACCAGCGTGGTAGAAGACAGCGTTGTGGCACAGCCACTGAGCCCACAAAGGAGTCGCGATGGTCGCTGCTCCTTTATAGTTGGCGAACTTGACAGTGTCCCTTTAGATGCGGAATCTTATGATGGCTGGAGCATCCACTATAGGATGTCGATATGCGTTCCTCCGGCGAAGCCAAGACAAGCGGAACGGCAATCTTATTTGGGTAGTGGTAGAATGATGGCGCATGCTCCATTGCCGCCACGGTGCATACCGTCTGCACAAGGGGCAGCAACACGTGGCAGAGAGCGGCGGTGATCATCTGCAAGGCGAAAGCCAGCGTGTTAGAAGACAGCGTTGTGGCGCAGCCACCGAGCCCACAAAGCGGTCGTGATGGTCGCCGCTCCTTTATAGTTGGCGAACTTGACAGTGGTCCTTTAGATGCGGAATCCCATGATGGCTGGAGCATCCACTAGTAGGATGTCGATATGCGTTCTTCCGGCGAAGCCAAGACAAGCGGAACGGCAATTTGATTTGGGCAGTGGTAGAATGATGGCGCATGCTCTATTGGCGCTACGGTGCATACCGTCTGCATAAGAGGCAGCAACACGTGGCAGAGAGCGGCGATGATCATCTGCATGGCGAAAACCAGCGTGTTAGAAGACAGCGTTGTGGCGCAACCGCCAAGCCCACCAATTCATCTCGCTTTCTCCATCTCACCTTCTCAATCACCTTCTCCATCAAATCATTTTATATGAATGAATTGGGGGCCCTGTGAGTTTATAACGAGGTATCTAAGCCTCTAGCCTTAATAAATTCGCATAGTTATTACAGGGTAAGTTGCAAGTGTAAAATCCTAGCCCTGTAATCACAGTGAGGGCGCAGATAACAAAGGTCCAACTTCGCTGCAGCGCCACAAACATCGAAGTCATGAAGTAGCACCAAACAATGAACGAATAATACAAATGTTGGGTTTTAACGACCCAAAAGCACCATGCGATGATATGAGACGCCGTAGTGGAGGGCTGCAGAATTTCAAGCCCACGGGTTTAAAACATTTTCGCCGCCATCCAAAATTCAGCCGCCATGGTCGGGATTCGACCCCGTGACCTGCGGGCTGTAAGCCGAATGCTTTAGCCACTAGACTACCGTGGCGGGTAAGCAATGATTGAAAGATCTAGTGACTTTCACATATTATCACCTCCCAGAACCGAGCACGTGTCCGCAGCTTTCTTTATTCGGCATGTTCAGTGATGATTATGAGTTTTTGCAGCAAACGACACAGTCTAGTATGCGTGAGCGAAAGTCAGAGGCATCAGAAAAAGCGTCTTCACAATAGCAGCTTCTTACCCCTGCCTAAACCACTCATGGTGCGCGATGAAAGCAGGCGAAAGCGGGAAAGCGTCTTCTGCTCAGACCACCGGTGCTCCGCTCTCCCATAATGCCTCAGTGCCGATCACCCAGGGGAAGGCGTGGCGCTGTGATTTCTGGAAAGGTCCTTTAAGCCCACATAGTGCAAAAAACTACTAATCATTTTCCCAAAGGGAATCATGATGGGATGCGAAGGAGCAGCGGGGCGCTCACCGTTGAACCGGCTAATTAGGTCGTAAGAACGGTTTGATGTGCAACTCGGCGCAGCCCTTATTCTAGTATACGTTTTTTTGAAACGCAATGGCATTGGAGTCGGGTTGTGTTTTGTGTAAGTTTCATCGCAGATAAACGAGGCCAAAGAGTGTTTCCTCTCTCTGGGCAGTCGAGCGTGGCGGGTGGTGGAAAGCGTGACGCGAGAGAGAAGTGTTTTGCGAGCGGGCGGAGGAGCAACGCCACCTAGGTGTGTTGGCAAAGTCCGGCAGCTGCTGTGGGTGAGCGAGAGAGTGATGTGAACGCGCACCTGCGAGTTCACTTAAATGGAATTGTTCGAACAACGGCGGCGGGGGGAACGTGGTGTGGTGCGTCGCCATGGACACACAGATGGACAGCGTTACACCGGCTAGTCAAAGAGCTGCTTGGCATCTAAAACCACGTTCTTTCACCGTCTCCTTGGTCCAGTGGGTCAAGTTGCTGGGCAAGTTAAAAGCTGAGTTTTCCACTGTGCTCGAGTCCAATGTTTTATGCGTCGCCACTTTGCAAGCTGCCGCCATCGCTCCAAATCATCATACGCAAGGCGCATCAGCGGATCGGAGATGACAGCAAAACTAAAACATTTAATATTCGTCACAATCATTGTCTCACAGCTTGATGGTGTCCCTTTTCTATGAACAAGATTTTTCTCCTATGAAGGAGAAGCAAATGCTTTCACTGGTACATAAAAAGTTTATTCATTCCTATCCGTAACTGCATCGGCCCGTCAGAGAAGAATAAAAGCATGAACAAGTGATGTAATGTTGGAGGGCCCTTGTTCTGCACCAGCTTTCTCTGCCATGCCAGAGTACAAGGCGCGAAAGCGTCGCATAGGAGGACCGCACCGCAAAGAACCTTCAAGAAAAATTGTCACATTAGAAATGTTGGGAAAATTTTACTATATTGTAACAGTCCCTCGTAATATTTTCATTTCTTCGTAACAATTCAATTGAGTGATTACTGTGGTGAACGAGAACATTACCTTAGTTGTTCCGTTTTCTCAGCGTGCAGCCAACAGTGAGCACTGTCGAGTGTGGGGGAGCTCAGCCCCCCAACGTTTCTCAGTGGTTGCCCCCCTCCCCCAAATGAAACGCTTGTGCTCGCATGGCTTTCCCTGCTAACAAAACCCAAATCGTTCAGCGATCGAAGTACGCATGCACAGAGACCAACAGCACTTCTTCCTTGGGCTTGTGTTTAGGCAGCAAAGTTTCTCAGGCGCCCACAATGTCCCACCAGTGTGTTCGAGACTCGCCGTCGCCCCTATAGTCGAAGCGCAGGTGAAAGCTATTTATTATTCTTACACCATTAAACGTGGTTACAGAGTAAACTGCCGTTCGCTCGAAAAAACGTTTTTTATTGTGGCGAAAATGAGAAAATCGTTTGGTTTTCATTTTATGTTGAATATCGGCAAAGATTGACCTCTAATGACTTCCAATAGCATTGTGGCTCGAACTATTGGCAGGACGAAAAATCCTCGCAGGTAGACTCGTTTTGCTTAAAGACAAATATCTATGATTTGAAATTGTCGTTTGTGCAATTTAGGCAGCTTTAAAGTGCGCTAGAGAATAATCACTGCTTTTTCTCTTCCGCGTTAAAAGGGACAACTGGTGGCGCTGCTGGCGTTTTGTTCACTTGCCTGCATACCTGCCTGCGAAGGGCGGAGAGACGCCGGCACTGCGCCTGTCGCTGCTCATAAGAACAATCACAAAGTATGCCTTCCAGATTGAAATGACAACTAAGTCATTTGTTTTGTTATTAAATAAGACTTTATGGGGCCTGTAGAAACTGTACGCGGTTTTAGCTTCCGACTTTCACCGGTAGTACAATCGTCATCGCCTCCACCAACCAGCGTTGTGGGCATACATGTCACCAATGATTGGAGACCAAACAAACATTCTAGAAGTCCATTTTAAAAACTTCTATGCACTATCCGAAGAAACCTTGTAGCAGTTTCTCCTGGCACAAAACAGAAAAACGCCAGGCCAGCGCGGTAGGCGCAGCACAGTCAAAGCGAAAGCTGGCAGAGTGGCCTTTCAGAGCCTTTTCAAAACACTCATTGGGTAACTACTGCAAGCACACTTGCTTGGTGGCCACTAGGGCTTTAATAATAAACTTTGGGTAGTAGGCTGGCGTTCTCTATGCTATTTTTCGTCATTTTTCTGAGAAGCGTGGTATCCGCTGAACACTTGCAAGGAATTTTGTGGCAATTGCCCACGCAGTGGCTGACGACGATGATGAATTATGGCTGTAGTGGGTATGCGCCACAGTTAATGAGGAAACAATAACAAGGTTTTGTAATGGGTTTGAGCATTGGATGGCCAACTCATTATGGTAATCGCATTGTGCGACGACTGATTGTTCTTTTGCTGTTTCAAAGCGCTTTATAAGTCGTACTACGCGATTGCTTTACCGACATCAAGCCAACCGAAAGCAAGTTTGACAACAAGTCACAAGAACCGGTGTAGTTCAGTGGTAGAATATTGGGCTGGCACCCAGCTGACCTGTGTTCACGCCCCACTGTGTCATTGGTGCAAGGTTTTTTTTTTATAATTTCACGCGATGCGGTTAAGGACACAACATGCAACTGCGCGTGACCCGAAAAGTGATCTCATAACAGCTTTCGCTGCAAAAAAAAAAAATCATCGAAGAGCGGTAAAAAGTCGCTTCAAGAAGAGTTCTATAGAGAGAATAAATTGAGAGAGAGGCAAGGAGGTCTACCATAGATCATAGCATCTGGTTTGATACCCTGCACTAAGGGGAGGGGGTAAGAAAGATGAGTAGAAAAGCGAAAAGAAATGTAGACGCGTGAAAAAAAATAACAGCAGGGATTCTAATGCCTGTACCAATTTTCTGCGTGAAGACAGATCGTGTCGCCTTTCGAGCACTGAGCGTTCTGATGAAGATCTGTCATCAAGGCGGGCAAACGCAACCGCTAGCAGCATTCTGTGCGTGCTGTAACGAGGGCAATGACTTAGACCGTGCTCTGTCTTTTCATTGCTTCCACAATTATTGCAGGCAGCACTGTATTCTGTGAACAAGAAATCTAAAAAAAGTCTAAAAAGGAAAAACAGTGAGCAGGTAAACAGCAGTAAACAGTAAGAAGGAAAGAAAAAAAAACAAGTAGTATACAATTCAAAGCGAAAAAAACAAGTAATATACCAAGTTTAAAGTACATAGATTAAAACACATAAAAAGCACAATAACCGAGAAAAAATAATAAGAAAACTTATTGTATTACAAGCTATGCGGTGCGATGATCGGAAAGATTAACCTTCAGAAGTAGCGATGTACTGAATTGCGTAAATTTACGTTTACACATAAAAACGTGTAATGGTGTATTTGAACGAATGAAAATATGCTGTTTTTGTGGTCAGGGGTAAATCTACAGAGTGTACATATCATACCACACATGCAGTCTGAAGGTAAAAATTTCTATATTTTTTATCATTTGATCAATGGAGCTTCTCTCCATGAGTATTCGCTTTGTGAATCCGTGGCAATCTTTATGTTTAGAAATGTATCGTTTAATAATAGTAATACTATCCCTTTGTGAGTTCGCCTATATTTTCCAAGACAAAAGTAATTTATTTTTGCTTTTTTGAGCTTTTAAACATGGTAGAAATGATATGCAAAAGATTTGAGGTGGATAGCATGATTAGTTTATTAGAAAAAAGTGGGACGTATATGTCCCATTGGCGTATTCGGTGGCTGTTGAAAACTGGGACAACACTGTCCCATTGTCCCATATAGGTAACTTCCCGATTTCACTTGCGCGCCTACTTAGAGTGAAAGGCACCAAAACAAGTGGTACAGAGGGGTACCTTGCAAGTGCCACGTGTGAACTTTGTGCGGACCTCATTTCCAGTTTTTGAGCACCACCTGCACCTTCTCTGTGAGGCTCCTTTTTTCGGATTGTGGTCATTTCCGGTGAATCTGATTTCATCCGAGATTCCAACCATCTTCTGTCCATTCTTCTGTCCTTGCTTGTTTTTTCGGAATGGCGCAGTTCTGGCGTAGTGCCTGAAAGTATGTCCATTCTTCAGTTGTCATCCTAGCACAAGACAAAACCACAAGTAGCTTATGTCAGTATTGGCGCTGTGCTGTATGAACGTGTTGACAACAGAGGCGTCAAAGAGGAAATAAAAGATGCGGTACCAAGACTTCTTGGAACGTCTGTCAGCAGTGTAGGAATTTCGCTTTTGGTAAAACCTGTTAACCGCTCCCATCCACAGGTTGTAGTCTGCCACGGCTTTGGGGCAAACCACAGCCACTGAAGAGCCATTGGTAAGCTTTTGTGACACTTCCACAGTTTCTGTCGGATCATGAAAGTTCGACAAAAGGTGGCCATCCTTGGTGTCGTGCCTTTGATAAGCTATGGCCTGTCCTTTGGCGCGCCACAGGTACTCTCCTTTCTTTAGCTTATTGCTTTGTTTGAGTTCCTCAGGCAAATCCTTCCTGTTTGTACGGACAGTACCTGCAGCATGGACGCCCCTCTCGGCGAGAGTTTTCATCAGCCTGGTGCACGTAAAGTAATTATCAAAGAATAGCTGCGTTCCAGGCTTTACATTCTCTGAGAGGGAAAGCACGACATGCTGCCCAAATCTTTGGTTGGCTGGTCGTGATGCATTCTCTCCTTCATATACCTGAAATTGTAGTAAATAGCCTGTCCTTAAGTCTGCCCTACACCAAACTTTATATCCACGCTTTATGGGCTTCAATGGAAAATACTGCTTCATGGAAGATCTTGCTTTGAAAGGAATCACTTATTGATGAGGGCACGCAGTTTGCCAAGCCTATTGTAATCATCTTCCCCTTTTTTTCTTTTCTTTGCTGTGGTCGTTCACACGAAGGGAGTTCATGATGTACCAGAAACGCTTGAACGACATCACTTTGGCGATTTTTTCGGAGTTATGAAGTGGATCGCGGCTTCAGTGATGGTAAAAGTGATGTCGTGGTGACACGCTCATCAGCAGAAGCAGTCCAAAATAGGCGCTTAGCTCATCTGCTGTGAGCACAGCCCACTTCGTCGTGTACCTTTGCGCACCAGCACGGTTAGTGTGCTCTAATATCATCTCGACCACTTCTTCGTCAAAATACAACGCGAAACAATCTACTGAGTGTGGCACTGCTTCTTTGGTGAAGTCGGGGTGCCATAATTTTGGACTGCCGACCAAAATGCTCGATTCACTTTCACCCCACTCTTCGCCAATTTCTTCTTCAGCAGCATCTGCTTCGTCACCGGGCTCCATTGAATTCTGGCTGGCTTTTTTCGTGTTTATTGAAGTTCTTTGTTGGCGTCTCTTTCATTTGCCTGTTGATGGCCCAGGTTCGTCTTCGTCGCCACTCGAGAGCTCCGGCACGAACTCATCATCACTGCTTTCAGCTTCATTCTCACTTGTGTCTGATTCGTCGGGTAGGCTGAAGAATAGCTCCAGTGCCTCCTCACGTGAAAGTGAGTCCGCTGAAATTGATAAACAAAGACATATCTCAACAACAGTAGTTTGCGTGAGTTAGGCCTAGAGAAACGTCCCTGAACTTTTGGAGTATGCTGACATCGACTGCCGTAGCTCGCCTCCAAATACTTAGATTACAAAAATATTGGCACCAATGCATGCGGCAAACACATATCTAGAAGGGCAAAAAAGGAAAATCTTACCATTCATCCTGAACTCCCGTAAATCCAGTCCTACGGGAGCGAGAACTCGGAACACCGCAATCAAAACAAAACAGATTTCAAATGGTTTTGTATCTAGCGCCATCTATGAAACTACTTCAAAACTGCCACAGAAAGTTTTACCCAAGTCTGATAATAGATGGCAGCCCAATCCTTTGGCGCCAAGTTTCACCACTTCTATTTGAGACAGCGTTTTCTTCAGAAAAAAAAGTGGGACGTTTCTGTCCCATTAACCCTCAAAGGGCTATTAAAAGTAATGACACCACCTCGGCTCTTACATCCCGAAAGTGCGATATGATTATGAGAGACGCCATAGTGGAGGGCTCCGGAAATTTCGACTGTTTGTTTTCTTTAACGTACACTGACATCGCACAGTGCACGGGCCTCTACCATTTCGCCTTCATTCAAAATACATTCTTTAGTGTCCTGTGAACAATGCGCTGAGAATTCGGTGCTGTGCAGCGGCTTTATTTAAGCAGTAAATAACCCGGTCAGCGTATATACGCCAGGACTCCGCTTTTGTTATGCTGCCTGGGTTTTCGCGTTCGCTCCGCAATACGTCACGCAATACAGAAGCGTAACGTATTGAATCATTTCGGAAACACGATATCAGGTGGTGGTCAATCCAAGTAAACCAAGAGCGATTGATTCTGCTACAAGAATTGTGTGCAGAGCTGTACCAGCTCTACGGGGCATAATAAGTGAGGTGCAATAAGACACACCGCATATACATTTCACCCTCAGCGCTCCGGGAACGGCGTCACATATAAAAGCATTTAGACGGGGAAAATCCCCTTCAGAGCCTTCATGGAAAGTGAGCTTGGAATGCCTGAAATGGAATGCAGCTGCCGCTTCCCTTCGGCGTGAGAATGGACAAGCGGGCTCGAAAGAAGGGGAACGCTGCGCCGCGACAAGTTCAGCCACCTGTCATGACGGGGCGCTAGTGTATGCCACATCTCTCGCCCTCCTCAGCCAATCAGGACGCCTGCACCGCTCCCGTTACCAGGGTGACCACCACCGATGCTTTCATTGTACCGCCTCCACACGATTTATTACTTCCCCAGTACCCCTCGCCGGTGCTTCAGCGAAGTAAGTTAGAACAGCAATCACTAAGCCACCTGTTCGCCCTGTTTTTATCAAGGGTAGATGAGAAGTCCGTTGTTTCTAAATGGAATCAGCAAGGAAGATGTTAAACTGTACAACAAAAACGCCTGATATACAGAGGTGATTATTTAAAGCACACGTTCGGATTCAAATTATATCACCATTTGAGGGTGATTTTGAGTTGCTTGGCACAAAATTCTTTCCGATATTTTGGGATTAGGGATGCCTTTTGTCATGAAAACGTGTTGCTGGTGTAGTTAACTGATCGGTACTGCACAAAAGGTTACAAGGCAAGACAAGGCGAAGTACTTTTGCAGGATCTTTCCAATAGTTGCACACTCAAAAAATGAATTACATCATGTCACGTGTAATATTGGAGGCCAATTTATTGATGGGAATGCTGGCGTCTGTTTAAGAAATACTTCAGTGTCCTTGTCTGTGATGGAATTCTAATTTATTGCTCGCAGGATTGCCTAACCACATGCTCATTGTTACATTACTTTGCCCAAGTGAACTTGAGTGCGTTTGATATGCCTTGTTTAGAGTTTAGGAATGCTCCAGCTATGTAGGTAAACATTAAGCCGAAAATTCCGATTAAAAATGTTTAGGCACATAAAATAACTCAGCACTCTAGCCAACGTGCGTGTAAAGAAGTAAAATTACCCCACCCTTCAAGGAGAGAAATGAGAGGTGTATATAACACGGTTAAGCTCAGGCAAACAGCATTTATCTTACCATTTTCCAGCTCTTTTAAATCACTGTGACCTGAAGCTTATTGACTTATTCAACGACATTCATTAATATTCGCAAACATGTGACACTTGATCTTCAGAAGAAAAGCACATTTAGTTATACACTTTTTCTTTCAGCCACAAAACAATACTCTTGGATATAGGTTTCCTTTCTTGAATGCATGTAGGTACTTCTGGGATTATGATCTATATATTGGATAATGTTTTAATATATGTCTTTTTAAGTGGCGTATTATGTGCTTTATATTTTGTGTCTGTATGGCGATCGCGTTATCATGTTTGTTTTATACACCCTATAAAAATATTGCTTTCAATCTGCAGTTCATTTATCACAACTACAATAAGTAGGCATCTTTGTGGCGCGCTGCCTGTGAGGTGCTACATCTCCATGTTTGCCGCGCTGCTGCTACCTCTGCTACATTGTACTTTGCAATTAGTTTTTCTGCTATTTTTGTATGAGGCTGTGAACTCGTCAAGCTCTTTGAAAACACAGTTTTTTTTTACCGTCCTTACTTTTTGTACTACAGAACAGAAAATAAACCTTAATTTGAATTTATTTGTATAAAAGGGATTTTGTCATCTTTATGATGATTTAGTTTAATGTTAATGCTCCTTACTGCAAGGCATACTTATCCGCCTGTCGCGTCGTTTTCAGAACGACTTTCCAATTTCAAACGACCCCTCAAAATTGCTACTTGATTTCCTCTACCCTACCGAAGCCACACAAATGCCTCATTCCTTTTTTTTTTCGCACGATATCACAGGTTTTCCCCCACTAAGAAGAAATACTGCGTAAGCTGATGTACATCGCCATTATTGCACTTCGTTGAAACAAAGCAACATAAATTTTCTTCACCGAAAAATTTTCTTCTAGAGGGTTGTCGAAGACGAGCTGAGCTAGCATAGGCGTTGCAGTGCATTGTAGTAAGACGGTAAGTTGGGCCAGTTGGTTAGGATCCATCGTGAAGTTACTTACAGCGCAACACCAGAAAAAAATACAGGACAGGGAAGGAGTAAAAAAGAAAGAAAAGACGGCGCTGGTGCTGCGTTGTAAGTAAGTTCACCTTGCAGTGCATGACGCGACAAGCATCGCGAAGAAGGCTCGGCTCTTAAAAACGTATAATAACCAAACCAATTTTTAAATGACTGATTACTTTTCAACACAAGAACTGAGCTGATACTATGGATTCGGCTAAATAAAAGCAGTGAATTCAGTATCAACAAAAGGGAATGTCATACGAATAATGGCAAACAGATCAAAGCGTGCAGTGCATGGCCCGAGACAAAAAAAAAAAAAACGCACCAAGAACACACGCACAAAACGAGCTAGCAACATTCAGAGCTCAAAACTCAATGCGCTGCTTCAAGTAAAAAAAAAACATAGGAATCATATACGCCCAGGTATACACAGAATGAACGCGAACCAAGTACTGCCACAGTAGTCACTTCGCTGAATTTGAAAAGCGCGCTTTTTTCGCAAAAGGAGAGACCAAAGCGAGCAAAGTAACCTTCTTGTACCCTGTAAGTACAACGACATGGTTTTGGGGAAAGCTTAGGACTTGCTTTTTTCCCATATGGCGAGATAAGTGGGAGCGGGGGTGGGCAACCACGCACCGTAGAGCAAAGTACACGAGTGGGGCGCGGAGCAAGCTTTTCTGTCCATCTTACTGGAAGAGCTGATATATGGAAAGAAAAGTAGAGAGACAGACAGGCATACAGCGACAGTGGGATATCTATTTATTTTTTTTATTTAGCAATACTGCAGATTTACATTATTCGAAGCAGAAGTGGACATAAATAAAATTACATTAAAAGAACGCGTCAACAAAAATTACACAACCATAAAAAAATCATCACATGCAACACACAATTCAAATACAACACTGTAAAGACACCTTTATGCAAGTATTTCCCTCAATTTTGTTATAAGAACTTCCACATTGGTGCGATTCTCAACTTCCTCATGTAGTTTGTGCCAGGCGCTTATGGTTCTCGAAAAAAAAAGAATACTTAATTGTATCGTTTGAACAGTTGTGTTCCTGTATCATTTTCCCGTTATGAAAATGATCACTTGTGCGCACAGTGTGGTGCCTAATATAATGATGAATATTGATTTGTATTGAAGTGTTATATATCAAATCCATCTATTTTCATATACTTTCAGCACGTCCAGCTTTGCGTGTAACTAGAACAATGGAATTTATGATATCAGCCACACATTGTTGCGTTTGTAGTTGTTACAAGTAAATTGGACCACGGATCTTTAAATTTGCTCGTGTTTAACAACGTTGTTTTGTCTGTGAGGGTCTTATAGGCAGGAGGAATGGCTTGAAAAGTGCTTTATACGCAGTGTTGCGACTGGTGTCTGGGTTGTCGGGGGAGTGGCGTTCTTTTGGCCCTCAAACAAGTCGCCAAGCGGCTGTTAGGCTGTGCCCACCAGGTATTGTCCCTCCTAGCCGGAGGGTGAGGCATCGTGCCAAGACGACGCCGGGAGCCATTCCTGCGACGATGACAAGTGCAGCATCCTCCTTGGAAGAGACAGTGGCCGGAGCTGCAAATAGCCCCGCTAGTTGAGCGAGCACTCCGGCAGACCCTTCTGGACTTGGTTGCAGCGGCCCCTTTGATGTATGCCGTCGTGAGCTGGAGACGCCTCGCACAGCGGCATACACATGGCGGGGAACAGCCACGTTGGTGACACGTGGCAGTGCAGTATTGGACGTTCACATGGACCATGCATGCTCTTCACCCTCACCGGTTGTGTGTGATCTGTGATTGGACAGTGCCCTCTGCACGCGTTCCCTGATTCGAAGATCTGCGGAGAAACTACCCTTTATAAAGATCCACCCGGCTCATTCAAAGATGCGTCATGTGGAGGAGCACCAGATTCGAGAGGTCAAAATGTAAGAAAGAGCTCATCATGTACGAGAGCTCGCCATGTACATAATGTAAACAAACCCTCTCTTCAAGTCTCCCTTCTTCCTGCTTCGACATCTTCATCCTGGATCTGTGGTGCCTCCAAACCCTTGTCGCCACAGCGGCTAGTTTGACGTTGGATGGCCATTTTGCAAGCTTACATCGAATAAACCGGATGGATTTAAAAGCAGTGGGGCAGATTGTATTCATGTGAAGATCGCAGTTTAAATTCTGTGTGACTGTAACTCAGAGATGAGTAACAGTCGCTGTTTCCTTCAGTATTATGCCATCTACAGCATAAGAATGGTGCAAAATGGTTTTCTTTTGTACAAAAATAATAAATGATCAGCCTGAGATTTCACCGCGGTGTAAGGACACAGTCATATTGAAAAAGATTTATCTTGACATCGCTCTGTATTACTTTTACAATGTCGTTTATATAGACGACGAACAAAATTGGGCCCAAAATGACTCCTGTGGGATGCCAGAAGTTACCTGAAGTGTCCCTGAGGAGTACTTATCCACTTTTGCACATTGGTATCTGCCTTGCAGATATACCCGAATGAATTGAATCAGTTAGCTATTTATTCCAGTGTCATCGAGTTTATGTAAATGTTTATTATGAGGAACTTTGTCAAAACTCTTTGCGCGGTCCAAAAAATACAACATCTCTCTGTTCTCTGTTGTAAATCGCAAATGAGAAATTATGACATACACTAAGCAACTGTGCCACTGTTGACAGACAACGCCAAAATCTATGCTAGGCATCAGATAGAAAGCAATTTTCTTCCAAAAATGTGGTCAAGCGTCAACAAATTGTGTGTTCGAATATTTTACAGCTTGTTGAAGTCAAATATATTGGGCGGTAATCAGATACACGCAAGTGATCAGCTGATTTGTGTATAGGAAGAATACGAGCACCCCTCTAGTCTAATGGAAGCGAACACTGTGCTAGAGTAACATTATAAATGATGAACAAGTAATGCGAAATCTACTCTGCGTAACGCCGCAAGTAGATCGCAGGGATGTTATCTGGGCCACCAGGTTTTACAGCGGAAGCTGTTATGAGATAACAAATCGGGTCACGCGCAGTTTTCCACCGCCGCCAACACCGCTGCTGCTGGTGTCCGTAACCACATCACGCGAAATTAGAAAAAGAAAACTAGCAGAAATGACACCGTGGGGCTCGAACCCGAGTCCACTGAGTACCAGCGCAGCACTCTAACACTACGCTGCGTGGACTTTCTTCTTGCATGGTATTTATTACATATTCGGCGTACGTGTATACATAGCGTACAACATACATAAGGTCAAGTCGACAAATGTACAATGAATGTGACAAAGTAAATTTCGTACAACACAATTCTAAAGACGCATTTGAGTAGCACACTTCATGAACTCAGCATACCAGTTAGGCTGAAATTGCAGTTGGTCAGTCAAATTGCACAGTCATTTGCACAAAGTAGCTTCGCGAAGACTGCATTGGTTCCGCATGCCTGCCCAACATGCGACTTTTGCGCAAACTACGGATGCCCTTTGATAACAACAAGTCAACACCCATTTCGTTGCATCTGGGTGGTACAAAATAACGTATGTCATGTGAATTTAAATCCTGATATTTTTTTTCAAATCCATCTGCAGGACGTCCCAAAAACGTATGGTGCCCTAACAACTAATAAAGCAGTGTTCGATTGTTTCCGGAACTTCACAGAGGCGGCAGGTAATTAAAGATACAAATATGCCTTTGTTGTTTACCCAGGTTTGTACAAGTATTTTTTTTTGTATGCGCTTTGTGAAACATTTCTTGGTCATTGGTGAAATAGGCATTTCGTTACACGTAATAGCACGTCATGACCAGCAAATACAATGTATAGTGAGCGAGAAAGTGGGGCCGGAAAGAGCACATCCAACACAGAATAATATAGGTCTTTTCTTGAGCTAGCGAACAAGTACTCATTAGAAAATCTGGCTGTCAGGAAACGCACTGATTCGAATACTTCATGCATGAACTCTTGCAGATAAGGAGGTGATGGAACATTAGTAGCCACCGCTAAATTTGGTAAAACATCTGTGAAATTCACTGGCAAGAATGTTCGAAGCAGTGGATGAGCACAGCTACGAAAATAGGTAAAGCGCCACATCAGTTGTCTAATAAAGAGGTGTACCAAGCCAAAACCAGCTGCGCAGAGAGGCCTAAAAACATTATCTCGCCTAATCGGTTCATAGGTTGGCTAAATAAAGGTAGCAAATATACGGTGAAATTTCTGTATTTAAACCCTCGAACAAAAAAGTATTTGTAGAACGTAGAATATTTTTGCTAACGAAAACAGGTTGCGTGCTTTAGCTCTGCCAAAGATAGAAAAGTTATCAGGATAAACGTCTCGGCATAGTGCTTTAGCTTGGGTACACGTTCTTTCCAATAATTTGCACTTGATAGTTATGCATCTAATAGAACGCCTAGGTATTCTGATGGAACAAAAGACCATTGTATACCCTGAAAATGGTTTATATGTCCATGGGCCAAACCACAGTCCCAAGCTTTTAGCAAGGTTCATTCGTGCATCTGAAAATTTTCTAAATTCTCTGATTGTTGACACCGACATTTTTATACTAGAAAGATTTGTGCAAAAGAACACTAGGTCATCCGCATACGCCAATACCTTTACCTCAATCCCATAAGTACTGAAACAGCAGACGCTACTAGATCGAATTACACTTAAGTACAATGGCTCCAAGTAAAGAGCAAAAAGTATTGACTTCAACGGACAGCCCTGTTTCACAGATGATTTAAGAAACATGGGTTTCGAAAGACAGCCATTAGCAATTAAACGGGTGGAGGACTCATTGTAGAATTGTTTTACACCTTTAAATATAGTGCAGCCAACGTTGGCATGTTCGAGAAGAGAAAACAGAAAAGAATGGCGAACCCGAATAAAGGCTTTCGTCAAGTCTATACTGTGCGAGCAGTGTGTGCATTAGCTTGTATTGAGCGACCTTTTAGACCGCACATCTGAGGAGAACCAATGAGTATTGAAATTGTAAATTGAAGCCTGTTGGAAAGTACCATTGCAAAAATTTTGTAATCAACGTTGCACAATGTACTTGGTCTGTAGACATCTACGTGACGAAGTTTTTTCTGATCAGAGTATTTTGCAATTAGAACAGTGGGGCTTTCAGTAAAAGACTGAAGAAGCGTCTCCAGATTGAAACTCAGCGTGAAAATGTCGAGCAGTACAGGGCACAGTGTGGGTTTAAATGCTTTGTAAAACTCGATGGACATTTCATCAGGTCTTGACGTTTTTGACAATGGTAACTGTTCAATGGCAAGTTCTATTTCTTGTGTAGTGAATGGCCTAATAATAGGTTCACATTCCTCGGCAGTGAGAAGAGTCACAAATGACAAAAACTGCATCACCAGATCTTCATTGTCGTTTTCAGAAGAGAATCTGAACAATTCTTTGTAATAAGCTTGAAATTCTGACGTACTTTCACTGGAATTACTGACGAATAATCCTGCCGAGTAAATGTATTGTATAAACTTGATTTCAGCATTGCGATATTTATTGAATAAGGCTTGACGTGGGGGCTCCTCTGAATGCAAAATACGAGTATTGCGGGATCGAACACGGGAACCTCGGTAACCTAAAGTGTCATACCTTTGAAGTGCGTTTTTGGCGTAAGCTATTTCGGCTCTATAACGACCAGGGGCCTCACCCTCAAATTCATATAGGGTGTGAAGATTTTCTTTTGCATGCTTTGTTCTAATTTTCTGTAGAAGCCCCTCACAGATCCGATTTCTATAACTATTGAACTTCTCGCTTGAATAATTCCCAAGAGGCGGACAAAGGCATGTCATACGATAAGCAGTTTCTCAGTGCTACGCGGACGTGCGCAGTAAACTCCTGGTCGCTCACAATTGAGGAGTTGAGTTTTCAAAGTGCCCATTGTGGTCTGAAGTTAGATCAAATCTTACCTGACCCACAACAATGCCGTGATATGAAAAGTAAATAGGCTCCGTTTTGCGTGACACGTCGCGGGAAATAAGTTTAGCTGAAACGTACGTATGCTCAAGGCGCTTGCACAAGGTACTTCCTTGTGCATGCGTATACGACGACGGGTTGTTGAGTGATCCGATATCAACTAGTCCCACATTTTCAACTATAAGCCAGAGCACTTCAGCACTCCTGTCATTGCGACTAAGTCTAGTACTATCGGATGGATTGCATACGCAGTTGAAATCACCCATGATCACAATGTTACGATCAGGATCTAACAAGGTAGCCAAACGTTCAAAGAAAATAGCGCACCATTGTGCATCGCTAAAGACATACACGTTAACTATGCGCCACGGCAAACCATAAAACACAAAATCACATTGTATCAGCCACCCTTTTTGATCAACACTATATGCTATATGAATGAACACGGTAAACTCTTCCTGAGAAGCAGAAGGCCGCCTGCCGAAAGGTCCATGGCATGCGACACAAATACATAAAATACAGAGACATTAAGCCACAAGGCCCTCTCTGTATTCACTTCCC
The DNA here is from genome assembly GCF_043290135.1 of Rhipicephalus microplus. NCBI lineage: Eukaryota > Metazoa > Arthropoda > Arachnida > Ixodida > Ixodidae > Rhipicephalus > Rhipicephalus microplus. The sequence continues at coordinate 14,772,124 of NW_027464587.1, read as the reverse complement.
TCTCGATCTTCGATTCTTGAAAGGCATCTTCGGAAGGCGATTTTTGTTTCTTGAGAGCAACCGGCGCAGCTGCACCTGTTTCTGCTTGGATCTTAGTCCACATACGTTGACTGCTGCAAAAGTTACTCTCTGGGGCAGCGCCGTGGTGTCTGTATCATTTTCAGAGTTGCACTGGGTGGTCTGGTGGAGAAGGGGCGTGTCACCAGTACCCGTCCTCCTTGATTTTGGGCATCTGAACTTTCCTGCAAGCTGTGATGAATTGCGATGACGTGACTGACGAGGACATGCAGTCGAGTCACTTTCCTTGCTTGTCGCGGAGTTGGGTGATGCTCGGCATTTTCTAATAAGGGCGTCAGTGCATCCTCACACATAGTAGCAGTCATCGCCGTATCTAGTGCCTCATTACCAACCCTGCTTTTGAGGCTATCTTTACGAGTGTCTTCCGTCCCAGATGCAGGGACCGATTACTTTTCGCTGCCGTCTTTCACGCCATCTTTTTTCGATGTTTGTCGGATGTGTCCACTACAGCACAGTCATTAGCCTCGTCTTTCTCGGCAGCACGTGGTTCAAGGACTACGGTACGTGGAAGGTCGCCAGGTGCACTAAGGACTTCCGTAGTGCCCATAATGTCATCAGGTGGTCGTAGGTGATGGCACAGTTTGTTAGCATACGTTGCCACACATTTTTCAGCCCTGTGTCCTAACCATCGACAATCCTGGCAGCGCGGTGTCCGGCAGGGACGACGAATGTGTGCTAAGCTGTTGCAGCGCAGACATAATGGTGGTCTACCGGGAATGAGCATGAGGCTTTGTAGAGCGCAAACCATGAGTAGGCGTTGGATGTCGCGCACACGGACGCCATTCACGAGTGCCAATACGACATCTAGATTAAGGGTACGCATCGGTTCCATATCTGACACTCTCCATGTTTACGCTGTAATTGACTTGATCTTTTTGAATGACTGCAGGGCTTCTTGCACACAGATATCTTCTGATCGTTCATGGAGCCATAATACCTTCATTTGAACTTCCGTGGGCTAAGGGTCTATCATAACACACCTTCGACCTCGAAGAAAGAATTCACCACAAGTTACAAGCTTCGTTTTCACTAGTGTTGGGGAAGTGTTTATGTGTAGAAGACGGAAAAGAAAAGAAAAGTGAGCCTCGCAACTGTCTGCTCAGGGTGCGACACCTCAGTAGTAGCTCACAAGGAATGGGGGTGAGGAGGTATTAAAAGAATAGGAATAAAGGTGTAGAGAGAGAAAGAGAAAGAGAGATGAGGTAAGCCAGAGAGCGACGACATATCGAGGGGATAGGAGAGATAGGAAAGATGAAAACACGGTCACAGGATTCCGAGGACGGGGCACCACTTGGGAGAGCTCTTGTCGGCGTCAGGAGATGGCGTAGAGCAAGTCCAGTCGGTCAGAGCTACACTGTCCTCGGAGGTCGGCGTCAGGAGATGACGTAGGGCGAGCCTAGTGGAACAGAGCTACGCTGACGTCGGAGATCACGAGGGCACAACCGGTCGGCACGAAATCCAGAGAGCGAGTCCTTTCGCTAGTGATGTCCTGTAAGTCACCATCCAAGCATCAGACATTTGAAACTGTCCAATCGAGGTTACATCTGTAAAGTGTATGATATTACCGAGGGTATCTCGAAAGTCCTGCGCTCGGTATGGACGGCCAGCAAGGTCTGCATGCAGAAAAACGGAGTCGGCAACGAGCTTACCAGTGAGAAGATGGGGCAAGACGATGCGGTATTCATTACTGCTGGTATAAACCTGAGCAGTACCTCGGTTTGAAGCCGACTTATCCTTTGTGGTGGAGACCAAAAACGCAATCATTCCCAACGGCGTCTTCGTCTTTCCTCAAGCTACGCGGATGCTTGTGACTTGTTGATAAACTTGCCTATAGGAAGGCTTGATGTCGGGAAAGCAATCGCGTTAACACGACCTATTTTATTTATTTATTTATTCAGATACCAACAGCGCCCAACTGGGCATCATTGTAGGGGGGAAACAAACAGGAAAAGATACAAGTAGTATATACAACATGAAAAGCAACAAACAATATGCAAGAATGAAGATAACATCAGCACACTAAACATAAATAACTTTATAAGAAGACTAAACATCAGGTTATTAAGAGGTTGATACAGGTTGTACAACACGAAAAAGCAACAAAACATAATATTAAAGAAAACTTTCAAACATAAATTAACTTTATAGATACATAACCTCATAAGGAAGACAGAGTAGAAAACACAACATGACAAAAGCTGTAAATGGTGAGCTAAAGCTCAAAATATCCCACATATGCCATGTAAAACCTAGTTAAACAAACAATCTGTGAGGGCTTCATCAAAGGAAGTCGGCAACGACAGTACAACTGGTTATAAAGCGTTTTAAAACAGCGAAAGAACAATCAGTCGTCGAACAATGCAAATAGCGTAACGAGTGTGCCGTTCAATGCTCCAACCCTTTACAAAAGCTTGTTTTGTCCCCATATTAACGGTGGAGAATACCCACTTCAGCCATAATTCATCATCGTCGCCAGCCACTGTATGAACAATTGGCACGAAATTCTGTGCAAGTGTTAAGCGGATACCACGCTTCTGAGAATAATGACAAAAATAGCACAAGGAATGCCGTCCTACTATGCCGAAAATTTATTATTACTATCCTAGTGGGTATCAAGCAAGTGTGCTTGCAGTAGTTACCAAATGAGCGTTTCGAAAAGGCTCTGAAAAATCGCTCTTCTAGCCTTCGCTGTGACTGTGCTGCGCCTTCAACGCAGGCTTAGCGTTTATTTAGCATCGAGATTGAGAAGCAAACTAAAATTACCTTCTTGGTAAACAACAAGGTCCTGCATAAAAAAAATAAACTATTCAGGCTCATTAACAACACTAGTATTGTTCAAGGTATATAAGGATTGGAAGTATCGCTTAAATTCATCCGCTACTGCTTTAGCCTCGGAGACTGGTGTGCCATCTATAATTAAAGAAATATTTCCAGGTTTGTTGTCGCCTAATTACCTGCAAAATTTTCGGGGCACTTCCTTGAGAAAATTGACTAAAGTGTTTGTAATGAAGGTGTCTTAAGCTTTATTATTCTCAGTTTTCAGTGCTGTGCTCAATGTAGTAATGGTATAGAGTCCCGTGGCCGGCCTGAGTGTCTCAGTCTTATATGCTTTCTTTTAGTGTGTGCTATTTGTCTCGTAACCCATGGGTTCTGCTTCGTTTTGTTACCCTATCAGGAACAAGCATCTCAATAGCATGCAAAAATGTTTTTTTATATTTGCGCCACAATTTATTCACATGTTCATGAGAATTAAAACCCTTTGTATGCATTTCTAAATAGTCTAACACATTTTCATAATTCGCCCTGTTTAAGTATTTCGCAACAATCACTGTCTTAATTCTGCTGTTACGCTTCTAGAAGGAGAAAGTACCAAATATTGACTCATGATCAGAGAGTCCGTTCATGACAACAACAAAGCCACATCTGATACGTGCACTTACAAACAGTAAATCCAGAATGTGCTTAGCGATAGCAGTCACAATTTCAGTGAGACCACATGAAAATGCAGGGTCAATGAGAATCGCAGAGTGCCTAGTATTTATGCCCACCGGTTTCATTGATTACCAATCAATATCAGGTAAATGAAAATTTCCAGCTAGTAATATTTCACGTTATCACCCCGGAAGCACTGTACGCAATTCTAGCGTTGTTCGAGAAACCCAACAACTGCTGTTGGTGGGCGGTAAAGAACACCTACAACAATACAATTACCGTAAAAATATTTGTTAAAATATGCTCCTATGTTATGGAATAGCCTATAAAACTGTCAAGTTTCTGATTTTCTCAATTACTATTGCAACGCCACCACCTGGCGTTGGTCTGTCACATCTGAGTATTTTAAAACTTGGAGGAGCTACTTCGTTATCCGGCACTCTAGCGTGCAACCAAGTCTCTGTCAGCAGAGTAACGTGTGGGTCGCGGTCATAAAAGAGTGCCTAAAATTCAGGTGTTTTATTCATAAGTGAACATGCGCTTAAGGGAACATGTGCTGTCAATGAGAAACGGCACGGGTTCACATTTGCCGTATCATTGTGAGGAGTGTTCGTGTGAACCGCTATACTGCACTGAACGAGAATCATGCGATGAAGCAAAGACAAAGTGGCACGTGAATTGGCAGAAGGGATGTATATTTGGCAGTTCGGTGAAAAATGTATCAGTGTTCCGTCCCTGTTATTGTATGATAATGAATTTGCTTTTCTATCTGATAGGTCGTCATGATAGTAGCTTAGGCTTTTCGTGTGGCGTTTTGCATGCGTGAGGGTTTCATAAGATGAGCTTCAGTTTATTAAAAGTCAGTTGCAAGTGTGCGCTTTTTTGTGTGTCTTCTTTCAAGTTTGCACCAACCATGTTTTACACAGCTGCACACCAACTATCCCGGCAGCATGCGCTACTGAGGATACGTTACTTATTCATAACTTTTTTCACACTTAAACAAAGTATTCGTAAATGACACATGTCATCTACCCGTCATTTAGGTGCCCCGTTCGCAGTGTTTGCTTTCACAGTTTTTAGCCTTGTTTGCCTGGCGTGCAATTTTTTTGCCTCTGTACGGGTGCCCCGCCGCGGTGGTCTAGTGGCTAAGGTACTCGGCTGCTGGCCCGCTCGTCGCGGGATCGAATCCCGGCTGCGGCGGCTGCATTTCCGATGGAGGCGGAACTGTTGTAGGCCCGTGTGCTCAGATTTGGGAGCACGTTAAAGAACCTCAGGTGGTCGAAATTTCCGGAGCCCTCCACTACGGCGTCTCTCATAATCATATGGTGGTTTTATTCTTTATTTATTTATTTAACAATACTGTCAATCCCGTCAGGCATTTTTACAGAAGTGGGTTGGAAAGTGCCAACAAACATTCTATATTCACATACTTATACAATTGTATGGGTACAGAAAAATCATGGTATAAAATGATAACAATTATGGACCTACATTATTAACGAGGCACACATCTCAGTTACACGTGCACGCACTGAAAAAAAAAACACGAAAAAGAAAGAAAAACGTAAGCACGCAACATACAAAGTTGGTACCGACTTCCACCTTTTTAAACCACAAATGTACTGGCAGGGGGGTACAATGATCAGTACAATCCTGATAGCGTCACTATCATGTAGCTGATAGAGCGGCTTGGCCAGCAAGTTCGCAAAAGTTGTTGACAGTGGGCTGCACAACCACCGTCTCGGGTAAAGCATTCTACTCTCGCACTGCCCGCGGGAAAAACGAAGAACTGAAAGTATTGTTGGTGCATAAATATTCTTGCAGTGTAAGGTGATGCTTGTGACGGGTTTCTCTAGAAGTGTCGAAAGAAATGTAGGTGTTCGAATCTACTTTAAGTTTGCTGTGTAGGATTAGGAACATAAATTTGAGTCGGGATAGCCCCACACGACTGGCTAGCGTGTGAAGGCCAATATCTGTCAGCATTTGCGTAGGCGAGTCGGCGCGCCTATATCTGTTACAGATAAAACGCGCGGCTTTTCGCTGGATGGCCTCAATAGTGGCTATGTGTTTTTGGGTTGACGGGAACCATGCCACGCTCGCATATTCTAAGATAGGGCGTATAATCGTCGCATAGGCCAAGAGCTTGGCCTCTCTTGTCGAGTATCGCAAGGCCCGCTTTAAAAACACTAGCTTTCGCATCGCTTTGCCAGTCACGTGATCTACATGCGCCGACCATCCGAGATCTGACGATATGACGACGCCCAAGTACTTGTACTGAGTGACTGTTTTAAGGATGATGCCATCATAGCCATACGGGAAAGTAAGTTTGGATTTCTTTTTTGTTACTGTCATTGCAACTGTTTTTATCGAAGTTGATGACCATTTGCCAACTCTCACATCATTGTGCTAAGGCGAAATCATTTTTCAAACTTATTTGATCTTGCTGGCTTTGCATTTCTTTATACAGGACGCAGTCATCTGCAAATAACCTAACTTTAGATTGAACCCTGCAATTTATGTCATTTATAAACAAAAAAAAAACAGGACAGGAGCCAAAACTGAACCCTGAGGTACTCCAGAAAGCATCGGCATAACTTCAGATGTGCTGGCGCCTAACTGGACAAATTGGTGCCGGTCAGTTAAATAGCACTTAATCCAGCGGAAGATTGGTCCATCCCCTAGAATATGTCTGAGTTTTTGGAGAAGCTTGGCATGGCAGACACGGTCAAATGCCTTTGAAAAGTCTAGTAGAATTATGTCTGTTTGTGTCCGATTGTTTATTCCTTTAGCGAGATCATGCAGGATTTCTACAAGTTGGGTAACGGTAGAGAGACCAGCCCTGAAGCCATGTTGATGGGGATGGAGAACATTGTTTTCCTCGACGAACTGGGTAATAGATTTTAGTATAATATGCGCTAAAATTTTGCAGCAAGTACATGTGAGAGAAATAGGCCTATAATTAGACGGAGAAGAAGGATTACCAGATTTGTAGACAGGCACTATTTTGCCATTTTCCATTCGGCTGGCAGGCATTGTTCTGAAACTGACTTGTTGTAAAGAAGACATAAGTATTTGCTTACGGGTTCGGCGTAGCGTTTCAGGAAGCAGTTCGGGATGCCGTCGGGGCTGGTGGACTTCTTATCGTCTAACTTCAATAGGAGTGAAAGCGCGCCTGCTTCGGTTATGACTGGTGCACTTAGCGTCTCATTTCTCTCTATATTTTCTGGCCTGTAGGCATGCGCAATGCCATTATCAGGGGCATATACGGAATGGAAAAAAAAAACGTTAAACGTTTCTGCTTGTTGCTTTTCTTCCTTGGGTGACAGTGGTTTTGCACTGCTTTTTTTACATCTAATATATCGCCAGAATTTTCGGGGTGAATGTTGGATGAAGTTGCTAAGCGTTGTACTGCAGTAGTGCTGCCTTGCTAACTTTGTTTCTTCTTTTAGCAGCCTGTTTAATGGATTTATTTTTTGGTGGAAGTCCAGGTCCGGGAGGATCCTATTAGATTTCCTCAGTCTTTTTATTCTTCGTTTTATGTGAATCACATCACGCGTGATCCATGGGTTGCACTTGTTAGTGTTCTTTTGAATTTGTGGGATATATTGCCTCAAGCAGTGCATAACATGTGCTTTGAACAAGAGCCAAGTCTCGTCTAAGCCAACCGAGCCGTCTGAGAGCAGTTCATGGAAGTTGTAGTACTCATGGGCTAGGTAGGTCATAATGGCATCGTAATCTGCTCTGTTAAAGGCGTACATAGACTTTCTAGTACCACGCTGAGCAACTTTTTCTGGAAGTGTTAGCGTACACAAAGCCATATCATGGTCAGATGTTCCTTCAAGGGCTTCGACGTTGTATGTCCCTTTCAAAACGAAATCACTAAAAAAAACGAAGTCTAACATGGAGCTTGAAGTGCCTTGCACACGAGTAGGCTGAGAAACAACTTGGGTAAGGTTGAAAGTGAACAGAAGACTTAGCAATATATTGTTTGTTACACTTAATGGGCATAGAGAGTTCCAAATATTATTGGGAAGATTGAAATCTCCTCCCATTATTATGCCGCTCCCCGCCATGTGATCTTGCACATAATCTAGAAGTTGATCAAGATATGACGCTTCGGCTTGGGGGGGGGGGGGGTCTATATACCGCACCAACACAGACTTTATTCTGGCCTAGCTGAATCCTACACCAGACCACCTCTACACCCGAAACGTCTGGCATCACTGTGTAACTTATGCATTGTTTTAGGAGCAAGGCGACACCACTGCTTCTAGCTGGTCTATCTTTTCGGATAATGAAATAGCCCGGTGGAGCCACCTCACAGTCTCCAATATCATAATGTAACCAAGTCTCAGTCACACAAATAATGTCGGGTTCGAGTGCAATCAGGTTTGCTTCAAAGTGTTCGATTTTATTGATAAGGCTGCGTGCATTAACGTTAAGTACAACTAGCGTCGAGGGCGTTTTCGAGGTCGCCCAGCTTGTTCGTTGCCCCTGCTTCCGTTTTTTGCGACTTCCACTACGTCGTTACTTTGGTCATCCCAGGTGTACAGGCGATTAATAATTCTGACTTTATCGTAAGACAAGAAAACTTTGTCTTTCTGGTCTCGGTGTTCCTTTGTTATTTCCCAGAGCTTTTTTACAATTTCTCTGGCTACGGCAGAAATCCTCGCTAATTGAGTATTCCGTTCCTTTTAGCTTCTTGCAATTTTCAAGTATATTGTCTTTATCCCAATAGTCAAGTAACTTTAAGACCACAGCTCTGTTTTTAGGACTGCCAGTAGCCTTCCGTCGCCCAAGACGGTGAATTCTTTCTATGCCAGCCGTTTTTATTTCAATCTTATCTTCAAAGATTCCTTTTTCAACAGCGTCAAGCAGATCCTGGTGCGTTTCAGTTTCAAATTCCTCGAGACCATACACAACAAGGTTAGACCTACGGCCTCTGTTATCTAACTCGTCAATTTTTTTAGTCAAAGATACAACCATATTTTCAAGTTTATCAACAATTTCCATGCATTCAAGTATCTGCTTTTCCATTTTGCCTATTTTTTTCTAACATTTTATCTATAGCTGCAAGCTTTTGGTTGGTCACCATTTTTTTGTTCTTCATCACCTGGATATCCTTTGCAATTATTTTGAGCTGTTCTTCAAGCACAATGTCACGAGGCCCAGGATTAGTCTCGACGTACCCCGCCAGCAGCAGCAACAAACGCAAGGAAGACGATAAATCACAGAACCATTCAAGCAAAAGGTGTGGGCACGGCAGCAAAACCAGGCATACATTACTGCAACGAAAGCATTTGCCAAATCGCTTTTTCACCTGGGACGTTAAACCCCACATATCATCATCATCATCTGTACGGGTGGTCATTCAAGCAAGTCTCAATGTGTCGAATGATTTTCAGTACCTGGTGTAGTGCCATTGTCTGAATTCGAAACGGGCTCAGCATGCTTGCGTCTTCCATTCATTTTCTTTCCACACGTACGTCACCTTATTGATAACCAGCTTATCATACTTGAGATGAAATTTATTCTCAGACTTGTGGCTATCTTCAACAGTCGACCACAGTTGCTTCCTTATTTTCTAAATTCTTCCGACAACGAGCACCCGGTGTTGTTTAGTTTCCTTGCATTTTTTAGGAGTTGCGTTTTTTATTGAAATAAGAAAACAACGCAATAACTGGACGCGGTTTGTTCGCTTTTTTTTCTGCCGACGCGGTGAATGCGTTCAAGGTGGCTTGCTGGGATTCCTAGCCTATTTTCGAAGATATCTCTCAAACCTGCTTCTTTCAGAGAATCCACCGTCTCAGTATCACTTTCATGAATCTTATAAATTATCAAATTGATAGATAGATTTGTGGGGTTTAACGTCCCAAAACCACCATATGATTATGAGAGACGGCGTAGGGGAGGGCTCCGGAAATTTCAACCACCTGGGTTTCTTTAACGTGCATCCAAATCTGAGTACACGGGCCAACAACATTTCCGCCTCCATTGGAAATGCAGCCGCCGCAGCCGGGATTTGAACCCGCACCCTGCGGGTCAGCAGCCGAGTACCTTAGCCACTAGACCACTGCGGCGGGGCATAAATTATCAAATTATTCCGTCGATTTCTATTCCCATGGTCATACATCTTTTTCAGTCGAAACCCTGTTTTTACATGCAACCTTGAGACAAGATATTCACACTCTTCTGCCCTAGGTATGGTCTCTGAGCACAAAAGCAGCTCCTGTTTAATTGAGGGCAACCATTTCTTAGTTTCAGCAAGATGACATTGTAAGCTTTAGCACATAGATTTAAGCTCGCTTTCGGTCTCATTTTTATAATGTAAAATTGCTGCCAGTAGCGCAGAAACCAAAGGGCCATGATTTGTTTCAATGTATCCTCTTAGAGGCCAATTCTGGCGATTTGTCGACATCAATGGATGTCAGTGAAATTTATTGGGTACGTTTTTTAGCCCATTCCATCATTTATACCAAATTACAGGCATGAGAGATGCTTTGGTTGTTTCGAAATGAATTTTAAACAATGCCTCGAAATGGCTTACCTGGCTTGCCAGAAGTATTGGCAACACTGTCTGTGTGTCATCACGTTTGGCATGTCAAAGGAAGTGACGCAGCCGGTGGCATCATTAACTTTAGCTGCTGCTGCGTTTACTTTGCTGGCCGCAAGGTGATGCCGGTGCCGTTCGGCGGTGTTCTTCCTTCCTCCACAGGGGTTTGTCGGCATTTTGCTTGTTAGGCACCCGATTTTCTGTTCCCTGTGGTATAGTGTGCTATGGGTGGAAGTTGGTGCGCCTTTGTGGGCTGCACAAATCAATCACGCAAGATGTTTGCTATAGAACATGGACGCGCGACCGACGTCATAGGGAGCTTCGCTCCTAAAACAGCGAGGTAACAGAATTATTTGCGTCATAGTCGCTGCAGTCGGACAGCTCTTCACTGTCAGACAGTCCGTAAACCTCTCTTCCGAGCGGAACTCGGAGCAGCTGTTCGGCCCGGCGTCCGCAGTTTTCATATACCACGCCGGCAAGACCAGCATGCGTTGTACGACATCCTGTTCTAGGCTGCTACCAAACGTTACGTCATACGTAGACTGTGTGCTTGGATGGGTTTCGGTTTACGTTATTGCGCCTTTTTGCTTATTAAAAATTATTCTCAACATTGTGGAAAATTTCATCTATCGAGTGTGTGACAATAGTGTGAGAAACACCGAACCACCATTGCCCTGATATAGACAAGAATTCAGCGGAGTCGGTCTTTAATGAAAAAACTATAAAGTACAGCGAATAAACACCTAATTGTTATGTGCAGTATAACGTCCCAAAACTACCATATCATTATGACAGACGCGTTAGTGGAGGGCTCCGGAAATTTCTACCACCCGCGGTTCATTAAACTGCACCCGATTCTGAGCACACGGGTTACAGCATTTTCGCCTCCATCGAAAACGCAGCCGCCGCAGCTGGAATTCGATCCCACGACCTGCGGGCCAGCAACCGAAATCAGCAGTCACTGGGCCACCGTGGCGGGGTGGTCGAAACAACTCGCGACACATTCACTAAACACCCTAGGGCAGGGGACCACAAGTAGGCTAGAACAAGCAATCACCCTTAAGGGCTTGACCAGTAGTGTTTCTACTAACGAGTGCTAAATAGACGAGCCAGGTTAGCCGCGTCTGCATCCCTAGGTAGGTCTCCCGGCAACTGATGAAAAACATTTGGGAGGGGGTGCCGAGCTGTTTGGGTGATGACAATGTTGCACCGGTGTTCTGTTGGAATACAGGAAATGATACAAAATTTTTGGCCTGTTTTTCAGTCGGCAGAGATTCACGGCCGCCAAGTGCAGCAATATTTACTGGTAGTTAATAAAGCTACATGATGGACGTTGTCGTATCCAAGTTGGTTTTAGGTAGCGCACTGGTTCATTGCATGTAGCGAAAACGTTCAGAAAAAAGACGAGCCAGGTTAGCAGCATCTGCATCCTCATGTTGATCTCCTGCGCACTAATATGAGGGGGTTTAACGTTCCCAAAACCAACACATGATTATGAGTGACGCTGTAGTGGAGGGCTCCGAAAATATCGACCACCTTGGGTTTTTTAACGTGCACTCGAATCTGAGCTAACGGGCCTGCAGCATTTTCGCCTCCATCGAAAATGCAGCTGCCGCAGAGAAACTGAGTAAAACTGAGAGGGCGCTGATATTCCCCTCGAGATCGGCATACCACCAGCAGTAACGGGTGCATAGAAATAGGGACGTTTAGTTGACCGATTTCGTACTCCATTCTCCGTTCCGTTCAAACGCTCAACGTTACCGGAGCGCAACGCACTTTTAAATACGGAGCATTTCTTAGCGAACTTCGGCGACTTTGAGCGTATCTATCTATCTATCTATCTATCTATCTATCTATCTATCTATCTATCTATCTATCTATCTATCTATCTATCTATCTATCTATCTATCTATCTATCTATCTATCTATCTATCTATCTATCTGTCTATCTGTCTGTCTGTCTGTCTGTCTGTCTGTCTGTCTGTCTGTCTGTCTGTCTGTCTGTCTGTCTGTCTGTCTGTCTATCTATCTATCTATCTATCTATCTATCTATCTATCTATCTATCTATCTATCTATCTATCTATCTATCTATCTATCTATCTATCTATCTATCTATCTATCTATCTATCTATCTATCTATCTATCTATCTATCTATCTATCTATCTATCTATCTATCTATCTATCTATCTATCTATCTATCTATCTATTACCTAGCCATCTACGACGTTTAGCAATACTGGCCGTTTTCATAGTGGTATCAATACCAAACTTGGTATGGCATAACATGAGTGTATGAAGAATATATTTACCTAGTCATAACATGAAATTATAAAATGCATGTCATGAATGTCATGATTTAAATTTAATGGTCCTGCAGCCCTTGATGTGGTTTCGTTGACATGGCATGTTGCAAAACTTGTATAGTATGACATGAGTGCATGGTGAACAGAAGTGACAGACCCTAACATGAAAATCATGACATGTGTGTCATGTAACAATATGACTACATGACGCGCTCATGATGCCCTCGTGGAAATTTTGCTAGCGTAACATATACTAAATTCGGAATTACGGCAGGTGAATGGATGGCGAAGGTATGTGACGGGTGCAAACATGATAATCATGAAATGCGTTTCATGTAACAACACTACATGCCACGCTCATGATGCGCTGGCGGCCGTTTCGCTACCTTCAAATATACCAAATTTGATATAGTCACATGTGCTATTGACCCGCATCCCGTCGCAATTGTTGCCCTTCCAAGTCAAGAAGACGTACCGGAGCAAAGCGCGCCGCCACTCAACTCTCTCACTCCTCTATCGGTGACGATAAGCCCTGATCTGACAGCAGCTCAGAGTCAAGAATTGCTGAATTCCTTGAAGAGACATCTCTCTTTGAAGTTCATTAGGCTGTCCTTGGTATGACAACTTCCACGACTCACCGAATTCAGACTGACGGCTACCGAATTATTCACCGATGCCCACACTGCGTGCCTCTTGCAGAAAAAAAGATAATCGAGGAAAACTTCTCAGACATGATTCGACGGAATATCAAACGTCCTTCTTCAAGTCCATGGTCTTCGCCTGCTGTTTTGCTGCAAAAGAAAGACGAAACAGTACACTTTTGCGTTGATCACCAGGCACTGAACAAAATAACGCGCAAGGATGTTTACCCTCTCCCACAAATCGATGACGCACTAGATTTGTTGCATGGCGCAGAGTATATTTCCAGCTTTGACCTGCGATTGAGCTACTGACAAATACGAGTGTCCGAATCTGACAAAGAGAAGACGGCTTTTACCACCCAAGACGGGCTATATGAATTACGTAATGCCTTTCGGACTTTGTAAGGCGCCCGCTACCTTCGAACGCATGATCGATAGCGTATACTGCGGGGCCTGAAGTGGAAAACCTGCTTATGCTACCTCGACGACATCATAGTGGCTTACTTTAGCTTTTCGCAACATCTGCAACGTCTTTTGAGGTGGCCCTCAAAAGCTCGTTTACAGCTGAATAAAAAAAATGCACCTTCGCAAGCAAGACGATCAAGGTTCCAAGACGCTTAGTCAGCCAATACGATATTCGACTGGATCTTGAAACGCTTGCCGCCATCCTCGAGTTTCCCCGATCGTTGTGTTGGCTTGACATCCTACTTTCGGCGCTTCATACGCGAATTCGCAAGGCTTGCCTCTCCACTCCGTCAACTCCTCGCAAGCAACACTGCATTCGTCTGGTCTAAAGACTGTGAAAAGGCTTTCCTGTCGTTGAAGCAAGCTCTGATATCTGACCCGGTACTATGTCACTTCGATCCAGGTGCACCCACAATTCTTCAAACTGACGCCAGTGGTCATGGTCTCAGTGCCGTTCTACTGCAGCGTGACAACAACGCACGCGAACGCCAGTCGTGAACGCCAGTCGAACGCCAGTCACACGCGAACGCCAGTCATCGCTAACGCCAGTCGTGGTTTGACTGCTGCCAAAAAATTACACAATAACCGAACAAGAGTGCCTCGCTGTTGCATGGGCGGTACGAAAATTTCGCCCGTACCTCCACGGCCGCCACTTTACAGTCGTCACCGACGACTACGCACTGTGCTGGCTTTTGTAAAGAACTTATGAGGCCGCCTTGGTCGCTGGGAGCTTCGCTTACAAGAGCACTACTTTAATGTCATCTACAGGTCTGGTTTGAAGCACCAAGATGCTGATGCTCTCTCTCGCTGCCCTCTATCCAACTGTAATAGCCCACCGTCACTAATTTCCACCACGGCATTACCCATCGCAGGTTTCAGTTAGCTAAAATCCGGCCACCCATCTACCCTTGTGTCGCCTCAACGCGTTGACCCTTACTTCCGCTCCTCCAAACGCCCGACTTCGTCGACAACTGAAACAATTCAAGCTTCACGATGGTGTTTTATATCGCTATATTTATCACGTTGAAGGACACCAATGGGTCCCCGTTATACCGCGTTGTCTACAACGTCATGTTCTTGAGACATTTCACGATGATTCTGCTGCTGGGCATCATGGCTATCACAAAATGTACGACAAAATATGCAGTTGGTTCACCTGGCCTGGTCTCTCATCCGCCATTGCCAAATATGTTTCTTCGTGTGCCCTATGTCAACAGCAAAAACGACCCACTGCTGCTCCTTCTGGCTTTCTCCAACCTCTTCCTTGTCCCGCTTTGCCATTCGAAGTTGTCGGGATAGACTTGTACGGCCCCCTTCCCGTTACTTTCAATGAAAATTGTTGGATTCCGACGGCTGTTGACCACCTCACTCGTTACGCGGAAACAGCCTCGCTGCACGCTGGTACAGCCACTGAAGTATCAAATTTTTTTCTTCGTAACATATTTTTACGCCATGGAGCTCCACGCGTTCTTCTCAGCGACCGTGGCCTGAGGTTCTACGCGCCACCAGCACCATCCACAAGACAACTTCTTTTCATCATCCACAAACAAATGGCTTCGTGGAATGCTTTCATCGTACCTCTCGGACATGATTGTCATGCACGTCTACCCTGACCACATGAACTAGGACGTCGTTTTGCCGTTTGTAACGTTCGCCTACATTATGGCTACGCAACGCACCACCGACTTTTATACCTACTTTCTGGTCCATGGCCACTCTCCAAGTCTAACTCTGAATCTCCTTCCTCTCGGCTCCTGCTATCTCAGCAGGCTTTTTATCCGCACGACTTTTGTGTCGCCTTGAGCACTGCCGTCGTCTGGCCCGAATCAACACCGGTATCTTTCAGGAAGCTCGCAAGTCTCGCTATGAATCAACTAACCGCGCTGTCACCTTTTCCTCAGGAGACGAAGTTCTTCTCTGCACTCCCATGCGTGTGCTTAGCTTATGTGAAAAGTTCCTCAGTTGTTTTATAGGACCTCATATGGTGATTGAACAAACGTCCTCCGGTTTCTACTGTATCTTACCACTTAACGCTCCTTCTGACCACCGTTGCCATGGGACAAAAATTGTGCACGTTTCTCGACTGAAACTGTATACCCTACGCAATTATTCATATTGTCTCTCGCGCGGCCAGGAGGCCGCTTCCAGCATGAGCGTGACGGGTAATTATTGTGAGCGCAGAGCGCAGTCCCCGACTCTTTTTTACCAATTGAATGTGTCATCATCATTGGTATAATTTCCTCATCTGTAGATATCATTATCAGTGTGTGCCAGCTCGAGCTCGTCTCGAATAAAGATCTTCACACACACACACACACACACACACACACACACACACACACACACACACACATATATATATATATATATATATATATATATATATGTTTGTGATATGGCACAACGGGAGCGTTAACAACAAGAATATATATATATATATATATATATATATATATATATATATATATATATATATATATATATATATATATATATATATGCCCACTTGTGCCCACGATTCTAAAAACTATGGTCGTCAAGTTCGAGTAGCCGAGTGGCACAGATCCGACTATCTTCCTCTTCCTCGTTGTTGGAACCTACGAACGCGTGGCGCATGCCAGCCGAGCCGGGTCTTGATGGTGCTGGTGCCACGATGATTGTGGCGGGCTACTTGAATGTGGCGAACCTGTCGCAGCAATATATATATATATATATATATATATATATATATATATATATATATATATATATATATATATATTGTAGGCATTCAATAAGCACATCTGCTATCTTTACACATATTCTTCATCATGAGTGGTCGTCATCGTCATCTGCTGTGGGGACTTGGCTTGTCTGAGTTCTGTGCCTTGGGCGGGGTCGCTTCATCGTGTCTTCTGGGCCTAATAAAGGTTGCCTTCACCGTTACATCACAAGTGGTGGAGTGTGCTCTACGATCTTCCGTCCTGTCCCAGCCCGATCTGCCTCCTGGAGCTCCGCTCAGGTAGTCGTTTGTGCCAGGTGTCCGGTAACATGCCTCAGGACGAGCCGACCGGCGCTTCTGCATCTACCTCCACGGCCCCGGCTACCGCGGCCTATCCATCGTGGATTATCACCGCGCACCAGCGAAAGCCACCCACGTTCGCCGGACTTCGAGGTGAAGATGTGGAGGATTGGTTGGACCAGCTCAATCGAGTGAGTTTCATTAACAACTGGGATGATCCTACCAAGCTTCGCCGTGTTTCTTTCTATCTGACAGGCGTAGCGAAAACATGGTTTTTCAATCATGAAACGGACATTACGGACTAGACACGTTTCATGCAACAGCTTCGCCAAATTTTCGGCACCCCGGTGGTTCGTTCAGCTCTCGCGAAGAAGACACTGGATGCTCGCAAGCAACAATGCGGTGAGTCCTACACATCGTACATAGAGGATGTGCTTGCTCTCTGTCACCGTTTCAGCACGTCTATGTCTGATTCAGAGCGAGTTCGTCATCTATTGAAAGGGATCGGCACGGTCGCGTTCAATGCCTTGGTCATTCAAAACCCGACTACAGTCGCGGACGTTGTTACCACGTGCCAACGCCTAGAGGAACTTGAATTCCAACGGTTACCGCTAGACAGCGCTGAAAACACCCCCACGACTGATGCCTCATTGCGTGCCATGATTCGGGCGATTATACGGGAAGAGCTGCAATCTTTCGGCCTCTCAATGGCACCGAGTCCACTTCCCCCCTCCAACACTGTTTTGCACGACGTTATCAAAGAGGAGTTGGCGTCCATGACCAGGCCAGCGTATGTAGACTCTCCAGTACTTCGACTCCAGCCGACGTACGCACAAGTCCTCGCTGGCTCACCACCCGTCGTACAACCAATGCCCGCACACTCGACGCCTGTACAGCTGGCTTCGTTGACTCCGAGTGCGCCTAGCCAGTCCTTTTACCCACCGTGGCGGCCACCTCGTCCGATCTGTTATTACTGCGGCTATCGGGGCCACATTGCACGCATATGTCGGAAGCGTCAGCAGGACGAGCGTCGTGGATTCAACACCTACGGACGGGATGATGGGAAAAGCTGGTACGCTTTCCAACGTCGTCCTTATGATCCGCCACTACGTCGCTAACCGTCTCCAACTGCGAGATCTGAGCCAACCAGTCCTTACCGCTCTACTAGACGCCACTCACCTTCACCCCTCCGCCGTTCCACGTCTCCATTGCCACCTGTCTCGCAATTCACGTACCAACGCCCGGAAAACTAACCTCTGCAGCTTTTGGAGGAAAAGCTCATCGAACGGAAAGACAGAAATTCCTCCAGTGCGTCCATATGATACGATATCTGTTTTAATAGAAGGTGTGTACGTGGACGCTTTAGTAGACACTGGTGCTTGTTTGTCTGTGATTGATCGTTCTTTCTGCTCACGTCTGCGAAAAGTAACCACCTCTTATGATGGACCTACACTGTATGCTGCTCAAGGGGACGCCATTAGACCTGCCGCTATGTGCACCGCTCGTGTTTTCATAGCTGGTCTTTTTCATTTTGTACAATTTGCTGTGCTGAGTTCGTGTGCCCACCAGCTTATATTAGGCTGGGATTTTCTGTCTACGGCGAACACTTCCATCTGCTGTCGAGAAAATGTTCATATGATGGAAACTGACTATGCCCTGTATGCGGATGACAAGCCCATTCGCTTGCTCGCTGCTGATGATAACGAGCTACCACCTGGTCATCAGCGGATAGTTGCCATCACTTCTAATGTGATCGACACTGGTGACGTGTTTGTCCAACCATGTGCACGCTGTCTCGCAAGAGGTATAGTTCTTGCTTCAGGTCATGCGCAGTTCGACAATGGCTCCAGACTTCTCTACGCTACAAACCAGACTTTTGAGAAAATTCTCATTGCCAAAGGCACCACAATGGTTTGTGTTTCTGAATCTCAACCTGTCTCTGTTGTCCCGCTTACGCCAGCGTGTTCTGACCTTCCTTCTATTGAACGTTCATCAAGCGTTTCTGTTCTTGCTGCGACTATTAGTCCAGAAATGACCTCTCCACAGACAGATGAGTTGCTTGCCTTGCTACAAAAGCATAGGAGATTGTTTGATGCCCATTCCTCATCTCTGGGACAGACGTCCATTATTAGGCATCGTATCAAGATCGATGGCACTCCCATCGTACGCCGTCGACCATATCGCGTCTCTTCGTCCGAGTGTGAGATCATTGAACAAAATGTAGCCGATATGTTGCAACGGAACATTATACGTCCCTCCGCGAGTCCTTGGTCATCCCCTGTTGCTTTAGTAAGGAGAAACGATGGCTCCGTGCGATTTTCCGTGGACTACAGAGCACTTAATAAGATTACCCACAAGGATGTTTACCCAATGCCGCGCATAGACGATGCTTTGGATTCACTGCAAGGTGCTGAGTACTTCTCAAGCCTACACCTGCGTTCAGGTTACTGGCGAATACCCATGCACGAGGATGACAAAGAAAAGACAGCGTTTTCAACACCAGATGGGCTGTACGAATTCAACGTCATGCCATTCGGCCTTCGCATGGCTCTAGCAACATTCGAGCGGATGATCGACACAGTTTTACGAGGCTTAAAGTGGAAGACTTGCTTGTGCTATTTCCACGATATCGTTATTTTCTCGTCAACCTTCCCTCATCACTTGCGACGACTGGACGAAGTTCGGAGGTCTTCAGCTGAACGCAGGCCTTGAGCTGAACACCAAGAAGTGCCATTTTGCGAGCAAGACGATTAAAGTGTTAGGCCACATCGTAAGCAAGGACGGTATTCGTCCCGATCCTGACAAGATTTCCGCTGTCCAACACTTCCCGCGTCCTGAAAAATCCGAAGATTTGCGCAGTTTCCCCAGCCTCGCTTCTTATTTTCGCCGATTCATTCGAAACTTCGCCTCAATAGCTTCCCCATTGCACAAATTGCTCGGATCAGGCGTCGCCTTTGTGTGGTCTCCTGAATGTGAAGCGGCGTTTGCCCAACTGAAGTGTGCACTTACATCCGAACTACTCCTCTGCCATTTCGACGAAACCGCGCCTATGCTCCTGCATACAGACGCGAGTGGTCAAGGCATTGGTGGAATTCTCCTACAGCGAGACAAATCTTCACGTGAGAAAGTCGTCGCATACGCGAGTCGTGCACTGACCCCTGCCGAAAAGAATTATACCATCACCGAACAGGAGTGCCTAGCAGTCGTATGGTCCATACAAAAGTTTCGACCTTATCTCCACGGCCGCCACTCTACTGTGGTTACGGACCATCACGCCTTGTGCTGGCTCTTGACAATCAAGAACTTGTCCGGCCGCCTTGGTCGCTGGATTCTTCGCCTACAAGAATACGACTTCACTATCACATACAAGTCGGGAAACAAGCATCAAGACGCCGATGCACTTTCGCGTTGCCCGCTCTCTTTGGAGCCGCTTAACAAGCCCGTCACTGCTGCACTCGAGAAGCTTTCGGCCGTCTCTCCCCTACATGTTTCGTCATTAGCCACTGTGGACCCAACTTCTCCAAGCGAGGGTAGTTTGTCCTTACCTCACCAACGTGCTCATCCTTACTGTCGCCACATCATGAACCGTCTTGACGGGACTTCCTGGCCCCCTAACGCCCGTCTTCGCCGACACCTGACGCAATTTAAGCTTAACCACCACATCCTGTACCTTCGTATCTATCACCCTGATGGTCAACGCTGGGTGCCTGTTCTACTTCGCTCTATTCGGGATCAAGTCCTCAAGACGTATCACGACTGCTGGACTCATGGGCTTCCAGAAAACGTATGACCGCATAAGGTGTCACTACTACTGGCCGGGCTTGTCCACCTGTGTCGCGAAGTACGTTGCCTCATGCGCCCTTTGTCAGCGTCTCAAGCTACCTACATCAACTCGAAGTGGACAATTACAACCGCTCCCGTGTCCCCTGCGACCATTCGAGGTAGTTGGCATTGACCTGTATGGTCCGCTTCCTATGACTGTCACGGGCAATCGATGGATAGTTACAGCTGTCGACCACCTGGCCCGCTACACCGATACAGCTCCCGTGCCTTCTGCATCATCTTTGGAAGTGGCCGACTTCATCCTTCGAGCAATAATCCTTCGACACGGAGCTCCTCGTGTAATCCTGAGCAACCGTGGAAGAGTATTTCTTTCAGAACTCGTCGAAGAAGTACTCAAGGCATCCGGCACTGCACACAAAACAAGCTCCAGTTACCATCCTCAGACGAACGGCCTGACTGAGCGCTTACATCGTACACTCTCAGATATGATAGCGATGTATATCGAACCCGACCACAGACACTGGGACACCATTTTGCCATTTGTCACTTTTGTGTATAATACCTCTGTACAGCGCACAACCGGTTACTCGCCATTCTCTCTCATCCACGGTCGCTTCCCCTGTTCTTTCCTCGATGTTTCGTTCTTCTCTGCGCCTGTCAAACCATGTTCATCTTCAAGTGAAGAATACGTGTCTCGTCTACTTCATTGCCGCCAGCTGGCTCGCGTCAACACTGAAGCCAAGCAACAGCATCGCAAGCTTGAATATGATGCCTCTCATCGTGCCGTGTCTTTCAGCCCTGGCGACGAAGTCCTCCTTCTTACACCCACTCGCACTGCCGGACTGTGCGAAAAGTTTCAATTACGTTTTATTGGCCCCTACACTGTCTTGGAGCAAACGTCTCCTGTGAATTATCGCGTGGCACCCGTTCTTCTTTCGACGGACCGCCGCTACAGGGTAGCAGAAATAGTCCACATATCCCGCATGAAGCCTTTCATACGGCGTTCATCTTCGCTTTTAACTGCAGCCAAGAACTGCGGTCAGGATGACCGCTTTCATGTGGAGGGGGGGGGGGAGTTAGTGTAGGCATTCATTAAGCACATCTACTATCTTTACACGTATTCATCATCATGAGTGGTCGTCATCTTCATCTGCTGTGGGGACTTGGCTTGTCTGAGTTCTGTGCCTTGGGTGTGGTCGCTTCACCGTGCCTTCTGGGCCTAATAAAGGTTGCCTTCACCGTTACAACACAATTTATATATATATATATAAATATATATAAATAAATAAATATATATATATATATATATATATAAATATATATATATATATATATACTTACATCCTTACATCCTCCCAAGAAGGCTGGTCCACCAGCCGAAAGTGTTAGGAATAAATAAATATTTTATTGTTTTGTTTTCGATACTGCACTATTCTCGAAGTTTATAACTTTTATTACGGTAGCCGGAAGAAACTCTGATCATCTATTTCATCTCTATATATATATATATATATATATATATATATATATATATATATGACGCATTAACGAGGTGATTCTAGGAGAAGCCGACGAAGACGAAGTGCGCGTGCATTAGAATAAACGCTTGGCATCAGGACCACGACGTGTCTCCATTTTGTAGCGTCACAAAAGTCGACAGGATCGACCTCACCAACGTGCCGTGGCTAAGCCAAAGCCTCCGCTCAACATACAGAATATTCAAGGGAACACCAGAAGACGTTCCCATCGACAAGTGGCTTCTTCTTTTCGAAATGAAGGCAGCCGAGGCGTCGTGGACTCACCGCGATCGGGTCAGTCACTTCAGCGAATACATTGAAGGGGAAGCGTTCAAGTGGTACCTGACAGAGATTTTCGGCAACGGTGAGACAGCGTGGTACGATATCAAGCGTGACATGCAAGCCCGCTTTGCTACGACTGACGGAGATGTCTTCCGTCTCATCATTCACTACAGACTGAAAAGAAGGCAGACCATCAAGGACTACTACGACGAGAAAAAGTGACTGGGTTTCTTGGCTGACCTGAAAGAGTGTCACATCGTTTCTGGACTGACTTATGGCGTTCCTCCTGATGTGGAACTGGCGCTCGCCTGACTGTCTTTCAACTCGTCACTAGAGTGGCTCACTGCTGCTCAACGGGTCAAGACATCTTTAAAACGGGTGACAGGAGTTTCCTTTACTCGTAACGCTAGTATCACATCAAGAGCTCCACTTCTCTTCAGCAGACCGCAGCAACCGACAATAACTCCTCAACCGCGTGCCCCACAAAACGAATGTAGATACTCCTCAGCTGCTGGTTTCCCACGACAGTTTCACTGCCGCGGCGCGGACATTCATCCCGCGCCGCGGTGATGTGTCCGCTATTGATACTGAACGGGAAAACGAGGAGGGCGACCCCGAGTTTCATTAATACACTTCAGTGCTCTCATCAACGAAAAGGCAGTAGATGAAATTCTCAATACAGGAGCAACAATTACTTGTATCAGCGAGGATGTGTACAAACAGCTAAAACTTCAGTTGATGAGAGACTCTAGCATTATAGTCCAGCAAGTTGCATCAAGCATTCGAACTTTGGGTCGCGTAAACATTCAGTTACAAAATCGGAACGTCATAAAGAAAGTTCATGCACATGTGCTGCGAGGCATGAGAACGCAATTATTTCTTGGCCTAGACAGCGCTTCATACTTCAATCTTTCTGTAAATCTGGAAAGCAAGTCAGTGACACAAGCACGTGTCAGTCTGTGGCGCTCGACTCTCTTTTAAGCAATTATAACGAGATATTTTCGAAATCTCAGACAGATATTGGGTGCATCACTACTGGGAAACATAGGATCGCACTTACCAATGCTGTCTCTATTCGTTGAGCACCATACCGATGTTCACAGGCAGACAAAGTGGAGATCAACAAACAAGATAACGCTCTCCTCAAGCAAGGTCTTGTGAGGCCTTCATTATCGGCCTACGCCGCACCTGTCATTTTAGCAGAAAAGAAAGGTGAAGGACGCACTCGTCTATGTATTGACTCTCGGAAACTCAATGCCATAACGGTACCCGACTTTCAACCAATTCCACGTATAGATGGTATTCTTGACCACTTGGGAAAGGCGGAGTTTTTCACTACGTTGGACGTAATGTCGGGATACTGGCATGTCCAAATGCATCCTGGCGATGTTCAGAAAACTGCATTTGTCACGCCTGATGGTCATTTTGAGTGGTTGGTAATGCCGTTTAGGTTGAAGAACGCTGCAGCTCCATTTGAAAGAGCCATGAAATCAATAATAGCGAAACATCAGCTCACCAATGTTATTAATTACTTTGACGATGTGGTCGTATACTCAGAGACATTTAATGATCATATACGACACTTTGAAGCACTATTGAAAGCTCTCAAAACCGAGAACATAAAATTCAAACGAAAAAAGTGCCAATTTGCACGCTGCAGCATTGAATACCTGGGCCACAAAATTTCACAAGGAACAGTGACACCTAAGCAAAGTAATGTGGCTGCCATACTCAAATTTCCGACACCAAAACGAGAAAAAGATCTCCAGCGTTTTCTGGGCACTGTAAACACCTACCGTCAGTACATCCCCCACTTCAGCGATATCGATCTTCCACTCACAAAACTACTCCACAAAGGCAGCAAGTGGGTGTGGGCAGAAGTATGCGAGCAAGCCTTTCGTGAACTAAAGGAGCGGATAACTGAAGAACCAGTGCTTCTCATATACGGCCCATCGAGACCATGTACTGTGTACCGTGACGCATCTGGCGAAGCCATCGCTGCAGTATTGAAACAACCTGATGACAAAGGCAAAGAACATCCTGTTGCTTACTATTCCCGCAAACTACTTAAGCACGAGGTGAACTATGCTATTACAGAAAGAGAATGTCTTGCCATTGTAGATGCCATTGATAAATGGCATTGCTACTTTCATGGAAAGTCATTCACTGTTGTAACAGATCACTCTGCACTCCAGTGGCTGAAGAATGTTAGAAATCCTCAAGGTCATCTCTTCCGATGGGCTTTCAAACTGTCAATGTATGATGTGAACATCAAACATCAAAAGGGTGCAAGTATTGTATATATATATATATATATATATATATTGAAAGACGCAGGCAGACTAGGTACGGCGAGCAGGCAGGGCGAGCAGAAGCGTTTATTCTGCGATGTCTCGCTCGGCTCAGAACCACACCAAGAGAGAGAACGATGATGATGGGTATGTGCAAGTGAGAACGATGATGATGGGTATGTGCAAGTGAGAACGATCAAATGCTTGGAATGTGCTTACAATTTCCCCCCCCCTCTGCGAAGCGGCCAACCTGGCCGCCAGTCAGAGATCGGCCGAACGAGTAACAAAAGGCTTCATGCGTGAGACGTGAACTATTTCCGTGCTGCGCAGACGGCGGTCAGTG
Source organism: Rhipicephalus microplus (assembly GCF_043290135.1). Lineage (NCBI taxonomy): Eukaryota > Metazoa > Arthropoda > Arachnida > Ixodida > Ixodidae > Rhipicephalus > Rhipicephalus microplus. Next base: position 14,747,433 of record NW_027464587.1, on the reverse strand, counting down.
ACAGACTGAAGCGGGGTGACGAGGTAGTTAACTGGAGATGTCTGTCGTACAACGGTGTATGGGCCAACATACCGGTGAAGAAATTTCTCGCAAAGGCCCGACGCTCGAACCGGGGTCCATAGTAAAACCTTATCGCCAGCATTAAAGGCCACGTCGCGTCGTTTTTTATCACAGCGATGTTTTGTCTCCTTTTGGGTTGCTTCCGTGTTTTTGCGAGCAATTTCACGGCATTGTGTGACTCGGGCTGCGAACTCTTCTGGGAGCGAGGTACTGCTTGGAGCCGGTGCAAAGAAAAATGCCGTGTCGAAGACCGAGGAGGCAGATCGGCCGTACACGAGAAAAAACGGGCTGTAGCCAGTTGATCGTTGTACCGCAGTATTGTATGCGAAGGTGACAAACGGTAAAATGTTATCCCAATTTTTGTGGTCAGGATGCAAGTACATCGATATCATGTCAGAGAGTGTTCGGTGGAAGCGCTCGGTAAGGCCATTCGTTTGCGGATGGTATGTAGAAGTGGTTTTATGCACTGTATTGCACGCCTGCAGGACTTCATCCAGGACCTTGGAAAGGAAGGCTTTGCCACGGTCACTCAAAAGGACGCGAGGGGCTCCGTGGCGCAAGACGATGGAGTTCAAGAAAAAATTGGCGATTTCTGTGGCGGTAGCAGAATGAAGAGGTGAAGTCTCGGCGTATCTTGTTTGATGGTCGACTGCAGTGACGATCCAACGGTGACCGGAAGGTGTCAACGGCAAAGGACCATACAAGTCTATTCCGACAAATTCGAATGGTGTGGTGGGACAGGGAAGAGGCTGAAGGAAACCAGCAGGCGGGGATGTGGATCGCTTGCGGTGCTGACACAACGCGCACGAGCCCACGTATTTGGCCACCGTTGTGGACAAGCCAGGCCAGAAGCAGCGCGTCTTGATGCGATCGTAGGTCTTGTGGAAGCCTAGATGACCGGCAGCAATATCATCGTGGAATGCTTCCAAAACTCGAAGACGAAGGCAGCGGGGAAGAACTGGCACCCACTTGTTACCGGTGGGATGGTAAATGTAGCGCTTAAGCACACCGTCCTGAAGGCGAAATTGTCGAAGCTGGCGTCGCAAGCGGCTGTTGGGTGGTTTAGTGACACCGCGAAGGCGATCAATGAAAGACCGACAGTAGGAATCTGCCAGCTGAAGTGAACGTAAATCGGAGTTCGAAGATAGCTGCATTGGATCCAGCGATGCGAGCGATACGTGTTGTGAGGCAAGCTGGGTGTCAGAGTCATTCGAACGCGATGCGGTGGACGTATTGTCACGAGAGAGCGAAAGTGGGCACCGGGACAGCGCGTCGGCATCATGATGACATTTGCCAGACTTGTACGTAACTGTAAAGTCGTACTCTTGTAAGCGCAGTATCCAGCGCGCAAGACGTCCTGACATATTCTTCATTGATGAAAGCCAACAGAGTGCGTGGTGGTCGGTGATGATGGTGAAGTGCCGACCGTAGAGATACGGGCGGAATTTCTGTATCGACCATACGATAGCCAAGCACTCCTGCTCCGTGATGGTGTAATTCCGCTCAGCTGTTGACAGAGTCCGGCTAGCGTAGGCCACAACCTGCTCTTTAGAGGTGGAATCACGCTGCAGAAGGACTGCTCCAATGCCTTGTGCGCTTGCGTCAGTATGGAGTATGGTAGGCGCTCTCTCATCGAAGTGGCGCAGCACTGGTCTGGAAGTCAGGCGTTCTTTCAAAATTTCAAATGCAGATTCGCAGTCGTTGGACCATGAGAAAGGAGCACCAGTGGCCAATAACTTATTTAGCGGAGCCGCTAAGGTAGCAAAGTTGCGTATAAAGCGACGAAAATAGGACGCGAGACCAAGAAAGCTGCGCAACGTCTTTTGGTTGGACGGTCGAGGGAACTGTAGCACAGCTGCGATCTTCTCGGGATCTGGTTGGATTCCGTCTTTGGAAACAACGTGACCGAGGACTTTGATGCTTTTGCTGGCAAATGTACACTTCTTTGTATTTATCTGAAGGCCAGCCTTGGAGAGACATTGTAGCACCTCGTCTAATCGTTGAAGATGTTGGGCAAAGGTACTTGAAAAAACAACGATATCATCTAAGTAACAGAGGCAGGTCTTCCATTTTAGGCCACGAAGAACAGTATCAATCATTCGCTCAAACGTGGCTGGAGCGTTGCACAAGCCGAATGGCATTACATTAAATTCATAAAGGCCGTCCGGTGTGGCAAATGCAGTTTTTTCTTTGTCAGCCTCGTTCATGGGGATTTGCCAGTAACCTGATCGTAAGTCAAGGCTCGAAAAATAGTTCGCCCCTTGCAGTGTGTCTAAAGCGTCATCAATTCTAGGCATAGGATATACGTCCTTGCGTGTGATCTTATTTAACGCGCGGTAGTCAATGCAAAAACGAACAGAGCCATCCTTCTTTTTAACTAAAACGACTGGAGATGCCCAGGAACTCGAAGAAGGTCGTATTATATTTCGCGATAGCATCTCGTTCACTTCTTTTTCAATTATTTCTCTCTCTGATTGCGAAACCCGATATGGGCGACGGCGTATCACACGAGAACCGTCGGTTTCAATGCGATGTACAGCCGCGGAAGTCTGACTCAGTGTTGTGGTACAGCTATCAAAGCAGGCTTTGTGCTTAGCCAAAAGGGCCAATAGTGCTTCAGACTGTTTTGGTGTGAGGTCTGAACCAATGACAGGTCGAAAAGGGAAAGAACGTGAACCTGGAGCTGGTACTGGTGACGAAGACGGGCAGAGTGTCGCGATGGAGGTCAATGGAGAGAAGTCAATCTTTGCCACTGTCATTCCCTTGGGCAGCAGCACAGATTCTGCAGTTGTGTTAGAAACGGGCAGAAAAGCGCAGCCAGAGGAAAACCGGAGGAGGCAAGAGGCGACGAGAATTCCACGGGAGGTGCAGCGAAACGAAGGAGCCACAAGTGCATCACCGTCGGTTACTTGGGTAGATGCGACAGCTATCACGTGTTCGTGACCAGGGTGCAGGACGCAGTCTTCAACAATGACCAAGTTGGAGATCGAGGGTGATGAAACTGGAATGGGCGCATCCGTTGTATCCGTTATGTGAATGACGTTCTCTTTAAAGGATATAACAGCGGAAGCAGAATGCAGAAAGTCCCAACCAAGGATAAGTTCATGAATGCACGTGGGCAACACAATCATCTCGATGTGGTGACGTATACCATCAATAGAAACACGAGCCGTACACTGTCCGTCAGGTTGAATCAGCACGTTATTTGCCCCACGCAACACAGGTCCCACATAGGGCGTTCTGACTTTACGGAGGCGCGAGCACAAGTCACTACGCAAAACAGAAGTGGTTGCACCGGTGTCAACGAGAGCTTGCACAGGAATACCTTCAATAGTCACTGACAACATATTAGCTGGGCGAACAGGAGGTATTTTTGTTGGTCGACGGGACGCAGTTTTCCCTCCAAAAACTGCAATCCTTAGTTTTCCGAAGATTGGTCAACAGGACGGGAGATGATTGGACGAAGTGGCGATGCGGAGCGGCGATAGGGCGATGGAGAGCGTCGTCTGGAGGAGCGGTATTCCTGATGTTGACGAGGGGACACTGGAGGAGACGGAGACCGGTACTGCGCGGACGGGTAGGTGTCTGGAGCATAAAGATCTGGTCTTCGGAACCGGTCTCGTTCGAACTCAGCATAGCCTCGTCGTTCCTCTTGCTGGCGGCGACGGCAGTAACGAGAAATGTGGCCTCGTATACCGCAGTAAAAGCAAACAGGACGGGATTGACGCCACTGAGGATACAAGGGTGCAGCAGTCATTCCACCTCGCATAGCAGCCAAATGGCTACTAGCAGTATCCGTAGAGCTAGATGCCCCGGGAGCAGGCGGAATCGCAGCGATCTCCGCATATGTGGGCATTACCGTTTGAACAACCGGTGCTGCCGGTGTCGACCTGGGCGTCACATCGGCGTATGTGGGCATCGGGCGTGCTGGCGGAGCGACCGGGGATGTCGGTGTCGCCATTGCCGCTAACTCCTGCTTAACAAGATTCCGCAGGTCGAATGGTGGAGACGGAGCGGAGGCGACAGTGGACCGCTGCTGTTCAAGGTCTCGAAGTTCTTCCCGGATAATTGTGCGGATAAGGGTTTTTAATTCAGAGGGAGGCATCAGGCGTGGATCACTGTCTTGTTGAAGCCGAAGGGACTGCAACTGGTCAAGGCGTTGGCATGTCGAAATGACGTCGTTAACCGTAGCGGGATTGCCAACAGCCAAGGCGTTGAATGCGATTGGGCCGATTCCTTTAAGGATGTGGCGAACGCGCTCATCTTCCGTCATGTCTTTATTCGCACGGCGACAGAGGGCCAAAACATCCTCGATATACGAAGTGTACGACTCATGTGCCAGTTGTAGACGCACAGCCAGCTTCTGTTTCGCGGCTTCGGAACGACCCGATGAGCATCCGAATATTTGTCGCAGTTTGTTGGCAAAGGTCGACCAATCAACGAAGTCAGTTTCGTGATTAAAATACCAGGTTTTGGCTACGCTGGTCAAATAGAAAGGAAGGTAGCTCAGTTTCTCTGCTTCGGTCCATCGATTGGCTGAACCCACACGGTTGTAAAGGTCAAGCCATTCCTCGACGTCGTCACCGCGAAGACCCGCGAACACGGGCGGTTCGCGCTGAGGGCTGGTGACAGTAGATGAAGAGCGGGCAGCCGCCGGCGTAGGGGCTGTAGCGTTAGGGCTAGGCGTTAGGTCCGATGTCTGCATACCTGTGTGGGTGGCTGGGTGCAATCGGCGACCAGATCGGAGCTCCAGGTGGGAAATGAACGTAGGAGGACGTCGGGATCTTACCCCGGCACTTCCACCACTCTGAAAGACGCAGGCAGACTAGGTACGGCGAGCAGGCAGGGCGAGCAGAAGCGTTTATTCTGCGATGTCTCGCTCGGCTCAGAACCACACCAAGAGAGAGAACGATGATGATGGGTATGTGCAAGTGAGAACGATGATGATGGGTATGTGCAAGTGAGAACGATCAAATGCTTGGAATGTGCTTACAATATATATATATATATATATATATATATATATATATATATATATATATAGCTCACAGCTGGTAATTTTTTCATCCACTTTTCTTTCTTCTTTCTTCTTATTTACATTCCATTGGTTCTAATAACTTCCCCTGTACATTCCTTGGCATTACTGTCTGTTATATCTCATTAATATTGTGTTAAACCACGGAAATACGAGCCCTTAGGTATACACTTCTCTCCCTTATATATATATATATATATATATATATATATATATATATATATATATATATATATATATATATATATATATATATATTGTCACGCATTTTATTTACGAACAAACCTACTGGAAGGCCGAGGAACGCCAACAGGCCGAAAATACAAAACAAACGCAAGCTCGGGTCGCGCGTGTGCACCAACGCTGTGGCTTGCCGTTTCATGCTGCTTTGTCGTCGTTCGCATAGTTCCCTACATTGGCCCCCGGTGAATAGCGTAGCCAACCTGGCGACTTAAGGCGTAGTCACTATAGCTGGGTCGTAATACGGCTTCAGGCGACTCACATGCACAATTTCTAGGCCACGACGGCGTAAGTCATGAGACTGTGTCAAAGGCTCAATCTCATAATTGACTGGTGACGTACGGGCGAGAATGCGGTAGGGCCCGTGGTATCGTGCCAGTAATTTCGACGAAAGGCCAGGAGTGCTCGGTGGAATCCAGATCCAAACCAGAGCACCAGTTTCGAAAGTAGAAAGATGTCGGTCGGTGTCATGCCGTAGCTTCTGGTGGCCTTGGTCCTCGGTTGTCAGTGAATGGGCCAATCGTCTGCAATCTTCTGCGTACCTGGCAACATCAGAAATGGCAGTGTACTCAGAGGAGTCGGGCGTGTATGGGAGGATAGTGTCGAGCGTGCACGATGGTTCGCGTCCGTACAACAGAAAGGGGAGAACCCTGTTGTCGCGTGCGGAGCGGTGTTATACGCATACGTGAAGGATGGAAGGACAGTGTCCAAATTGGTCTGGTATGAAGCTGTGTACATCGTCAACATATCACCGAGAGTGCGATTAAATCGTTCTGTGAGGCCATTCGTCTGTGGGTGATATGCTGTCGTCATGCGATGAACCATGTTGCACTGAGCGAGCAACGCTTGAATGGCGTCAGACAAGAAAACACGCCCCCGGTCGCTCAAAAGTTCGTGGGGTCACCATGGCGAAGAACAAAGTTGCGCAAGATGAAAAACGCAACTTCCCTCGCGGTTGCTGCGGGTAGTGCTGCCGTCTCCGCGTAACGCGTGAGGTGGTCTACGCCGACAATTATCCACGTATTTCCAGAAGACGACGTGGGAAGTGGTCCGGATAAGTCAATACCGACGCGGTCAAACGGACGCGCTGGACAAGGCAGAGGCTAAAGTGTACCGGCAGGGCGTTGAGGTGGGACTTTACGTCGCTGGCATGCAGTACAAGCACGTACGTACTTGCGCACAAATGTGTACATGCCGCGCCAGTAGTACCGCTGACGTAGGCGCTTGTACGTTTTGAGAGCGCCAGCATGAGCGCTTTGCGGGTCGTTGTGGAAAGCAGTACAGATTTCCGAGCGCATGTGCTTGGGTATCACTAACAGCCACCTCCGACCTTCAGACGTGTAATTCCGCTGATAGAGTAGGTCGTCTCGAATAGCGAAATGTGTGGCTTGACGGCGGATAGTTCTTGAGACCAAATTAGCCTACGGATCAGTCAGAAAGGCGAGGAGTTGGGAAATCCACACATCTTTGCGTTGTTCCGATGCCATGTCTGTGAAGTCGATCGGTGTTATGACAGCTGGAGGAGGTGACGAGGAGGTTGGGTGAGCCGGTAGGGGCGAGTGGGATAGCACATCAGTGTCGGAGTGCTTGCGGCCGGATCGTTATACAACACGAATGTCGTATTCCTGTAGGCGAAGCGCCCAACGACCAAGGCGCCCCGACGGGTCTTTGAGCGATGATAGCCAGCATAGAGCGTGGTGGTCCGCGACAACTTCGAAAGGGCGGCCATAAAGGTTTGGGCGGAACTTCGTCAAAGCCCAGACAATCGCGAGGCACTCTTTCTCCGTGACGGAATAATTACACTTGGCTTTCTTGAGGGTTCGACTCGCGTAAGCGACCACGTATTCTTGGTACCCTGGTTTTTGTTGAGCCAATACAGCACCAAGACCGACACCACTGGCGTCGGTGTGGACCTCCGTAGGCGCATCGGGGTCAAAATGAGGTAGTATTGGAGGTGATAATAATAACCGCCGAAGCGCGGTGAAGGATTCGTCGCACTTTTTTGACCAAGCAGAAATGCCTTTGGAAGTTGTCAACAGGTTGGTAAGAGGCGCAATGATGAAAGAGAAGTTGCGCACAAATCGACGAAAGTATGAGTACAGGCCGATAAAACTTCGAAGCGTCTTGATGGAATTGGGCTTCGGATTGTCAGCCACGGCGCGGAGTTTCGCTGGATCCGGGAGAACACCCTCTTTACAGACGACGTGACCCAGTATAGTGAGCTGACGTGCGGCAAAATGGCACTTCTTGATGTTAAGTTGAAGGCCCGCAGAGGTGAGACACGTGAGAATAGCACGAAGACGAACAAGGTGAGTCGAAAAGTCGCGAGAAAAAACGACGATGTCGTCTAGGTAGCAAAGACACGTGTTCAACTTGTAGCCGCGAAGGATGGTGTCCATCATCCGTTCGAAGGTAGCTGGGGCGTTGCAGAGTCCAAAGGGCATGACGTTAAACTCATACAGCCCATCAGGTGTTACAAATGCAGTCTTCGATCGGTCAGGATCAGCCATTGGAACTTGCCAATATCCTGAGCGCAAATCTAAAGAGGAGAAATATTCTGCCCCTTGCAAGCAATTGAGAGCGTCGTCGATGCGTGGCAACGGGTACACATCCTTCCGAGTTATATTATTGAGCCGGCGGTAGTCGACACAGAATCGGACAGACCCATCCTTTTTGCGCACAAGTACAACAGGGGACGACCAAGGGCTCTGCGATGGCTGGATGACACCACGTTTGAGCATATCGTCGACTTGTTCGTTGATAATACGGCGCTCTTTCGCTGAAACTCGATATGGTCGTTGGCATAAGGGAGCACGAGTGCCGGTGTCAATGTGCTGCGTTATTTTCTCTGTGCAACCCAAAGATGGTTGAGCGCAATCGAAGGCAGAACGGAACTCTCGAAGAAGGGACAAGAGTTCCCTTCTTTGTGTCGGCGATAGCTCAGCGGCAACAGAGGGCTGGAATGAGTCTGGTGGGGACAGTGTGGCCACAGGTGGAGTCATAGCATTGAGCTGGAGGTGAGGTGCGTGTTCGACGAACTCTAGAGGGCGCAAGAGGTCAACGTCTTGTATGTTACCCAAACATTCTCCCCGAAGTAAGGTAACTGGCGACGATAGCGAGTTCGCGACGAGCATGGAGGTAGCACCAGATTCCACGGTGAGTACGGCAAACGGCAGGTGTAGGCTACGGCGGCGGGTAAATACGTCAGACGGAGTGAACAAAACAGTTCCGGGAGGAGCGGCCGTACAGGTCAGGGCTACTAGGGTGGATGTTTTCGGTGCTATTTCCGTGTCTGCAACAACGACAAGTTTGTAAGCTTCAGAAAGAGAATCCACCAAACGAGAGGTTGGCAGCGGTGTAAGGGCAACTTCTGCACGTGAGCAATCTATGATGGCCCGATGACGCGAAAGAAAGTCCCATCCAAGAATGACTTCGTGGGAGCATGATGCCAGCACAAAAAATTCAATAGCATAAAGTTCACCTTGGATAATGACACGTGCAGTGCAATATATATATATATATATATATATATATATATATATATATATATATATATATATATAAATATATATATATATATATATATATATATATATATATATATATATATATATATATATATATATATATATATTATGAGACCACGTCCGGTACGGCAGCAACCATGTTATCCTTTTTTAATCCAGACGCACGAGCCAGAGAGCCAGCCCGCGTGACATACGATGATGATCACTACAATGGTTTGGTCATACAGATGAAGATGAAGTACATAGTCAGCGCTCACACTATATATATATTGCTACGTAGCTGACGTATGAGCGGTCAGAAAACGACAACGAGGAAGTGGTCTGTCGGTTGTGCGTGCTGTCTTCCATCTTAGTCGAAGCCATACGCATCAGTTTGAATATAGATTTTAAGTAGACACGCCTCATGTCATTTTTACGTAACATCTTTGTGGCGGATGTGCTGGGTACTTCCCCGTCTTCATCACGAAGCTCTGCGACGGCCGCATCATCATAGGTCCAACCATGTCACAGGTTGAACAACCATCGTCTTCGCCACCTGCCCCTACCGTGACTTCTACATACGTCGTTCTACCTCCTGCTCGTGATCCCGGTGTATTTTCCGGTCAGGATGGCGTTGACGTCGACAAATGGATCAACCGGTACGAACGGGTCAGTGAAAGCTATAGGTGGGACCTGACTCTTATGCTTGCCAATGTGCTTCTTTACCTCGATGGCCCACCGCGAGTGTGGTTCGAGACGCACGAAGCGGAGCTGACGAGCTGGGACTGCTTTAAAAAGAAGATCCGCGACCATTTTGGCGACATGATCGGGCGGCAGATCGCAGCGCGGAATCAACTGGCGGTTCGTGCACAAACGTCGACGGAGTCGTACGTCGCGTACATTCACGACGTCATCGCCCTATGCCGCCAGATTAACGAGCACATGAGTGAGTCTGAGAAAGTGATCCATGTGCTGAGAGGCATCGCAGACGACGCATTTATTCTTCTAGTTTACAACAACGTTGCCACTGTCGACGCCATCATTAAAGAGTGCCGGCGGTTCGAAGAAGCCAAGAGCCGCCGTATTACTCAGCGTTTCACCCGGCTGCCCAACACGGCGGCAACCTCATCGTGTGAAGCCGCCCGCCAGTTCCCAACGTATGACAATGTCACACGAATTGTTCGTCGGGAAATCGAAGCCGCTTGTCCGGCTCTTCTTCAGCCACCCGTTTTCGCAACGCTCGAATCTGACCAACAACAGCCGCCAGTGGCGTTAATACAAGCTGTGATGAGGCAGGAGTTTGCGAACCTCGGCCTTCCATCAGCATTTTCCTTGACTTGCCCTGAAGTCCCGTCCTACTACCGAGGACACGCTCGCCGTTCACCTCCAACAATGCCCTTCCTAAACCTTTCGAAATGGCGAACACCCGACGACCGGCCTATTTGTTTTTCCTGCCACCAGCCTGGGCACGTTTCTCGCTATTGCCGCCGCCGTTGGTCAAACCAACCACGTCAGACTTTCTCTACCTCGGCGCTCATGCATCTGACGACCCCTCGACGTTCAGTCGCGGCACCCTTCAAGATCTATTCGTCGTCATCTTACAAGCCTTCCACTGACGCCCCTTTGCCCAGTCGCCGCTACCCTGACACCCCTTCGTCCGGTCGCCGCAGCTCTCGCTCCCCGTCGCCGCAACGTCGTCAATCCCGCTCTCCGACACCTCGGCGCTTTTCCTCGTCGAGCTTCTCTGGACGACCGCAGCAGGAAAACTAGATATTGCAGCTTATAGAGGTGAAGCTGCAATACCAATGACGGCCGAAAATCCTCTACTGATGCTTCCAACGCACCACAGCCTGCTTGAAGTACAAGTCGACCATGTTCCTGTGACCACTCTCATTGACACAGGTGCGCACCTGTCTATTATGAGCGCTTCTCTACGCTGCCGCTTACAAAAGATTATGACGCCATCTGCGACATAGGCAATACGTGTTGCCGATGGCGGTACTGTACCAGTAATCGGAATGTGCACTGCTCGTGTCAGCATTGCCGGTCGTCACGCCGTGGTCCTTTTTGCCGTGCTAGCCTGCGGCCCTCATGACCTCATACTTGGCCTTGATTTCCTTTCGGCACACTCGGCCTTAGTTCATTGTTCGTCTGGTACCCTCAGCCTAGACCTACCAATCTTTGCCGACTACTCTGCAAAGCCCACCAGCCGCTTGAGTCCAACCACTTTCGTTCGCCTGCCACCTCGAGCCATCATGTACGTGTCTTTGTCATCGACCCCTCCCGTTGCTGACAGTGATTATATCGTTACGCCAATTACTGACGTTCGGCTGACGCGCAGTGTTACTGTGCGCTATACCATCGCGACCATAGCGGATAACTGTGTGTTACTTCCGCTCCTTGACTTTGGTTTCACCGCTCAAGTGTTGCCCTGACAGATGTCTCAAGCCCAGCGAACTGCCATAACAGATGACGATGTCAGTGTTGTCGCTGTACCTGCTCTTGATCGAAGCGCAGTCTCACGGTCACCCAGCTCAGACGATGGTATTTTTTCGAAACATGGTTGAATCGGAGCTGTCGCCTCACCAGGCCGACGCTCTCTGCAAAGTTTTGGCCTCATACAGTGACATTTTCGACACCGACGATCATCCCTTGGGCCTCACTAAAATTATCACTCACCGAATCAACACTGGTGACTCTGCGCCCATTTACCGTCGGCCGTACCACGTGTCAGCGTCCGAGCGAGAAGTGATTCAGAAAGAAGTGGCCAAAATGCTTACGAAAAACGTAAACAAACCATCAACGAGCCCTTGGGCATCTCCCGGGGTGTTAGTGAAAAAGAAAGACGGCTCATGGTGTTTCTGCGTTGATTATCGCCACCTCAACAAAATTACCAAAAGAGACGTGTACCCTCTACCACGCATTGACGATGCCCTTGATTGCCTCCATGGCGCCACCTTCTTTTCATCTCTCGACCTCCGATCTGGCTACTGGCAAATTGCTGTAGAAGACATGGACCGAGAAAAGACCGCCTTCGTTGCCCCTGACGGTCTTTACCAATTCAAGGTCATGCCATTCGGGCTCTGCAACGCTCCAGCGGCCTTCGAGAGAATGATGGATACGCTCCTACAACGATTTAAATGGTCGACATGTTTGTGTTACCTGGACGACGTGATCATTTTATCACCTACCTTTGCAACCCACCTTGAACGCCTTTCGACCATTCTATTCATATTTCGACGCGCCGGCCTGCAGCTCAATTCGTCCAAGTACCACTTCTGTCTTTGTCAGAGAACCGTATTGGGTCACCTTGTGGACGCTGCCGGCGTACGGCCAGACCCGGCGAAAGTACGCGCTGTAACAAACTTCACAGTTCAACGCTATGTTCATGATGTTCGCACTTTTGTGGGCCTCTGCTCGTACTTTCGCCGGTTCGTGAAAAACTTTGCGGCACTCTCACGGCTACTCACCGACCTTCTCAAACAAGACGTCCCATTTTCTTGGGGCCCTCCTCAAGCGGACGCCTTCTATCAGCTAATCACCGCTCTAACGACACCTCCTACTCTTGCAAATTTCGACCCCGATGCTCCTATAGAAGTGCGAACAGACGCGAGTGGTCACGGAATTGGTGCAGTTTTGGTGCAAATTCAGTGGGGCAATGACCGTGTAATCGCGTACGCAAGCCGTGTGCTTTCTATGTCTGAACGCAATGATTCTATAACAGAACAGGAATGGCTTGCTCTTGTTTGGGTGGTTTCGAAATTCCGTCCCTACTTGTATGGCCGCCCTTTCCGTGTCATCACAGATCATCACGCGCTGTGTTGGCTTTCTTCTCTGAAGGACCCCACTGGACGACTTGGTTGTTGGGCATTACGCCTACAGGAGTATTCCTACTCGGTTGCCTATAAGTCTGGAAGTCTCCATCTGGACGCCAATTGCTCATCCCGCTACCCTGTTGATCAGCCCGACGAACCAGACATCGAGCCTAGCCTCAGCGTCATGTCAATGTCCCAGTTTCTTCAGATTAGTGGTGAACAACGTCGTGATGCTTCTCTGCGACAACTTATTGACCATCTCGAATCTGCTCCGAACGACACGTCATTTCGCGTGTACGTCCTCCTGAATGGCACGCTGTACCGTCGTAGCCTCCAGCCAGAGGGCCCTGAGCTGCTCCTTGTCGTGCCGAAAAATTTGCGTTCAACCGTGCTGCACGAGCTTCACGATGAACCAACTGCTGGGTGCATCTCGGACGTACGATCGCGTGCGTCGCCGCTTCTTTTGGCGCGGTCTCGCCCGGTCCGTTCGCCGTTACGTCATTTTCACTGGTGTAGCGCACCACGACAAGGACACACACAAAAAGAGATGCACACACACACAGCGCTAACTTGCAACTAATGTTTTATTTGCGATCACACACGCTGTTTATACAACAGTAGACCGATAAAACCTGGATAATGTCACGTTAAGAATACAGCACAGCCCATGCACGTGTCATCACCGATAGCGACAATCAACACTAGCCCGTCAAAGTGAAGATTCTAGATACTTTTTTCTTTAGATGATAAAGCTATGGAAGCCACACTCACACATTTTTCTTTCCTTTTGTCTATTGCAAAAGCTTCAATAATTTCACGTGTGGTTCTGTCACGGGCCTTAAAGAGTATACGGGTGTTTTGGAACATAGGGACGCAACCGTACCTCTGACAGTGAAGGGCCAAATGACCACATACGGCTCTTTCTACATTGTACTTGTGTTCCCTTAGTGTTTCATTCACACACCTTCTAAATTGGCCTATGTATTCGCAACCGCAAGTCAAAGGAGTGCTGTAGACAACACCACAACAACACTTCACACATTTCTCCCGGTGCTTAATCTTACAATCCTGTTTCCCGCTACTTTCTGAATTGACCTATTTGCACATTCCTTGCAACTTTTTGGGAGCAGAAAACACTACATCCGCACCCGCCTTCTTTGCTATCCTTCGCAAGTTGTGCGAAATGGCATGCATGTAAGGCACTACAGCAACCTTGCCTGCCTTAGTGGCGGTTGCCTGTCTTTAACGTTTGCCCTTCCTTTCCTGCTTATACATTCGGCAACAGCGGTCAACAAGTGCAAGGAGTAGCCAGAGTTCAATAAACGTTTTGCTTGAGCCCACAAGCTCTCGTCAAGCTTGTGGTGGCACGACTTCATCAGTGAATTCTGCAAACAGGATTTTATCACCGCACGCTTTACCAATTTCGAATGAGCGGACGTGAACGGAAGAACCGGTTTATTCTCTCGCGGTTCATAGCTCCAGCATACTCTTGCTGGCAAAAAAAATACAGCCCGATGGAGGCGGAAATGTTGTAGGCCCGTGTGCTCAGATTTGGGTGCACGTTAAAGAACCCCAGGTGGTCTAAATTTCCGGAGCCCTCCACTACGGCGTCTCTCATAATCATATAGTGGTTTTGGGACGTTAAACCCCACATATCAATCAAGAAATACAGCCCTAGTTCACGGTTTTTTATTGCCCCAATACACTACACAATTCTCAGCGAAAACCACTCCTACAGTTTTCGAGAAACTTCAATACTGTAGTAGATCATTTCGATATGATCTTGCCCACTCCGCGAACTGTACAGATTATTCTGCAACCGTTGTCACCACCAGCGATAACGCTAGAACATTCGATCGCAAGAGTGTAAAGGCCGATGCACATCGCTCCTTGTCAGTAGTTGATCAACGGCCAACGCTCCGTTCACTGCTATCTGTGCAAGACTGTTACTGTAATCAGACTTTCCGTTTACCGGGCACAGTTTCACCCAAATACTCAATTGAATCCCAACAGAAAGTCTCCTGTCTTCGGCTACGTCACGACCCTGTGACAGTATAGTTACTGCAAGCAAGAAACTGCTTGGTGTTGGAGCAAACTTCATCCTGGTCATCCCCCATGCAACGGTGCTTTTTTTAGTTACGCCGCACTGTTCATTTGTCTTCTACGAAAAAAAAACAAAGGCGGTCTCGATATTTTTCGTGAATACTGATCTGCATGAATGCCTTTTCCACATCTGCCGTCATAAAAACTGATTGTGTGCGAAAGTTTATTATCATTGCCAATATGTCGGACTAGTGTTTTCTGCAGCTTCTTGGTTTTCATTCAGTGACATTCCGGGTGTCATTTGATGATGAAGTGTCAGGCACTATCTTTACTTTCGTTGTCAGTCAATCTTCTTTAATGACTGCTTGATGTGGCATGTAGTTTGCAGCGTCGTCAGATTCATCCGAAGTGTTCAGCTCGGCCACTTCCATTGTAAAGTATTTTGTCATAGCACTGTGGTATATTTCTGTTTGAGCCGAGTCTTTCTGAAGTGTTCTAGATACTTTCATCAATCTTCTAATTGGTACTTTCTTAATTTCTTCCATGTTCACTGTTTCTTTTCATGGTAGTCTTACTTTGTGTCTATCTCTATTCCTTTCAACGAACTTTTAAATGATGTAAAAAATAGGTGGTTTACTCTATGCAGCTGTTATTCCAGGGTTTTCGAGCTCCCAAAATTTTTGAGCGGCATCCCTTATGTCGTGTGTTCTTTCTGTAGCGTGAAGAACAGTGGCTGATTTTGCTTCTCTGACGTATTATTCTACATGACAAGGTCTATGTACAATCCGAACCAGAATGTTTTCTACTAGCATCGTGTGTTCATTTAGTCTTTTCACACGTCCGGTTATTGCCTCGCAGCAGCAATTAGATCCCAGGAGTAAGGTTGTATCCTGCGTTGTACGTTTTTCATGGTTGTCATCAGCGATTTTTATTCCCGTCTTGTTATAGTACTTTGAATTGTCGGTTTAGCCAGAGAGTCTCGTTCTTGATATTGCCACGTTCAATTTCCCAAACTTTGTTATCGTCCCAAAACATTACACGATTCTCAGCGCAAACCGCGCCTGCAGTTTTCGAGAAGCTTCCGGACTGTAGTAGATCATTTCGATAAGATCACGCCAACTCTGCGAACTGTACAGATTATTCTGGAAGCTACGCCACCGCCACCGATAACGCTAGAACATTCGATGGCAGGAGTATGAATGCCGACGCGCTTCGCCGCTTGTCTGTAGTTGATCAACGTCCGACGCTCCGTTCACCGCTATCAGTCCAAGACTGCTACTGAAATCGGACTTTCCGTTTACCTGGCACAGGTTCGCCCAAATACACAGTTAAATTCCAAAGCAAAGTCTCCAGTCTTCGGCCACATCACAACCCTGTGAATTCTGGTGGAGGTACTGCTTCTTTGATGTTCCGGACGCCCCCTTCAAGCCGCGACGCCAGCCCAAGCGGCAAAGAAGACACGGACCCTAAACCTGAACAGCGAACAAACCGTAGGCCGATGGGACTACAACCAGAGTACGGGCCCCTTCCTGAAGCAGCCAGGCCGAACCGAATCCCGACATCAACTACTGCAACCATGACCACCCCCGTGCAGCCTGCACCACTCCTGCTCCGGCAAC
Organism: Rhipicephalus microplus; assembly: GCF_043290135.1. Lineage (NCBI taxonomy): Eukaryota > Metazoa > Arthropoda > Arachnida > Ixodida > Ixodidae > Rhipicephalus > Rhipicephalus microplus. The sequence goes on along the minus strand of NW_027464587.1, from coordinate 14,731,115 downwards.
CCAAAGAGCCGCCAGCTTTCCGCGGTTCGCCACTGGAAGACCCGGAAAGCTGGATCGAAAGGTTTGACCGCGTCGCCACCTTCAATGAGTGGACAGACCATGACAAGCTCCGCCATGTGTATTTCGCCTTAGAAGATGCTGCTTGGACTTGGTTCGAGAGTCAAGAACGAAGCCTTACAAACTGGGACGTCTTTCGCGCCAGGTTCCTCACCACGTTCGCAAGTGTGGTGCGCAAGGAGAAGGCCGCAGCTCTCCTCGAAACCCGCATGCAGATGCCAAATGAAAACGCGGCGCTATTCACGGAAGATATGATTAAACTGTTCCGCCCCGATGACACCGACATGTCCGAGGAGAAGAAGGTTTGTTTGCTCATGCGAGGAGTAAAGCAGGAACTCTTCGCCGGGCTGATCAGAAACTCACCAAAGGCGGGTGCCGAATTCATTTCAGAAGCATCTACGATAGAGAAGACGCTCGAGATGCGCACGCAGCAATATAACCGTAGCTTCCCGCCTACAAGCTACGCAGGCATTCAAGCGCTAGGAACCACTGACTTGCGTGAAACGATCCGAGCGATCATGCAAGAGGAGCTTCGAAAATTACTTCCTTCAGCGCAGCCTCACGAGGCATTCATCGCGGACATCGTGCGCCAGGAGATCCAGCAATCGCTGGGCGTTTCTCAGCCTCAAGAGCCGCAGCTGCAAGCCATGAGCTATGCTGCTGCAGCCCGCCGCCACGCCCCTCCTCCACGCGCACGCCGAAACACTACCCCATCGCAATTCCGTCGCCAGACGCCGCCGCCGCCACCACCCCACCGACGTCCTACCGTTCGCCAGCGGCCCAGCGCAGTGCGCCGAGGAAGACTTACGACTGGTGCACCCCCGACCACTGCCCGCTCTGCTACCACTGCAGCGAGGCCGAACACACATACCGCCGTTACCAGTACTGACAGATGGGACTGCGTGGCTTCGCCGTCAATGCATCGCGTCCACAGCCAAAAGAACGGCCACGCGACATCGCCGACTACCTGACAGGAACTCAGTGGGCACCACGAAGCCCTTCCCGTTCACCGTCGCCCAGCCGCCGCACGTCACCGCACCACTAGCAGTACACTGGCCCAACGCGGGGTTGGTCCCTTAGCCCGTATCCGGGAAACTAAGGGCAGCAACCGATGGAGGCGCGGTTGCTGTGCGACGAAGTAGCAGAAATCCTCCCACGACGACGACGCCACGACGGAGCTTTCCAAACACAACGCCAAGCAGGCAAAGCCCTGACGGCGATACCTCACTTACCGAAGGTGACCTGACGACGCAACGTGGAACCAGCGGAACAAGCCGACGCAGCCGTGACCCGACGCCACACCCTAACTGTAATGCGAGACGGGGAACTAGCGACCTCAACGTTCTTATCGACGGCCACAGTGTGACCGCTCTCGTCGATACTGAAGCCGACTACTCCGTCATCTGTGGGTCGTTCACCACGAAGCTAAAGAAAGTTAGGACAGCTTGGTAAAGCTCTAAAATCCGCAAAGCCGGAAGTAATCTCGTAACGCCTGCAGGAATCTGCACATCGAGAGTCACCATTAACGGCCTTATTTATCCTACAGACTTTGTAGTCCTACAGCGTTGCTCGACAGATGTCATCCTTGGCGTGGACTTCTTATGTCTTCATGGCGCTGTCATCAACCTAAAAACAAAGTTGATAACGTTATCCATAGAAGAAGCACTACCGCCGCGCACGCCGTCAGGAAAGCATGCCTTAAATGTGCTAAAAGAACAAGTCACCATTCCGCCTCGCTCAAGCGTCATTATTTCAGTCGGCGCTCCTAAATCACCTGACTTGGAAGACGTCGTTGAAGGCAGTCAGCATCGCTTGGTCACCCGAAATATTTGCGTCGCAAGAGGAATTGCAGAGCTGCGGAAGGCAAAGCAATGATTATGCTCACGAATTTCAGAAATGAGTACAAACACGTGAACAAAGGAACGACGGTCGTATACATCGAAGAAATTGTCGAAGCCTCCAGAGCTTTCGCCCTCTCAGATTCTGCGGAACCTGCTTAGAGGAACCAAGCCCCTTCCATAGCTTTTTATGTCAATCCCAGACTTCCAAACCATAAGCAAGAACAGGTCAAGGCCCTGCTCCTGCAATAAGAAGATTGCTTTTCGTCGTCTTCAAAAATTCGGCAGACCCCAATCACGAAACCTCGCATCATAACCGAAGAAAATGGAAGACCACTCCGTCAGAGTCCGTACAGGGTTTCGACGCGAGAACGTGAGGCCATGAAGAGACAAGTTGATGAAATGCTGCGGAATGACATCATCCAGCCGTCCAAGAGTCCATGGGCATCCGCCGTGGTGTTAGTGAAGAAAAAAGATGGGACCCTACGTTTCGGCGTCGACTATCGCCACCTGAACAAGATCGCAAGAAAAAACGTGTATCCTCTCCCACGAATAGACGACGCACTTGATCGGCTCCAAAACGCCAAGAACTTTTCGTGAATGGACCTCAAGACTGGCTATTGGCAAATCGCCCCGCCACGGTGGTCTAGTGGCTAAGGTACTCGGCTGCTGACCCGCAGGTCGCGGGATCAAATCCCGGCTGTGGCGGCTGCATTTCCGATGGAGGCGCAAATGTTGTAGGCCCGTGTACTCAGATTTGGGTGCACGTTAAAGAACCCCAGGTGGTCAAAATTTCCGGAGCCCTCCACTACGGCGTTTCTCATAATCAAATAGTGGTTTTGGGACGTTAAACCCCACAAATCAATCAATCTATTGGCAAATCGAAGTCGACGAAAGAGACCGAGCGAAGACAGCGTTTATAACACCGAATGGCCTATTCGATTTTAAGGTGATGCCCTTCGGTCCTTGCTCAGCACCTGCAACCTTTCAACGTGTTATGGATACAGTACTGGCAGGATTGAAATGGCAGACTTGCCTTGTGTACCTGGACGACGTCGTCGTGTTTTCCTCGAGTTTTGACGAGCTTTTTCGTCGCCTTGAAGCTGTACTTCAAGCCATCAAGACGTCCGGAGTCACACTGAAGCCAGAAAAGTGCAGATTTGCGTACGAGGAGCTCTTGTTCCTGGGGCACGTTATTAGCAAGTCTAGAGTTCGTCCTGATCCACGGAAAACAACCGCCATCACCGACTTCCCACCGCTAACTGACAAAAAGGCGGTGCGCCGATTCCTGGGCCTTGCGCCTATTATAGGCGGTTCGTGAAAAACTTCGCCCGCATCGCCGATCCTCTCACTAACCTTACCAAGGCCGACGTCGAGTTCAAGTGCGAAACGCCGCAGGAACACGCTTTCGAGGAGCTAAAACATCGCCTTCAGACGCCTTCGTTACTTGACCATTCCGACGAATTCGCCGAGACAAAAATACACACTGACTTAAGACGCGTAGGTCTTGGCGCCGTTCTTGTGGAGAGAGCTCACGGATTTGAAAGGGTTATTAGTTACGCCAGCAGATCGCTATCCAAAGCAGAAGCCAATTATTCCACAACAGAAAAGGAGTGCCTCGCCATCATCTGGGCTACGTCGAAATTTCGCCCCTACCTCGACGGCAGGCTCTTCAAAGTTGTGAGCGACCACCACGCCTTGTGTTGGCTAGCCACCTTGAAGGACCCTTCAGGTCGCCTCGCACGATGGAGCCTGAGACTTCAAGAATATGACATTACTGTCATTTGCAAGTCCGGCAAAAAAAAAAACTCTGACGCTGACTGTCTCTCCAGTGCACCTGTCGACCAACCACCACCCGACGACCCGAATGACGACTACTTCTTGGGAACGATAACTACCGACGACTTCGCTGAACGACAGCGGCCCTACCCGGAACTTAAGGCCCTAATAGAATACCACGAAGGCAGGACCGCCGTAGTCCCGAAGGTATTCAAGCACGCACTTGCGTCGTTCTTTCTGCGAAACGGTCTTCTACAAAAGAAAAACTTGTCACTGCTTCGACCTAAGTACCTCCTCTTGGTGCCTTCAGCCCTGCGACCAGAACTCCTGCAGGCCCTGCACGACGATCTGACGGCAGGGCACCTCGGTGTTTCTCGCACGCTCGCGAGGATACAAGAAAGGTACTACTGGCCACGTCTTACCACGGACGTCACTCGTTATGTGAGGACATGCCGGGACTGTCAGCGACGCAAGACACCGCCGACAAGGCCAGTGGGACTTCTGCAGCCAATTGAAACACCTTGCCGACCTTTCCAGCAGATTGGTATGGACCTACTGGGGCCGTTCCCGACGTCGGCTTTCGGAAACAAGTGGATCGTGGTAGCTACCGACTACCTCCCCACTACGCCGAGACAAAAGCCCTTCCCCAAGGCAGTGCATCCCAGGTAGCTAAGTTCTTCGTCGAAAATATCGTCCTACGTCACGGCGCTCCGGAGGTCCTTATCACCGACATATATAGGAACTGCATTTACTGCCGACTTAACTCAAGCGATCTTGGCATACAGCTAGGCAAACCACTGCCGCATGACAGCGTACCACCCACAGACCAACGGCCTCACCGAGTGCCTTAACAAGACGATGGCCGACATGCTGGCTATGTACGTCGATGTCGAACACAAGACGTGGGACGCCATTCTTCCGTACGTGACCTTCGCATACAACACGGCTGTGCAGCAGACGACGCAGATATCTCCATACAAATTGGTCTATTGAAGGAGCCCGGCAATGACGCTCGATACCATATTACCCAACGTCACCGACTAAGAAAACCTGGATGTGAGTGAGTATCTTCAACGCGCCAAAGAAGCCCGACAACTCGCGCGTCTCCGTATCAAAAATCAACAGACGACCGACAGCCGCCGTTACAATCTTCAACGACGCTGCGTGGAATACCAGCTCGGTGAACGTGTCTGGGTATGGACGCCGATACGCCGACGTGGACTAAGTGAAAAGCTTCTGTGACGGTACTTCGGACAGTACAGGGTGGTTCGACGTGTCGGCCCACTTGATTACAAGGTTGTCCCCGACGGCATCACGAACTCTCAACGACGCCGATCGCGACCTGAAGTCGTCCATGTCGCATGCCTCAAGCCGCTTCATGCACGTTAACAAACTGAAACAGTGTTTTTTGTATTGTATCTTAACTTATTCATTGTACATTCTTGCAATATATTTGTACCTTCATCTTTAGTAAAGCATCGGGACAATGCCCTTTTCAGAGGGGGCAATGCCACGTTCCATTTCCCAAGTTTTGTTATCGTCCCAAAACATTGCGCAATTCTCATCGCTAACCGCGCCTGCAGTTTTCGAGAAGCTTCCAGACTGTAGTAGATCATTTCGATAAGATTGCGCCAACTCTGCGAACTGTACAGATTATTCTGGAAGCTACGACACCGCCACCGATAACGCTAGAACATTCGATGGCAGGAGTATGAATGCCGACGCGCTTCGCCGCTTGTCTGTAGTTGATCAATGGCCGATGCTCCGTTCGCCGCTATCAGTCCAAGACTACTACTGCAATGGGACTCTCCGTTTACCGGGCACAGGTTCGCCCAAATAAACAAATAAATTCCAATGCAAAATCTCCAGGGTTCGGCCACGTCACGACCCCTTCGACAATATCGTGTCTATATTGTTAGCCTTCATTACTAGTAATTCCCGATTTGGATTTTTCTTCAGCGAAACTTCGATAACATTCATAACATTTAAACTTTCTTTACCTCCAAATGATCCAACTGTTACTTTTTCTGTGCGGAGTACCTTGCAACCAATTCTTCGTGACAGACTGGTTTGTATGAATGGACTTTCACTGCTTCTGTCGAATAAAATTGTTGCATACTTTCCTTTACCTTCTTCTTCTGTCCATGCTATGGCTGTCTGCAATAGAACACGATGACGTTCTTCTTGCACTTTCGAAGATGCTAGCAGGTTGCACGATTTGGTAACAGCCATATCATTGTTTCGTTCCTCAGTTTTGTCATTTCGCTTGCTGCCTTCACTGTCTTTTGTTCTGTACATGGGAGTTGCGTGTCTTGCTTTGCACCATTTACAAATTACAGTGGCTTTACACACTCTTGCGTTGTGATTTGCTCTCGTGCACCCAAAGCACCTGTTTTCTTCTCGGAGCTTTTCCGTTTTGTCGGCGTATTTCAGTGAGCTTCTACAATCTTCAGTGCGGTGATTGGTTAGATTACACAAGCAACATCTTTTTGGGACGATGCTCTGAAGTGGGGAAGTCTTGCTTGTAAAGTTTGATCTGTTTGTTAATTCTCTGTGACTTCTGTCTTCACCGTCTGCTAAAATTTCTAGCGTCTCTCTGCACCTCCCTTGTTCTTGAAAAAATGTTATGAATCCTTTAAGCGTATATTCACTAGTACCAATGTTGCTTTCTTCTTTTGAAGTTTTTGTTTGCTCTCACGTATCTTGAGTTCTCGTAAAATTGGTATTCAATGAACAATTCTTGCGGTGTGCGAATTTTTGAGATTGGAAAAAGCATCGTGAGGTACAAACGCACGGCAACTTCAAGCACTTCCAATGCGATCGTGTGCACTTTCACTGCCTAGTAAAGTTAGCGTAAACCCTTGACATCTATTACACTCTTATTTGATTCTAACTTTATCAGTGCATTCATGTGAATTTTCTTCAAATGTTTTTCATTGCCTAATTCCTCATTCAAAAGTTTAACAGATCTCTGGTAATTTTTGTTGCAGTACTGTAGTCCTTCAGTAAAAGCTGCTGCTTTTCTGTCAAGGACAGAGATTAGGTTGTGGAAATTTAGACCTAATGGTAAGTACTGTCGAAGACGTATCACACTTTCAAACACCGTCTTATATGTTTGGCACATCAGCTTGTTGCCGTCAAACCTGAACATGCCTAGTTTTGCCGATTTCATGTAAAAATCAGTAATAATATTTTCTGACACTGGCGGTTCAGTTCATGTTAGTTCCACGGACGGTTGTCCATTATGCTGAGTGACTCCTAACTTCTTTAATGCAGGATTTCATTTTTCAAATGGCCGTAATAATCTTCATATCGCATTTTATTACTCTCGCAAATTCATCTGCTGCTGTTTCTTTTGTTATAAATGACTCCATCTGTGCATTTGCCACTTTCAAACTCTCCATGATGCCGTTGATTTGGCTTAGGTTTTTGCTTAGAGAGTCTTGGACTTCTCCATCATTCATCTTTGTTTTCACCTCTCTGATGAGATTCGTTATCTGCGTCCTCAACGTTTTTTTCTTCAGCGAAATGATGTTTTGATTTATGGTGAACAAGATGCAGGCTTACAAACACAATGTAATGATGACCTCTTGTCGGTATGTCTCGGCTCCATGGCTGCCGCTCACGGTGTCTTGTCTGCTGCCTCAATTGCTTCAGTTCGGGCTCTGGGGTCTCGGCATTGTCGATGAGGGGAGGTGGGTCCCGGCACAATGTTGTGAACGAGCAGACCAAAGAGCCACGGCGGTTTCAATCATTTATTCAGATGATTTGAACGTGAATATTGTGATGATGACTTTTTTGCTTTCTACTGTTGATGATGATGATGAAGCCCTAAATTCGTCATTGTCTCCTTTATCTTCGTGTTTGTAGATAGTCTTCCCGTTTCTGGACCACCATGATCCCTGCGTACTTGAGATCTAATGTGGTGCAGAAGACGCTAGAAGCCTTGCTTATTTGCTCACTCTTCCTTCACAAGACTGCTCGAAGGCACGTTTTGACCACCGATGCGCACACGTGACGTACAATCGTGGAGACCTAGTGTTGCTGTGGGCACCAACTAAAAGACGCAGGTTGTGCGAGAAACTACCGGTGCATTATGCGGGACATTTTGTTGTTAACAGTAAAAGCGATTTAAATTATGCTCCTGTATCGATGTTCCTGTTCCATGTTCGATGCTCCTGTTTCAACCATCTATAGCTAGTGCACACCACCGAACCATCGTCCTCCCGTTTGCCGTCATCAACTTTTCCGATGGTTCGGCGCTACTTTATGCGTGCAACGTCTCTGCTTGTCCATACATCCTGCTAGGCGGCGAGTGTCTGGGGAGCCTCGAGAGCTTAGGTTGTATTTTAAAAGACCCGATGTATCTAGATAAGTCATTTCTACCGACTTGTGCCAGTACATCCGCAACTGACGCCAATGACCCTATAAATGTATTCCGCAAGTTCATTGATTGCCACCTCGCGCCTGGGCAGCAGGAACAGCTGATCAAGCTCCTCCATCGTTTTCGAGCCTCGTGTGACCACAATCAGCCTTCCTTAGGTCGAACGTGACCTGTTGCTCACCGTATAAATACCGGTCAAAAGACACCATTTCGACAGCGTCCATATCATGTGTCAACTGCCGAACGCCGTGTCATAAACGGACAGGTCGACGGTATGCTGAAACGTGGCACAGTCGAATCGTCAAGCAGTCCCTGGGCCTCTCCAGTTGTGCTGGTGAAGAAGAAGGACGGATGTATCAGGTTCTGCTTGGACTACCGACGTCTCAACCGAATCACGCGCAAGGATGTCTATCCGCCGCCACGCATTGACGATGCCTTGGACTGCCTGCAGGGAGCCGAATTTTTCTCTTCTTTGGATCTGCGCTCTGGATACTGGCAGGTACCCATGGCAGAGGCCGATCGCAAAAAAAAAACAGCTTTCATTACGCCCGATGGGCTTAACGAATTCACAGTCATGCCCTTCGGCCTATGCAACGCGCCAGCTACTTTCAAGTGAATGACGGACTCTATCCTTCAAGGCCTCAAATGGGACATTTGCGTTTGTAATTTAGATTACATTGTCGTCTTTTCAACTGATTTTGCAACCCATTTGACCCGCCTCGAGAAAGTTTTCGCTTGTATTTCTGCCGCGGGGCTGCAACTTAATCTGAAGAAGTGCCATTTCTCCGCTCGAAAGCTTACGATCCCTGGCCACGTGGTTTCGAAGGACGGCATTTTTCTTGACCCTGCCAAACTTGCAGCCGTTTCAGCGTTTCCCTAACCGACCTCCATGAAACAGCTCCGAAGCTTCATAGGCCTTTGCTCCAGGCTTCTGGCACCTTGTCCGCAATTTCGCGACAATCATCGCTCTAATGACCCAGCTCCTCACCGGCTCTAGAGACCTTTCGGCCTGGTCTGTTACCTGTGACAACTCTTTCAATGAACTGTGCCACCTCCTATCGTCGTCACCTATTCTGCGACACTACGATACATCAGCACCCACAGAGATCCACACCGACGCTAGTAGTGTCAGGCTAGGCGCTATTCTTGCGCAGCAGAAAGACTACTTCCGAAAGTACGGGGTTGCCTACGCAAGCCGAACTCTTAGCAAAGCCGAAATCAACTATTCCGTCACTGAAAAGGATTACCTTGCCATTATTTGGGCGATAGAGAAATTTCGAACTTACGTGTACGGGCGCCGTTTTGACGTGGATGGATGGATGGATGGATGGATATGGCTGTACCCTTTAGATCGGGCGGTGGCTAGCGCCACCAAGCCGTAATATCTAATGAACCAAAAACTATATTTATTTTTTCCTTAAAAAAGAGTTTGAGGATTCGTACTTTGCAGTGAAGAGTTTAATTTTCACTCGCGCCTTGACTTTAGCCACCAATCAGATAACCTCCTTCTAGTGAAGTCTACCCGCTTAAAGTTTATTTTGCCCTCCCGGTCCCTAAACCCCAGTGCTTTGAAAAACTCTGCGCCATCATCCTGAACTATAGGGTGAAGCCCTTTACAGAACATTATCAAGTGTTCGGCAGTTTCCTCTTCCTCTCCACACGCACTGCATACTGTGTCTACCCCTTCGTATTTGGCCCGATATGTCTTGGTTCGCAGTACTCCCGTTCTCGCCTCAAACAGTAGAGAACTACCCCGAGTATTATCATAGATCCTTTCCTTGGCAATTTCCTGCTTAAACGTTCGATAGACCTCTAGTGCGGACTTCTTAATCATACCCATTCTCCACATGTCAGTCTCCGTTTCCTTCACTTTCTTCTTAACCGATAGTTTTTTTTTGGTTTGGCCACCTGCTGTTTTCTAAGTATTTACCAGTCAACTTCCTGGTTCGCTTCCTCCATTTTGTATCGACATTCTTCATGTATAAGTAGCTGAAAACCTTCCTAGCCCAACGCTCTTCCCCCATTTCTCTCAATCGCTTCTCAAATTTTATCTTGCTGCTAGCTTCCCTGCCCTCAAATGATGTCCATCCCATATCACCTTCTACTCCCTGATTTGGTGTATTCCCGTGAGCTCCTAAAGCAAGCCTACCTATTCCACGTTGCTTAATTTCTAATCTTGCTTGAACTTCTGATCTCATGCACAAGACCGCATTGCCGAACGTCAGCCCAGGAACCATGACCCCTTTCCATATTCCTCTCACAACATCATACCTATTGTAATTCCACAGTGCCCTATTTTTCATGACTGCTGCACTCCTGTTACCTTTAGTCGTCACGTATATTTCGTGTTCCCTCAGATACTCGGTCCCATTGCTTATCCATACGCCCAGATATTTGTATTTATCTGTTATCTCTAGCGTGACATCCTGTATTCTAAGCTCACTACCTTCGTTGTCATTGAAAATCATGACTGCTGATTTTTCCTTACTGAAGCTGAAATCTAACCTATCTCCCTCATTACCGCAGATGTCCATCAATCTCTGCAATTGTTCCTTGTTGTTGGCCATTAGCACTACATCATCTGCGTACATTAATGCTGGTAGTGCCTGATTAATAAGTTTTCCTTGTTTGACTAAAGAGAGGTTGAAGCCCAGTCCACTTCACTCTAATTTTGCCTCTAATCCTTGTAGGTACATCATGAATAATAAGGGTGACAGGGGACACCCCTGCCTAAGCCCCCTTTTTTACCTCTGCGGGCTTGGATACCTGTTTTTCCCACTTTATAACTACCTTGTTACCTTTATAGATATCCTTTAAAAGATTAGTGACTACATGTTCCACGCCTAGTGTGTCCAGTATTCCCCACATTTCCTCTTGAACCACGCTATCGTACGCTTCCTTGATATCCAAAAATGCTAGCCACAGGGGCCTGTGTTTCTTTTCTGCTAATTAGATGCACTGCGTCAGTGAGAACAGATTGTCTTCCAACCTCCTGTGTTTCCGAAACCCATTCTGCAGTTCCCCCAGCACCCCCTCATCCTCTATCCTTGCCTGCAGTCTTTTCTTTATAATCTGCATCGCCAGCCTGTAGACCACTGATGTCACTGTTATAGGAGGGTAGCTGTTTATGTCAGCTTTGTCCCCCTTTCCTTTATAGATCATGCTCATCCTGCTAAGTTTCCATCCATCGGGAACTTCACCATCGATTATTATTTCGCTCACTGCCTCTCTCAAAGCCTGCTTAGACTTCGGACCTAATGTCTTTATCAGCCTAATTGGAATGCCATCTGGGCCTGTTGATGTACTACTAGGAACCCTTTTCTCAGCCCTTGCCCACTCTTGTTGTGAAAATGGAGCCATTGCACCACTTGATTCGTCCTTGTCTATTGTGGTGCATAAAGTGCTTCTTTGTTGAAATTTTTCAGCCACTTTTGTTCTTATATATTCAATAGCTTCGTCCCCTTCTAGCCTGCACCTTGGGCTGTAGCACCTTGGGACGTCGTGACTGACCACCACGCCCTCTGCTGGTTGTCGTCACTGAAGAATCCAAGTGGTCGCCTTGCCTGATGGGCGTTACGCCTTCAAGAATATGATATCCGCGTGGTCTATTGCTCCGGCAGGAAACATTCGGACGCAGACGCCCTCTCCCGTTCGCCCCTACCCCCTGAGTTGAATTGCTGCGAAAGTCTCATCTGCGATGCCACTGCCGTCACCATCGCCGACATGCCATCTAAGCAACGCAAGGACCCTTGGGTTGCTTCGATTCTAGACATTCTGGCTTGGCGTACGGCTTCTCCCCCTACTCGCACGTTGCGTCGGAGAGTCGGGCACTTCACCACTCGCGACGACTTGCTCCACCGACGCAACTGCGCACCCGGCTGACGTCAGTGGCTACTCGTGATTCCGCGCCATCTGCGATCCGAAATTCGTTCCACGTTTCATGACGACCCCCCATGTGGCCACGCAGGTTTCCTGAAGACTTATTCTCGCATACGGCTCCGATATAACTGGCGTGGCATGAACCGTTTTTTACGACAGTACGTTCGGGCTTGCTCGACGTGCCAGAGACGAAAGAGTCCCCCTCATCACGCCAGCAGTACCTTATTACCCTTACCATGCCCATCCCGACCATTCGACCGCGTCGGCACATTGATATCTATGGCCCCCTTCTGAACACTGCAGACGGTAGCCGCTAGATCATAGTTGCCGTCGACCACCTCACGCGGTATGCCGAAACTTCACCCTTCCCTCGTGTACAGCAAAAGACGTTGCGACTTTCGTTCCCCGCAACATCGTATTACGTCGTGGAGCACCTCGAAAGTTACTGAGTGATCGTTGTCACGTATTCTTGTCAGACGTCATCACAGCGTTGCTGCGTGAGTGCCACATCGTTCACCGCACTACAAGCGCCTATCATCCCCAGACCAATGAAATGACAGAGCGCTTCAACGGCACCCTTGGTGACAAGGTGTCTATGTACATCTCGTCAGACCACTCCAATTGGGACCGAGTGCTCCCGTTTATTAGGTTCACCTATAATACCGCCATTCAAAGCACTACTGGGTTCTCACCTTTTTTCCTCCTTTACGGACGCGAACCTTCTTGCACTACGGACACCATTCTTTCATACAGACCTGACTCCTCAGAGTTTATGATTCTGTCTCAAGCCGCTACCTACGCTCAAGAATGCTGCCAACTGGCAAGATCATTCATGACCTAAGACCAAGGACACCAAAAAACACCGCCATGACGCATCAATCAACACTACTTCCTACGATCCAGGTTCACTCTTCTGGCTGCATGTCCCTTCTGCTACACCTGGCCTTTCTACCAAGTTGGTACCCAAGTATCACGACCCATATCATACACTACAAAAAACGTCACTGGTGATTTACCTCATCGAGTTACTAAAACCATCTTCTGACCAACGTCGTCATGGCCAGGAAATCGTCCACTTGTCTAGACTTAAGCCTTGCTACGACCCTCCCATGATTACTTGTCCATAGGTCACCAGGATGGTTCCTTATTTCGCGGGGAGTAATCGTAATGAATATGAATAAAGGACGCTCTGCTGTTACTGAAGAAGACGATGAGGATCGGTGGCAGTATCAGTAGCTCGCACACGCCGCTCGCCAGTAGCCAGACCTGCCTCATAAAACACATTTTGCCAAGCTGCGTCTGAACGTTACAACGTACAACACCTCTATTTGAATATATATATATATATATATATATATATATATATATATATATATATATATATATATATACAAGACGACGGCAAACATCAGCCGAAAGCGTCAAAGCGTCCACATAGTTGCGACCGCAAAAAACATAGCGGCCCCCTTAGAAATCCGTTTTAAATACGGTGGACTGCGAAGAGCAGGTCATTGATACGCGCTGAATGCAAAATTCCCAGTGGGAGCCGTCTTCGTTATTCTTATCTGCTGCCACCACGAAAGCTGCGGACGGTGCACTATAGCCAGTCCATTGTAAGAGCGATACTACATTTTTCCCTCATGTTTTTTTCTCCTGCATTTATTGTCTCTCAAACTGTTCCTTTTTTCCTTATGTATACTTCTCTCAGTCTTAGCAGCCTTATCGAAGAGTAAGGACAATTCGATTCAATTCTATGGTACGGCTTTCTTTATCTTCTCTTCACCTTCACTCTCAACTCTTTGCTATAAAATGTTATGCTATGCCATACTAGCTTGTCTGGACAGCCGAGTGGTTAAGGCACAGTTCGCCTTTGATTTAGGGGTACGCGCCTTTGAGTGTAGCCCCGCGCAACTCCCGTAATAAGATCCCGTGCCACATGACGCCAACAGGGACAAAAAGAGTATTCGATACTCGCCGTCATGCTCGCCGTCACCTTACTCGCCGTCGCCGTCATCATACTCACCGTCACATTACCACATTTCAATGCACGTGCATACACCATAATACAGACGAGGGGACGACCACCGCTGTTGATCTGTTTGTGCATCGGATGCCTTACTTGAAGGTCGCAGGTTCAGTCCTTTCCAGACGCAAGTTATTGTTTATTTCGCTTTTTTTCTTCGCTTTTACAGTACACTTACTACCAACAACACCCGTACTGTCCTTGATATAAATGTCTGTTAGTTTTTATTGAAAGTGAAGCATTTCTTTAAGTATTTATGCAATTAGAAGCGTTTCTATCTATCTATCTATCTATCTATCTATCTATCTATCTATCTATCTATCTATCTATCTATCTATCTATCTATCTGTCTGTCTATCTATCTATCTATCTATCTATCTATCTATCTGTCTGTCTGTCTGTCTGTCTGTCTGTCTGTCTGTCTGTCTGTCTGTCTATCTATCTATCTATCTATCTATCTATCTATCTATCTATCTATCTATCTATCTATCTATCTATCTATCTATCTATCTATCTATCTGTCTGTCTATCTGTCTGTCTGTCTGTCTGTCTGTCTGTCTGTCTGTCTGTATGTCTGTCTGTCTGTCTGTCTGTCTGTCTGTCTATCTGTCTGTCTGTCTATCTATCTATCTATCTATCTATCTATCTATCTATCTATCTATCTATCTATCTATCTATCTATCTATCTATCTATCTATCTATCTATCTATCTATCTATCTATCTATCTATGCGTTGTTTTACTGTTTTCGTGCCTGTGAGGTTGGAGCTTGTGAAAGGAAGGACACCGACATGCGGTGCGAAAGATATGGATGTAATGCCACTTCAAAGAGAGCAGGATGATAAACGTATGAAAGCCTGTCATTGCAGGAACTTTCAAAGTATGCCTGTTGAGCACTTTGCCGAGAACTTCTGCTGACTAGTCGTGGTAAGTTGTACCCAATCAGGTAATTACATCCTAGTTGCAACGATGTGACAGAAGCTAGACTTTCCTGAAGATGCAGTACCTTCTAGTCAACGTGGCAGGATATTCAATGTACGGGATCCTGAAAAATTATATTGTGCTATATGAAAGACGCACTCACTTCGGATAAGTCGATCACTATCTGTGCCACTAATGAGCGCTACGGTGTCGAGAATCAGTTCTACCATGAAGGACTACACTACCTATTAATAACGCTGTTGCGCACTGCTACTTTGTCGTAAAGCGGCTTGCTGCGCAGCCAGAACTGCTACAAATGTCCGGATAACAATGGATCAGAACAAAGTGCAAGGCGAACAGTACAATTTCTGGTTAACGAAGAACAACCTGACGTAAACGCACGGGAGATTGCCCACATGAGCATAATAGTGCTGATAAATATGCCAGTACTGACTAACATTTTGTTAAAAAACTTTTGCGGCAACCTAATGGTAAACTTATCCATGGCGCCTTCTAATAGGCTAGCTTCTTACACCACTAAGTAGATTGTTAGTACAATCAGGTTTACAAAAGGCTCAATATTTTATTAAATATGAGCTGTTTAACATATAACAGCTTCCTGATGCAGCCTAAAAGCCCATTCAAGTTGCTTCAGTAAGCTATCACCATCTGTTTTTACAAAATAAGCATCTGTTTTCACAGTAGGTAATACGTTATATAGATGCTATAGTAATTTTTCTGAAGAAATGCTGAGAATTTATGAAAAAAATTAACCAGGAGGATTAGCAGGTCAAGTAAGCTCCCAATTGGATAAATTATGATACATTTGACATTACTTGGCACTAATCAGTGTCTTTAGAGACTTTTGTATATTAAGAAGGCAAGGGGGGTTCGAAATATGCCTTACTTGTGTCATGCTTCTGAAAAGGCATTTGTATCCTACACAGATAACAAGGTTCTCTATAATTGTCATGGAATGATGAAGAACCAGTATGCATTATGAATGCTTCCATATTTTATGTATTTATGTTACCTGTAATGAATTGCTTAATAATATTTCAGGAGAAACAAGTCAGCATGTACACTACAAAAACAGAGCTGAGCTGGTTGGTTTGTTTTCTTGTTAAGAGACAGGGCACGCAAACATGGACACCAAAGAGGAGTAAAGGTGCACAAATGATGGCGAACAACAGAAATTATGCACATAAAAAACAGAAAAAAAAACCAGACATTCGAGATTCCTTGCACATATCTCATGTGTCCATGTTTACATGTCACACATCTTAACTTTGCGCTTGTGATAAGTTTAAACAAGTGGTAAAGATTGATTTGATTGTTTGATATGTCAGATTTAACGTCCCAAATCCACCATATGTATATGAGAGACGCCGTAGTGGAGGGCTCCGGAAATTTCAACCACCAGGGCTTGTCTAACGTGTGCTAAAATCTGAGCACATGGGCCTACAACCGGCCGCCTCCATCGGAAATGCAGCCGCCGCAGCTGGGACTCGAACCCGCGACCGGCGGGTCAGTCACCAAGTACATGAGCCACTAGACCACCGAGGTGGGGCTTGTGGTAAAGGTTATAACCTACACATTTTCATTTCAATTAAGCGCTTATTCATATCTCTATTGCTTGAGTGCTAAAATGCTGTTCAAGTCTTTTTCCCCCAAGAACTATGGAATATGAAATCATTTCTTATAAAACGTTTGTAGATAAACTGCAAGCAATCCATGACTTTCTACTTTTCTTGAGAGCCCTTACCAGATAAAATGTTAAGCGTTAAGCTGAATGCGTTTTGATGAAGAAGCAAAGCTTTCATGAGTCTCATTTTTACTGCTAGATTCACATACATGCATAAATTTACCGAATAAATCGTGTTTCTAAGTTTTACTATGTCTCAATAGACATTGCCAATAATTACCCTATGTCTCAAAAGACAAAACTTACTTTTCACCGACTCGAAGGTCAGCTAGCGAATCTTCACCAGCAGAGTCGTGTACTTTGTCTTTTTGTAAACCACATGCTCCTATTACAAAAGTGTACCTGCTGTGGCCGCTAAGTAACTGCGACAATTTTATGGGTACGGCCACATCATCTGGTAGTATGCTTGTTGCGAATTATGTTGGGTGTTGGGCAAAGCAATATAAATAAGTCCCCAAACCAACAAGATTTCTAACACGTTTATTTGCTCCAGGTAGAGAAAAATGCATTTATTTCGTTGCAATAAAAGCTGTCAAGCGTGAGGTTATTATTTATTGCAATATAGAAAAAAAAATTCGGTAGAGGGGGAGGGCTTCGTGTTACATCACAGTATGTTCTGCAATCTAATGCTAAAACGAATCTCCAGTGAAGTGTCCTGGTTCTTTTCTGAAAATGAAAATAAGAGTAAGACAAATGCAATTAAAAGAAAACAGCAGACTGCAGGGTATTTCTAAGCTTTCATAGCACCAAAAACATTCTAAGGTGTTCCTCTTTGAGCATGTTTACACAAAAGCAAATTTTCTTTTTCATGCCATTGCTGGCATTACCTTCCACACCTACCAACTCAAAAGAAACGTGTTTCATTCCGAACTACTTTTATTAACAAGTAAACTTCTCCACGCAAAGTGGAACGCATCATAACTAGCAGTCTCAAAAATTTTTTGAAGCAAGGCCCACAGTAGGCGTTACACTAGTGTTAATAAGCAATACCAGACTATTCATCACTGTACCAAACTGTAAAAGCAGGCTGTGAAATTATACCTTATTTTATAAGTACGCGTTCAATTTGACTGTGCAATATTTTCTTAATTAACTAGTACACTACAGTCACACATTGCATAAGACCCTTCGGGTTTGTTCAACAGAAAGCAGCACGTTTGAACTAACTGTGTAATGAGCTTAGAGATAACAGCAGGCAGTGAGCTATGGTAACATAAACAATATAAAAGCCCTTGAGTGGTCTCTATCGGTAATTTTCGTTCAACTGACAAAATGTAAAAATGTGGTTCAAAAAATCACCATGAAAAAACATCCCACACACAAGAACAAGTGGTCTAAAGTAGTGAGACCTGTGTAGACGACATAGCACACTTACAGCATTGGCTAGAGGAGTGGCCTTCCATAGAGCTTCAGTAAAATCTCATGGAACACTATCATTTTGCATATTAGCAAAGTACCCACTGTGCCTCTGTAAGATGTTTACGTAACTTGCACACTTTGTTGAGGCTGCAGCGAATGATCATGAGGATGGTGAATTACGATTCGGCCCTTTGTAACGAGTGGGAAGCTTCTGGCCAATAATTAATCAGTTCACATGAAGTGAAGTGTTATGCAAATATACTCTTGTTCCAAGAAATTATTGCGATGCATCACCCAACGTGTTGCCTGCAAATGGTGTTTTTCCGAAGAAAATTCAAGCACTTCCACGACTTTATGGCAGAAAGAATGATCACGATCTAGATACTGGCTTAGATTACTCACACACTGAGCATCCTTTCTTCGTAAGGATGACAGTTGCAGACAATATGGCCACTAAAGCTGGCTATTGTGAGCTCATAACTTACACTGCAAAAAGTTTTTTTTGTGTACAGAAGTCTTATGGTCCCACCAATGAAAAACAGCTGTGCGATATGATTGTACGCTTATCATGAAATAAATGTCATACTTGAACACTGGTTAAAGCACAGTTTCTAGCAAAAGCACACAATCTTAGGTCAAATTAGTCATTTGCCTAAACCAAGTTAGCTCTTGGGCCCATCCTTAAATTCTGTACTTTGAGCAACAACGAGCTTCACATTATACGCTGGGACTTTCATGCACAAGTTTAAGTTTACAACTTCCTCACGACCAAGACAGAGCAGTAGGTTTCAAGAGGATTGCTGGATGACGAGGAGAATCGTATAGGACTTGACAAAATTAGAGCTGGCTGCTGTATCTGCAATCATGTACAATACATGCACTCAACACTTTTTCAATGTCCCACGATCAGCATATGTCAATTTAAGTTCATCTCAGCTGGACACCCTCTTCGATTGGGGTGCACTCTTTCAAATATGAAGTCCACATTGAAAATTAAAATATAAATTATAAAGTTAAAGTCCTAACTGTTTTAAACCCTTGCGTGTGGAGCATCACTTGGATGTTCCTTTGAGCCTCCCACCATGTTACTGATTAAATTTGCAACTCGTTCTTGAACCGCGTTCAATACTGCGGCGCAATTTTTACCCTTTTCCTTACAGCCTTTAAGTGATGCAAGTGTACTCTTGATGAAAGACAGGTGTTTTTGGACACTCTGCATTCCTATTCGAATTTCAGATTTTATTAAAACCCTTAATTTCTGAGGCAGTGTTTAGGTTCTTTCACGAAATATTGCTAATAGGCTCTGAGTTTTATACATCACCCTTCATAATTAACAATAAGAGGATTATGCAATACACCATGTGGCTCAGCGAAACCCCAAGGCATGCATCAATCGTCTTAAAAAACTTTGCCTAATGATATTTTGCACCAACCTGTGCACAAAAGAGCACGGAATTTAGTATATTGTGCCTGGCAGTGCCAATAAAGATGCTGGAGCAGTGTTGAAATTTTGGCTAGTTGGTGTGGGCTCATCGTGGTCAAGTTGCATGTTGGGGCAGGACACTTGAAAGAAGTGATAAAAACAAGTGCAGAATTGCAAGTTTTTATGAGACACCATTCTGTTATGTGTGGAGTGATTGAATTAACTTCGGAAGGAAGTACGCTTATGCAATTAGAACATGTCGCATGTGTTAAGTAATTTAAAAAAAATAGATTTCAATTTTTAATGAACTCTATCGGATTTATGCAGGTCACTGAAGTTGTATGTATCATACTATATGGACCGTATATATAAACAATGCCAGCCACTAAAGTGGCCAAAAGATTTTGCTGCTGTAGCACAGTAAAATACTACCCTTATATATTGGTTCCGCTTCTGTGGCAAGAGTGCAAGTTCAAAAAAAATGTCTAAATAAAATGCAAAGCTTAACCTATCATTCTAGTGAATATAATGTTTCATATTGTTGGAATTTGCAATATAACGATTCTTCAATAAGTGTAAAAGAACCAAAAGCCTAATGAGTCTGGTCATATAGTGCAATAGCACGTACTTCTCTACGTAACTCATATACCTAGATTGCATTGCGAGCACAGACGTCATCACGTGGCTAGTTCTTTCTAACAGTAAACGTAATATGCCTGAAAATTTTATGCCTCTTTAAACGTCAAGGAAAATTGCACTGATTAGCAAATAAAATGTGTATCACAAGACAATGCCAAGGAGCCTGATGCCAAGACTATATACAGAAATATAGGACTGTCAACAAGAAACCGACAAGCTGTGGGTCAAGTTCACTTTTTGTGGCATCATATACAAGTGTGCGTGCATATAATTATTTTGTTAAACATTTTGAACTACTCCCAATTAGAGACCTAAATTGCGTGTTTGAAAATGTGTGACCTTCAAGTACTAAAAAAAGCTGATTTGCTGCTCCATACCGATGTTTTAGCTGCTCGAGAACGCGCTTCAAATCGCTTAGGATCGATTGCATCGCTAAGTGCGCAATAAAACCCACCATTTGAAATGACCTCATGCTCAGCATGTTCTGGTTCGTGATTTATTTTTCAAAAACAAGCAAGAAAAGAGAATTAAATTGTGTTGCAGATCCGGTCTTACCTTTTAGAACTTTTAGTCATCAACACACTGAAATTCAGAGTTACGATGGTTGACGTAGATAGTCAAAGTAGATACGAAACAGAGTTAAGAGCAGATCAGAAACAATGCTTTTGACCAGTACAGATGTAGAAAATCTGAGCCTTTTGTCTCATGAAGGTTAGCGTATATTAGCACAAAAGATGCCCATCAGCAGCAGTGCCCTTGTTAAAAGGATCAGCATGTCGAGCTGGTTCAATGCCAGACTAATTCGTTTCTAGTGAGTGCACTTGATCGTTCATGGTAATTGATTTTGGACCATCCGTACACTTTCATGCATGTTCGATATGCAGTACTTCTTTTCTCTTTTGCTCTAACTACCCATGATTTTGTTAGTCTTTACATGTAATACGCAGGCACATTAAGAAGCTGTTTATGTCAATTTTTGACATGCAATCTCACACTGTTTGCTGTGATCTATCTGCTCACATCTTCTTACCTTGTTTATGATCAACCAACTGCAAAATTGTATTCCTTATTTGCTTTGAATAAATATATATGTAATTCAACTATGAGTTTGCCGGGTGCTGTGCCGAGTGCTGCCACATGTAGCATTAAAGTTCTGTACAGCAATTTCTCAGGTGTATTCGCATTTTGCTTCATTTATTTTTACGTCGTTTTAAATTCACTCCTTCTAAAGACCGGCAGTGTGTAGAAATAACTAAAAAACAAATCAATCAATAAGTAAATCAGATGTCCAGGCTCAAGTACATGCTCACCAAGTCGTACCGTAAGACTAGCACTGCCTCTGATGCAACACTAATGTTCATGAACAATTTCCAGGGGGAGTTCACGCTTGCTGAATACCATAATATCAGTAAAAGGATTCCTAGAAGAAAGATTAAAACTAGCTTAGCTGTGGACGAACTGTAAAAAAGCTACATTAGGTTAACTGTGCCTTCGCATGAACTGGCCGAGGAAGCAGACCGTTTCAGCAAAAGGAATTGATTGATTAATATCGGAAGTCTAACGTCTGAAAACCATCATATAATGACGAGAGACACCGTAGTGGAGAGCTCCGGAAAGTTTGACCACGTGGGGTTCTTTAACGTGCACCTAAATCTAGGCACACGTGCCTATAGCATTTTCGATTCCATCGATAATGTATCCGCCGCAGCCGGTATTGATCCCGCAACTTGTGGGTCAGCAGCTGAGTGTTTTAGCCATTAGAACCACAACGGTGAGCCTTGAGTATACGGTAGGAGCACATACTTTTCTGTGAATGGTGTTCTGGTGTAAAATCATGGCATCGGAGCAAGGTACTAAAACACGCGATTTGTTCCAAAATTCAACACCGCTTCACATATTGTGGTGTTTTATTCCTGCTTCCAGTAAAACATCACCTAAGTTTGGCTGCTGCATGGTATGTTAAATTGAGAACAGAAGTGTCCTTTTAATGAGGTCATGACAATATGTATCTCCGATATAACATGCATTTTGAAGTATCCTTCTTTCACATAGTCAGTTTTTTTCGAAACTTGTCACACTCTGGGAATCTTATTTGCAGTTATTGGGTTTGTGGACTAATTGGTTTCGAAACACATTTAAGGTATAAAAGGCACAAAAAGACACACAAAAAAGGAGACAGAACTGTGCAGTGACTCACAGAATATTTCATTTTCAGAAGTGTACGAAATATAAAGTAGTTTATTTTTTATCTAGTGAACACGTTTGTCTCCTTTTGTCTGTTTTCATACTGTGCATAATTTCACTAATTTCTTGCTAGTTTTTTTCTTGCAAAGCGAATTTCTTGCAGTTCATTTGTCGATACTTGTATGAACAACACTTTTGTGAAATATCTATTCGGTGACAAAAAATGCGCACAATATTTCCAAAACTGTGTCTGCAAATACCACGAGTGTGTGTACTGTGGAGTTGTGCTGAATTCAGAAGCCATGATTTTTTTGTTTAACAATACAATTTTTTTAAATATTGAGGTTGCATGGACAACAGTGGGCACTACTACTTGCACTGCATATTTTATTCAACATGACTGAGATACGCAATAAGTGACAGGTACGGTTTCCTGCTTCATATTTCAAATTTTTTTTCAAAAGAGCCCAAAACATTTTCGAACGTTTGATTACCCATCGGTCAGGGAGGGACAACTGCGCTATCTACTTTTTAATGCGGTAAGGCCTATGCTATGCGCATTTCAGTGTCCTCCTTAAATGCGGAGCTGCATCTAGGGAACGCCTAGGCTCCAACCACTCTATTCTTCTACATGATTTTCACGAGCTCTGTGGGCGTTAACAGCGCGAAAGCTGCCTGTGCGTCGCGTGATATAAAAAGAAATAAGAGGGCAAAGGACCCTTGAGCGAATGGGCAGCGTAGCGAGACACAGCACACCTTCACAAAACAAATAACATTGAAACAAGTTCGTCTTGTCTTAGTTTACGCGCGGAGCGCAGAAGAACACAGCGTGAATTCCATATGTGATACAACCCACTTAACTTAAAACAGCTGACACCCGGAGTAGTTGAAGTGGCGTGTCTTCTTCGCGGGCCGGCAGGCAAAACTAGTGCGTTATAAATAAGAAATCGGAGTACACCAGCTGCGTAAAAACACAAATCGTTTTGGCGACACTGTTAACGATAAGCCCACACGTTTCGGCGTAATTTTTACGGCGTATTGCTTCAACAAGCTTCACCAGCGTATTGAAAAACTAGTGGTATGCTAAGGTGTATGCGCGCTGCCATCTTGCAAAAAAAGAAACAAAAGCAAACAAAAAGCCCAGAAGTACGTTTAGATCTCGTGATTTCCTTCAGCCAATAGCGGCACCACCTTTTCCTTGTATATCTTCTGGGATATGATATGGTCAGGCGCGCACTAGTCAGGCGCGCACTAGCGTGGCCTGACCACGCTAGTGCGCGCCGGCGCGTTCTGGCTAGGATGCAACGCGTTGTTTTATGGCATGTCCGGAGCATTCGGTTCCCTCACACCATCCCGTGATTGCTGAGAGAGTGTAAGGTAGTGAGCCACAGCGTCTTACCCAGCTCTCACACGGGCCGGAACACGCGAGTGCGTGAGGGCGATCTGGCAGCAGTTGGCCGAGCTGTCGCGCGTGCGCAGTGAGGGCGGTTACGCACACCAGCTCCGCCATGAACTGTTTCGCAACTAGAATAACGGTTGAAATCATAATGAAGTTACCGTGCAATCATTTACTCTCAGGTTGAGTTTATGGGCGCACGGGGTTTTTGTCATCAGTGCGAATTTTTGAAAGCAAACTTAAAAAAAAAAACTGCGTATGAAAGCATGTTGGTTGGGCGCTTCTTATCGGGTTCGGTGTTTTCACGGGGCACCATGTTGAAATGATATCCTATTACCGATTGGCCACATTCAAGTTTGTCATCCTGCCCAATTACACGAAGCCGTATCTACTGATTCTGCACCCGTAGTGCACCCTACTTTTTCCACAACGCCAAACCTGTCCATATTTGTCTCCTGTTCATCCTATCGATTTTAGATATGTTTGTCAGCAATCTTGTCTTTTTTTTTGAAAAAGGTAATGCCACTCTTTCTTCCAGATAACAGCAGCGCTCGTCACTAGGCTAATTTGCACACAACCGTGGTAAAACGTTTTTTTTTCACAAGACTTCAGTACCGCCCTGATATTGTGAAAGTAATAGTGGGGCAGCTGCAGTTCGGCGATTCTGCAAGAAGTAGGTTATTTACATATGAACATTTTTTTGCTTTGTGGAATCATATACCACATTTTTGACCAATGCAAGATGAGAAGAAATGGCTCTTTATTGCTCGAAGTGCAACAGAAAAAAAAAACAAACCATCGGCCAAATATTGTCTGCTGCAAATCTCCATGATTCATTGTTGAGAAAGTAATTGCGAAGCAGCGAAAATTGATCGCAACGAAACGCGAATGCACCAGTGGCAGTGCAGATATTTGATGAAAACGGTAGTAAACAAAAGCACTGTTCTTGGAACACTTTTTTGCTAACGGCCGACACGGTGCCAGAACAATATTATGGGAGCCGAGGCCACAGCTTGTGCAGGGTGCTGCTGCGATGGAGCCGCCGAACACAGATTTGGGCCGATGCCAATATTATCTGAATGACGTTTCGAGCCGTGAATGCTCCGCCTAATAATATGCCGTCGACGAAGAACGCGGGGCTGTCAAAGGGGCGCCAGAACGGCGCCCGCCACGCCGGGGACGTTTGCAGCGCCCTGCGGCGGCAGGCAAGCGAATCAAGAAGCCCCTACGCGCTTAGATATATTTGTTCACGCACGCACAAGCTTACCCTCATAGACGGGACTCCTACGAACACCGGCTTTTATTTAGTCGGTTCTTCCTCTTCTTTTTTTCATCTATTTACACACGTCGCGCGGCAGGGTGGAGCATCGTGTCGGGTGCCTCCGGAATTTTTCAATATCGCACCCGCCTCTCTCACCGTTATTCGGCTCGTTTAAGGCGGGAAGAACGTAAGCTGCGCTCACCGCACAGAGCGAGTAGGTGCCGAGAAGGGCAAACAGACAGGGCCAAAAACAGCCAGGCGGTACACGTGCGCCCCCGGAACGGCGCACAACTCTGACGAATTCACCCGGGCGCATTGCGATGTGCCAATGATAGTGCGGGAGCCATTCCGAGTGGTCGTAGCGTCGGGAGCCAAATGAGGAGTGGGGTATTTGGGACGCTCTATTAGGCCGGCCGTTCATTGCGCTACCTGCTTTTGCTTCATTCTTCTAAAAGCCTAACAGTGCCGCTAGCTGGTGAGATAATGCGGAGATTGCCTGGAGAAAGAGGCTTCTGAGGACCGTTTTGGCTTTTGGATAAATTTAGTTGCTGGGGGCCCTAGCGATTGGCAGCTTATAACTTTCCGTTCACACAATTTTTAGATGCCTGGGTTGTTGTTTCTTCGATTCTCCCCATTTCATGCAACAGAAGTTACGTCGAACAGAACAACATATGCCAATTTCACAGCTAGCGTAAATAAAAATCAACAATAGCCAGAAGAAGCATGAAGAAACATAGATAGGTACTTATCCTATGCCGCCCGCCTGAAAATTGAGCAAGTTAGTGGCCCTTCATTAGCGGCGTGCTAATATCAAATCTCCATCTATGAAGAAAATTAGAATATTCCCACAATGTATGAACTGAATCTAACGTATATTCGCTTAAGAATACACTCACAACTACTAGACTCTTAAATAAAGGTTGTAGTACTTACTAAGTTCGGTTTACTAACTGCTTGTCACATATGTTACTAACCGGTTAGTAAGTGAAGTTAGTAATGGGGAGGTTGGTAACCGTTACCAGCTCCACCGTTACTAAGGCAGTTAGTAAAGGTTACTAACTTAGGTAGTAACGGTTGCTAACAAAAAATCTACTAGGCGCGATCATTTTGCCTCACGAATCACGCGTTTTAGAACAGTACTGTTCGCGAGCATCGATATATCACTGAGAGATTAGGCACATGATGCCATTAGGGAGAAGAGCACACATAAACAAGTCCACGCAAGAAATACAGTGCGTAAGTGGTTCCATGAGTATCTTTGGCCCATACTTTGGGGAACGCAGCTGGTGCTAGTGGGCGGCTATGCTGTAGGATGTTTAATTTAGATGAGGCACCTCTATTTGTACAACGTACGCTTCTTTTAGGTGAGCGAGTTAACGTAGTGTAGGACTTTTGAGCAAGCATATTAAGAAAAACAATTAGTTACGTTTTTGGCATAATACCGCCTCAACATGGCCTAATAATTATGATATAGGACTGGGTAGTAAGCTTGGATATATTGCCTCAACGAACTTGAATGCATCCCCGTGCTAATAAATAGGTTTTTAGACGCCCATAGTAATAATCTCTAAAGATCGTTTAACAAGTTCATTAAATACATGCATCAAGAAAAGTTACTAACAGTGCGCAAAACTTAGTAATCGTTGCAACATTCAAGCGTTTGCTAATGTGAGAGGTAAATGGTTAGTAATGACCCAAGAAGGTTAGTAGCAGCTGCTGGTATTAACGTTTTGCTCGTGGTTACGAGCTTTTTACTAACTTATCTTTAAGAGTGCATAGCAAACTCTTGTGAATGAACTTACTTTTGATAATGAAAAATTCGCATCGTGACAATGTTTCAGTGCCAAAATAAACAAAAATGTTCGCCTACTTTAACAAAAAAATGTATGGCTGCTTTGCACTCAGAGTGGCGAACCTGAAGGGGACGCGGAACTGGGCACCCTACCTGAGAAAACGTAGGCTGACCTTGGATTGGCAAGCAGTTGCCACTAGCTGGCGAGCGCCGATTGACATATTCGTCTTGTTTGTTTCTTTGTGCGCATATATTTTTTGAGTGGCCCTTCATTCCTGATCACCATTATCCTTCTTCTCACCCTCCCTTCTGTTTCACTTCCCCTTGCTACATAATGAGATGGAGGATTGAAAGAGGAAGGACCGGGAGGTTAGCCATTTCACAGACCGGCTGGCTACCCTGTGTTATGAGATGATTCAAGCACTATGATAGTGCGCTGGAGTTGGCATTTCGCCCCTTTACTAGAAAACTCTCAGGGTCAAGAATATGCAACAGAAAAAAAAAACGTACTAACTGAATTTTCAGGTTCTCCCACGTATGTCTGAAGGAGGGATTTTGCATGTATGTATAGGTTGGCAGGTACATCCTGGGTAATAGGTTGACGTATATCCTTTCAATAGCTCTGCTGTTGTTCTTGCCATAGCCAGGACGTAATGATTTAAACATATCACATCGACAACAATATTGTCAGCCTGCCCTAGGCGAAATTATAGGAATAACCGGATTATCCAGCTACGGTTAGTCGGGAGCTTTTAGTTCTTTTTTTACAAAAAGTCAAGTGCACTGAATGTGGGGCCGATCGTTCAAGAATCAGGGAAGCGCTTAGTTGTTTCTGCAAGTGAGCGTCGTCTCGGCTTGCCTTCACGCCTGCCTTTCTTTGGCTGGGCCGCGATATCAGCTTTGAAAAAAAAAACCGCCACGCTTGTGCAGAACGCGTGGCACCGTCACAGATAAAGCTGGAAGAGTCGTCTTAAGTCTTTTTAAGCACTCTTGGGAAAACTACTACAAGCGCACTAACATGCTAACCATTACGCCATAAATCACAAATCTTGTGTAGCGGGGAAGTGCCCACTATGCCATTATTCGTTACACAGTTCGCACTGTGTAACGTCTGGTTGTTACTTCACCATTCTAAAATGTTTTGTAAGACATGTTAACATGGTTCCTTACCCGACATGAAGCCTGCATAGGTTCAGTTTGCAATTAAGCTTAAGGACTGGCGTAGCTAAGGTGGAGGTGCGCATTAGAAAGTTTTAGAATAACATTCACACGTGTGGTGGGCGTTGCTTCACTTGCGGGCACCATACGAGTTTTAGAATAACGTTTGCTCCCCCTGGAAAACAGTCTAAGGACTTTCGCCTCGACCACAAACCCAAATGCACGGAAGCTACACACAGCACTTCGCGATCCTTGCCGGCCGCGTTCGCCGCACGCAATTTCGGATTTTCTGCGGACGGGCCGTGAGCGCGAACGGCAGCTCGCGTTACGATGCATGCGCAGTGGCAGACATCACACCGCAAGGGCTGGCGGTGCGCTATTTGAAAACTCCCTGTTAACTTGCGACGCTCCGTGCGTCAGGACTGCCCTCTTTCACCTTTGCTTTTAGTCTGGTTCAAACCCTTTTTGTCTAAGTGCGATTAACAGCCAGGCCAAGCGTGGATTCTAATTTCACAAAATTTAAGTGCGATTACTTACGTGTGTTATATTGTGATGGGTCGAGATTATGAAAATTGGGCGCGATAGGAACGAGAGACAACCAAAGTCATGTTGGGTTAGAACACCTGAGCCTGCTCCGTGGTGGGAGTATCGTTTATTCACAAAGTTGAATAACATTGTAGAGAGTGCAGTGATTACAACCAGCGTACAATAATGGTGCAGCAGTCTTTGTTCACGCCGCGACAGCAGTAACGCAGCATGTTGTAAAAGAATAAAATTCAATGGCTGACTGACTATACAGTGAGCTGTTTTGCACAACATGTGGGAGTTCGGCAGACTGAGAAAAATGCTGTAGATATTGGTGTGGCGACTGCCCTTCCACTCCAGACGCTTATGATAACATTGCTTGGCTGAAAAATCCCACGAAATATTTGGGTGTGCCATTAAAATTTTATCGTGATAGTCAGCCGTACATACTGGCAGTGGCAAGCTACTGAACTGCATGAAAAAGTGGATAAAGCTAGACGATGTCATTTTTTGAACTTCTCCCGGGCCACAGTATGTAATGTTTCCTTCGTCTCCGAACTCCGGTACACATAACAGCTTTCGCGTTGCTCGCGTGTAAACGAGAGGAAGCTGCACCACGTGTTAGCCGTATTTATATGGGGATTACTGCGGGAACGGCCTAGTCGCCTTAATCTTTTCGCCGTGTTTGGTTGGGAGGTCTCAGTCTGTCACATTTGTTTCTAAGGCATATCCTTAACCACTTTATGTTTCTGCGAGACACTGAAGATCCGTTTCTATGTGCAATCATTCAGTGGAGGCTTGGAAGGCCCGTTGTCACCTCGTATCACGTGCATACGGTGCTTCATGGTTATTTGAAATAGGTCGTTTGCAAACGCCATTTTTATAGGCACGTTTTCCCAACGATTCACTGGTGGTATCAAAACGAAAAGGTTATATAAGGAGCTTGTCAACCTTGTTTTACCTGTAGCACTTTCCAGGAGTTTGTATCTGGCTAGGCATAGACAAAGTGTACGAGCTTGAGTAAAAAAAAAAATACTGTGCCAATCTATGTCAAATTTCCTTTTCTTAAGCTCCCCTTATGATTTATCGCAAGGTGAAACTCATAATTGTAACCAAATAGAAGAAAAATAAACTGATCAAATAATGTACTTGTATGGCTGTCGTGAGGAGCACACTATAGCAACATGGCGCAATATTTCTCTTGTAGAATAATGGTTATTCTTTGACGCAGTTCTCTATTACATTACAATAATTTGCATCATAGATAAATAACGCATTTTACAGAAATAGCCATATTTTAATTAAAAAACATGCCGAAGTATACCCAGCGCCCCACATGCTTTCGCCATGTGTGTTGCAATGTGTTCGATATGTTGACCCACAACAACCACTGATCGAAGATTTCGCTGTGTTTTTTTGTCAGCCGCGAGGTCAACCCGTTATTATCGATTGAATATGTTTAGATTGCGGTTGACATGTTTCGGGGTTGATGCGTAAAGAACAGATTTTTTATTCATACGGTTAATCTGAAAAGAAATCGCTTCGCTCGGCAAATATAGCGTATCAAGAACAGCGTTAGCTTGTTGCGTTAAATAATTAGTCCTACGTGACTAGAAGAAAAGGCTGGGGTCATCTGCGTATATTACAAAGTGTGATAAGTTACGAAAGTTCACTAAATTGTTTATGTAGATGCTGAAAAGTAGGCATCCTAATATACTTCCTTGAAGAACACCGGCTTGAGGACCACTGGTCTTGAAAATATTTGCCACCGAGTCACATGCAAGACATTTGGGGACCTCATGTAATCATATCTTGCCCATGGTCGCATCAAGAAATTTTCAGTAAAGGAAAGTCTACCGTTTAATGTTTTTTTTTTGTTTAGAGGTCCTACTATTGTAAGGTCTTCTCAACAGCTGATAACAACAATTCCTCACACGCGGCACGGCTCTAATTGTGGTTCGGTCAAGGCTGGTGCTGTAAACCTGCACGCGCATTTCACTTTTTAACTGGCAGGAATTAAACTATTGCCTGCAATGTGCAACCGGGTAGCATCAAGGAATACTACAAATGCATGTATACCTTTTCTTGAAAGTACTGAACATGGACTTGACACGATACTTTCAAAAGAACTTGATGTTACGTGGTTAATGTACGTACACACGACCTGTTTTTGTCGTCCCCATTGTTTCAATCCGTATTTCACCCTTTCATTTTTCCCCTAAGCAGAATAGCAACCCACAGCATGCAATCTCAGGCAGACGTCTCTGCCTTCTAATAAATTCGCTCTCTCTCTCTTTCACTGCTTTCAGGCTGTGCCACATTTCGAAACTATGAGTGGCCGGTCCGTGAACATTTTATAGCATGGTTTGTCTAACTTCAATAGCAGTGAATGGGCTGCTATAATGTTTGTTGGCCTGCATCTTATAAGGAGTTCTGACATGGCATTTGCATGTGAGAAGCTCGGTAGCCTCAAAGAATGTTTTTCGTAAATTAAGTTTGCAATCATTAACAGCAATTGGACATATAAGTGGCGATTGAGCTACAAAGTTTCCGATTAGGAACTTTCAGCAGGCCTCCTAAAACTTTTGTGACGTTTAAACTATTTGTCCAGCTTGTGCGATCTTGCAAGGGGAGCGCTGCTCTCAGAACATATGAACACAGCAAACACGGTTGAACGAAACCAACATCGTGTTTATTTATTCAGCCACATTTACAAATGGCCATATCGGCAGGAGAATCATTTGCGTCGCTAGAGACACGCTAGAACAGATTTATTTATATCAAAGCATATCCACGGAGTGAATGATGATGAGTGGGTTGAAGCGTCCGTCAGCCGTGCGCCCATCCGTTTGCACGTCCGCACGTCCCTCCATCTGGGTGTCCGTCTTCTAGTATCTCTCTCCATCCATTCGTGCGTTCATCTACTGAACACTCCAAGTACCGCCATCTCGCATCTCGCATCCCCTGCGGCACAAACCCGCTCCGCGCGTCCATCCATCCGTGCGCCCATCTGCTAATCTCTGTGTTCGTTCGTCCATTCGTTCATCTGTGCGTCCATCTAGCGAACACTCGAAGTGCCGCAATCTCTCATCTCGCATCCTGGTGACTACATACGACAACGACAGACGATCGATAGACCCACGCCTTAAAAAGCTTCGCCCCTAAAGTACTCAATACACTAAATGAACATAATGTACCCAAGCATAGTAGCGCCAACTCTGTGCCAGCGTGAAAAAAGACGTTGACGTCCGTGTGGCTCGTGCTTGCCGGGTTCGTGCCTGAACCGGCTTGTTGCGGCTAACGCTTCTTGAATATTAACAAGTGTTTATACGTGAACGTGCTCGTTGCATTTGGTGGAAACGTGCTGGGTAACGTCCTGGAGCTCCGAAACCAAAAGCTACCTTCTGATTCTGCAATGACCGAGCGCGTCGATCCCCCACAAGCCTCTTCCACGCCGCCGCCTGTCATCGTGCCCTAGTGAACTTCGTCTGCGTGACCAACCAGTCTACAACGGCACTGCAGATCATGGTGTCGAGGACTGGCTGGCAGAGTATGAGCGTGCCAGCGCGAATAACAAGTGGGATGACCCTACGAAGCTGACTCACATCATTTTTTACCTGACAGATTTGGCCAACTTATGGTTCGCCAACCACCAAGCCGACATCTCCACCTCGTCGGTTTTCAAACAAACCGTGACCTCGTTTTTCGGTCGTCCAGCTATGTGGAAGCTTCGCGCTGAACTTGGCCTGCGGGGATGATTTCAGCGAAATGGTGAGAGCTTCACGAGCTATATTGAGGATGTGATCAGCCTCTGTAGGCAATTTGATGTGAGAATGACGGAGGCTGACAGAATAGAGCATATTGTAACAAACAAATACAACGCCGGATGCTGAAACAGCTATTTATTTATGGCCAATTTGTGCCCGTCCACTAAATATACAAAGGTTGTCCTAAGCTCGCTAGTGAAAACCTCGTCAACTTCTTTGGCGTCTTGCCGCGTGCCGCTCCTTCAAACAACCACCAGCCTTCTTTTTCCAGCACGTGGTCTGGTGACACGTGCAGCCAGCGTTGCATGACGCGTTCAGCTTGGCGCGTTTGGCTTGTCAGATGGTTTGGCAGAATTCATAAAAGCAGGAAGCTGCGCAAGACTTCGTTAAGTGCCTAACAACATGCGGCATTAGTTCCCCTACCGAAACGCATCGTCCCGATGCGTACACTGACGTCGAACAGTTTTGTAAAGGAGTATTTATCTGATGTTTGAGCTTATTTATGAGTTGTCTCGTTCAGTGCCTTTTGTAGTACGGTTTCAATCGTACTACATGTACGACTTCTGGGCGATTCCTGCGTCGGATTAAGCACACTTGCCCTTCAGGAATTACTTCATAGTTTAATGTGCGTAACAGGTGAAGTACTTTGTAAGGGCCGAAATAGCGCCACATCAGTTTGTTCGATAGGCCAGGTGCGCGTAAAGGCGTCCACACCCACACTTTGTTTCCGGGGTTGTACTGTACGTCTGTCTGCTTCAGATTATAGCGACTTGCGTCGGAGCCTTGTTGCAAAATGATACGATGTCTTGCCAATTGCCGTGCCTCTTCTGCCCTTTCTATGTAGTCGCTGATGTGTGGGTCACTCTCATTCGAATTGTTGACAGGTAACATCGCGTCTAAGGTCGTTGTGACTGTCCGACCATAAACAAGTTGAAATGGCGTGAAGTGTGTCGTTTCTTGTACTGCGGTATTGTACGCAAATGTAGCATAAGACAAAATACTGTCCCATGTCTGGTGCTCAACGTCCACATACATCGAGATCATGTCGGTGAGAGTTCTGTTGAGTCTTCAGTTAGTCCGTTTGTTTGCGGATTGTATGCTGTAGTCCTTCTACGGCTGGTGTTGGTGAGCATCATAAAAGACTGCATCAAATGGGCAGTAAATGCTGTTCCTTTGTCTGTAATGACAACCTGCGGTGTGCCATGTCGTAATACAACCTGAGTGACGAAAAACTGGGCTACTTCGTTCGCCGTTCCTTTTGCGAGAGGTGATGTCTCAGCATATTGAGTCATGTATCTGTTGCTACAACAACCGAGCGCTTTCCCGATGACGGGAGAGGAAATGGACCAAGCAAATACCTCCCCACTTGCTGAAATGGCCCTTTTGGTGGCTCTATTGGTTGCAACAGACCCTCTGGTTTTGATGGTGGTATTTTGCGTCTTTGACAATCCCGGCATGACTGAACATATTTTTGCACCGAATCCTTTAATTTCGGCCAAAAATACTTCCGGTGAATTCTGACCAAAGTGCGACTCCTACCCATATGGCCAGCCGATGGGTCGTCATGACATGCATCTAAGATTTCTGCTCGCAGTGATAACGGTGCAAGAAGCAGAAACGTCTCACCGCTTTTTACGAAGTTGCGCTTGTATAGGACGTCGTTCCGGAGGACTAAGGATGTCAATACACGGACGAAAACTCGTGGTACCTTAATTTGATGACCCTCCAAGTATTGAATAAGCGGGCGTAGTTCTGGGTCCATTCGCTGAAGACGAGCCATCTCCGACACATTCAGAACTCCAAGAAATGGGATGTCGTGTTCTTGTTCAGATGATGGAGATTCAACAGGTGCGCGAGACAGGCAATCCACGTCAATGTGCTTGAGACCGGACTCGTAGACCCCAGTGATGTCATGTTTCTGCAGAAGCAGGCTCCATCTTGCAAGTCTTCCTGAAGGGTTCTCAATATTTTCCAGCCAACACAATGAATGATGATCACTGATTGCTCGAAACGGTCTCCCGTAGAGGTATGGGCGAAACGTGCTGATGGCTCATATAACTGCGAGACACTCTTTCTCTGTAGCTGAGTAATTGGAGTCAGCGTTCGATAGAGTGCGGCTCTCTTAAGCGATGACCTTTTCTTCTCCATTCCGCCACTGAACGAAGATGGCACCGAGACCAACGTTACTCGCATCGGTATGTATGTCTGTATCAGCCTCTTCATCAAAATGGGCAAGTACTGGAGGAGACTGCAAACGGCGCCGCAACTCTGAGAAAGCTGCTTCTTATTCTTCACGCCAATAGAATGGTACACTCTCTTTCGTTAGCCGTGTCAAAGGCTCAGCCTCCTTAGCAAAGCTTTCGACGAAGTGTCTGTAGTAGGCACAGAGTCCCAGGAACTGTTTGATGGCCTTTTTGTCTTAAGGTTTCGGAAAATTTTCAACTGCTGCAATCTTTTCCGGGTCTGGGCGAACGCCTTCCGCACTATGTGCCCGAAGAACCAAAGCTGACGAAATCCAAGGTGACACTTTTCCGGTTTGATGGTCAGTGCTGCCGCACGAATGGCTTCTAGTACCATTCTCAGTCGGTGGATGAGCTGCTCGAAGTTAGAAGAAAAAACACTATATCGTCGAGGTAGACGAGACACGATTGCCACTTGATTCTGAAGAGCGCAGTGTCCATTATCCTCTGGAGGGTAGCGGGAGCGGAGCACAAACCCAAAGGGAACACTTTGAACTCGTATAGTCCGTCTGGGGTCACAAACGCCGTCTTCTCACGATCTCGTTCGTCCACCTCGATCTGCCAATATCCACTTTTTAGGTTCAATGATGAAACGAAGTGAGCATTGCGTAACTTATCCAAGGCATCATCGATCCGCGGAAGTGGGTAAACATCACGTTTTGTGACCTGGTTCAGCTTTCTGTAGTCAACGCAAAATCGCAGAGTGTTGTCCTTCGTTTTGACTAGCACTACCGGTGATGCCCACGGACTGATGGATTGCTGGAATACGTCATCTTTGAGCATTTCCTTGACTTGGTTTTTGATGGCTTCCCTTTCTTTTGGCGCTACTCGGTATGGGCACTGATGCACAGGTCTCACGTGTTCATCGACCACGATGGGGTGCTTTGCGACGGGAATATGTCCGACTTTCGACGAGGTGGAGAAGTAAGTACTCGGCGAACCGTCTGATGAGGTCAGCAATATGTTGCTTCTGAGATGACGAGAGCTCTTCGTCAATGTCTTTTCATAGGAGTATGTTATCTACTGTCTCTGACTTTATTAAAAACATCTGAGACTTGCACGTACTCATGCAGCGATGCTACGGATATTCCCTTCGCATCATGCTGCAGCTCCTTTCCAAAGTTAATTAATAGGGCATACGCACATCCATCACGAAGGCTCACCAGGCCTCTTGCCATGCTTAGTCCTTTTTCTAGTAGCAGTCCGATGTTACCGCCCGCTAATCCGTCACAGTCACGGAGAACTTCACTCCTCACAAAAATGGTCACACTGGAACGTAGCGGCATGGTTACATCTTCGTCCACAATGTGGAGAGGTAGAACGATTGGTTTCTGCGCATGACAGAAGGCGACGGCATTCTCCGTAGAAAACAAAACCTGGGACTCTTGCAAGTCGATGACTGCATTGTTTGTTAGCAAGACGTCCATGCCTATAGTCAGTTCACGGGAGCATTCAAGAAGCACAATAAAGCTGCTGACATACACAAATCCTCTTATTCCTATCCTTGCGGTGCATAACCCCACGGGACTAACTAAGTGCCCTCCAGCGGTACGTATCATAGGTCTGGTCTATTCAGTCGTCACCTTCTTAAGCTTCTTTGCGAGAGCATTACTGACAACGGAATAGTCTGCACCAGTGTCTATTAGCGCAATGGCCTCGACGTCGTCGATTGTGACTAGTATCTCGAAGGTAACATTGCTACTACTGCACTTGTCTGTCGTTGCGTAACTGCCACCGTCCTGTCGGGCTAACAATGGAGGGTCTTTAGTTGTCAGTATATCAGCAGCCTCACCTCCAGAGGTCGCTGGCTCTAGTTTTCCAGCCGCGGGCTAGCTGAACGTGGTCTTCGGAGATTTGATGACGGACGAGGACTCGGCGACCGATAGCGCGTTGGTGCTGTCGAATGTGACCTTCGTAGTTGCGTGTCTTGAGGTGAATAGCGTGAAGACAAATACTCTTTGATTTCGTGGGGCCGTTCACCGCTCCTAGGGTATGGTGCATTGACTGGAAAACCATGCAGTCTAGCTCGACGATACTGGCACGCCCGGTAGAGGTGACCTGCTTCTCCGCAGTGGTAGCATAGGGGCCGCCGGTCTACAGTGCGCTATACATTGCTCTTGCGTGGCCTTGCTTCCGGCATTGGTAGCGGCGTACTCGGAGAAAACGTCGGAGGCATAACAACCGTCGCAGCCGGCCGATTCACGCGTCCGAGGTCCTGTCGTACAACTTGCGCGTACGACAACTGAGGTGGAAGCTCTAGTTGCGTGCGCTGTAGTACCTGAGGCTGTGGTTGAGGAAGCGCTTGCCGCACTTTATCGCGCACAACGTCGGCAAGTGAGGACATCGGTGGATGACCTTCAGTCATATGTATTTTAAAAAGTTCTTTCCTTACGGCAGCCCTCACCATTTCACGCAAAAGGTCAATGTTACTCGTAAGGGTTGTCGACGCCGCGCTAACAGATGAGGCGCTTACGTCCCTGTTGTATTGGCGCGCGCGCTGCTGCAGGGTCTTTTCTATCATTGCCGCCTCTGATCTGAACTGAGCAAGAGAGTGGGGTAGATTACACACCAGGCCTGCAAAAAGCTGCTCCTTCACTACACGCATCAGGTGCCGCAACTTCTTTTCGTCAGCCATGTTCGGGTCAGCCCGGCGGAACAGTCGGGACATGTCTTCAATGTACATGGTGACGCTCTCGTTGCTCCGTTGGTTTCGCGTCTGAAGAGTGGCCTCTGCCTTTTCCTTGCGGTCCGTGTTTGGGTACTTGGCAAGAAACTCTCTTCGAAAGTCTTCTCACGACAACAAGGACGCTTCGTGGTATTCGAACCACGTGCGCGCCGAATCTTGCAGTGCCACGTAGACGTAGCGAAGTTTCCTGCACTCGTCCCAACCATTCAGTCTGGCGACGCGTTCAAAACCGTCGAGCCAGTCCTCGGAATCCTTGAAAATATCACCGTGAAAGACCTCTGGCATGCGAGGCGGGTCCATGATGATATGAGATGGAAACAAAGGCGCTTGTGTGGCCATTGCAGGGGCTCCGGAACTTACGTCCTCCACTGGTCTCCAAGAATCGAAAAGGGCACTAAACTCGGGCTGCTCACCTCGTAGGCAGCGAATCGTGCAATGGTGTATGGGAGTCAACTGTGTTTGCTCCAACCTTCGAGGTTCTGGGCTATGTTCCCTATCATACCCAACGCCTCCACCAGTTTGTAACGAACAAATGAAGCACCGGAAGCAAAAACAGCTATTTATTTATGGCGAACTGGTGCCCGTCAACTAAATACACAAAGGTTCTCCTATGCTCGCTAGTGAAAACCTCGTCAACTTCTTCTTTGGCGTCTCGCCACGTGCCGCTCCTTCGAAAAACCGCCAGCCTTCTTTTTCCAGCACGTGGTGTGGCGACACGTGCAGCCAGCGTTGCATAGCACGTTTGGCTTGGCGCGTTTGGCTTGTTAGTTGATGTGGCAGAATTCATAAGAGCAGGAAGCGGCGCAAGACTTCGGTAGGTACCTAACGACATGCGGCGATAGATTGAAATGCATTGATGACGACGCTTTTCAAAGGCCTGTGGCCAAAGACCTACAGACCGTCACGGCCGTGATTCAGATCTGTCAAAGTTTCGATGAGCTGCGCAAGCAGCGAACTTGTACACGTCGTGCTAATACGCAAACAGCAGATATTTCGGCTCTGGTGTGCAAAAGGAGTGGCCCCGACTACAGCGTATTGATGCCTCAAATTCAACAGTACATCCGGGAAGATGCTCGATAGCTCTCTTTTGTGGCCACCATCAACAAGATCCCAGTACGTTCGGTCATGCACCACGGGTCAACGCCGCAAGACGCCTTCTCACAGCACTGCTGGCCTTTTGCAACCCTTCACTTGCCCAGCGAGACCATTCGAGCTCGTCGGAATTGATATTTATTATTCTCTACCCAACAATCTTCGAGGCAACCGGTGGATTATCATCGCTGTCGATTATTTGACACGCTGCGCTGAAACATCTGCGCTTCCTGCTAGCACTGAAAAAGACGTTGCTTCCTTTCTTCTTCACCATCTGATTTTGCGACATGGTGCACTTCGTGAATTACTGAGTGACCGTGGACGCGTGTTTCTCTAGAGTGCCGTCAATGAGCTGCTTAAGCTATGTCGCATTGTCCATCGGAAAACCTCGGCATACCAACCCCAAACCAATGGCCTGAGTGAACGCTTTAATCGTACCCTTGGAGATATTGCCGCATTCAACCTGCAGAGGAGAGCTCGCACAGCCAGAGAAGAAGACGAAGCTTTTGCCCGGTCCTCTTTACGAGCGCCTTTCATTTTTAATTAAAGTGAGCTCTTCTATATCGAACTCCTGCTGTGTCTGCGTCGTGACACTCAACTCAAGCACTGACTTGAGGAGCATGGCCGTGAAAGCGGTACCTCTGTCTGTTATTTTAATTCTAGGAGCACCATGCCTCAGAACAATATTTTCAATGAAAAATCGTGCCGCTTCTACTGCGGTTCCACTTGATAAAGCCTTTGTTTCTGCGTAGCGAGTAAGATAGTCCGTAGCGACAATTACCCACTTATTTCCAGTATGCGAAGTCGGAAATGGTCCAAGGAAATCCATTCCGATTTGTGCAAAAGGCATGGTGGGCACTTGAACTGGTTGCAACAATCCGGCTAGTTTTAAAGGTGGCGATTTTCGTCGTTGACAATCGAGGCACGTGCGGACGTAATGCTTTACAGTGCCTGGAAGCTTCGGCCAGTAGTACTTTTGTTGGATTCTGGCCAATGTGCGCGTGTATCCGAGTTGGCCGGAGGTTGGCTCATCGTGGCAAGCGCTCAGGATCTCATCGCGAATGGATGTCGGGACGACAAGTAAGTGGGCATTTCCGCTGGGGGCAAAGTTCTTCTTGTATAGGACACCACTGTACAAGCAGAATGGTGGCAGGCTACTTGCAAATATTTTGGGAACGCTTGTAGACTGGCCGTTAAGAACATTAATAAGAGGGAGCAACTCACTGTCTTCTTTCTGCTTAGACGAAATGGTGACCTTGAGACAACTCCTAAAAATGCCATGTCATCATCTTCTGAGACATCATCTTGCTTTATAGGCGACCTGGATAAGCAATCAGCATCAGAGTGCTGTCGTCCCGACTTATAGACGACCGTCATATCGAATTCTTGTAGGCGTAAGCTCCAGCACGCTAGCCGACCGGATGGGTCCTTCAAGTTGGTCAGCCAGCAAAGAGAGTGGTGGTCGCTGACTACGTGGAAGGGACGGCCGTAGAGGTGTGGGCGAAACTTCAGAACTGCCCATACTACAGCAAGACATTCCTTTTCCGTTGTGGAATAATGGGACTCGGCACGGGAAAGCGTCCTGCTTGCATATGCAATCACTCTCTCGGCTGAGTCTTGCCACTGGACGAGTACAGCGCCTAAACCTACGTTGCTGGCATCATTGTGGATCATGGTTGGAGCGTCCTTGTCAAAGTGAGCAAGCACAGGGGGTGTCTGCAGGCGCTGTCATAGAGCGTCAAATGCTGCTTGTTCCTCTTCGCCCCATGAAAATGGAACATCGTCTCTCGTTATGCGTGTAAAGGGCGACGCTATGTGCGAGAAATTGGCAATAAATCTGCGGTAGTAGGCGCAAAGGCCAAGAAAACGTCTTACGACCTCCTTTTCTGTTGGCACCGGAAATTTTCGGACGGCGTCGATCTTGTCGGGGTCCGGACGAACACCTTCATGGCTCACCACATGTCCTAAGAATCGGAGTTCCTTGAAACCGAAATGACATTTCTCCGGTTTCAGCGATAAGCCAGCGGACCGTATTGCTCGAAATACTAATAGCAGCCGTCTTAGATGTTCCTCGAATGTTGGTGAGAAAACAATGACGTCGTCGAGGTATACCAGACACGTCTGTGACTTAAGACCTGATAGGATAGTATCCATCAGTCTCTGAAGTGTTGCTGGGGCTGAGCACAATCCGAAGGGCAAGACTTTAAACTCGTAAAGCCCGTCAGGCGTAACAAAAACAGTCTTTTCTCTGTCCCGCTCATCGACCTCGATTTGCCAATAACCGCTTTTCAGGTCCATCGACGAGAAGAAGCGTGTATGCCTCAGCCTGTCAAGTGAATCGTCAATACGTGGTAGTGGGTATACGTCTTTTTTTGTCACGCGATTCAGCTTGCGGTAGTCCACACAGAAGCGTAATCTGCCGTCTTTCTTCTTAACTAGCACTACCGGTGATGCCCAAGGGCTTTTTGACGGCTGAATAATGTCATCATTGAGCATTTTCTGGACTTGTTCTTGGATTGCTTCGCGTTCTTTCGGTGCCACGCGGTATGGGTTTTGTCAAATTGGTCTTGCCGTCTCTTCCGTTATAGTTCGGTGCTTTGTCAGTTGGCGTTTGATTTACCCTCGAGGTCGACAAAAAACAATCTTCAAACTGGCCGAGAATATGTGGAAGACTCTGCCTCTGCGCTGGCGATAAATCTGTGCTCACGTCGACAGGCAGTGGTGTTGAAGCGGCCGGCGTCTCTGCCTGTTGTACTGCGAAGCACTCGTGGAATTCTACAATTTCTTCGAAGTATGCAACTGTGGTACCCTCTGCAATGTGTCGACGCTCGTTGCTGAAGTTTGTCAACAGGACCTATGCTTGCCCAGACACTACACTGACGAGACTTCTGGCAATAGCGATTCCTCGAGAGAGTAAAAGCGTCGATATTTGTTCCGCGACACCTTCTCCACTATGCTGCGTGTTACACGTGACAGAGACGAGGTGGCATGACAACGGTGGAATGGTCACGTCGTCAATCACGCGCATGGGCTTGCGCTGCAGCGCTGCGCTATGGTCCGCTGAGAAGGTCAGTACACGGTCCGGTATATTTATAATGGCACCGTACTCCTGCAGGAAATCCATACCCAAGATGGCCTGTTCACAACACTCTGAAAGAATAACGAAGGTTGCCACGAATGATGAATCCCCGATCGTGATTCGTGTGGTGCACTTTCCGGTAGGTGTCAGCAGCTGGCCTCCGGCTCCTCTAATTTGCGGCCCCGTCCATTCCATTTTTACCTTCTTGAGTTGGTCGGCCAGATTCACTCTCAATTTTGAAAAGTCCGAACCAGTGTCGACCAGTGCGGCCATGTACGTGTCTGACGACCACACTAATTGGGACCAAGTGCGCCTTTTTGACACATACGCGTACAACTCTGCGCCACAAACAACCACTGGTTTTTCTCCTTTCTTCCTCCTGTACGGACGTGAACCATCATGCTCCATGGACACCATTCTCCCTTACAGACCTGATGTTTCCGAAGCGACGCCTGTTTCCGAAGTAGCTGCTTATGCCGAAGAGTGTTGTCAACTCGCTCGCTCGTTTACCGCGCAAGACCAATGGCTCTAGAAAACTGACCACGATGCCTCTGCGTCTAGTGTCCACTATAACTCAGGAATGTTGGTTTGGCTCTGGGTGCCGTCTACTCTTCCCGGTTTTTCCCCAAAATTTTCATCGAAATACCATGGCTCCTACCGTGTGGTGTGACAAACATCTCCTGTCAACTATGAAGTTGAGCCTATTAATCCACCTTCGAACCGACGCTGCCGTGGGCGTGAAACAGTACTCGTATCACGCCTAAAACCATGCTATGAGCCCCCTGTCATGTCATTTTCTTAAGGTCGCCAGGTTGGCTCCTTTCTGCGTGGGGAGTACTTCTACTGGAACATGGTGGCGACAGCTCTGTGCCAGCGTGAAAGAAGACGTTGTCGTCCGTGTGGATTGTCCTTGCCTGAACCAGCTCGTTGCGGCTAACACTTCTTGGATAATATTACCACAAGGTCTGCTTGGGTGAGATTGATGAGTGAAAGAGGACAAAGACGATCATTCTAAGCTGTTGCTTGGCTAGTCGACTCAACGAGCCCGTTATATCAAGTTTGTCGTGAGAAACGTGGCAAGACTGGTGGAAGTGCTTGGTACGACGTCTCACGATCCACCCGATGCCCAAGACTCCACCCAGCAACCGAAACAGAAGCCCTGCACCTGTGGACACCCCTGTTTACAGAGTAAGCCGCCGCCAACAAAGCCTACCACCTGAGACACCAACTACTGACGCAGCGACTATGATTTCGACACAAGATTACGTGCAAGCTTCGACACCATCCACGGTGATCTAGTGCACCGTCCTAAACTCACTCATGCCTAGCCCCTTTCACGGAGAGCAGCATGAAGATGTTGACGACTGGCTGAGTGAGTTAGAACGTGTCACAGCAATCAATTACTGGGATGATGCCGCGAAGCTCCGGAACGTATACACTCGCCTAAAGGACGGTGCCAAGACGTGGTTTTTAAACAGGGATGATGTTCTGACATCTTGGCGCGAGTTGCAGCGTCGCCTTCTGGAGATCTGCAGGAGTCCTGACCACCACGATTGGGGGAAGTGTGCACTACAATTACGCATCCAGATGCCAAACGAGACCGTCTCGATGTACGTCGAGGACATGACACGGCTTTTCAAGCGAGCGGATCCTGCTATGTCAGAAGAAAAAAAGTTGCGCCACCTCATGCGTGGTGTGAAGGAACAACTTTTTCCTTGTTTGGTGCGTAGTCCACCCAAGAATGTTTCTGAGTTCCTTACGGAAGCGGCAACAATGGCGCGAGTACTGCACCAATGGTCTGTCCTGTTTGACCGTCAAGTGAATGCTGCCTCAACTCCTGAAATTTGCGCCACCCCTGGAAGCAAGAACCCCGAATGAATTCGCGAGGTCATCCGCTCGGCCGTCCGTGAAGAAATGGAAAAGATGTACGGAACAAGGCAAATAGATATCGGTTCTATCACCAGTGTCATCCGTGACGAAGTCCAGCAGCTGCTGCACGCCCATCGTTTTCGGCCGATGTCAGTTGATCCGGAAACAACTCCTGTGTCTACTGACAGTCGCCGTCATACGTACGCGGAAGCCTGGCGATCTGCTGCGCCTCTTTCTGGTCAAGGAGTCCCTTAACCCACACAATGCCACACGCCCCGATCCAACCATTGCCGCACGTCCCGATCCAGACAGTGCCACACGTCCCGATGCAGACAATGCCATACGTCCTGATCCAGACAATGATGCCGTCAGTCGCGATTTAGTCAGCGCACACTGATTTGGGCATCTATGGTCGCCATGCACCGACGCGCAAATCTGATCTCTGGCGTACGCCGGACAGATGACCCCTCTGCTATCCTTCACATTTACCACGAATTCCCATACCGGCAACTTCTTCTGCGCGCATTTTCTGTCTATTCTCCTCGTCCTCAAATCGGGCAAAGGCCAAAAGATATCAAAGAGTATCTCGCGCATCAGCGTGCACCTTTTACACGACGGCAATCGCGGTCACCCTCTCCGAGGAGACCCGCAACCACTGGGCACGTTTCAAGGTGACGGCACGGGAACGCTCCCCGAGCCCTTGTCGGCAAAACTGAAGGCAGCGGCCTTCGGGGACATGGTCGCTGGAACTCAAAGTGCGGAATACCTCCCATCGACGCTTGCACGCAACGCCGAAGGCATTTCAATCGTCAGAGATTGATAGCAGTACCGAAGAAACGCTCACATCCACATCTGAGCACAGTGACCGCGTGTGACTCGACATACCTGTGCTGATTAACGGTTTCCAGGTCAATGCCTTGGTAGACACTGGTGAAGACTATTCGATTATCAGCGGGAGGCTAGCAAAAGATCTCAGGGAAGTGATTACGCCGTGGAATGGAACGTGAATTCGAACATCTAGAGGACACGTTGTAATACCACTGGGTCGCTGTACGGCAAGAGGGAAAATTCGTGCGTTAACGTTTGTAATCCACTGCCTCGTTCTTCGCGAATGTTGTTGTCAGCTGATTATTGGCATGGACTGCCCTCGGAAATACGGTGCCATCATAAATCTCCGTGAGCGCGTCGTGACCTTCTCGACTCAAGCCGCAACAGATCGAGGCGCTAATAACTTCCGTACACCTGCGCTGCGTGTTGCTGACGACAGTGTGACGCTGCCACCTCGAGCGACTGTTTCCATCGAAGCCACTTGTGAAGGCCTCTGAGACGGTGACGTTGTGGCTGACAGCAACTTATCACTTCTGCTGCTCCAAGGTGTATGCGCCACGTGAAGGGTTGTGCGTGTCAGTGGACAGTCACAGATACTAGTTTTGAACTGCAACTACGAGCACCGTCTTTTCCGCGGAACCACCGTAGCCTATGGAGACCCTGTTGCCGACCTTACGGAGTGCTTCGCGTCCGAGGAAACGCATGAGGACGAGGAATTTTTAGACCACATCGGCATTAATTCGGCACTGTCAGACGGGAGAAAGGCTGCACTTCATGACCTTTTAAGGGAGTTTCAATCGTGCTTCACCTCTTCTTC
Organism: Rhipicephalus microplus; assembly: GCF_043290135.1. Lineage (NCBI taxonomy): Eukaryota > Metazoa > Arthropoda > Arachnida > Ixodida > Ixodidae > Rhipicephalus > Rhipicephalus microplus. The sequence goes on along the minus strand of NW_027464587.1, from coordinate 14,686,415 downwards.
AAAGTCCTTCAAACACACCTCACAAAGCCCCAAATTATTACCGACGATGACGTCCGCCCCACCCAGCAGTAGCCTTATCGTGTTTCTGGCAAATAACGTGAGGCTATTCAGACACAAGTAAACGAGATGCTCGACGACGAGATTAATCAACCATCCAGCAGCCTTTGTTCCTCGCCAGTCGTTTTAGTGAAAAAAAAACGGAACGCTGCGATTCTGTATTGACTACAGGAAGCTTAATAGCGTCACGAAAAAAGACGTCTGGCCGCTTCCACGGGTTGATGACTCTCTCAACAGGTTACGACGTGCGAAGTATTTTTCGTCCATCGGTCTAAAGAATGGCTATTGGGAAATTGAAGTGGATGAATGAGACCGAGAAAAAAGCGCGTTTGTGGCTCCAGACGAACTTTATGAATTCCGAGTTCTTCCCTTCAGCCTCTGTTCAGCCCCAGCCACTTTTCAGAGGATGATGGACGCTGTTCTCGCTGGCTTGTAGTGGCAAAGCTGCCTTGTATACATCGATGATGTGGTCATCTTTTTGAAGAACTTCTAAGAACATCTGAAGCGTCTGAAAAAGGTTTTGGAGGCCATTCGTACAGCTGAGCTTACGCTGAAATCCCAAAAATGCCATTTCGGCTATGAAGAGCTGAAATTGCCAGGGCTTGTCATTAGTGCGGATAGAGAGCGACCTGATCCAGACAAAACTGCTGCCGTTGCCACCTTCCCTGTTCCAACAGATAAAAGAGCAGTACGCCGTCTCCTCGGCTTTTGCGCGTAATTTTGCCGGTGTATCGCCAACTTCTCGAAGATTGCTGAACCTCTTACGCGACTCACCTTAGATGACGTGCCATTTGCTTGAAGCGCAGAACAATATACAGCGTTCACAGAGCTACGATAGAGAATGCAAACAGCCCCTGTTCTTGCCCATTTCGATGAGGACACTGCTACAGAAATTCATACAGATGCCAGCAATGTCGGACTTGGCGCTGTCCTTGTACAACAACACGGGGTTGTTGAGCACACGCTAGTCGTACTCTTTCTCGAGCCGAGACTAACTATTCTACATCAGAAAAAGAATGCCTCGCAGTCGTGTGGACGATGACCAAATTTTGACCTTACCACTGTGGTCGTCCTTTCAAAGTGGTCACTGACCACCACTCACTCTTCTGGCTGGCCACTCTCAGAGATCCATCGGGCCGTCTCGCTCGGTGGGGTTTGCGTATGCAGTAGTTCGACATTACGATTGTGTACATGTCAGAGCGCAAACACGAAGATGTCGACGCGCTATCTCGAGTGCCTGTGGCACACGCTGTCAGGGGATCCGAGGATAAATATGGCTTTCTTGGAGCAGTTAGCGATTCCAAATTCATGTAAAACAGCGGACAGACGAAGAATTACGCCCAGCATTGATTCCCTGTAAGGGTGGAACTCTCAGGTCCGTCAGCACATTGCTCGCAAGCTGTCCTTTTTTTGTCGAAGAAGAGGCATTCTTTACACAAAAAAAAACGCCCGTGGTAGCGATAAAGTCCTCCTACTCGTTGCTCCTACCGACATGCGTGATGAGGTCCTCCTTGCGTGCCACGACAAGCTCACGTCAGGACATTTGGGCTATTCGCGAACTCTCGCCAGAGTACACCAACAGTATTACTGGCCGTGACTATCAACTAGTGTACATCGTTATGTGAAGGCTGCCGTGAGTGCCAGTGCCGCAAGACTCCTCCCGCGACACCCATGGGCCTGCTCCAGCCAATCGCACCACCACGGACACCATTTATCTTTGTGGGTATGGACCTTCTTGCAACCTTCCTTTTGTTGTCCTCTGGGAACAAATAGATTTTAGTTGCGACAGATTATCTTACTCGTTGTGCTGAAACAAAAGCGTTACCCCATGGCACGGCCTCTGAAGTCACGCAGTTCTTCGTGCACCAAATCGTTCTACGGCACGGTGCCCCGTCATGCGTGATCACGGACGGAGGGACGTCCTTTACAGCTCCAATGATGGAGGACATTTTTAAATTGAGCTGCACAAGTCACCGAAAAACTAAGGCTAATCACCCGCAATCCTATGGACTGACAGAGAGGCTTAACGAGAACATAGCAGACATGCTGTCAATGTACGTGGACGTACAACACAAAACTTGGGACGAGATTCTTCGATACATTACGTTTGCGTACAATACGGCAACGCAAGAAACAACGCGATTTCCGCCTTTCCGACTTGTTCACGGACGCAACGTGTAAACCATGCTTGATCCTATGCTTCCGTGCGACCAAAGCAATGAACTTTCTCCAGACGCTGAGCAATACACTCAATACGCCGAAGAAGCTCGTCAGCTAGCTTGCATATACACCAGTCACCAACAAGATGCAGACACACGGCGTTACAACCTCCGCCATCGAAACGTCACCTACCAACCTGGGGACCGAGAGTGGGTGTGGATCCCTGTCCGGCGACCAGGCTTATCTGAAAAACTACTTAGCCGTTATTTTGGACCATACAAGGTTCTTAGACGTGTCACAGATCTTACCTACAAGGTATTTCCGGACGGCGCAGCGTCTTCTCGCCGACAGCTTTGGCCCGAAACCATGCATGCCGTTCGGCTGAAGCCCTACTTTACACAGTAGCTCTTGCGGTTTCACGTGTTACGACAGGCCATGGCATTGCGTTGCTGCTGCTGTTTGTGCTCTCCTGTGCTTTTATGCCTTTTCTTTTTGCGGATTGCGTAAGTGTTGGCAAAACTTCCTTATTTGCGCTGCGAAAACAGGTACTCTCCCTCTTTTGGTTCTCTATATCTGCATGTGTATGCCTTCATTTTTTTTCTTTCTTTGCGGGCATCGAGTCGATGCTTCAAAAGGGGGGACTATTGCCACATGGTCTGCTTGGGTGAGATCGATGAGTGAAAGAGAACAAAAACAATCTATATAGGCTGCTGCTTGGCTAGTCTATTGAACAAGCCCATTATATCAAGTTTGTCATGAGAAACGTGACAACAACAAGTGTTTACACGTGAACTCGCTCGTTGCAATAAGAACAAACACAAGATAACGGAAACGTGGGGCCTACGATATTCTACTCACCACGAGGACCCCGCGGGAAAGGACTGGTGGTGTGTCGCCCGCGTAAGTGCCGCGGGGAAAGATTGATCCCGATCGCCACCACAAACCCAAGAAGAGCTAATAATGTTTTCTATGCTGCCACTAACCTTGCCGCCAGGCGGCACTGCTGAAGCTTGAGCGTAGCAGTGCCAAGCACTGCTGCGCTCAAGCAGCAGCAAGAACACTTATGGCTAAAAGGAAAAGTTGCAGGTCAAATGACACTCCTTGGTTTCGTGTACTTGTGGACAAGAGCAAAGGCCAGAGAGGAAAACCAGGCAAAGGTAGAGTGTATATAAAAGGATATTCAGGAGTTAGGAAGAGAGTGCGAGATAATGATACTAGGAGACATGAATGCGCACATAGAAATATAGATGGGTATACCGGCCCGACAGTCAAAATGATCATTTGCAACAGTACCGAGAAGTGTAAGGGGCAAATAACATGGGAGGTAGGAAGGCTGCAGTCGACGATAGATTATGCACTGATGTCCCATAGGATGTATGATAAGCTCAGAGGAATGCACATAGATGAAGGTGGCTCCGGAAGTCTGGGTAGTGATGACAAACGTATCAACGTAAGTTTCGGAAGAGCAGTGAAAGTGAGAAGGAGACAAGATAAGCAACTACAGCAAACTTTTTATTCGGAAAGGCGAATTGAAATAGCCACTAAACAAATTAAGAAAGTAATCACGGAAGATAATAAGACAGTGTGGACATACACGAATCTAATTAGACTCTTTGAGCTAGAGCTTGCTAAGACGCGTGACAAGTCACCCCGGAAAAGAAGACAGAAACCCAAAAGTTGGTGAAATGAGGAAGTTAAGAGAGCCATTGCAAAACGTCAGGAAGCCTCTAGGGAACACAGACATGCTAAGCAGCGGGGTGAACCGACAGATGATGTTGAAAGAAAATTGAAAACCTTTCTAAGCTGTAGAAGGGATGCATCCCTTCTGATCAATGAAAAGATTAGAAGAAAGGGAGCTCAGTGGCTGGTAGAAGTACAAAAAAAAGATAGAAAGGCAGCTGCGAAATTTTGGAACCATCTAAACTCCCTAAGAATTGAGATGAGCCTAGAGCAGAGTTTTATAACTACAGCCCAAGGTGCTAGGCTAGAAGAGGACGTAGCTATTGAATATATAAGAACAAGGGTGACAGAAAAATTTCAACAAAAAAGTACTTTATGCACCACAATAGACAAGGACGAATCAAGTGGTGCAATGGCTCTATTTTCACAACGAGAGTGGGAAAGGGCTAAGAAAAGGGTTCCTAGTAGTACATCAACAGGCGCAGATGGCATTACAATTAGGCTGATAAAGACACTAGGTCCGAAGTCTAAGCAGGCTTTCAGAGAGGCAGTGAGCGAAATAATAATCGATGGTGGAGTTCCCGATGGATGGAAACTTAGCAAGATGAGCATGATCTATCAAGGAAAGGGGGACAAAGCTGACATAAACAACTACCGTCCTATAACAGTGACATCAGTGGTCTACAGGAAGGCGATGCAGATTATAAAGGAAAGACTGCAGGCATGAATAGAGGATGAGCGGGTGCTGGGGTAACTGCAGAATGGGTTTCGGAAACACAGGAGGTGGGAAGACAATCTGTTCTCACTGACGCAGTGCATCGAAATAGCAGAAAAGGAACACAGGCCTCTGTGGCTAGCATTTTTGGATATCAAGGGAGCGTACGATAGCGTGGTTCAAGAGGAATTGTGGGGAATACTGGACACACTAGGCGTGGAACATGTAGTCACTAATTTTTTAAAGGGTATCTATAAAGTTAACAAGGTAGTTATAAAGTGGGAAAAACAGGTATCCAAGCCTGCAGAGGTAAAACAGGGGCTTAGGCAGGGGTGCCTCCTTTCACCCTTATTATTCATGATGTACCTACAAGGATTAGATGCCAAATTAGAGGGAAGTGGACTTGGCTTCAACCTCTCTTTAGTCAAACAAGGAAAACTTATTGATCAGGCACTACCTGCTATAATGTACGCAGATGTTATAGTGCTGATGGCCAACAACAAGGAAGATTTGCAGAGATTGATGGGCATCTGCGGTAATGAGGGAGATAGGTTAGATTTTAGTTTCAGTAAGGAAAAATCAGCAGTCATGATTTTCAACGACAACGAAGGTAGTGAGCTTAGAATACAGGAGGTCATGCTAGAGTTAACAGATAAATACAAATATCTGGGCTTATGGTTAAGCAATAGGACCGAGTACCTGAGGGAACACGAATTATACGTGACGACTAAACGTAACAGGAATGCAGCAGTGATGAGAAACAGGACGCTGTGGAATTACAATAGGTATGATGATGTGAGGGGAATATGGAAAAGGGTCATGGTTCGTGGCTTGACGTTCGGCAATGACGTCTTGTGCTTGAGATCAGAAGTTCAAGCAAGATTAGAAATTAAGCAACGTGGAATAGGTAGGCTTGCTTTAGGACTCCACGGGAATACCCCAAATCAGGGAGTACAAGGTGATATGGGATGGACATCATTTGAGGGCAGGGAAGCTAGCAGCAAGATAACATTTGAGAAGCGATTGAGAGAAATGGGGGATAAACGTTGGGCTAGAAAGGTTTTCAGCTACTTGTACATGAAGAATGTCAATACAAAATGAAGGAAGCCAACCAGGAAGTTGACTGGTACATACTTAGAAAATGGCAGGTGGCCAAACCAAAAAGAACTATCGGTTAAGAAGAAAGTGAAGGAAACGGAGACTGACATGTGGAGAGTGGGCATGATTAAGAAGTCCGCACTAGAGATCTATCGAACTTTTATGCAGAAAATTGCCAAGAAAAGGATCTATGATAATACTTGGGGTAGTTGTCTACTGTTTGAGGCCAAGACGGGAGTACTGCGAACCAAGACATATCGGGCCAAATACGAATGGGTAGACGCAGTATGCAGTGCGTGTGGAGAGGAAGAAGAAACTTCCGAACACTTGATAATGTTCTGTAAAGGGCTTCACCCTATAGTTCAGGATGATGGCGCAGAGTTTTTCAAAGCACTGGGGTTTAGGGACCGGGAGGGTAAAATAGATTTTAAGCGGGTAGACTTAACTAGAAGGAGGTTATCTGATTGTTGGGTAAAGTTAAGGCACGAGTGAAAATTAAACTCTTCACTGCAAAGTACGAATCCTCAAATTCACTTTTTAAGGAAAAAAATCAATATACTTTTTGGTTCATTAAGTATTACGGCTTGGTTGCGCTAGCCACCGCCCGATCTAAAGGGTACAGCCATATCCATCCATCCATTCATCGCTACCCATATTGTGGTACACTTGTATACGCATTCCAAATCTGGACGGAGAGGTTCCGTTACATTGAGTCGCATGCGATTGGCTCACTCGAGCTGTGACGAATGCTGGGAAGTTCTATGTGACGTGAGCGAAGGTGTCACGTGACTGTTTTTCTCTAGTTTTCGGACGGAGGCAAACGAACGGTCGGAGAGACCGCCGGAAATGAACCGGATGGATTGCAATGGCTGCGAGGTGGCATGAATTGGTTGATAATGATTACTGTGAACCCACTCGAGTGCTGCGCCACCTATTGCTCGGTGGCTGTTAAACCTAAATGCGGCCTATCCGCGAGACAAGTGAGCGTCACGAGCCGCAAACGACTCTTTGATATCTGGTCTTTCTTCTAAGAAGTGATAGCAGTGTGTTGCAGTCTCCTTTCCATAACGAGACTTGCCGAGCAATATTCATCTTCAAAACGTTCATGGCCTCTCTCGTGTTTTCCCGCATTGCGGAAATTTCCCTCACTCTATTTTCAGCCTTGCATGAGATTTTTCCTCTTATCGAAACTTGCCCTTCCGCACAACTCTTTTTTTTAAAATGTTTCGTCACAGCCTGGTGTCTTCCCCAGACTCTTGCTTTTTTTCAACTTCACCCAAAGGTCACTTAAAGCGAGAGTGCGAAATTTCGATGTACGAAACATGAAAGCCAATCTGAATACTCAAAATGGAATCTATCTCTTCAAAAGTGGAAGCGAATCTGACTCCTGCTGTCAAAAGAAAGGGGAGGACACCGGAGAAGTTGCGTTATACTGAGAATGCATCAAAATTCTGCTAAGAATACTGGGACTTTAAATGCGATAGAGGGATGCTGAACCCACTCAAAAATAGCAAATCTCTGTTGAACATATGAGGGTTCGTCAGTACCAGCATCCAGTCCTGCAATATGTATTAGATAACAGACGAAATTGAGCATGACGTCTCCTGTTTAAACAGGAAACACTGGCAACTGCAGGTAAGATAGCCGATTGATGTCCAAGTGATCTAACAGAATATTGTCTCTTCAAAGGCATCGAGGTACGCGAGGAACTTTCCTGACAGACCAACCGTCTTCAGGACGTCTTCACTAGTAGCAGTGCAAAGCGAATGAGGCTTTGTTGCCTTCCTTTACATTTTGAAAAACAAAAACCAACTTGAGGCAAGTAAATCATCTTGAAGTGGACAATGCATGAAAATATTTGAAGCCGGGGCAACCGCTGTGCTTCAAGTCATGAAACTGGAAGCGGTGCCAGATGGGCTCATGGTTTGATTGCCGTAAAATGGAAAATCTTGTAGACACTTAGATATTTTTCCGGTGCTGTGCACTTTCTTCCAAACCACGCCAGCGCACCCCTTTGCAAGATACCGAGTTCAAATGGTCCCCATCAGAATGAAACTAGTAACACTCACAAAAAACGGGCTTTTGAAAAAAGGCACATTCTCCGACACACACAGATTTTGTCTTCCATTAGGGGGCCTATGTTCTGTGTCATCTCTAAAGTGCAACTAAACATAAATCTCACTTAGTATAACTAAGTAAACTGTTTGGTGGCATAGAGGTCACTTTTCTGTATTTCAAAGCTGTGATGGGCTCTTCTCATGAAGAATTCAATTCTCCCAGTAAACCAGATGCCAATACTTGGTTAACCTCACGGCCTTCCCCTTCATCTGTCTCTCTTCATTACACATAATCATTGTTGCGAAATAGGCGCCACCAATTCATTCCATTTCCATTCCGAAGAATCGACTCTGGCCGTAATTCATTTCATTCCAATTCTTCGGAATGAAAAAAACTTACCCATTCCCATTAGTGGAATGGCCAGGTAGGTCAATTCCTTTCCTACAATTTCTCAACTTCACGAAGGCATATCTTGATAGCTTTGTCGAGCTAAGAATGATTGTAACATTGTAGGAACGTAAAGCTGATGTCATCAGATGCACAAGAATGGAAAATCTACGCTAAACATGGTTAACCGCAGGGCCTTCCTTTTGATCTCTCTCTCTCTCTCTCTTCAATAAATATAACAATTGTTGCGGAATAGGCACCTCCACTCTATTTAAATTCCATTCCGCGGAATTGCAAGTTGCCACGATTCGATTCTTCTCAATTCTTCGGAATGAAAAAAAAATGCCCATTCCTATTCTGGGATTGGTTATGCAGGTCAATTTCATTCTTACAATTCCTCAATCTAAGAAAGGCATATCTTGATAGCTTTATTGTGCTAAGAATGATTGTAACACTGTGAAAACGGAAAGCTGATGCATCTGATGCATAATAATTGCAAAACTACACTAAACAAGGTACCACAGTCGAAAATTAGTAGCTCGGTGACTTATATCGTGCAGTACCACCACATTACTAGTTCCGATAGGGGCAGTTCTCCCGTTCCCTAAAGTATTCACATCGTCAGCACAATCTTTATAAATGGTTAATGAACAGTTGGCTGCAGTGCATGCACTTGTTCTAAACGTATTTTACTACATTTAGAGCATTTCTTCACTAGACCCAGCAGCTAGTAAAGCTAGAAACTTTTGCCGCAACTAGCCAGGAATGCCTTCTTGGTCTTTTAAACACGGTAACTTCTAAGCCACATACGTTGCCAGATATCTCGTAAACACTACTGTATATCTTGCAGTAATCATGACACTATTAAAAAAATTAGGCCAATCTTATTTTTGTCGATCCCTTCAAAAACAAACATTTCGTGCTAAGTGATGGCACCCAAGATCAAACGATGATGCGTGCAAAACATTCATTATTTCTCCAAGTTTTATGGCTGCCAAGCAGTACACCATGTGATATTCGAGATGGCGCATAAATAGCCTTCTAACGGCTGTTACAGTATGCAATACCGGTTTTGTCTTGAGATTTTACGAGCGCGTCTATGACCAGGCCTGTGATTCGTTCATGCTGCTATCTATGTTGCTGCGATGCGCTCATGCCATGGTAAATACATAAAGCAATGAGAGTGGCCACTAATCAATCTACGTAGACAATTGCGCTTCTCCTATTATCCTATATATACTTCTGTAATTGAATTATTTAGATGTGACAATACGTAAACAAACGACTCTTCACTAAATATTCAGTAATGTAGTATTTATTTGAGTCAGCAATATTCACGAATTACCTTGCAAACTAGCAAGTTTCAATAATCAACATTTTACTACCTTTATTTACTAGGAGGTAGGTGCTTTTTGTGACAAGTAAGCGTTTAGTATTTAGTTGGTGAATAAGCAGGCCTTTTTTAGGAGTGCATGCTTGAATGGGTGACGTTTTAATATTGTTTAAGCTTAAATGCGTTATTGTCAAAGCGCGATGGAGCAAATCGTCATGTGGGGGGGGGGTGCCGCCTCTCCTGACCAATGCTTTCGAAAGTAGTCTATCTCGCTCAGTACGGTTCATTTTCTACACGCAGTTCACCATGTATGCTCTGTGTTGCGTTGTGTGCTGCGCTGACCTACAGACCTTTGCGACATAGTTTGAGGCAAAGGCACCCATGTACGTAGGCAGGGGGTACAGTATTGAAGAAAATGAGGGGATGTAATATGTAGTGAGACTGCGCGCAAGTTGCTATACGAAAGCTCGCAGGAAACACAAGCACCACACCAGCATCAGTAAGCATCAAAAATTAGAGAATCACTTTTTTTGAATATGCGTGCGCCTTGCCGCATTCAGCAGAAGAAAAAATTACTGCCCAATCACCTCGTACAAACGCTTAACCAGAGAAAGCTTAAGCGTTTGGCCCCGGTGTTTAGAAGTGCGTTCAACCTGATGCTTCACTTAAGCCTTTCATGTTTATTCTGTTACATGTTCGTGCTTCTTAATCAGGTTAGACACACGTTTTCTGGAGTTTACCATGGTGTTTATTTCACATGCCGCACATTGTGCTTCGTATGATCACGGTCAAGCAACAGTGTAATGAGCAGCTAAATGTGTTTCACAATGGTGTTTCTCACAACGGTTGTTCGCGAACCACAGGCGGTCACAGACGTCGCAGCCGAAGCCAACGTGCCACTGGAGAAAGTCTTGCGGAAAGCGGGCGTTCGTCCCCAGTGAACCCGCTTCCGCAATTATCACATTCACGTCGCGTATCGCATTCACGTATCGTTCACTTCACATACATGCGTTGTTGCAAGCACTTCGCATGAAAGCTGAGTGGCATTTGACATCGCGAGTTAACTCACAACGCAGCCAATGGCACGTATGTTCGGGTACGAAGCTGCTAACGACGTAATTGATAAGTTCAACAGGCAATAGAGACCATTCATGGCACCACTGCAGGACGGGTTTTCGTTTCTCCTAGCCTTATGCAGCTTTCCCTGTAAAACACAGTGAAAGACGGGGAGACGGCAGGCGGTTGAGGGGCCACCAAGCAGGAACAAATCACATGGTGTAATGTGTGTACGCCGACACTATATAGTTCCGCAAGATAAATACCATGGCATAGACCCATGGTTAGACCCATGGAAGAATAGAGAAAGACTTCAGAGTAACATAGTCTATATAATGACATAATGATACTACGCGTGTAGCTCATAAATGTACCATGCTTGTAATCATTCAAGCTGCTTTACATTACTGATTGATTGTCAAATTCTAGCTTTCGACTTACTAATGATTCAAGTTTGAAAAATGGCACGTCGACAAAAATGTGCTCCATTTTTGGAAAAAGACGTATTGCATTCCCATTCTATTCCGTGGTCGCGAAAATGTGGAGTGATTTCGGATTCATTCCAATTCCAGAGTGGCAACTCCGCAACACTGCAGATGACCATCTAGCTCTACTGATTAAAATTTTGCAGATCTTTCATAGATCAAAAATTGATACTATGTGAACCATGTGGAGGGAAAGCGACTGTTATAATTTTTCTTGAGCGAAATATCACGAAATCCAGCTGAATATATGTAAAAATATTGTACGCACAGACATATGTTGAACAGTGGCACATGTTCGTGATAGCCCGTTGTTTAGAGTTTCGTATAGATGCCGGCAGCAGCATGAGTATTACCACCGCCAGAAAAAGTATAGCTGATATGTATAGCACTTGTGCTTCCTAAGATAGCCTTGACTAGCGCTATGACGAACTTCCGTGAACAGGGTTTCAATATGCCACTGACGCTAACCCGACGCGATGCCTGTATTGTAGGATTTTATAACGTGAGATAGCCAGCACTGCCACCTGAAATGACATTTCACCAACATTACGCCTGCACAGAGTCTTTTTTAAAACAGTTTCGAGGACTGCAGGCGTGGCTCCGTGGGAGAATACTTGATTGCCACGCAGATTGCTTGGTTTAGATTACCACTGAAACTTTGACAATTGTTATTTGCGCGCGTCGCATCAGAACTGCAATTAAATTTTTTCAGCTCTCGCATTTAAATTACTAATGTCTGTTGTAGACGTTCCTAGCTGAGTGGGAACGGCTAGAACACGACGCTATGTCATCACTGACCGAGGGATATCATTCACTGCGAAGCTCTTGAATGATATCTTCACGTTGAGTAACACAAGCCATCGAAAGACGATTGAATACCACCCTCACAGCAATGGTTTGACAGAAAGGCTAAACAGAACGCTAGCCAACATGATGCCTATGCACGTGGGCGTGCAGTACAAAATGTGGGACGTCATACTGCGTGCAATGCTGCGACACAGAAAGCTACATGCTTCACACCATTTAGGCTCGTTTATGGTCGAGGTGTGTGAACTAGGCTAGACGCAATAATCCCGTATGAGGACATCGACAAGCTCGACCAATCAGCCCCCAGCATCAATGAGTGAATACAGTGAGCCGAGGAAGCGCGTCAACTTGCCCGAGTGCACGCGGGCAAGTGGCACGCGGGCAAGAACGCAACAATGTAGTGTGCAGATACACGGTGGTACAACATCCACCATCGAGAAAGTAACTATGAACCTGGTGACCAAGTTTAGACTTGGACACCAATTAGGCGGCGAAGTTTCAGCGAGAAACTCTTTAGGTAGTACTTTGGACCTTACAAAGTACTCAGACGTGTGAGCCAGATGAACTACGAAGTGGTTCCAGACGGATGCTCGTCATCGGCCCAGTGCAGGTTACCACGCCCAGAGACTGTACATGTCATCTACCTAAAGCCATACTTTACGTGGTGATGCAATTTTCGTGTACCAGTAAATTGTACATGCGAACAGTGAATGCCGTTTATTTCTGATTTCCGGCTCCAGAAAGCGTTTTCTCTCGTATGTCATTTTCGTTATTGTTGGTTTATGTTGCCTATACTTTGACCCTCGACAGTGCACGCTTTTTGCTTGTCGATGCTCTCTTGGGAGGAGGAGTAATGTCACTTGGTGTTCTGTGCCAGGGAACAGTGCCCCAGTTCTGTGCCAGTAAATGAAGAAGACGAAGACGAGCAACCCGCACTAGCCGGAGACGTCCTTGTTGTTGTTGTTGTTGTTGTTGTTTCCCTGTAGAAATGGCTCGTACCCAAAGAAGGGGATTGGCCGATTTTAAGGTGAATTTGCCCTAAACTTTCAGCATTGTGTCATTCCTAAAATTTTTTTTGTAACCTAATTTTCATTTGAAATACCGATATCATGTTTGCAGAAAAAAAAATAAGAAAAATTTTGAGACAGCAATTTAGCAAGAAAATCGTTTAGTCGCAGTGATGTATTCTTGAACGGCGAATAAAACATCCCTGTGGCTGAAACCCAGTGTAGAGGCTCCAAATGAAAGAAGATCAGGCTGTGATAGTTGCAAGCACGTCCTTCTTCGTGTCTGCCATTTTGACAGTCACGTCTGCTTCTTCGTTTGTTCGAGCCCCTAGCGCGTGGCAATAGCCAGTGCAAGATAAAATAAAAGAGTTCAAGAAAATAAACTCCAGCTGTTGTAAACTCTGCCAAAGAGAATACGTGAATCTTTAGCATGCTCTCTCGAGCTGTCCTAAATTACAGCAACTCCATAATAATCAGTTTGGGCGTATCACTACCCGTCCGCAGTGGGACATCACACTGCTCAGCTCCGACGCGGAAACACAAGTGTGGTTCACGGAGCGGGCAGAGGCAGGAACCCCGGTCTCCTGGCCGTCTCACCAACAGTGGACTCTCGCACGCTGAACATCAGCTGCATGTATATGACAGAAAATACACGTTTCTCCTCCTCCTGAGTTATTGTGGCACATACACAATAATCAAGGCTCGGGGTATACAGGTGTGCGCCACACTTGTCTGATAAAATGGGTTTGACGACGCACGTGATGGGGTTGTCCCATTTAACATAACATTACCCAGCGAGCCATTTTCGCCAAACTATGTTGCTTCCTCATAATGATTTTCTATTAACCCAAGTTAAAGCGGTTATCACCAAAGCACCCAGATGTAAGCGGCTACATGTAAGCAGCACACAAATAAATGTGTAGTGTTTCAAATTGCATTGCTTTGAAATTCTTATACGGTCTTCGTTGAAGTAAAGGAAATGTGATAGCAGTGAGAAAATATCGCATATGCCAGGGGCCGTATTCAGAAAGATTTCGCTTGGCCATGCATTTTCTTAGCCAAGAATTCTCTTATCTCGAGGGATAACAATAGCGCTGGTATGAATTTAACTTATTCTGCACCTAACAGGGCGAGGAGGACACACAATAGTCGATGAAACGACAAGAAAAGAAAGCAGTGTGTGCCGATAATATCAAGGTAGCACGTCAAGTGCCTTGCATCGAGTGTATACGATGGTAGTCAATGATTTGCTGCATGTCAGTTTCAGTTTCACGAGCGTCTGCTGCATCGCTTACGGGATGACACGTTGTAATAGATGTCTGGGTGTGCTGTGCATAACCAAGCACTCGCGTTTCATCAATGACCGTAGATAAAAAAGAAATTGTCCGAAGGCCTTAAGCAACAAGTCCTACACTATCTCGCCAAGTACAAGTGAACAACACTCCAGGTGCACCATACCAATGGAACCACGTAAAAATTAATGCATGTGATGTTTGAAAGCGTAGCTCAAATGTCTTTCCTTGTTTAGCGCGACCAGTTACCTTAAATTTTAATGAAGCTGCGCTGCTATTCGACTGATCCAGCGTAAGCGAGCACGGTATAGTGGTGAACGTAAAGGTGTTTTGTAGCTAGACGTAAAAGGTTGCTTTTTCTACAATAAACTTATAAGAAGACACAGGATCGGCTCTTGTGCCTGGGGGAGCATTATGCAGAAATAGAGAACAGCACTAATAAAATGAAATTGTGAGCGCAATTTTGCAGGTTCTATGCACCGCAACATTTTGACAAAGCCGGATTGTGAGAAGATGCATACGCTTACGCTTACATATCTGTCAACGTAAAACAAGGGAGGCTCGTCGGCAGATGATTAAGTGCTAATGCTTTTCATAAAACTCGGTGCAGTTATTTCGTCCATAGTGGTGTTTCCGTGAGCAAACAAAGCAAGGGACGTGTATACGAGTTTTGACGTCCAGAAACGTTACCACATGTGCAAGAACGACAAAAAAAGAGAGAAAGAAACCATTGTTTTGTTTTCGCGAAAGCCTGAAGTCGAAGTGGTGAATATAAAGACAATTTTCTGGCCCAGAAGACGTCAGGAGAAGTTTCTGCAAAGCAGCGTCGGATGTTTGAAGAGCATCAAAAGTGGATTTTGCATTCATGGAAGCGACAGCCAGACAGAAAGCGAGATGAAGTATGACTCTTTTTAGATGTGAGAATCAATGCAAATTAGGAGAGTTGTGAGTTAATTAGCCAAATATTCCTTAAATAGCGGTAATGGAAACAAACTGAGTCTTTCTTCAGTGAAAGTGACACTAGTAACAGTGATTTTAGAATAGTTGATTAGCATTGTCATACGCCCATATACGTTTATTTTCATTTATATTTGGCAAAATATGGGAAGGTAGCCTACGGTAGAGCCAGCTATCCCAACAACATGACAGTAGTGTACAAGATAAATAGTGCACAGTTATGCAGCCACATGTGGTGGTTTCTACCTTCTAGAAACCTTGAGCGAACCCATTCTAAATATTTTTTTTCTTTTTTGACCAAGTTTCACCGGACGTTTTGAATTTGACGTTATTCGAAGCACTGACGAAGCAATATATTCAATGCTGCAGTTGCAAGCTTGGATCTCAAGCACTGCAGCAGTGTACGAGCGGTTATAGCGTTAAACTGCAATGTAGGAACTACTGAGTTTAATTCGCAGTGTCACCGAACACATTTTTTTAAAAGTTGCCCTGCCTGAGATTATGCGTGGCGGCGGGTACTCATTTCTTGAGAAGGTGGCTTTCGCACTCTCTCTCTTTCTTCACTGCTCTTTTGACCCAAAGACACTGTGCCGTGCACCCTCATGAATTACAAAATTTAGGGTTCATAATTTCCTCCTCCATTCTCTGTTGTCACATGAGTGCCTAACGCCAAAATAGCAATATCATACTTGGTATATATCTTTTCACGTGTTTGGATAATCGACGAGCAATCAGTTGTCAGCGATGTCCGAATGAATATAGTCAAGGCAAGGTTCAAATTTTAAGAAAAACTGTATTGTGCTAAGTTACAGGTGATTCGGCAGTGGTTACATGTAAAAGGAAACTGGACTCTGTGCAGGAGCTCGATCGGATACGTCCGACGCCACTCGCGTCTCGGCTCGCTCTGCGGTGCGTTGCTCTGCCGTCCCGGCTCGAATCTCGGCTCGTTCTCCCTCTCTGGCGATGCGTTGCTATGCGGTCTCGCTCGAAGGCTCACTTTTTGTTTTTTGAATGTTCGTTGAACCAATGGGCAACCGCGTCGAGTGGACGCGCTCAGGGCTCGGAGTCCACATTAACGCAGTGCAGCGTTTCCCGAGCAAGCACGGAGACGCTGCCGGAGAAGGAGGCACTGCCGGAGAATGAAACGCTGCCGGAGAATTCAGCTGTGCGAGCTCGAGTGCCGCTGACACGGCCCTCCCGAAAATTGCGCCTGTCCTCAGGCGTGCGTGT
Source organism: Rhipicephalus microplus (assembly GCF_043290135.1). Classification (NCBI taxonomy): domain Eukaryota; kingdom Metazoa; phylum Arthropoda; class Arachnida; order Ixodida; family Ixodidae; genus Rhipicephalus; species Rhipicephalus microplus. Next base: position 14,670,093 of record NW_027464587.1, on the reverse strand, counting down.
CGTTAGAAGGCGATGGTTCCGTAACTTCTAGTAGCGGCTCCTTATATCTACCAAGCTGCTCCACATTGACGATTTTTTGGTTGATCATGCCCGGTGTGTGGGGTACTCTTTGGATCTCGGCCCTGTTTTCTCCGACGAGGGCCGTTATCTCGAACGGACCTTCATAGCGAGGGTCTAATGTGCCTCGAGCGCTCAACTCAAGCAGGACGGGGTCCCCCGTTATGAACCTCGGAGTTCGCCGCTTCTTGTCGTATCGGACCGTTGTTTTGCGCTGACTCTGCAGTAGCCTCTCTCTTGTCTCCGCACGTCCCCTTGCCAAGTCGTGTAGTCTATGAGACTCGTCGATGTCTCCCTCGACTGAGGCGAGGTTGAGCTCTCCTGGCAGTTTTGGGTCGTAGCCGTGCATGAGTCGAAATGGGCTGTGGCCACTGTGACGATGCTTCGTGGCGTTGATTGCTAGCGTTGCTCGGGGTAGTTCCTTCTGCCATTTGTCCTTGTTGTTTAGCATTTTGCGTAGCACCTGTTTCAATGTTCCTACCATTCGCTCGATCAGTCCGTTTGATTGTGGCCAGTACGGTGGGGAGTTCTGATGAGCAATTCCCAGTCTGCGATGGAATTGGTTGGTTTTCTTGTTCACGAATCCCTTGGCTTGGTCCGTAATAATGACGCTGGGAACTCCAAATCGCGGAATCCACCGGTTTGTCTTGAAGTCAAGGTAGTGCGTCGACGAAGTGCTCGGTACGGTCACGGCGTCCATGTATCTCGTGGCGTGGTCGATACACACGAGGATGTGGTCTCCCTTCTCGTTTAGCGGACCCATGTGATCCAGGGATATCACCACATTTGGCTCAGTAGGAATATCGCGTGGGATGAGGCAACCTTGATTCCGTGTCGGGCGGGCGTTGATAGTCTGGCACGTGTGGAAGGAGTCAACATACTCGCGTATGTCCTTTCTCATCGATGGCCACCAGTACTTTCGCTGGATCAGGTCTCTTGTCTTCTCGACGCCTAGGTGGCCGTTGTTGTCGTGGAAAACGATCATCACACTGCTTCGGAGGGCAGCGGGAATGATCACCCTCCGATGGACCCGTCCTCCCTCGAGAGATTTCTTCACCAGTATGTCGTTTTCGATGTCGTAGTCTGAAGATTTGTGCTTGGCCTCCTCCCGAAATCTTTTGCAGTCAGTATCCCTCTCCTGAAACTCGCGTAGGCGACTGTGTTTGCCGACCACTACTGCGTAGCAGTGGAGGTCTCGGGTCGAAACGCTCTGGTCGAAAGCCTCTGCAGATTCCGACTGCCTCGAGAGTGCGTCAGCAGCGGAGTTCTGGCGTCCTGGCTTGTGCTTGACGTCGAAGGTGTACTCTGCTAAGTCGAGCGTCCACCTTGCAAATCTGCGGTTGCTGGCTCCCTTCTGGACGAGGTATGACAAGCTGAAGTTGTCCGTGAACACTGTAAAACGAGGGCCTCCTCTCAGGTAGACCGAAAACTTCTCAGTGATCGCCCAGTGGAGCGCCATGCACTCAAGCATATTAGAGTGTAGACCACGATCGTGCTCGTTTAGTGATCTGCTTGCGTACTCTATGATTCGCTCCTTTCCGTCTTGAGTTTGAGAAAGCACCACACCCAGCCCGGTTTGCGAAGCGTCGACGTGAACGTTAGTCGGGCAGTCTGGGCGGAAGCTCGCCAAAATCGGTGGGTTCTTCAAGGCGTGTTTTATGGCATTGACGGTTGCTTGATGAGCGTCAGTCCATACGAAAGGAACGTCCTTCGCCAGAAGGCGCCGTAGCTTGTGCGTGACCTTTGCAAACTCCGGTATGAACTTTCGGTAGTGGTTAGCGAACTGCAGGAAGGAGTACAGCTTCTTTGCGTTGCGATGCGGCTCGAACTTCTCGACAGCGGCAACTCTGGATTCGTCCAGTGTTCGTCCTTCGGCGGAGATCACGTAACCCAGGAAACATACTTTGTCTTGAATCAACTGGCATTTCCGGAGATCCATCTTCAAGCCGTTGATCACGACTCTCCTGAGTGCTTCGTTCAGCAAATCCAAAGCGTCCCTCACTGTTGTGGCTCCCTGCCCGACATCAACCTTGTACGTAGCTGTCCTAGGTAAGCCATCGAACGTGCGACGCATGACTCTTTGCATGGTCTGAGGGGCCTTGCAAAACCCAAAGGCCATTCGAAGGTATTCGTACTTTCCGTCAGGAGCGACGAATGCGGTCTTGTGTACGTCGCCCGGCTTCATTCGTATAGTCGGAAATGCCGTCTTCACGTCCAACACAGTGAAGTAAGCCGATCCGTCGCGCATGACATCGTCAATAACGTCTTCCATGACAGGCATTGGATAAGAAGGGTTGATGGTTTTCTCGTTGAGCTTGCGATAGTCGTGTACCATTCTTCGTGGAGTCGTCGGGTGGTGCGGTTGGTCGACGACTATCGTTGGAGCACCATACTCGCTTTCGCTCGGCCTTATGATGCCCTTGGAGAGGTAGTCATTCACCTGTTCTCGGATGAACTTGCGATCAGCCGGTGAGCGCCTGTACGGCCTCGATGACACTGGTATATTGTCTCTGAGTTCGATGCTGTGCTCGGTGTGAGGACACACTCCCAAAGTGTCGCCTTTGGAAGTGAACGCTTGGTGATGCCTTAACAGAATTGCGCGAAGTTGTTCTCTCTCTGCCTCGGTGGCATCCTTCGTTATCTTCCGTGTGGCGTCTTCGACTAGACTCGTGAAGTCTTCGTCGGGTGCGGGACATTTCGTATTGAGGCGCACGTACCCTTCGTCTTCGGAAACACTCTCGTCCGATTGCCGGCAGAACGTCGCAATAAGCGTTTCCCCGGTGCGGTGTGGTGTGCCTTGTTTCGGGGGGGGGGGGCACTTCGGACGATGAAAATTTTCCGGAGGGCTCGACTGGAACGATAGTCACATCGTTTGACGTGTGAAACGTTACGTCGACGTCCGCGACTCGTCGCCAGTCTGATCCCAGAATCAGGTCTGCCGCTGGGCAGTTCCGTTACCACGACGTCTTCGAGTCACACATTCGTGAAGCCCAATGTCACATCAAGCGTTGCAGCGAGAGTTGGGCATATGCTGCGGTTGAGAACTTCAATGTTCTCGCGCGATAGCCATGCGAGCGTGGGAATGTCGTCCGTCAAGGCATTGGCACTCATGATGGATAAGTTGGCGCCACTGTCAATGCACACGCGGACGGGTCGGTTGTTAGCAGTACCGGACACTATTGGTAATGTGTCGCCCGTCGAATGCAAAAAACAGTTCGCTTGCCTAGGTGACGTAGTCCCTGTTTCGTGGCTGCTATTGTCCCTCTTCGCTCGTTTCTCGTCCGCTGTGATCGTTGCTGGCGTTTTCGGCTTTCTGCAATCACGGGACAGGTGACCGATGTCGCCGCAGTTGAAGCACGAACGAGCAGAGATGGGCTGCGGGTGTGGAGCTCCCGAGAAATCGCTGCGCGGGTTGGCCTTCGGCAAGTTGGCAGAGCTGCTGGCTGGCACCCGCTGGTTCGAACGCTGACCACGGCTTGCTGTAGACGATGACGGTTTCTTGTCGTTCTCGGCACACACGGTCATGCGACGCCTCGCGTCGAGCAAAGCCGCTCTGTCAATGAGTTCGGTTACTGTGCCACACAGCTGCGCTGCGAGTGGGTTGGCCCTTGTGTCGTCCTCCTCGATGCCGCCGAGAATGAGGGAAATACGTTCTTCCTGTGCTAAACGGTACGTCGCCTTGTTCAGAATGGCGTTCTTCGAGTACATGTACTCGACGATGGTCTCGTGGCTCTGAAGGCGTCGCTTCGTCTGCAGTTCGAGGAACTCCTGCATTGTCAGCTTTCGTTTGAATCGGAGAATGAGCGCTTCCTTCCATTGCTCCCAGGTGTCATACTGTGAGCCGTAGGCGCTGTGCCAATCCTTGGCAGATCCCGTCAAGCGGCTTGCTGCTGTGCCAACGTCAGCGATGGCGTCCAGTGGGCGAGCGCTGCGATTCTCTCCACTTGCGTAATCCATTCGTGAGTACTTTGTTGCGGCGTCCCATCGAACAAAGGGATTGAGGATGACGTGTCGCTTGTGGAATGAATCTGGATCGGGCTCGTCGTCAGTGGACCTCTCGACAGCGTGTGGGCGAGCAGGGCTTGCGTGTTCACGAGCGCGGCGAAGATCTGGGCCATGGAAGGTTCTCCCTCGTGCGTTGAAACGGTCGGCGCGGCGGGGCGTGCCGCGTCTTGGTTGGTGCCGTCGTTCAGTGACGGTGGCCGCGTCGAACCCGAGGACATCGTTACGTCAGCAGGGACGGAATGGTGCAGCCCGAAGGTTGGAGTCGTCACCTGTTCCGTTGGCAGTGAAGCGTTCTGATGGGATTCGTGCAATGTCTTACGTTCACTCGTGGTCGCACGGTTAAGCTGGGCTCGCAGGCTGCTCAGTTCAGCGCAAAGCCTCGCGTTGTCGGCGGACAGTGTCTCCAGGTGCGCCTGCCTGTCGTCGTCGTAGGCAGCCTGGTCCTTCGTTGACGAGTCCGTCGGCTCTAGGCTTGGCGAGTGATGTTGTCGCGGACGATTCTTGTGATGAGCTCGTCCTTTCGTCCGGAGCACCGTAGACCTCGTGCTCTCAGCTCGTCGACGAGTTGCTTTTTCGTTGCATTGGCCATCGTGCTGTGGTCGAGGGTCGTGAACACGCTTTCGACGATGGTTGTTTCGGAGTCCCGAGACGATGTACGGCGCGGCGTCGCTCCTTCTCGTGGCGTCGTTTCCTCCTCCGCATGCAGCTCGGTCGATTCACATCCTGTCGGCTGCGCCATGTCAGCGATGTCCGAATGAATGTAGTCAAGGCAAGGTTCAAATTTTAAGAAAAACTGTATTGTGCTAAGTTACAGGTGAATCGGCAGTGGTTACATGTAAAAGGAAACTGGGCTCTGTGCAGGAGCTCGATCGAATACGTCCATAGCCACTCGCGTCTCGGCTCGCTTTGCGGTGCGTTGCTCTGCCGTCCCAGCTCGAATCTCAGCTCGTTCTCCCTCTCTGGCGATGCGTTGCTATGCGGTCTCGCTCGAAGGCTCACTTTTTGTTTTTTGAATGTTCGTTGAACCAATAGGCAACCACGTCGAGTGGACGCGCTCAGGGCTCGGAGTCCACGTTAACGCAGTGCAGCGTTTCCCGAGCAAGCACGGAGACGCTGCCGGTGAAGGAGGCACTGCCGGAGAATGAAACGCTGCCGGAGAATTCAGCTGTGCGAACTCGAGTGCCGCTGACACAGTCATCATGATGTTTTGACATGCGCGACATGCAGCGAGCTCATAGCTTGCGCTCTAGTTGACTGCCTTTGTAGGGACACGTTTGCATGCAATTTCGGTGAAAATCATTACATACAGCGAGGCAAAAAAGTACGGGCAGATAGAGAAGACACGGAGTGATTAGTTTGTGTATTCTCTCTTGCTACCTGTCATGTTGCGCACTTCAGTGTAAAGCCACTGTCAATTGGTAAAGAGAACTATAGCAGTTAATGGAGTTCTGCTGAGAGGGTCCCCGATTATCCAGAGTAGAACAGAACAATGCAAATTGATTTACGTCATAGAGAGATACTCTGCTTTTGCCTAGTACAATAAATTTTCAAACCGAAGTTAATTTTTATAACAACAGGTTTAGTGCAAATGAAAGGTGCATTGACGAAATCCGTTATACAGCTTGACTAGGTTTGTGCCCTTAATAGTAATTGCCAATAGGTGTTACAATATGCATAAATGTCAAACACATAAACAACCACGGGTGATAGCTTGTTTATTCTGATTAAAATTGATATGTTGAAATTGACATATTACACCAACGTAATGTGTACAAAATACGCCATGTAGAGGAGCTATGCTCTAAAGTAATCTTTTCTGGTTAGTTTCATTTTACCAAGTCTTTCGCTCATGACTGTATGTTCGCAAATGAAACAAATTCTTCGAATGTATATATTTTGTGTAAGGTGACGTTCGTTTTTATATAGTATTAGACAAATTGAAAAGTATAATGGCTCAGAAAAAAAGAACTAGAAAGATATTCTACTAAATCATTACCAAACTTACTCGTCAATGATAAATGAATTCTCACGTAAATGATACATACCTACATACATACATACATACATACATACATACACACACATACATACATACATACATACATACATACATACATACATACATACATACATACATACATACATACATACATACATACATACATACATACATACATACATACATACATACATACATACATGCATACATACATACATACATACATACATACATACATACACTGCGGTGTAATATTAAGATGAATGGCTCTAAAACAACAATTCTAATACACTAATTTTCAATATACAGAAAGTAACCTACGAGAGAAATTTCCCAGCACTCCTATGTCTCAACTCAGTGTTTCTCGAACCATCTTGAAAAGGCTTGATGCGCAGTTTCTGCTGCTGCCAAGTGACAAGCAGTTTTTATAAGAAACACAAGAATGTCATGACAATGTCTTGTCAATGTCATGTGAAAGAAAAGGGCTGTGCATTCCAGTTTGGTACATGTCTGCAACATTACTTTGTTTATTGACATAGCTCGGCTCATTCACAATACAGTAACAAAGCATGTTGGGATACTTGGGCTGAAAAGTCGGCACAGCGCAAAGAAACTCTAGACAATACATGAATAATACAATTTTAAGCTACTAAGCTCCTCAGGTGCAAACAGTGTTTATATTGACAGCTATACACCCCATTTAGTTTCCAGAAAACACTCCTTAAAAAGGCTTCAAAGTTTGCAGATCCGGACTACGCACACCCCTAATATGCTTAGGTTTACAAAGCACACACCCGTTCCAGATCATCCCGAAGTGTATCGACAGCTGTATTTCAGAAATCGTGCCGATTTGACAGTTACAGCTAATCGAAGTACACTAGAGCAAGACCACAGAATAGGCCTTATGAACCGCTAGCTGAAAAGTTCCGCTCATTTTATTTCCAATAGCGTGCAAAGAATGTGCTCCTATTAACATCTTTGGTGGTAATTTTCACCAATGAGGCAAGGAACTAGAGTTGTGCTTTTATTTGGATGAGCTGGGGCGCAACGTTACAACATAACAAATAAGGTTGAGCATATGCCATTCCGCGTTCGAATTCACTGAGAATTCACGTAGCACACTGGCTTTCATCCAACCACTAATATTTACATGAACAACTTCACGCTACTGCCGCCCAATAGAATTCTTTATTACTGCGACTCTGAGCTTATTGGTCGACGGTGGTTGTCAATACCATCCACGGCGTACCAGGGAAACAACACATGAAACTCAAAGCGCCGAAATGAATAGAAACGCACCAGCAGTCATCAGGATGCCCTACATAGGCGTGAATTAACTCAACACCAGACAGGGGACATAAGTTTGCCGCCGCGGTAGCAGGTTCTTAGTAGCCACATTGTTCCTAAGAGTGGTCCAGACCACTCTTAGGATTTTTTTAAAGCCACGCTGTTTTACGCACAATTTTGTTTCGTGAATCCACTTAGGAACATTTTTCGGTGCCTTAAGCAAATATAGCAACTGCATCACCATCGCTGACATGTTCCTCAGCAGTAGCAGCGTGCTTATTGCAGCGGCCGATGTAAAAACGATGACCTCTCACGACTTTTTTTTTTTTCGCTTTGTAAATCGACTTACGCGACAAAATTTCTTTTGCGCGAAAATCTGCTCGTAAGAGAGTTTTCTGAATCCGGTCCCAGATTTTTAAGAATTTCGCATATCTTTTTTAAAACACCCGGTATATGTCCGCTCCGATTCCGAATCTGGCAGAATTATAAGGGACCCGTTCCCTAAAACCAACGTAGGAAAATTTGAAAGTTTTGAAAAAAAAAACGCTGTCAGGTCCATCTTAAGAATCACCGCTTGTTCACGGAGTGAATAATTATGAGTACGGCGAAGCTTCGGAGGTTTTTATTGGTAAACCATGAATCCTCTGGATGTTCGTCCGTCCGTCCGTCCGTCCGTCCGTCCGTCCGTCCGTCCGTCCATCCATCCATCCATCCATCCATCCATCCTTCCATCCATCCATCCATCCATCCATCCACCACACGTTTATTTCATTTGAAGACAACTTGTTTGTACAAAAGGAATGTATTTGTATTGATTCGTGTGTAGCGCCAGTGATGTGTAATAACTTCCTGGCTCAGATTGACCGAAACCCTGACTCTGTTTTGTCCAGAGACAAGGTGTTACACGTTTTTAGATACGTCGACGATTTGTTGGTTCTTTTGAAAAAGGAGTCAAATGAGCACTACTCTGCATGTGTCACTTTTGTTCTAGATAAGTTAAGAGCATTTGGACAAGGGCTCAAGTTTACACTTGAGCTTCCTGTCAACGACGAATTGCAGTTTTTAGATCTTTATCTCGGGCTCGACAAAAACCATGTGTGTTGGATGTATCACCCTCATGCTCAGAAGTCTTTTTTGCCATGTCATTCCGCTCATTCTAAAGTAGTAAAGAGGGCCATTGGTAGTACGAGCTTACAGTTGGCTCTTACTAGGTCTTGCCACCACGTTCTTGATGAAAGTTTCAGGGAGCAAAGAATCAGGCTCGTGTTTGCGGGTTTTTCTATGTTGGTGTTAACGAAAATGTGCGAAGCTTTACTGAGAAAATGTTGACATGACGCCACTGGTGATTCAGGCACAAAGAAATAAACACAGAAGAAGCAACCTGTTGTCATTCCGTATGTGCACAGAGTGGCTCATTCTTTGAAGCACGTCACTTCTTGTTTTAAGGTCCCTGTCGTGTTCTCGGCACCTCGGAGGCTTTCGCGCATTCGTGCTCGTTCGTGTGGCATACCAAGTGTTCAGTGTTTAAAGAAGCATGAAAGGAAGTTTTTAATTGTTTGGTAGGCATTGTCTACTTGATTCTGCTCAGTTTTCGCAAGGTGTACATTGGCCAGTCGGGCCGTTGTATAAACGATCGCTTAAAGGAACATGCACTGTCAATGAGAAACGGCATGGGTTCGCATTTGCCGCATCATTGTAAGGAATGCTCGTATGAATCGCTACTGCACCGTACGAGAATATTACTAAAAAGCAGACAAAGTGGCACGTGAATTGGCAGAGGCGATGTTTATTAGACAATTTGGCGTACAATGTATCAGTGTTGCATCTCTGTCATTGTATGATAATGAATTCGATTTTCCAGCTGATAGATTGTCATTATAGTTGGTTGGTCTCTTTTTGTGGTTGCACGCATGCGTGAGGGTTTTATAAGATGAGCTTCGGTTCAATAAAAGTTAGTTGCGAGTGTGCGCTTTTCCGAGTCTCATCTTTCGACGTCTTTTAAGTTTGCGCCAACGATGTTCTACAAGGCGATCCGCTTCTTCATTGCCCACAATACCCACGTGTGAAGGTACCAATCGTGAAGATAGGCATACCCCACGTGACAGAATATTGTTGATGGATTCCATGATGCTGCGTAGAGTAGGGCTGTCGATTTTCTTGCTGGTGAGCCTGCTAAGGGCACGACGAAAGTCGGTGAGGATGACAACCTTCAATGCTGGTAACCTTTCTTGTACGTACCTACGGCCGACATCAATCGCTGCTAGCTCGGCCGTCACTGACGATGGGGCGCGCGGTATTTTAAACAACCGCCTGATATTGGTCGAAGGGCAGAAGAAAGCTGCAGAAGCACTCAGGCCATCGCTGCGTACAGAAGCGTCCGTAAACACTTTTGCATAGTCTTCAAAGTTTTCAAATAAGTGTGAATGTGCTAATTGGTTCAGTACCAAAACAGGTTGGTCACACCTTTTGCGTATTCCTGGAATTGACAGATGGGTAGAGAAGGCACATGGGCTGTGCTCTGTCGATGTTGGCAACTCAATAGTTTTGCCGCAATCGCCAGTAATGTCATTCAGGAGCTTTGCGCCTAAAAAAAACCGCGGGTATACGAGAGAACAAGATCACAGGAAAGAGGGCTGTTCTTATTTCGAGAGCATTTATATAGACACTCTTAGGTGCATTTTGCCGCTGGCGCCGATGTGGGCGTCGCCATCGCTCACCCTATATTCTTACGTTTCTATAAATATGAAAATGCAGAAAGAAGAAGACTCCGGCGGGTGGAACCGAACTTGAGTGCTCTGAACTGTGAGTGTGAAGCGTTAACCACTGAGCGACCGAGGAGCATGGCCGTCAATGTTCATAGGGCAATATATCTATATGTAACATTTACCGCGGCTGACGGGCATCTCTGGGGGGGGGGGGAGGGGGGACTATCGTGTGTTCAGCATTACAAGCATGATGACGCAATGAACGCACGTAGCAACATCGTCATGACGTGGTGGCGCACTTTCTTCTCTCCCACGCGCACTTTGTCCCGCGAAGAGCAGGGGGTCGACGCTAACTCGCGTGCACTTATCTCGTGGTGGGAGGATCGTACATCTTGGCTGGCCTTAAGATTTCACCGGAACGCTTCGGTTGTGCGCACCGGGCGCACAAGGGTCACTGAAATCGTTGCACAATCTCCGTTTGCGAAAAGAGCGGTTTTTTCAGACACAGCGAAGCAACAACTGAGACGCTTATTCGCGTTCATCTGCACCAGAGAGTACGTTTCCTGCGTCATTTTTGGGCGAAAAACGTAGGGCACATTACAATTCGCTGGCTATTCTGCGCGTGACCTCTCAATTTCTTGCTATCGCGTTCATTGCTTCGCCTTTGCGGTAAAGCTGTGACCTTTTTTTGATATATAGACCTTCGAAAGAATAAATAGGACCATTGTAGGAAAGGGAAGCACTGCGCATGCAGCCGATTAGTAGATGAAACTGGAAAGTACAGAAATGTCGATAATTTTCCTGTCAGTTAGTACGAAGGATGGTGGCTTACACATGATGGTCCAATGGAATGAATCTTGAAGGTTTCATAAATTTCCTGCGTGCGGTAATCAAGATATCCACTTAAGATGGCCATCTGTTCAAAACTCGGAATTGTGCATCGACACTTGGCACAGTGAATGGCTAGATCACTTCCAGTTTTGTGCTCGAGATTGTTCTCGTGCTCTCGGAGACAGTCGTTCTTGCAGCGACCCGTTTCATCAATGTAGCGGCCACCACAGGACATCGGCATCTCGTAGACTGCTTCAGTCTTGACCGGAAAAAATCATGTTGCATGTTGCTTCTTGCAAATGGAAGCATTTGGGTGAAGGGCGTTCACGTTTTTGCACGGTGATCCTACTTTGACCGGCGCCGAGAACACCACTTTACGCTTGCACGTAATGCCGCCTTCTTGATTTTGTACGAAACGTACCCCTTCTTCATTTTGTGTGGACACAGCTCTCCCTCCAGTGGTGCTTCTTCTCTCGTGCACCCGCGCCCTATTTTACGACGAACCCATAACAACAAACAAAATATTTTTTTCGTAATTCAATCAAGTCTTTTTTTTTTCAGCTTGTACACGCAAACTGGGGATAGGGAGAAAGAAGCAGGGAATTTAACGCCGCTTGGCGAGCCTCGCCATCCACATATATATGTCGACAATAGGCACAAAGCAGCAGACGATTACTGCACGGAAGGTTCGAAAAAACACTACGCATTATAAAAATCACTAAAACAGCTACAACAAGCTTATGTATCTTAATCGGCAGCAGCGCTGCGAGTGCGAAATAATAACACACATGACACAATGTATGAAGATATGAACACACATTGTTATTAAGCCTACAGAGATTGCTGCATATTGCTTTAACGGATGACAGAACAAGAAAGTAATTAGATGGTCATAAAATGAGGTATTCAAGAACATTGGCACTACATAACATAACACAGAAAAACCGCAGTTAGTTTTACACTTCGGTAACACAAAACTCTTTTGGACTCTGGTATCATATAATGAATTGCGAAGTGTTAGTGAAAGAATTTAAGAAAGAATGAAGTCATTTTTTGTGGTTGTTGTTCTACCAAAGCATGCAAGTCTGTAGTACAATAACTTGTTTACAGGTACAACAGTGTATATTAAGAAAACATGCTCAGTAGGCGAATAAATGCACCCGTTCACAATTGCGCAGAGCATTTTTCTCTGCGGAGTTTGAAGTTTTAATATGCTTGACCACGTTGTGTTGCTTCAGACGAGCAGGCAATAGCCAGTGCGAATAAAAGAACACATATTATAAAGCAAGCTTCGTTTTGGTGTGAAAAGCATATTTGTTCTACAAATTGATTCTTATGATTCTAGAAAGTGTTGAACAAAGATGATTGACACATGCGTCTCATGACATTGTGCTGCTGAACGTGATTGAATACCGGCTGCGGCGGCTGCATATCCGATAGAGGCGGAAATGCTGCAGGCCCACGTGCTCTGATTTGGTTGCACGTTAAAGAAACCCGGGTGGTTGAAATTTCCGGAGCTCTCCACTACGGCGTCTCTCATAATCCTATGATGGTTTTGGCACGTTAAACCCCACATATCAATCTACGTTATTCCTAATGAGTTAAACGTGTCCGCGTACTCAATAACAGTATCGCCTAGGTATGAGCAGGGCCGTCAAAAATATCTGTTTCTTCTAGGAAGAAAGAGTACTGATTTTGACTTCTATTTGTTTACTTTAGTGAATTAACTGATGACTCTGTGGCAAGAAATGAGACTGCGTCGTTTGCCATATATGCTATTTGTTGTATACCATAAGAAAAAAACATCGGGTGGTATCATCTGCATATATAACGTATTTTGTGTTATTGGTGTTAGGAATATCATTTATATTTATATCAAACAGGAGTGGCCCCAAGATGCAACCCTGAGGGACGCCATTATAAATACTTAACATCTGTGAAGCGTACTTGTTAATCACTACGTTTCGAGACCATGAACCTATGTATGACTTAGTTAAGGGCATGGCCACATACACCATTGTCCTCTAGTTTGGAAAAAAAAATGTTATGTTTTAAAGAATAAAAGGCTTTGCACAAATCAACAAAAATACCAAGAGTGAAAAGCCGTGATTGAAACTTCTGTAGTATATATTTTTGAAAAAGTAGTGGATGCTTCACAGACCTGTTTTGTGTGAAGCCACGTTGGCAGTCAGTTATTATGTAATGTTCACCAAAACGCGGATTAGACGAACGCAGATTAGTTGCTCTAAGCCCTTAGAAAAATATGGAAGTGTGGACACTGACCTGTACTTTCCTAAAATGTTCGCATATATTTTATTTGTAAATCACCGGCACACTTGCTATTTGTGTACGAGCAGGAATCTAGGCTGTCGCAAGTGCGGTGTTATATATGAACGGTAGACGTGGGGTAATTATGCCGAGAACGTAATTTACTGACAGGCTTCGAAAACTGTGCGCATCAACACTAGAGGCATTGTTTAGCTATGTACATGTAGAAAAAACGCCTGTTTCATCCCCTGGTGCGAGAAATGGAAATCATATTGGTTTCTTCATCTATAAAACTAGAGATTCTAGCATTGATTTGATTGTGCCCTACCTCAGAGAAAAATTTATTAAATGAGTTGGCAAGACGCAAACCGGAAGTTTCGTTGCCATCAATTACTAACTTTGCTATATTCCAGTCATGCGTGTTTCTATTCAAAAACATCTCTAGGCGCCTCTATTTTTATTCTGGGTTTCTAGAACAATTTTATTGAATAATTTGTGGTCATAAGGAGTTCTTGCTGCTCTAATTTTCTTATTCAAGCGGTTACGCAGAGTTTTGTATTGGGCAGCACGTCTGCGTTTCTTGTTTTGATGAACATCTTAAACGCCGTGCGTTTCTTTTTCACTTGTTTTGTAAGTTGACAGGTCATCCAGGGTTTACGAGCATTCTTAGGCGGTGTTATGGCAACAGTGGAAAAACACTCATTTTATATAAAAGAAAATTTCAAGAAAAGCACGCTCAGCTGTGCTTTCTATGTATACTAGACATTATTCCACCAAAGCAATGCGCTTCTTGAATTGTTCCAATATATCAGGAGGTAAAACTTGGCGCTGAGCCTTCGCATTTACTTTTGAAGGAATTAGCTTTTCGAGAAACAAGAAAACAGGAGAATGTCTTGCTGAGCGAGTCGGTAATATTCCGTTATTAAACGTAGCACAAAGACACAGAAAAAAAAGAACACAAACACGGTGCTAACTTTATTTGAAGAACGTATACACAATATTTAAGGAACTAGACACGTGACAGGAAAAAAAAACATTAAAAGAAAGGCGTTCTAGGGACAAACTTTAACGTAGTCAACTTCGACAGGGTGCAACTTTATCGACGCTTTCGCAACACACGCATCACCTTCTCATGACGAATGCCGCTTCAGTTTCTCGTTCTGTTCTTTCCTTAAATCTTGCTAGCACACTTGATTCCGTCAAGCTAGGTGCGCAGCGGCAGTCTCTGCAATGCAGTGAAAGATTCGAACATGTTGACGCATTCAAACAGGCGCTGTGGTCAAATAATCAATTATTTGAAGAGCGCTTCGTCTGCCAGTGTAGCTTTTTCGGTAATAAATCGGCCACTCACGTGCTGGCATTGCCACTGGCGGAAAGCACCCACTTCCTCTTCTGCTTTGTCATTGTAGGACAATTCTTCTACGGTTGGCGGAAAACACTCTACGCAGGCTTCTGTCGCGTATACTTGGCGCCTGGTTTTCACGTAGCCGTTAAAATAGGAGGCGCGCGCCTTTGTGAGGGCTTCTTTGTCGCTGTGTTGCACCCTATCGAAGTTTATTACCTTAGTGCTTATCCTAGAACCCTTTTCTTTTTTATGTTTTATTCTCAAGTCACGTGTCTATTTCCTTATATATAGGGAAAGAAGTGTAAACCTAAGGGCTAGTTTTTCCGTGTTTTAACACGATATTAATGAGATCTAACAGACAGCAATGCCTTCTTTCCCTTATTTAATTAAACGAGGGTCTCGTACTGGCAGACTTGGTGTCATTAGGTTGTATACAAGGGACTATTAAACAGCTGCCCGCTCATATTAAGTTCACGTGCTACGTGACGCCAAACATGCGCATAAAAAAGTGTTTTCACACTCGTCGCCAGGCTTATAGATGGCGCTGACTGTCACTCCTACTTCTAAATTCACACATAAACCCAAGAAAGTGGATGGAGGGAAGGCCACTGGGGTAGCTCAGTGGTTAGAACATCGAACGCGTTATTTGAAGGTCGTAGGTTCGATTCCTGCTCACGGCTGGTTATTTTTTCATTCACTTTTCGTTCTTCTTATTTACATTCTATTGGTTCTAATAACTTCTCCTATACATTCCTTGGCATTACTGTCTGTTAGATCTCATTAATATTATGTTAAAACACGGAAAATCGAGCCCTTAGGTATACACTTCTATCCCTTATATATATATATATATATATATATATATATATATATATATATATATATATATATATATATATATATATATTGTAGTGACAAATACGGGCTCTAAGAACGACGAAGAAGACGTTTTGTCTTGGCGGAGGCTCGTGCTGCTGCTGAAAGCGGTGGTTGCTGTCTCGGTGCTGTTAGGCCCAATAAATGGTTGCTCTACCCCAGCGTGCGTCTAGCAGTATTCTTACATTTGGTGGAGAGTGCTGGTTGTCTCAAACTGGAACTCCGTTCCCGGGCTCTACCTCAGCCCCTCGCCTCATCATACTCCGCTCTCGACAAGTCCATTGATAGCTCGACTATAGCTATACTGCTTGAAATGATTCTTCAGTACAACAACTTTGAATTCAAAGGAGTGCATTATGTTCAAGTAAGTGGTACGTCTATGGGTACTAAGATCGGGCCAAGCTATGCAAATATATTTATGGGATCCCTTGAGAACAAATTCTTGTTGGGTCGTTCGCTAAAACCTTTTTATTATAAAAGATTTATTGACGACATTTTCATGATTTGGCCACATGGAGAGGAGGAACTTTTGTCTTTTATTTCGGACTTTGATAATGCTCACCCTTCCATATCCTTTTCGCACACATATTCACCAGAGACCATTAACTTTCTCGATGTAACCGTTTGTCTCGATAATGCAAAATTGAGCACTAAACTGTACCGCAAGCCGACTGATAGACAGAGGTATTTACACTTTCAAAGCAGCCACAAAAGGCACTGCAAATCCAGCATACCTTACAGCCAGGCCTTACGCTTTAAGAGAATTTGCTCTGAGCAATCTGACTTTGATAATAACTGTAACCAGCTACGCACTGCACTTCTTAAACAGAAATATCCGCCCAAGTTAGTCGATGACGCAGTAAGGCGTGCCGACGCACAAGACCGTACAACACTCTGCATCCCCAAGAAAAATCCTAAAAGTCATTCACAGGTTAACCTGGTTTTAACCCATAACGCATCGGCACCTAACGTAGCATCAATTTTCCGTAAACACCACAACATACTTATGCAGAGTGAACGCCTTGCAAAAGCGTTTCCAGAACCACTACGTGTTGTGTACAGACGAGGCAGAAATTTGCGAGATTTATTAACTTCCTCTAAAACCAGACAGAGCAATAACGACCAGGCGCTTGGTTGCCGTCCTTGTAAAAAGCCCCGCTGTAAAGTGTGCGCACACATGACGACAACAACACTGGCAGCCAGTACTGCGACGAACTTCAAGTTCAAAATTAAGGGCAGTTTTACTTGTGATACTGCAAATGTCGTATATTTGCTAGAATGCTCAATCTGTCATGTACAATACATAGGTCATACTGAAACTGCTTTTCGATACCGTTTCAATAATCATAAAGCTCATGTGCATGCCCTTCCTAACTTACCGATTTCAAGGCATGTCACCGAGGCAGGTCATTCATTCAGTAACATGAAAGCTACAATACTGGAATCGGGTTTTAAATCACACCATGAACGCGAAGTAAAAGAGTCATTTTTAATTCATAAATTCAAAACACTATCTGCCGGCATGAACGAGAGCCCGGGTACGCTTACTTGCATATTGCCTTAGTAAATCGCTTTTTTTGTTTTACTGACAAGTGTATATTCTTCGCACGATGTTGGCCTATTGTCAAATATTACCTACATAATGTAGGTGGCCTTTGTCACTTCATCATTTACTCGCACTCATTTTGCTCTGCCTGCTTTGTGATTTTGTTTATCTCTCTAAACTTCTTTTTCTTTTTTAAAGGCTTACTGAATGTTTTTAGGCTGTGTTTATCCCGCAGAACGTATGACCGAGTGAGCTACTGCGTGCGCAGTTTGTTATTTTGCTGACCTGTTTCATTCCACACTAGTTGTAGGGTATCTAATACGTGCCAATTCACTATTGTATAATGATACGCGTTTTCAGCTGTATATACACTATAGCCACGTACCTTTGGTGATATATAATCTTGTTTCCTATACTACTGGTAATGACTTAGCCGTGTGATACGCAAAGAAGCGGCTTATATATGTGCCCTGTGTGCCATGTGTAACCATTCACTCCGACGAAGGCAGGCCCACCTGCCGAAACGTTAGTAAAACTAGTGTTTTTTCGCACGTTTGTCGACCTCTTTTTATACTGCATTTTCCACCGGATCCATTGAATATCACCCCACCATATATATATATATATATATATATATATATATAAATATATATATATATATATATATATATATATATATATATAAATTGTAATGAATTAATGAATCTGAATAACGGACGCTCTGCTGGCAATGAAGAAGACGACGATGATCCGTGGCTGCAGTAGTAGCTCGCGCACGCCGTTCGCCATTAGCCAGACCTGCCTGTTAAAGCTCATTTTGCCAATCTGCGTCTGAACCTTTCTCGACGTACAACACCTCTATTTTATATATATATATATATATATATATATATATATATATATATATATATATATATATATATATATATATATATAGTTGCAGCAAGGAAGTAACGCTGGCCCCGGCAGAATAAGGAAAAATAGAGTACGACGCACGTTGGTTTTGCATGGTATATTCTGACTGACGTTTCGGCTGGTGGACCAGCCTTTGTCAAAGTTATTTGACAAAGGCTGGCCTCCATTGGAAATGCAGCCGCCACAGCCGGGATTTTTCACGCGACCGGCGGGTCAGCAGCCGAGTACCTTAGCACTGGATCACCGCGATGGGGCGCAGTGTTTAGGTAACAGTTCGAAGACATGCTTACTTTGCCCCAGTAGGGCAACACCTTCTCCCGTTTCGGTGTATGGTTAACAAAAAAATAACTATAACCGGGCATGCGCAGATTATCACTATTGTCGCAATACCATGTTCCACTTAAACAGATAACGTCAAGCGGGCTTGTAAAGCCAGGCAAAAAATTTGTCAATTGATCATTTTTTCCCTAGAAGACGGCATGTTGAAATGTATCACGGTCAACTTGTTTCCTTTGTGCCGGCATGAAGCTGTGAGGGTGCGGAACCCGAGGAATTTACCAGCAGTGAGAAAAAAAAAGCAAGTCATGTATGAGCTACATTGACATTGAAATACATCCTTCTCGACAAATCCGCTTGACAGTTGATCTAAATGACGTCTCTATTTTGTGGGCTAATATGATGCTGTTTTTTGTACACACGTACTTTCAAAACGTTTCCATCTTCCTTCTGGTAGCTGCACCACAAGGCGTTCGTTGTGTGGCGTCAATTATTTTTTGACGCAGATCTAATGTATGGGCCCCGTGACGCCAGTATCGATAGTCAGCAGGTTTGCCTTCTTTGCTGCCCCTCAAGAAAGATTTAGTATCGTTCGTGTCGGGAATCTGAAAATTTGATTAGCATCAATAATATCTCTACTTTTGACTGTATAGGCCATGTCAGTGTCTGCTAGGTCGAGAGGACCCTTGAATGTGTGTGAAATTTTTAAGGTCATTTGAGCAGGCCTCTAACAGTGAGTGGTAAGCCTTTTATTATTTATTTATTTATTTATTTAATACATACTGCGGACCTAAGTGGTCCAAGCAGGAAGGGCACGTCACGTATACCACAGGCGTAATGACGTACATCATACGAAAAACACACTTTGTTTTACACGCTACAATACACTTCGTTATGTAATAACATCACGCTTCGCTCTATACACTACAATAAACTTCAATATGCAAAGCAACAACACACCCGGTTCTACAACACTACATTACACTATGTTCCACAACACAAGTAGTAACTTACGCCAAACAACGACAATACATTGCATACGTCGTACTTTACAATACGTTACACATATGTTACAATGAATGAGGGTCGCATAACTTGTTCCAGTCCGACACTGTTCGAGGAAAAAAAGAATACATAAAGGCATCGGTTCTCGCAAAAAATGGGGTTAGCAAATTGGGATGATGATGTCGTGTGTTCCTTGTTGACAGAAAAGATAAGTAAGGCGATGAATCGATTGCGAGTTTTTGATTAAGTAATAATTGAAGGAAATCCAGCCGTTGTTCGCGTCTGCGGGATTCAAGGGTCTGAATGTCGTTTGCAGACATCAGCGCGGAAGGTGAATCCGACGGTAAGTATTTTGAATATATAAACCGAACAGCTTTCCTTTGAACCCGCTCAAGTTTGTTAATATTAAGCTTAGTGTAAGGGTCCCATACAATGCTGGCGTATTCCAGTTTAGGTCGTATAAAAGAATAATAACTAAGAAGCTTTACATTGGCAGGACAGGTACGCAGTTTATGTCTTAGAAAACCAAGTTTCCGAAAGGCAGCTGAACATATGTTGTCTACATGCATGTTCCAAGACAAATTACTAGTTATAGTTAGGCCCAAATATTTGTAGCTTGTAACCTCTCTAAGAGTTGAAGACCCAAGCTGGTACGTAGTATTTAGTGGAACTTTCTTACGTGTCAAACGCATGCAGACACTCTTTTCTGCATTAAGGATCATTCCCCACTCATTGCACCACAGATGAATATTATGAAGGTTTGAGTTAAGTTCATTTTGATCATCTAAAGAGTTAATAACCCGGAACAAAACACAATCATCTGCAAATAATCTTATTTGTACAGAAGGGGTGATGACATTTACAATATCATTTATGTATAGAAGAAAAAGCAATGGCCCTAGGACGCTTCCTTGGGGTACTCCTGATGTGACCTGTAGAGACTGCGAACGCTGGTCATTAATAGCAACAAACTGTTCACGGTTATTTAGATAGTCAGCAATCCAGTTTACAAGGATCTCGGGAAGGCCAATACGTTTAAGTTTCAAGATCAATTTGTCGTGTGGAACCCTGTCGAATGCCTTACTGAAATCCAAAAATATTATGTCAGTTTGCCTATTGTTATCCAGGTTAAGTGCAAATGAGTGGATTATTGTAACTAGTTGCGTCACTGTCGAATATCCCTTTCTAAAGCCGTGTTGAAAATTGGTCAGGATTGAATGTTGAGTCAAAAAATTTCCAATTTGTGTAGCAATTATGTGTTCTAATAATTTGCAGCAGGGTGATGTCAAGGATATGGGTCGGTAATTTTGAGGCGACAAGCGATCACCTTTCTTGAATACAGGACTTATGCGTGCGGCTTTCCAGTCACATGGTAGCTTTGATGACAACAATGAAGCACGGAAGATTTCATGCAGGAATTTAACGACATGTTCGGCATATCTTCTTAGGAACATATTTGGGAGATTATCAGGTCCACAGGACTTTTTAGAATTAAGATTCAGAAGCATCGAAAAAACACCAGAATAAGACACGAAAGAGGCTTCGCATGGGTCGAACACTCTACCGTTTGGAACATAAACACTAGAGCCAGAAAACACACTTTGAAAATACGCATTAAGATGATCAGCAATTTTTATTTGATCGGTTACAATCACGCTATCAATTGCCATTTCGGTGAGAGGTTTCTTTCTGTCACCAATGTAGTTCCAGAATTTAGTCGGGTCAGTTTTTATGAAGTTGGGCAGTAGCGTCTTAAAATAGCGATCTCTGGATGAGCGTATAGCCCGTGCAAGGCTGTCTTTGAGGACTGAGAGGGAACGAGACTGCGCATGCTTCTGCCTTAAGCGTTTTATCTTTCGTTTTAAGTGAATTATATCTCGCGTTATCCAGGGAGTTGTTTTGTGCACTTTTTTATGTTTATTCGGTATAAAACGATTGATGCAATGATGACACATTTCTTTAAATTGATTCCACATTGTCTCGACATCGCCCACCTCAAAGACAGCATAACACGACTCCATGTATTCTATTATAGATACGTCATCTGCTCGCGAGTAATCTTTAAAGGTACGCACTGAAGATTTTTTAGTACTTGAAAAATTGTTAAGAGGAAAAGAGACTGTAACCAATTTATGATCGGAGAGGCCCTGTTCTACTGAAACAGAGTGCAGCTCGAGTTCACGGCTTATAAATACTAAATCCAAAATCGAACTAGAGGATCCATGCACACGAGTTGGCTCCCTCACAACTTGCATCAAGTTGTGGGTTAGCATGATGTTAAACACAATCTCAGTCTCTTTTTTGTACAATGGTCCTGTCGCAAAATGTTCCCAGTCAACAGAAGGTAGGTTAAAATCACCTGCTAACAAAATTTTATTGTTGCAAAATTGAGACATATGTTCAGCTAACTTTTTCATGGATTCAAACACAGCCTCTGGGGGTCTGTAAAGTGCATACAAGATGAAAATGTGGCTCCAACAAGACAGCTTAATGCATACACATTCTAAGTCATCAATGTAACCAATTAATGAGGCCTGCAGTGTTTCTTTCACAAGTATGGCTATTCCACCTCCCCTTGTAGTTCTGTCTTTCCTAAACACCTTATACGAGGGCGGAAATACATCATCATCAGCTATTTCGGGGAGCAACCATGTCTCAGACACAACTGTTACATGTGGATCGTGTTGAAGTAAGGCAATTTCCATTAGTTCAGTTTTGTTACTGACGCTTCGGGCATTTATGTTAACCAAGCGAAGGCATTTTTGTTTAACGCCCTGCTGACCGGTAACGAAAAATTTACTTTTCGTTGAATTATTTTTTGAAGAAAATGCGAGTTGTTTTCCTACGTGTGACTCTGTGATTGGGCATACCGTCTGGTCATCGGGCGGGTTTTGCTTCCGTCGTTTTTTTTTACCGGAATTCTTTCGCCTTTATCACTGTCCCAGACATACGCCTGGCCATCGATATACAGTTTATCAAATGCTAAGTTTACTTTCTCATTGTTATCTCGGTTAGCTTTTGCACTTGCCCAAAGCTTTCTTCTAATATCTCGTATCTTCGGAGAAAAGTCTTCCCCGATAGCTAGCGTGGTATTTTTAAGTTTGGACCCGTTTTTAAGTATTCTAGCTTTGTCTCGCCCATCAAGCAATTTGAAAATGACTGGCCTAACTTTGCCAGTTTCAGGTCTACCTATACGATGAATACTCTCGATACCGACAGGTTCAAGTTTCATGATATCTTTAAGAATGCCTGTGTTGACAGCACTTTCAAGCGTTTCGTTGTTTTCATTTGGTCCCTCGGGAAGACCATAAACGATTAGATTTGACCGGCGACTATGGTTTTCCAGTTCATCGATTTTAGTTTCTAGAACACTTATTGTTTTTGCCAACGAAGACAGCTGCTCCTGACAGGCATTTACCTTCCCTTCAAGCCCAGATAGGGCATCAAGCTTCTTCTCAATATCTGATAATCTCTTTTCTTTGATGTCTTTAACATCAGTTGCTATGTCTGCTAACATTTTGGCAATCTGCTCCAGACCCGGGCCTGGGTTCATCTCAATATCGCCACACAGTAACAATAACTTCCTCAGTACAGTTTCAGAGCGGCAAAACAAACAACTGAGCCATGGGCACGGCAGCACCAGCAAAAAGGGATCATCAGAGCGAACACATTTTCCATACTGCTTTCTTACCTGTACAATAAACAGGAACGGATTACAGACGGTCCGCATGCTGGTACAGCCGCCGTGCCCAATGGTCGAGATGACCGCCGGGCGCGAACTTATAGCCGCGCTGAATGGTGCTCGTGCTGCCGTCTGCCAGTGATCCATGGCGCATGCTGTCGACGAGTGACGACTCAGGTTCTCCCAGGGCGACGATGCTCGCAGTTCAGGCGCATGCCAAACAGAAGAATCGCAGTCATGCGCAGCAAGCGTCGTTCCGCAGCTTCCTGAACACCCGGCACGAACTGGCGGTAGTAGGCTGATAATCTGTACAATAAACAGGAACGGATTACAGACGGTCCGCATGCTGGTACAGCCGCCGTGCCCAATGGTCGAGATGACCGCCGGGCGCGAACTTATAGCCGCGCTGAATGGTGCTCGTGCTGCCGTCTGCCAGTGATCCATGGCGCATGCTGTCGACGAGTGACGACTCAGGTTCTCCCAGGGCGACGATGCTCGCAGTTCAGGCGCATGCCAAACAGAAGAATCGCAGTCATGCGCAGCAAGCGTCGTTCCGCAGCTTCCTGAACACCCGGCACGAACTGGCGGTAGTAGGCTGATAATCTGTACAATAAACAGGAACGGATTACAGACGGTCCGCATGCTGGTACAGCCGCCGTGCCCTTCGACTATAGATGCGAAGCATCTGATAGTCGAAAATAATTCGGTCTGGTGGTGGTGGTGGTAGTGGTTAAAAGAGAAGAAAGGCACCTAATTTCTGCAGCCCGGTCGGGAGCACGGCCTGAGAGTGTGCGGCGTGACCAACCTTACTGTGTATGTACGACCGCACCCCCTCCCCCTTTTCCCTTCGCAACGCCGACGCAGGCAGCGCCTGCTAACCTCTGCTCGCAATCTCTCTATCTCTCTCTCTAGGCATCTGCCCCCGCGACGTTTACATCTCCATTGCTAGTCCCCTCCCCCTCCATACCCTCCTCTCCGGTTTGGTTGCGTTAGGTTAGGTATCCCTCCCCACGGCTTCCCTCCTCTCTCACCTTGCAACGCGGACGAGCGTCTGCTAGCGAATGGACTTTTCCGGTAATTGCAACACCGCGCCTTCCCCTGGTGGATCGGCGCTGGGGCATGAAGTGCCAACCACTGGCACGCGTATGCTCACGTCTACGCTTCGAAAGCGTCAAACGCGCCTCTCGGCGTCGGCGTCGGAGAAGCATACGCGAGGAGTTGCGAGGGATCAAGCCGGGCTTGATATTTTTGCCACGCGTACGCTACGTCACCGCGCGTACAGCGGCGCAAAACCAATCAGGTGCTGCGCGCGAACCAACCAGAGGCCGCAATGCCTCCGAATGTTATGCCTAATGGCCGCCGCTTCGAAGGCATGGCCGAGTGCTGGCAGCAAGCTCGGAAACTACTCCAAACGTTCTTGAATGACCGCTTCGTAATCTAAAGCGACAGCGACACGACGAACGATTGCGAGTGCTACCAGCGTGACGCGGTTTCATCCCAAGTTCGAGCGATGCCGACAAATCCAGCGAATGCTGGCCGGCTATGCTTGCGCTGGTCCCGAGTGCGATCGTCGGCCGAGAGAAAACATCGCACAGACTACTGAATCATATCGGTGTTCTTGGGATTCAATATGTGATTTTCTGTGCTAAAGACGAATGTAAACAGACTTCGGAAGTTAGAAGCTTTGAGCCTGAGCCCTCGCCTTCCGCGGAGGCAATTCAGAGCGGTGTCATCTGCATCCAGCGTAGGCCTCTACCATCTAGTTCGTATGAACCAGCACATGCGAGGAACATCGGCTGAAAAAAATCTACGGTAGTTTCCGTCGCAACATAGACACTATATTCGACGCCCGAAACATCGCGTAGTGCATACGGAGGAGTTTTTATTTGCACTGTGTTGTTTTCAAAATCGATATTCATCATCACTGAAAGTGAACCTCGCACTAGCCAGCACATTTTAGTGATGTGAAATCGTACGTACTTATATAAGTGTATTTGCGAATTGTATGATGCTGAAACATTCGTTGGCTTCAGTGCAAATCTTTTTCGTGTGTTGCCAAGCTAATAACAAGCGTGCGCTGGTTGGTAGCAGTGTGATGTAATTTCGTGTTGGGTACCAGTGACGCTGACACAATCAGCTGTCAGTGGTATCATGTCCATTCATGTACAAGATAGAAACTAGAGCGTGCGTTGCTGTGGTGATCGAAAAAGAAAGTTGCATGATTAAGTGCTGCTAGTATTGCCTGCTATTTCACT
Organism: Rhipicephalus microplus; assembly: GCF_043290135.1. Taxonomy (NCBI): domain Eukaryota; kingdom Metazoa; phylum Arthropoda; class Arachnida; order Ixodida; family Ixodidae; genus Rhipicephalus; species Rhipicephalus microplus. Next base: position 14,645,041 of record NW_027464587.1, on the reverse strand, counting down.
TCTCGCTTGTTCTGCTTCTCTCCCACGCTCAGTAGCACATAAGTTGTTTGAAGGCATTCTAACCAACACATTCTTAATATATAGTTCATTCTGATACTCATAGCTATAGGCATACAATGGCGCTTCTCCGTTGTTTTACAGTTTACTATATAACACGTGTTTTGTTTACAGCTGGACAGATAACTGAAAACCTTGTTAGAAGCACCTGATTTGCAATCAGCTGCACGATGACACCATAGTAGCAAAAGAAGGTCACCACAAGTATGCACAGAATGATTGAAGGTGCACTAGTACTGTACTGCACTTTGTTTAGTAGAAATTCAAAAAGTGCCTCATGTGACTTATGAGACCTTTCAGAACTGTGCATGTATTTATCTGTTCCTCCATACTGTAATGAGATGAAGATATTGATAGATGGTTTCGAACATTGAATCTTTGAATGTTTTTCCAAGGACTGCTTCATTTCTGTTCAGTTTTTTAGTATACATATTAACATGGATTATAGATGCAGCACTTAAGCATATTCAAAATATCAAGATATTCAGGTTAGCTATGTTAGAAAACTTGCCAAAACTTCTGTACGGTGCTCTGGTGCAATCATATGACCGGTATCTGTCCCATCAAAAATTTTGGGCATGCTTTATTACATCATAGGGTATTTTGAATATTGATGACATGTGAAAGCCTTCTACACTGTATTTGGCTGCAATCTCAAAACCGATGTCTGTCTCATCAATAAGTGTCAGATGCATTTTGTAGATGTAAAAGGATATTTAAACTAGCAGCAAACTGCAGAAACCTTCAACACAGCACTGATCTGCAATCATAATCCAGCTTTGAAGCCATTTGTAGTGCTCTCTAGCACCTTCAAATAATGTTATCAAACACTGAAATATATACTTGGTTTGGTTCGTGATACCAGATTGTCTAACTTTCTGGAGGCACTTCTAACATAACAATGTTCTATTTCTCTCATTTCTTAGCCGGGTGCACTCAGGTGGTAGGGATATTTGGGGTACTGATATTTGTTTACGGCGGCACACTTACTGTGATATTACCGTTTAAATGTTAAAATGTATATATGCACACTAATCCTGCAGTTGCCTCACATTGGGCTGCCGTATTTGAAGATAAATAAATATAACATCCGAAAGTGTTCCACGCTGTGCTCGGTTCCAATCTGATCACTAATATTTGTTGCATCATGAAATGTCGGGTGCATTTTACTGCATTGGAGAGCATTTTGGCTGCTTTCCACACAGGGTTCAGTTCCAGTATTATGACCAATATCTGTGACTTCATGAAGAGTTCAGTGCAGTTTGTCATTTTTGAGAATACTTCAACTACAGACAATGTCCAGAAGTTGTCTATACAGGGGTCAGTTGCAGTCCTATGACCAATATCAGTTTTATCATGAAAGTTTCAGATAAAGTTAGTTGCGTTAGAGCATATCTTGACTACGAAAAATGCCCAAAGGCAATCTACGTAGTGCTTGGTTCCATTCTTATGACCAGTATCTGTTGTGTCATTAAGAGCTAGGTGCAGTTTCTTGCATTAGAGGGTATTTCCAATGCGCTTATCATATGAAGGCCTTCAGCACAAGGCACAATTACAGCCTCATGATCAAATCCGCCACATCATGAAGAGTAGGGTGTGGGTTGTTGCATCGGAGAACATTTCGGCTGCTGACAACGTTCGAAAGCCTTCTATACAGGGTTCAGTTACAATATTATGACTGACATCTGTGACTTCATGAACAGCTGGGTGCGCTTTGTCCCTTTAGAGAATACTTTGACTATAGCCAAAGTCCAGAAGTCTTCCATACAAGATTCATTTCCAATGTTACGACCGATATCTGTGATTTTATGAACAGTTGTGCGTGGTTTGTCGCTTTAGAGAATACTTTGACTAAAAACAACGTCCAGAAGTCTTCCATACAGTGTTCAGTTCCAATATTAGGACCAATATCCGTAACTTCATGAACAGCTAGGTGGGGTTTGCCGCTTAAGGGAATACTTTGACTAAAACAACGCCCAGAAGTCTTCCATACAGGGTTCAGTTCCAATATTATGACTGATATCTTGGACTTCATGAACAGTTGGGTGTGGTTTGTCGCTTTAAAGAATGCTTTGACTAAAACAACGTCCACAAGTCTTCCATACAGGGTTCAGTTCCAATATTATGACCGATATCTGTGACTTGATGAACAGTTCGGTGTGGTTCGTTACTTTAGAGAATACTTTGACTGAAGACAACGTGGAAGTATTCCATACAGGGTTCAGTTCTAATATTATGACCAATATCTGTGACTTCATGAATAATAGAGGGCGGTTTGTCACTTTAGAGAATACTTTGACTAAACACAATATCAAGAGGTCTTCCATACAGGGTTCAGTTCCAATATTCTGAGCGATATCTGTGACGTCATGAACAGTTGGGTGTCGTTTGTTGCTTTAGAGAATACTTTGACTAAAACAACGTCCAGAAGTCTTCCATGCAGGGCTCAAATCCAATATTATGACCGATATCTGTGACTTCATGAACAGTTGGGCGCGGTTTGTCGCTTTAGAAAATACTTTTAACTAAAAACAACGTCCAGAAGTCTTCTATACAGGGTTCAGTTCCAATATTAAGACCAATATCTGTGACTTCATGAACAGTTAGGCGTGGTTTGTCGCTTTAGAGAATACTTTGACAAACAAAAAACGTCCAGAAGTCTTCCATGCAGGGTTCAGTTTCAATACTATGACCAATATCTATGACTTCACGAACAGTTGGGTGTGGTTTGTCGCTTTAGAGAATACTTTGACTAAAACAACGTCCAGAAGTCTTCCATACAGGGTTCAGTTCCAATATTCTGACGGATATCTGTGACTTCATGAACAGTTGAGTGCGGCTTGTCTCTTTAGAAAAAACTTAGACTAAAAACAACGTCCAGAAGTTTTACATACAGGGTTCAGTCGCAATATCATGACCAATGTCTGTCACATCATGAAGTGTCAGGCACCGTTAGTTGCATTAGAGCATATTTCTACCATGAAAAATGCCCAAAGGCATTCTACGTAGTATCTGGTTCCTATCTTATGACCAATATGTGTTGTAATAATGAGAATCAGGTGTGCTTTGTTGCATTAGAGGATATTTATAACACAGACATCAGCCGAAAGCCTGCTACTCTGGCCTCAATTGTAGTCTTATGACTTAATTCTGTCAGATCAAGAAGTTCAGTGCAATAAAATATGAAGTGTAAATGTACTGAAGGTACCAGCATAATCACGATATTGCTAATAAATTTGGCAGTGCAGTTACAGAAACCCGGTGGTTTGTAAACTTGATTAGGAGGGCAGCAGCCGCCTCATTCCCCGAAGAGAGGAAGGAGGGGGGGGGGCTCAATGTCAATTCCATATATAACATAATAAGGAGGGGGCGCTTTGTCAGCCCCTACATGTATATAATAGAAAGGGGTAGAGGGCACTGCGACGAACTTTTGCCCCCCCGCTCCCCTTAAGGAGAACCTTGCACAGCCTATGATAGACGTACAGTATCCTAGACGCGAATGTTCATTCGTGGGAGTGGCGCACACACCAATGTTTATTTCTGGTGCATACCGCTGTAGGTACTTTGGACAATGGAATGTCAATTACTTATAAAATAGCCTAAACTGTGGTGGGTGAAGCACTATCAATTTTTTAACGTGTTGTCATATCCTCTTAAACGTACAAACCCGCTCCAGTTGAAGGGCCAGTCACCAAGTTTGACAATTTTGAGCTGACAAACGCAATGTGTAGACAAGGCGTTAATGGTGACGTCTGCCAAAATGTGCAATGCTGCGCGCCGCGGAAATGGGTCAAATTTCAAGATGAACGCTGCTTCTTCTTGTCTCTGTCGGCGCGCGCCAAGAAAATGAGGGGACAAAGTGCGCGTATGATTGGCCCTACGTACACGGCAATGCAGTGACGTCGGTCCTCTACGTAGGCGACTCTACGTAGGCGAATTACAACGAGAGGCGGGGCTAATGTGTCGGCGTTTCGCATGCGCTGGTGTCCCCACGGTCTGCGCATGGAGCACACGACCGCCGTTGAACGCTCCTACGCGTTCGCGCACTCATTAGCAGTTTATATGCACTTAAATGCAGTTTATATTGTCGCGAGTTATAAATTACAGGGGGTTTGTTTAAAAACACGGATAGTGGAACTTGTAGAGACGCTCTCAGAGAAGGCCGCTACGATTGTCGTCTTCTTCACTTGCCTGCACCGCGCCTCTCGAGCAAATCCGTGTTCTTCGTTGTCGTCGCTATCTCGCCGCTAAATGCAGCTATGCACGTGGCATTACCCACCCGCCAGAGTGAACGTCGTCCCGATGCTCAACAGGTAGAGATGCGGCCAGCGGGTGTTTACATCTCTGAGAGTGGTAAAGTTTCATGTGGACCCCGTGCACTGTCTCAGGAAGATGCTGGCGACGTTTCGAAAGGGAGGAGGCGTCGGGCACGACTTTGTACATCACGTCGCTAAGATGCCGCAAAACCTTGTTGGGTCCGAAGTATCGGCGTAAGAGTTTCTCTGAGAGGCCTTGTCGTCGTAGAGGAAACCAAACCCAGACTCTATCTCCTGGTTGATAAATGACGAATCCATGGCGAAGGTGGTACCGTTGGGCGCCAAGTTGCTGCTGGTTCATTATTCTGACGCGGGCAAGCTGCCTTGCTTCCTCGGCGTGCTCAGTGAAGTCTGCGGCGTCTGTATCTGAATCATTGCAATCGTAAGGCAGCATGGCGTCAAGCATTGTCGTAACTTTTCTGCCATGAATTAGTGCGAACGGGGTTATTTTTGTTGTTTCCTGGCGCGCCGTATTATACGCGAATGTGATGTACGGCAATATTCGGTCCCAATTCTTGTGTTCCACATCGAGGTACATGCAAAGCATGTCAGCGATTGTCTCGTTAAGTCGTTCTGTGAGCCCATTTGTTTTTCGGTAGTGAGCTGTCGTCTTGCTATGCGCTGTGCCACTGAGCGTAAGCACAGTGCGCAAAATCTCTGCTGTAAACGTGGTACCTTTGTCTGTTACGACGACAGCTGGAGCACCATGTCTCAGGACAATGTTCTCGATGAAGAACTGGGCCGCTTCAGCTGCAGTGCCACTCGCGATTGCCTTGGTCTCCGCGTATCGGGTGAGGTAGTTCGTCACCACTATAACCCATTTGTTGCCGTTGTCCGATGTTGGGATTGGGCCCAGCAGATCCGATCCGATTTAAGAAAACGGGGTTTCTGGCACGGGCACAGGATGTAATAGCCCAGCGGGTGTGACAGGTGGTACCTTGCGCCGCTGACAGTCAATGCATGTTCGGACGTAATGTTTAACCTCTGCTGCGATTCTTGGCCAGTAATATTTTCCTTTGATGCACGTCAGTGTTCTTGTGACGCTGAGGTGGCCCGCAGTGGCTTCGTCATGGCAGGCTTGTAAAATTTCACTGCGGAGAGCTCCAGGAACTAGCAGCAGATAGCGTGTACCTGTTGATGAAAAGTTCTTTTTGTACGGAATTCCGTCCCGTAAACAGAATGACGATAAGTTCTTCGAAAAAACTCTTGGTGCATTGGCGGCTCGTCCGTTCAAGAATTCTATAAGCGAGTTGAGCTCCCGATCATCTTGTTGTTGCCGAGAAATGATCGCTGCATCAACAACTCCTAAAAAACCTGGGCAATCATCATTCTCTATAGCCGGTGATTGAATCGGTGACCTTGACAAGCAGTCGGCGTCTAAGTGTTGCCTTCCGGACTTGTAAACTACGGCCACGTCGTACTCTTGGAGCCGTACGCTTTATCGTGCTAAACGTCCAGATGGGTCTTTCATGTTGGTCAACCAACAAAGAGAGTGATGGTCGCTAACGACTTGGAAAGTGCGGCCATATAACTACGGGCGGAACTTCGCAACTGCCCTAACGACGACCAGACACTCCTTCTTGAGACTCTTCTCCGTTGTTGAGTAGTTGGACTCGGGGCGTGTCAACGTTCTGCTAGCGTAGACAACCACTCTCTCCACACCATCTTGGCATTGGACAAAAATAGCACCTAGGCCCACATTGCTGGCGTTTCTATGGATGACTGTTGGTGCATTCTCATCAAAGTGAGTGAGGACAGGTAAAGTTTGTTGACGCTTTCGCAGCTCGTTGAACGAAGCTTCTTGCTCTTCACCCCATACAAATGCAATGTTTTTCCTTGTAAGGCGGGTGAGTGGAGAGGCGATGTGTGCAAAGCCTGCTATATATCGCCGGTAGTAGGCACAGAGACCCAAAAAACGCCTGACCGCTTTCTTATCAACAGGCCTTGCGAAGTTTGCGACGGCTGACGTTTTATCTGGGTCAGGCTTCACACCTTCGCGACTGATTACTTGTTCCAGAAACTGGAGTTGTTCGAAGCCGAAGTGGCATTTTTCTGGTTTGAGTGCGAGTGCAGCGGACCGTATGGCTTGAAGGACTGACAGTAGCCGCTTTAGATGCTCTTCAAACGTCAACGAAAAAACAATCACGTCGTCGAAGTACACAAGGCATGTTTTCCATTTCAGGCCGGACAGAATGGTATCCATTAGTCTGTGAAACGTGGCTGGGGCTGAGCATAGACCGCAAGGGAGGACTTTGAATTCATAAAGCCCGTCTGGCGTCACGAAGGCGGTCTTTTCTCGGTCGCGCTCATCTACTTCTATTTGCCAGTATCCACTTTTAATGTCCATTGACGAGAAGTAGCGCGCATGCCATAGCCTCACCAAAGAGTCATCGATCCGTGGTAATGTATAAACGTCTTTTTTGTAACATGGTTCAGCTCACGATAATCGATGCAGAAACGCAAGCTGCCATCTTTCTTTTTCACGAGTACCACTGGCGATGCCCAAGGACTCTTTGATGGTTGGACTACATCATCCTCTAGCATCTTCTTGACTTGCTACTGGATTACCTCGTGTTCTTTCTGAGCGAAGCGATTTGGGTTCTGTCGGATCGTCCTTGCTGTGTCTTCCGTAATGATGCGATGCTTAGTCAGAGGCGTTCGACCCACTCGTGATGTCGATGAGAAGCATTCCTTTAACAAGTCGAGCAGCTCCATAAGACGGCATCTTTTAGTCGGTGTTAGACTCGGACCGATATCAACTGGTCGTGTATGTGGAGGTGATTGAGCTGTGGCTTCCCCTTGCATTAGAAGACAGTCGTGAGAATAGTCGAGCTCTTCGAGGTACGCCACAGCAGTGCCTTTACCGATGGGCCGGCGCTCATTCGTGAAGTTGGTCAGAAGCACCTCTGCGCGCCCATCCACTAAGCTGACGATGCCGTGAGCGATGGCGATGCCTTGGCGAAAAAGAAGGGCAGTGATGCGCTCGGCTATGGCGTCTTCATTACAGTGCACGGCGCAACACACGGAAACAAGACTACATGACAGTGGTGGCACGCAGACGTCGTCGTCGACCACACGTAACACCCTGGGTTCTTGGTCTGGATCATGGGTCACAGACTTGTCAGCGGCGAATGTGATCACACCATCGCGTATGTTGACCACAGCACCGTACTTTTTTAAGAAGTCCATTACCAGTATCATAGGTTTGCAGCACTCCGGTAGGATCAGACATGTGGCTACAAAAGCCAGATTCTCAATCGTGAATCTCGCTGTACATTTTCCCGTGAAAGTCATTCTCTAGCCTCCAGAATTTCGGATATAAAAGCCCGTCTATTGCATCCTGACTTTCTTGAGTTCGTCTGCCAATCATTCGCTCATTATGGAGAATTCTGCACCCGTGTCGACTAAGGCCGTCACTTCAACGCCGTCAATCGTCTCAGCGAGGTCGGCAGTCACAGTTTTCTCGGCGGAGTCTTCATCGTCATCTCTCGCGTGTTTCAGCAGCAGTGGGGGATGTTCGGCAATTCGACGGCTTGCAACCTTCCCCCCAGAGGTCGCTGCTTTCAGTTTCCCCTAAGGTACAGGTAGTGATATGCACGATACCGGAGGTACCGGTGCGTGATAGCAACCTGCAAAGAGCGGTTGGCAACGCAAACCAAGAGATATGGCGGATGAGTCGAGAGAAAGGCTCTGAGGTGGTGGAAATAAACAAAGAGGTGCATAGCTGGGGTGGTTTTGAACGAGACAGAATTCACTTCGATGGGCGGCTAGGTCATGAGGTGGGTTGGCGACTTGCAGGATGCGCAGTAGCGTTTTTGGGCGGCAAGCGAGCCCTTCGGGGTGCAGGATAGCTAGTAACGAGTAAAACAACCAGGGAGACTCTTCGACAGGTGGTATGGACAGATACAATTCCAAAGTGGCACCAGTATCTAAGATAGGTAGAGTCCGGGGCAGAAATAGACGTAGCCACGAGCGCCGAGCCACATCAGACATAGGGTATATTGCATGCTTGGTGGTAGGAACAGGCTGAAGTGGGAAGAGATAGAAGAACAGCTAAGGGAAGAGAGGCCGATGGTATACGGTTTTGTAGAAACACACCTCAGGGACATGGAACAACCCAACCTCCCAACAATCCGGACTACGCGTGGGAATATTGTAATAGAACAGAAGGCAGCAGAAAGGGGGTTGGTATTGGGGCATTCATTCATAAATGTACAGACTGGCAAAGGGTCAAGCAAAAGTGCAAGGATAATTTATGGCTAAAAGGGAAAGTGGCAGGTCAAATGACACTCCTTGGTTTCGTGTACTTGTGGACGGTAGCAAAGGCCAGAGAGGAAAACCAGGCAATGGTAGAGTGTATATCAAAGGACATTCAGGAGTTAGGAAGAGAGTGCGAGATAATTATACTAGGAGACATAAATGCGCACATAGAAGATATAGATGGGTATATCGACCCGACAGGCAAAGTGATCATGGATACGTGTAAAAGGCTTAATGTGATCATTTGCAACAGTACCGAGAAGTGTGAAGGGCAAACAACATGGTAGGTAGGAAGGCTGCAGTCGACGATAGATTATGCACTGAAGTCACATAGGATGTATAATAAGCTCAGGGGAATGCACATAGATCAAGGTGGCTCCAGAAGTCTGGGTAGTGATCACAAACGTATCAAGTTAGGTTTTGGAAGAGCAGTGAAAGTGGCAAGGAGACAAGATGAGCAACTACAGGAAAATTTTTATCCAGAAAGGCAAATTGAAATAGCCACTAAGCAACTTGAGAAAGTAATCAAGGAGGATAATAAGACTGTGTGAACATACACGAATCTAATTAGGCTCTTTGAGCTATAGCTTGCTAAGACGCGTGACAAGTCAACCCGGAAAAGAAGACACAAACCCAAAAGTTGGTGGGATGAGGAAGTTAAGAGAGCCATAGCAAAACGTCAGGAAGCTTCTAGGGAACACAGACATGCTGAGCAGTGGGGTGAACCGACAGATTATGTTGAAAGAAAATGGGAAACCTTTCTAAGCTGTAGAAGGGATGCATCCCTTCTGATCAATGAAAAGATTAGAAGAAAGAGAGCTCAGTGGCTGGCAGAAGTACATAAAAAGATAGAAAGGCAGCTGCGAAATTTTGGAACCATCAAAACTCCTTAAGAAATGAGACGAGCCTAGAGCAGAGTTTTATAACTACAGCTTAAGGTGCTAGGCTAGAATGGGACGAAGCTATTGAATATATAAGAACAAGGGTGACAGAAAAAATTTCAACAAAGAAGTGCTTTATGCACCATAATAGACAAGGATGAATCAAGGGGCGCAATGGCTCCATTTTCACAACGATAGTGGGAAAGGGCTGAGAAAAGGGTTCATGGTAGTACATCAACAGGCCCAGATGGCATTCCATTTATGCTAATAAAGGCATTAGGTTCGAAGTCTAAGCAGGCTTTGAGAGAGGCAGTGAGCAAAATAATAATCGATGGTGAAGTTCCCGATGGATGGAAACTAAGCAGGATGAGCATGATCTATAAAGGAAAGGGGGACAAAGCTGACATAAACAGCAACCGTCCTATAACAGTGACATGAGTGGTCTACAGGCTGGCGATGCAGATTATAAAGAAAAGACTGCAGGCATGGATGGAGGATGAGGGGTGCTGGGGGAACTGCAGAATGAGTTTCGGAAACACAGGAGGTTGGAAGACAATCTGTTCTCACTGACGCAGTGCATCTAATTAGCAGAAAAGGAACACAGGCCCCTGTGCCTAGCATTTTTGGATATGAAGGGAGCGTACGGTAGCGTGGTTCAAGAGGAAATGTGGGGAATACTGGACACACTAGGCGTGGAACATGTAGTCACTACTCTTTTAAAGGATATCTATAAAGATAACAAGGTAGTTATAAAGTGGGAAAAACAGGTATCCAAGCCCGCAGAGGTAAAACGGGGGCTTAGGCAGGGGTGTCCCCAATCACCCTTATTATTCATGATGTACCTACAAGGATTAGAGGCCAAATTAGAGGGAGCTGGACTGGGCTTCAACCTCTCTTTAGTCAAACAAGGAAAACTCATTGATAAGGCACTGTCAGCATTTATGTACGCAGATAATATAGTGCTAATGGCCAACAACAAGAAAGATTTGCAGAGATTGATGGACATCTGCGGTAATGAGGGACATAGGTTAGATTTTAGTTTCAGTAAGGAAAAATCAGCAGTCATGATTTTCAATGACAACGAAGGTAGTGAGCTTAGAATACAGGAGGTCACGCTAGAGATAACAGATAAATACAAATATCTGGGCTTATGGTTAAGCAATAGAACCGAGTACCCGAGGGAACACGAATTATACGTGACGACTAAACGTAACAGGAATGCAGCAGTGATCAAAAACAGGGCGCTGTGGAATTACAACAGTTATGATGTTGTGAGAGGATTATGGAAAGGGGTCATGGTTCCTGGGCTGACGTTCGGCAATGCGGTCTTGTGCATGAGATCAGAAGTTCAAGCAAGATTAGAAATTAAGCAACGTGCAATAGGTAGGCTTACTTTAGGAGCTCACTGGAATACACCAAATCAGAGAGTACAAGGTGATATGGGATGGACATCATTTGAGAGCAGGGAAGCTAGCAACAAAATAAAATTTGAGAAGCGATTGAGAGAAATGGGGGAGGAGCGTTGGGCTAGGAAGGTTTTTAGCTATTTGTAAATAAAAAATGTCGATAAAAAATGGAGGAAGCGAACCAAGAAATTGACTGGTAAATACTTAGAAAACAGCAGGTGGCCTAACCAAAAAGAACTACTGGTTAAGAAGAAAGTGAAGAAAACAGAGACTGACATTTGGAGAATGGGCATGATTAAGAAGTCCGCACTAGAGATCTATCGATTTTTTAAACAGGAAATTGCGAAGCAAAGGATCTATGATAATACTCGGGGCAGTTCTCTATTGTTTGAGGCCAGGACGGGAGTACTGCGAACCAAGGCATATAGGGCCAAATACGAAGGGGTAGACACAGTATGCAGTGCGTGTGGAGAGGAAGAAGAAACTGCCGAACACTTGGTAATGTTCTTTGAAGGGCTTCACCCTATAGTTCAGGATGATGGCGCAGAGTTTTTCAAAGCACTGGGGTTTAGGGACCGGGAGGGCAAAATAGACTTTAAGCGGGTAGACTTAACTAGAAGGAGGTTATCTGATTGGTGGCTAAAGTCAAGGCACGAGTGAGAATTAAACCCTTCACTGCAAAGTACGAATCCTCAAACTCACTTTATAAAGAAAATAATAAATATAGTTTTTGGTTCATTAAGTATTACGGCTTGGTGGCGCTAGCCACCGCCCGATCTAAAGGGTACAGCCATATCCATCCATCCATCCATCCATCCATCCATCCATCCATCCATCCATCCATCCATCCATCCATCCATCCATTCATCCTTCCATCCATTCATTCATCCATCCATCCATCCATCCATCCATCCATCCATCCATCCATCCATCCATCCATCCATCCATCCATCCATCCATCCATCCATCTATCCATCCATCCATCCATCCATCCATCCATCCGCTGTGGGCTGGGAGACCGACCTCTGACGGCGTTGGCAAAACTACAGCGGCTTGGTGAACCAAAGCGAGCCGGGGATGGTGAGCGCGTCAGGAAGGTAGAAGAGCCTTCCTGCCTGCCAGCCTGGTCGTCGCCGATGGGGGCACGGCTTTCGTTGAACTGTCGGCGCGTAGCTGTAGGTGCACTACCGTGGTACTCAGCTCGGCGATGTGGGCAAAAACGGTAAATGTGCCCTGGCTCTCCACAGTTGTAGCAGTGTGGTCGGCGATTCGCAGTGTACCATATGTCAGTCTTCCTCATATAGAGTCACCTGACAGAATCCTGCTGAGCCCAGGCTGCCACAGGATATGGTTCGAGGTACTGCGGCGCTGGCATGGGCGCGGGTCGACGAACAGCGTCTGCATAGCTGTATCCGTTCGGCTGGTAGGATGCTTCTGGAGCCAATGGACGACGCACAGCGTCTGCATAGGTATACGAGTTTGGGCGATGCGGTGGAGCAGAATATCGCTGAGGAGAGGCAAACGCTCTTCGAAGTTTATGGCGAACGACTTCAGTGACGGAGGCTACCGTGGACTCCTGCTGCGGGGGCGCCTGTGACTGCAATGTGTATTTTGCGTTCTCTTTCGCGATCTCCTCACGCACGATCTGTCTAATCAGGTGGCGTAGAGAAAACTCGTCGTTTGCGGTAAGTGCGGCGGCACCTGCAGCTGCGCCGGTGGCCGGGCGATCAGACTGTCGGTACCGTTGCTGCAGCGCACGCTCTATTGTGGTGGCCTCCCTGGTGAACTCGTTCACTGTTGTCGGCGACAGTCGCACCAAGTTTTTGAAACTCTCTGAAATCAAAACTGAAACTGATCGATAATGAGGGGCCTATAATTATTTATCTGTCGCGTGCTGCAACAAACTATGTGTCGTGTCATGACTAACAGCCCCACAGCAACGCATTGCAGCAGAAAACGCGAGGCCAAGTTTTTTATGTCAGTACCTCTTTAAGCTACAATTTGTCTCTGAAGTATGTATGTGATTTGTGTCTAATGAAATGAAGCTTGATTATATTTTGCACTATGGGATAACCTTGTGAACGTCGTGTTATATGTGACAGCTCATTTTGAGTGATGTCTTCGTATTGAGCTAGGATTACAGGTTATATGTGAGAGCCCTATATACCGTGCTTCGTATATGCACCATAAAAGCAGTGCTAGGGCCGGGGTTTCCCCACTGTGGCAGGAGCCATTACAATAAATTATCTGTGCCTGAAAGCTCCAGCTAAAGGGTGAGCTTAGGAGTGCTTCCACGGAGCTTTCTGTAAGGGGTAACACTCGAAATATGGTATTTTGCGCATCAGTGTTGAAGCGTAATTCTGCGTAGACAACCCCACACCCCTTTTGCTCTTTGGTTGTATTACACCCCCATACTACTTTTGTTGTTTGGGTGTAATCTTGCTATTACACCTTCTCACCCTTAGGACCCTTTACACTCTATAGGCCACTTGGTTGTACATTTACTTTTACACCTCAAGAAATTATCGTGCTCTAGCGTAGAAATTCGGAAATCTCCCATATATAGGTGTAGTCCTGCTTGTTACGCCTGTTTCGTGGAGTGTATAGGTGTGAGTTATAAAAGACACTATATTACGCCTATGCGAGTGAAATTTGGTTTACAGTGAACCCAGAATTCGAAGAATATAATATAAAGTGTTCTTTTACAGTGAAAGCTGCACACTAAATATAAATATTCTAAAATGACCTCGAAAACTGGTTAATCTACTTGTTCTCTAGCGCACTAACTTTCCTGTTTTTTTTTTCACTCCCTACACGTCAAAGCAAAAAGTTAGTTTCGTGCTAACTGAGCTTTTGAACGTAGGAAGTGTAGTAATTTTTTTACTTCACTGATGTTTTAGTGTGAGCTATAGAGAGATTTATTTTTTACTGCATTCACAAGGTTTTTATGGTGATTTCTGAGAGTTATTTCAGGAGGTAAAAAAAATGGACGGGTGCAGTCACACAGAAAGGCGACGAATTTATTAAATATGAAATTACGGCAGAGTTGATGACACATACAACAAGCACGCACACACAACACATGCAGAATAAAACACCACCTGAACAGACTGCACACGTTACCCTACTGTATTTAGAAAATCCAGTATATATAAGTGCCGAATTTTGACTTGCCATGAAGCGCTGGCAGGAGAGCTAATTTTATTATCATCGACGAACAATAATGGTTCAAAGTGCAAGCGTAAACTTATGGTGGACTGCAATTCACACGAGGGACACGGACCTTTTATTATAAATTCACCAGATCTCACCTTTTTTGATTATGCAGTAACTTAGCTGGCACACCAGCCTAGTGGCTTCACTAGTGTTAGCACTGCTGATGCACAAGTCCGCCAAATAAACCTAAGCACACACAGACTCTAGCAGTTGAATCAGTTTCATTGAGGTGCGGCGCACAAACACAGTAGAAGCACGTAGTCAGGACAACGGGCGTAGAGAGCGGTGCCACGTCTGTACCGACGGTGTACTAGACCTTTTGGAGGAGTGCGGCTATGCGATGAAAGACAGCTGACGACCACAGAATACATCTGCTGTGCGAATATCGTTGTTAGTTCAGACAAAATTGGGAATTACGTGTCCACTAATTGCGGCGTCTTACGGGGAGATGTACGCGTATGTACACTCTAAAATTTTTTACACCCATAAGGGTGTATTTATTTTGTCCCAAAGGCAACAGCTTTTTATGGTGCCTAGGAACACCCTAAACAATAAGGTGTTTAGAAACACCCTGAAACCATAGTGTGTAAATAAACGTTACACCCTACTTTAATAGGTGTTTATGAAGACCCCTAAACTATGGGTGTTGGATGAAGCTACATCCACGCGAGTGGGGTGTACACTGAAAACCCCCTTGAAACGATGGCAGTTATATCGATGATTGATTGATATGTGGGGTTTAACTTCCCAAAACCACCATTTGATTATGAGAGACGCCGTAGTGGAGGGCTCCGGAAATTTCAACCACCTGGGGTTCTTTACCGTGCACCCAAATCTGAGCACACGGGCCTACAACATTTACGCCTCCATCGGAAATGCAGCCACCGCAGCCCAGATACGAACCCGCGACCTGCGGGTCAGCAGCCGAGTACCTTAGCCACTAGACCACCGCGGCAGGGCAGTTATATGAATGAGCATACTTGATCAAATGAAGCGCAATTAACGGGCAACAAAAGCAGAGACACAGGAAGTGACGCTTAGACTTGTGTGTTGAGGAGAGCCGTTCAAAGCACTTCATTCCATCAAATATGCATCACCAACTGGCCCAAGCCTCAATTGTTCTCAGGGAGAAGCATATACGAATCTTCTCTGCGGCTGACAGTGAAGAACGAAGATACTGGTGTCACCCACTGCACTTATACCTGCATGCATGCAGCTGATAAAATAAGGTGTCATGGTCTTGAATGAGATGCATGAGACCGGTGCATATATGTGTACGTAGACTGGGCCGTAAACGACAAAGACGCGGTAGGCATTTACACACACACACACACACACACACACACACACACACACACACACACACACACACACACACACACACACACACACACACACACACACACACGCACACACACACACACGCACACACACACGCACGCACACACGCACACACACACACGCACACACACACACACACACACAGTAGTGCAAGCAGTAACCTGTAGCGTAAGGTCCAACCGAACATAACGCCGAAACAAAAAACAATTGAGCCCACATGTTAACATCTGCCTTCATTATAGAAAAACTGGAAATTTGACAAACACGACTCTGATGGCATTCTGCAAAATTTTGAAACATGTCACGGGACCAAGTTTCTTTCTCTCTATACTAAAATTCATTGTTTTCAATTAAATAAATCTCCACAACTTTCAAAAACATTTGCGCTAGTCGGGCAAACGACTGAGACGTATGGCGTTTGATTGACACCTATACAATAGAGAAACAAAACACGTAGAAAGAGTAAGCGAGTTTCTGGAGTCACATTTACAACCTATTATAACTCGCAGTATCAATTTAGGCATTGAAAAAGAGAACATTCAACAAGGTAGTGTAATTGGGGTTGTAGTAATGTAATGTCAGTGTTGGTATACTTCAAACTGCAAAACCAATCGTCACTGCTGCTTGCAAAATCATCTTCAACTGCTGAGATGACTGGTGCCTTCGAGAGAAGTGGGGCGAAGCTGTTCTTTCTGTACAGGAAATTCAATAACGGAAACCTAAAATAAATATACACGGAACAATGACTGAAATTTCACAAAGAGTGCAACATACAGTGTGCACCATGCTAACTAACTGCTTTCTTATGTGTAAGTATAAATTGAGTTCATAGCAAGCATATCCAGAGGCATCGGGCTCCACTGCAGTGAGAAAAGTTAGTAAAGGTATGCTGAGCAATAAACGCCATAAAAAGCGCGCTGTGGCGCAATGATACTAGTGTTCTTGAACTGGCTCACATTGACACGATTATACAATGGAAGAATTCATCATTCCACATCAGACGTCCCAGCCATTTTGGTGACCACCGCAAACTTAATCGAAAAAAAATCGCGCTGGTTTTACTGCACTAAAAAGGTCTCTGTTAAAATATTTCGCAGACAAATAATTTATTGGTCACGTGGCTGCCTCCTGAACTTTCGGGAGTCTCGTCTGGATGTTTGTCAAAAAAATATTTCATAAGTATCTCTTCTTCTGTGCCAAATTTGATCTAAAAGTGAAGTGAAGGGCTTCCGTAAAGTGTTTGAAGCTCAGTAATATTATTACCGTTTTTCGACCACATACGGCTCAAGTAATTTAGCCGTAATGTGTTATATCTACATTTTTCTATATCAATACTGCACTTTGAATGAATATTTGAAGAGTGAATACTTATTCCACATAAGGTATATTTGGAAGAAAAAATAATTCAGACCTCTCAAGCAGTCAAACTTTACGAGAAAAAATCGCGAATTTCACAAAATAATTGTTTTATCTATAATGAGACGCAAATTGCGCCTTGTGGTGGTTGAACTAAAATAGACCTTGTACCTAAATTGAAGCAAATTAACAGTTCTTTTCATGTGCTAAATTTTGACGTAGCAATTTATGTTTTGAGAAAAAAATCACAGCATATCCGCGGAGTGAATGATGATGAATGGGGCGTAGGCTTTGTCCGTCCGGACGCACAAACAGATCGACAGACAGTCTGACGCCAGTATGAACGAACACAAAGACGGACGGACTCACGGAGAGACCGACACACGGAAGCCCGGTGAGATGAATGCGCAGACGAACGGACGAAAGCAAAAATGTACGGATGAACGATTCGCTCCACGAATCATCTATTTGTCCGTGTATATGCTGTGAAAACCACTAACGCTATTTATTGTGCAACTCATCAAGTGGCTACATAATACTAGTACGACTACAGAGGAGGCAATGACCCACGGCCTCAAGAGCTTTGCCCCTAAATGATTTTTGAAGTTCCAAGTTCCCCGTTCGCCATTTGGCCATACAGCAGCCGACGCCTCTAAGTTCCCCATTGCCGTTGATGGGAAAATTAAAAAAAATATATTTTATTACTTGAAATGGAAAGTGTAATGACGAAACTTGTCACATACAAAGAACTGTTTATTTGCTTTCAATTTAGGTAAAAGGTGATAAAAATGACAATTCTGTGAAATGAGTGATATTTTCTCGTAGAGAGTAACAACTTAAGATGTATAAAAATAATTTTTCATCAAAATATTTTTTCTGTGAAGTAAGTAGTCAACCCTCAGATATTCATACAAAATTCAGTATAGCAATAAGAAAATGCAAACATAACACACTTTGGCTAAAGTTTTGCAGACGTATGTGGCCGAAAATTTGTAATAATATTGCCGAGTTTTAAACACCTTGCATAAGCCCCTTTACTTAGCATGTACCGAAATTGGTATAGAAAAGATGCGGTACTTTTAAAATGTCTTTTTTTCATAAACAATACTCATAGAACAGTCTGGAAAGTTTGAAACCACGCGACGAAAAACTTTTTTCTCCGAAATATTCAACCAGTTCACTGTTTTCAGTGCATTAAGTCAGCACGATTTTTTTTCAAACATATTTGCCATAGCCGCAAAATTAGCTGAGAATTTCGAATAAAGTGACCCTGTTACCTTCACTGAATGACCATTGCATAATGCTAAATTAGGGCCATTTGTTTCAATCATGCTGTCAGGGTGAGAAGGCATAACTCCTCCCCGATGAAGCGTAGGCTGTTCAGTGGCTGTGCGTGTTGTGTTCCCAGATAGATATGCTGCCCAGTCTAACATTTTGGCTGCAACACATACTTAGATACCGTGCAGTATGTATAACATTAAAGTGTTTTTGTACAACAAAAAGCTAATAATACGCTTCACATACGAAAAGACCTTTGACATCTGAAGTACTTAGCGAAGTTAAACGCCAAAGCGAGGCGATGACAATAAAACTCTGAATAAGAAGAATATTTTGAAAGTTACATATGATGGAAACAATCTGAATAAAATGTGCTCGAACGTTAGCAGTTAGGTTCAAACAAGCGTTTGCGCTGTTCAAGTAGGTAATTAGACCACACACACAGACTAAAGGTCTGTTCAAACAAAAGTCCAGCTTCAGTGCTCGATCTGCTACATAGGCACGGCTGTCGGCAGTGTCATGCTACGTTGCGGGTGAACAAAAATACCGGTGTAGACAAACTTAACGAAATTCAATGTATTAGCAAGTAGGCAAACTTCGCGAGGCGCACGTAACGTGAAGCAACATGCTGTGTTGTCACCCGATGCATCAACCCGAGTTATCACGGTAGTGTTACCGCACAAAACAAAAAAAAAACCTAAAATATCGACATGGACACCACGTCTTGTTTTCCGTTCTCGGTATTTTTGTGCAATAAGAAGAAAAAGAAAGTAAATGGACTACCAACGTGCCCAAGCATATGCGTTTCACATACGGTTGATGCTTAGAGCTAACAGGCGCCGTCCCCACACATGTAATAATCAGTAAACTAAATTGATGTGCAGCACGAGCGGGCGCCGTTAAAAACGGCTTCCAACAATGGGCACCGCAAAAGTCTGTTCAATTTCTTCGCTGAACCTCAGCGGCACACGCTCACTCTGCTTTGTACTCCAAACAATCTAAACAAACAAACAAAAAACTTGCCCACAATCACACTTCGCCATCATCTCCGTGAAACAGTTCGAACAAATATTCTCGCTAAGTAAAGAAATGCTGATTTGTCATCAACCAGTTGAAAACAAAATTGTTTGAGGGCATTATTATCGTGCTCATGCAGTTAACCAAGCGCTGAACGCAACAACGTGAGAGTGGTACTCACTGTTTCACTTCGAGTGCTCCACAATATGAATCCACAGGTCCAGTCTTCAGGATGGTGCACCTTCGCAATAATCAGCACTGAGAGAAGGCACTGGGGGAGCACAGAGCGAAGGCCCATTTCAAACTGAACACCGACTAAATAACTCTACCGATCGAGAAGCCACGCGCACCACACGCACGCGCACGGGAGGGTTTTTCGCCGGCGCACGCAGTGACATTTAAGACGATGTCGACTCCTTTCCCGCGCTGTGCGCCCGGCGCGCAGCAATACCGGGCAGCCAAGGTTGTCTAGGCGAAGAGACTTGATGGCGCCTTGTGGCGCTCTCAGACCGGCTACATGCGGTTTCTAGCTCCGGCCCTCTGCTGATAGCGTGGGCGCTGTTTTTTTTTTTTTTTGCGGCATCGATCTGTTGCGGTATACTCATTCTTTAACAGTGCATCTAAATTGCAGTGAACTTTGTGACGGTGCAGTGCGGCCAGCACGAGCTACTAATTGATTGATTGATTTGTGGGGTTTAACGTCCCAAAACCACCATATGATTATGAGAGACGCCGTAGTGGAGGGCTCCGGAAATTTTGACCACCTGGGGTTCTTTAACGTGCACCCAAATCTGAGTACACGGGCCTAGAACATTTCCGCCACCATCGGAAATGCAGCCGCCACAGCCGGGATTTGATCCCGCGACCTGCGGGTCAGCAGCCGAGTACCTTAGCCACTAGACCACCGTGGCGGGGCAGCACGAGCTACTAGTCAGAAGGCGCATTTACAATATTCAGGAGCACTGTTTAGCGTACCTTCATAGACCTAATGTAGTGAATTTTGGTAAAGAAGCTAAGCTGATGTTTTTTCTTAGCTCTATGGGTCTTTAGGGATAGCACATTTAAGGTCACGCAGGCGATATTTTATCAGCACTTTCATTTCGGTAAAGACCTTGCAACATTGCATGCATTGGCCAACACACTATTCGAAGAGAACATATTGCCACGTTCGTTCTGCTAGGAAGACGAAGACGACAGCGCTTTTATGCAGCAAGCAATAACAAGAAAGAAGAGGAACGCTCTGGCAAGCATTAAATAAAAATACTGACCTGCTGCTTCTTTCTCAACCTATTAATTACTACTTCTGTCTTCACGTTGTGGCAATATAGTTGTACTTAGCTTGCAGTCCTTGGAACAAGACCGCGGCTGAACATTTCATCAATGCTGTTTTCTCACTACCTACAAAGTCAAGGGTTTGACCGAAGCACGTCTGCTGGGGAAGTTACATAAATTAAAAGAATGAGATCCACGAAAAAACGGAAAGAGAGAGAAAACTAGAGAATGCATTCGGCTCCCCTGAGGAGAGCATTGTTCGCAATTTAGTCCACAAGGCTGCCGTCATTGTGAGCAAGGCTGCGTCATGATCACCGAAATGTCCTTATTCTGCATTTTTCTTTATGGTCGGTGTCCTCTTCTTAATTTCCGTGACGCACTCTTAAGGATACATGACGAGGAACATTCACTACAGTACCTAAATAAAACGTGCCTGCTAAAAATACATGACGTCAATGTTCGTTTTTAAGGGACCTGATGGCCTGCTGACGTGGTGGTTATGGCTAAACAACTGTGCTGTTGTTTTTTTTTGCAGGTGGTGGACGTTTTATCTCCAGCTTTAAAAGCTGCGATCTTATGAGGGACGGGGGAGTGGGGAGTGTTCTATGCATGGCTACACCAATGTGCGCAACATTACCTTGTTCAGGCAAATCAGTGAACTTTGTGAGTGTTGACTAATCACGCAAATGACACAGATGAAAGAAACAGGTACAGGAGAATTGAACAAGCGTCGCTTTTATTGTATCTTCCATCTTATAGTAGCTTGCGTGCTTTATCGATGAAAAATGCGTTTCGGTCTGATTACTTTCTGCTTCGATTTATTACTAGACTCACAAGCAGCTAGTAGTTGGAGCCTTGTTGGTATCAAGATGGTTAACGTATACCAACAGTATAAGCAAAACGGCCCGAAAATGTCGTGAATTTGTAGCCTTGTAGGCGCGTGTACTCAGATTTGGGTGCACGTTAAAGAGCCCCAGGTGGTCGAAGTTTCCGGCGCCCTCCACTACAGCGTCTCTAACAATCGTATGGTGGTTTTGGGTCATTAAACCCCACATATCAATCAATTATTTGTAGCTTTGTTCATTACACCCCTAATATAAGGGTGTAAACGGAGTGTTTTGAGTGTGTTTTAATTACGAACACCTCGAAATTTTAAAAATGAGGTGTAAAAAGGGTGTTCATATGGTTGATTTTAATGCATACACCCGTTTTACACCTTTTAGGGTGTAATTTTTTTAGAGTTTAGTACTTCCAACGGAAGAGATGAACCACCAGCGGCAGCTCGTGTGTTATGTCTGCCGCGTATCAGAGCTCTCCTTCGCACTAAATGTTTGACAACGATTGGCGCATGGAGCGGAAAATTCGGGCTGCACTTTACTCCAGCAGACATCGTCTTCTGTGGAACAAAATCCATGCGACGATTCTTTTATCTGCCCCGGTTTTGCACAAGCACTGGCCGACTCGTTGCCGACGACATGGTGAAGCCTTTTATCGCTACGAAGTTGTAATTGGTCACTCTCCAGAAGACAACTACTGACAATGACACTCTTCCTGGTTTGGCACGGAAGCGAGGCATACGCGATGTAGAGGTTCGGAGGCTTGCGCTAGGAAACGCATGATCGCTTGATGATGTAAGAAGCACGCGATATCTATCAGCTCAAGCAAACACATACAACACCAGCTTCTTACACCAGCTGTATCTAGGGCCCCTTGACAATAAAAGCCAACTATTTGCGAACATGTGCAAGACAAGTTTCCAGCAAGTGTTTTTTTGGGGAGTGAAGCTCCTTACGCTGTTGGTCGTGCGTCGGCGATGTATGTAGAGATAGTAGCAGGTAGCGACCTCCACGGCCGGATTATAGGAACGGCACGCGCGCACCCTTTTCAATTAAGGAGCTAATTCACGCACGTTAATCACAAATAATAACATTGCTGTCTCTGATGAAAGAACTTACAGAGCCGAGTATGGGCGACCTAATCTCCAAGAATATTTTTATTTGATGCTTACTGAATAAAAACCTTGTATCAGAAGGACGCACTTTGACCGCTGTCTGTCCAAAAAGACTTGCCACGCTAAACTCGCTGGGCACAACCTTCTTGGTTTTAACAAGCTTTAGCGTGGGTTGGGCCACAGTGCCATGAATATAGTGAACTAGTATATAGCCATGAACTAGAGGTGGCGAAAGGTAGGAAGTAGACAGGAAGCCCAGGCCGTAGGAAAATGCACGAGTGCCACGGATGCACGAAATAATGGTCAGACGGACGCATGGAAAGAAGGGCGCACGGAAGGACGCATGAACGATCGCACAGGTGGGTACATGAACGAACGAAAGCAAGTGTGAACAGATGGACGGACACTTCATCCCAATCATCATCATGCACTCCGTGGATATTGCCATGTTCCATTCCCTAAGTGTTGCTGTCGTCCTAAAACACTACACAATTCTCAGTGCAAACCGTGCCCGCAGTTTTCGAGAAGCTTCCGGACTGTAGTAGATCATTTCGATAAGATCACGCCTACTCTGCGAACTGTACACATTATTCTGGAACCTACGCCATCGCTGGCGATAACGCTAGAACATTCGATGGCAAGAGTATAAATGCCGACGCGCTTCGTCGCTTCTCTGTAGTTGATCAATGGCCGACGCTCCGTTCGCCGCTCTCAGTCCAAGACTGCTACTGTAATCGGACTTTCCGTTTACCGCGCACAGGTTCACCCAAATAAACAGGTAAATTCCAACGCAAAGTCTCTTGTCTTCGGCCACGTCACGACCCCGTGACAATATGGTGTGATTCGCATAAAAAACAGCGCCAAAAAACGAGAGACAAGAAAAAGAAGGAGACAGACAGTGGCACTGAACTTACAACAAGATTTATTTGCCAGAGCCGCACAATATATACTTGGGCACTTCTAACAAAAAAAGAAAATACAAAACAAACAAAACAGAATCCACCTAACAGCCAGATAGTTATCTTCACAACGCACCATGAGCAGCACGTGTGCTAACGTGCCGAAGGAAATCTGTTTCTTTTAATGATAGCGCAATCGAAGGCCTGCTGACACATGCACTGCCCAGCCTTTCTATTTCTGAAGCCTCATATATTTCACGTATCAACTGGTCCCGATGCCTCCTAATGACGGTACAAAGCTGAAAATCAGGGACACAGCCGCAGTCTCGGCAATGAATGCCGAGATGGCCCGAAACTGTAGAGGAGACGTTGTGAGCGTGCTCTTTCAGCCGCTCATTTAAACACCTGCCTGTTTGGCCGATGTACCACTTGCCGCAAGACAGGGGTAGTGAGTACACCACTCCTTCAATGCATGGAACGTACTTCTTTCGATGCTTGACTTTGCAGCCTCGCTCGCCCCTCGAACCAGGATTCACGGCTCTGCACAACCTAGCCAGTTTTTCTGGGGCAGAAAAAACCAGGTCTACGTCGCACCTGCTGGCTACTTTTTTGAGATTGTGGGTGACGCCGTGGATATAGGGAATAACGACGAAGTTTCGTTTCCCACGTGCCTTATCCTTTGTACGGTTCTGAGCATTATTTTCTGGGCTCGTTCTGATTTCTCTTTAATAAGCAAACTAAACGCCTTACAGAAGCTGGTTTCCCGATGTTCGTTTTGACCGCCGTTGCTGAGTGTCTACTCAGAGAAATCAGAACGAGCCCAGGAAATAATGCTCAGAACCGTACAAAGGATAAGGGACGTGGGAAACGAAACTTCGTCGTTATTCCCTATATCCACGGCGTCACCCACAATCTCAAAAAAGTAGCCAGCAGGTGCGACGTAGACCTGGTTTTTTCTGCCTCAGAAAAACTGGCTAGGTTGTGCAGAGCCGTGAATCCTGGTTCGAGGGGCGAGCGAGGCTGCAAAGTCAAGCATCGAAAGAAGTACGTTCCATGCATTGAAGGAGTGGTGTACTCACTACCCCTGTCTTGCGGCAAGTGGTACATCGGCCAAACAGGCAGGTGTTTAAATGAGCGGCTGAAAGAGCACGCTCACAACGTCTCCTCTACAGTTTCGGGCCATCTCGGCATTCATTGCCGAGACTGCGGCTGTGTCCCTGATTTTCAGCTTTGTACCGTCATTAGGAGGCATCGGGACCAGTTGATACGTGAAATTTATGAGGCTTCAGAAATAGAAAGGCTGGGCAGTGCATGTGTCAGCAGGCCTTCGATTGCGCTATCATTAAAAGAAACAGATTTCCTTCGGCACGTTAGCACACGTGCTGCTCATGGTGCGTTGTGAAGATAACTATCTGGCTGTTAGGTGGATTCTGTTTTGTTTGTTTTGTATTTTCTTTTTT
Source organism: Rhipicephalus microplus (assembly GCF_043290135.1). Classification (NCBI taxonomy): domain Eukaryota; kingdom Metazoa; phylum Arthropoda; class Arachnida; order Ixodida; family Ixodidae; genus Rhipicephalus; species Rhipicephalus microplus. The sequence continues at coordinate 14,620,331 of NW_027464587.1, read as the reverse complement.
TGTTAGAAGTGCCCAAGTATATATTGTGCGGCTCTGGCAAATAAATCTTGTTGTAAGTTCAGTGCCACTGTCTGTCTCCTTTTTCTTGTCTCTCGTTTTTTGGCGCTGTTTTTTATGTGAATCATGTCGTACCAACTCGCCCAAGCAACCACGTTAGCTAATATGGTGTGATTTTTTTTTGTTGGAACTGACCCCCTTTTTTCGTTCACAAAATGCTTTCCTGACTCGTTCGGTTTATTCTGTTCCCAGTTCCGATCAAAGTGCGTTGACTCGAGGTGAGCCATGACACGCGGTAATGTCACACCAAACTTTGAAAAAGAAAGAGAACAATTAAAATCTGTGGCTTCGGTGTTCGCCAGCCTTCACAATGCACTGCGAGCGTCACTCGTGAATAGGGGGGGGGGGGGAATGGGGCAAAAGCCATTGAAGCAGCTGCAGCTAGCAGACACGTGGTAAAAAAACTCTGAAACGCAGGTTGAAAATCACGTGATAGAAAACTCCCCACGAGGTAAAACTGAATTTGGACACTCTTTTACAACGTGTCTCAGTGGTAGTGGTAAAACTATATCATGTACCACCTTTTACTCCAAATTTCAAACGTGATAGAGTTTTCAGAGGTGATGAGCTGCGAAAATCCCTAACTCGGATAGTATTTGCTTACCGTGTGTTATGAGACCAAAACTTGGGTCACGCGCGCCGCCATAGTTGTCTGCGCCGCCGCTGCTGCCACCGGTGTCCGTAACCACTATCACGAAATAAGAAAAAAATTCCGCCATATCCACGAAGTGAATGATGATGAGTGGGCGAAGCTCCGGAGGTAAACCTGGTAAACCATGAATCCTCTGTACACTTTGCCCACTCGATTTTATTACATCGCTCCCCCTAGCGTACGTCGCCGCACTAAATCGAACGATTGCCTTCAACCAATGACACGCGCCATATGTGACATCATTCCTATTTTATAAGATCTCGCGTCTTTCATCAACTACAAGTACCGCTTTCTAGTTTATAACATCTTGCTTCTTTTCATCATCAGCTACAAGTACCACCATCTAGTAAACACTACAAGAACTAAACGAGAGGTGGCTACATACAGGAGACGGTACCGCCATCTAGTGAACACTGCAAGAACTAAACTAGAGGTGGCTACATACAGGGGACGGTACCGCCATCTAGTGAACACTGCAAGAACTAAACTAGAGGTGGCTACATACAGGCTACAGGGAACGCACAGCCCACGCCCTAAGGAGCTTCGCCCGTAAAAAAAAAACGACCTAGCACCAAGAACACTGTAAACTCCGCTGCGTGCCATCTCAGTATTCTGCCCCTGAGCCGTGGCGGTGCGTGGGACTTGTTCGCAAACGTGCCTTATACTCTGTTTCTTATATAAGGTGCAACTCTGTGGAAGCTATACAAGAAGTTCGGCCAGAAAAACTTATAACTCTGCGCGTTTCACTGTCGCTCGCGTGACATATGAACAGTGCCGGTGCACCCTCACGTTTCCTTGTGCTCCCGTTTGGCGCGATTGGCGAACAGAAAAAAGCGGAGTGAGCACGAAGGAATGCGGGTGCGGCACGAGCCTGTGGTGTCCTATCCTGCACTGACAATGAAACTCCAGGTGGCCACCATCGTGACGTATCCACACAGTAAAAATTTTTACACTCAGAAGGGTGTAAATGAGCTTGTCCCGTGGACGACACCCTAAGGGTGGTAATTCAGCACCTTCCAAAAAGGGTGCTTTTTCATGCACCCTTACAATAGGGTGTACATGTAAAAAAACTGTAGGGTGTTACAAAAACACCCTTAAGGAAGGGTGCCTTCGATGTCCATCACTTTTTAGCACCCTCTGAGGAGGGTGCGAGAAGGGTGCACAAGGGTGTTGAGTGCCCATGGCAGGGGTGCCAGTATTCTTTTAGACTGCACTAATACATATCAGCATGCACTGATTACACACTACTTGAAGAAAGTGGTCCTGATTATCAATGGTGCGCCACCTGTCGAGCTCCATTCATTGCGTCTGGGCAAAAATATAAACGCGTACTATATATCGTGTATGAACTTGTGCTGGATCTATATATACTTCACAGTATATGCATAATGCGCGTTACAGAAAATGAAGCCTTGCTGCCCTTGCATATTGCATTTAATTAATAGGCAAATAAAACATATTCTGCCACACAACTTTTTCACCAGATATATGTTCACGTATACGTACACTACACATGCAACACCTCAAATGTTTATTATATTTATTCAGTTTCACTTCATTGACAATTCTTTGCAACATACAATTACACTGGTTTCAGTTTAGTATACTGCTTCAAGTACATAGAGACTACAAATGAAATATACGCTAATATATCCCTATAATTCTTTCAAGTATCTACAATCCCAGTGGTTTCCAGTTTAATACTCCTTCATGTACACAATCGGTTAATAGGAATGAAATACAGGCAAATATATACTTATGGTTCTTTCAAATATATACAATCACTATGATTTCACTATATACGCCTTCATGTACACAATCGTTCCCAAGAAGTGATGCACACAAAAATATATATGGATAGTGTTTTCAAATGTGTACAATCACAGTGGATTAAGCTTTGTATTCCTGGATGTATAACAATTGGTTATGAGAAATGATGTAGATGCAAACATATACGGGTTTTCGCACATATATCTTTAGCGAATACTTAAGAAACCAATACAATGATCAGAAACACAATAAGCTAAAAACGAACACAAAACTGAGTCAAAACACACAAAAAACAAAAGAGGTAATGCATAATTATGGCTAATGACACAGCTGGGTCACTTTATGCCAAATGCCCCTGCTATTTTGGCAACCATCTCAAATGTATTCGAAAAACTCGTGCTGCATTGAAAATAGTGAACTTCTGGAATATTTAGGAGAGGAAAAATATTTGGTCACGTGGCTTCCCTCTGAACTTCCCGGAATGCCGTCTAGGTGTTGCATGTGAAAAATTTTAGTTTAAAAGCACCGCTCCTTCTTTCTATACGAAACTCGGTCTACGTGTTACGTAACAAGAGCTTAATTTGGGCGAGTTGGTTCATCGTGGTTGTGTGCTAGTCACAGCGCGACAACTTTAGGAAGAGACAGAAAGGACAGGAAAGAGCACCGACTGTCAACTGAATTTAATGAATGTGCTACGAGCGCTTTTATACGGAGTACAAGAACCGTGTTCATGCGCAACGACACGTGTGAGCACTACAAAATAATCTTAACTGTGAAAAGAATACTCCCTCTCGGAAAGGATAAGTGAACGTGTAGTGATGCACTGATCATTGGTTTACCTGTTAAAAAAATACTTCTACAAACGTTAAATTGGCATTAAGTAAACCTATTCTCGTGACGAATGGAGCAAGATTGACTATTCCTGTTGCTGTTTAGTACACACACTTTTGAAAGCTTGCAAGGGGTGGAAAACAACACGCTAATATCATATCTGCTGGCTATTTTTTAAATTGTGAGACACATCATGCGGTATAACATGCAAAGGTTTTGGTCATTGTTTTTTGTTGGTCCTGTCTTCTTTAACTTTACTTTCTGCAGGAGGGTTTTGCAAACGGGTGTGATGATTCTGTTGGGATACCCAGCATCTTTCAGTCTTTTAATCTGGTTTTTAAACCTTACCTTACCCTTGTGCTAATATGACTTCTGAGGGTGGCCTGAGTACATGTGGTATCAATTCCTCTTTTTACTAATTTTGAATGCCCACTATGAAAAAGCAGAACACTCTTAGCACTCCTAGGCTGATAGCACCAGCCAATACCCCAACAGCATCATCACACTTGTGCTAAACCCTCCTGCAGAAAGTAAAGTTAAAGGAAACAGGACCAAAAGAAAAAGAGAATGACCAATCACCTTTGCATGTCACACGGTACTACGTACATAAGGTGTCTCACAATTTTAGAAAAGAGCCAGCAGATATGACATTGTTGTTTTCCACCCCTTGCAAGCTTTCAAAAGTGCATGTACTTACAGCAACAGGAATAGTCAATCTTGCACCATTCGTCACTAGAATAGGTTTACTGAATGCCAATCTAATGTGTATAAGAGGCCGCTAACATGTGGAAAAGTAAACATAGGACAAACTGGGCAATGTTTCAATGATCAAGCAAGACAGCATGCTTTAAATGTTAAGAAGGGCTATAGTAGTCTCATGGCCGGGCACCGTAAAGATTGTAAGTGTAGTCCTAAGTTTCATAAAACACGGTTTTTAAAAAAAAAGCAAGCAGAAAAATGAGAGATTTTAGAACTCTTTATCAGGAAGGCCAAGGATCAATGCATCAGTACACCTTCACGTATCTTTTCCGAAAAAGAGTATTCTTTTCTCGGTTAAAATTATTTTGTCATGGTCACACATGTGTTGTTGCAGATGAGCCCTATTCTTGTGCTCAGGATAAAAACGCTCGTAGCACCTTCAAAAAAATTCAGTTGACAGCGCTCTTTCCTGTCCTTTTTGCGATAAGATTTTTATTACAGAAAAAATTTCATTTTATTACAATTTAGGTATAATGACGAGTTTTCATTGTATCACAACATGGAGCAAATTGCATCTCAATACGGACAAAAATCACAATTTTGTGAAATTCGTGATATTTTCTCGTATATTTCAGCAGCTTGAGAGGTCTAAAGATATTTTTTCCTCAAAATATACCTTCTGTGGAGTAAGTATTCACTGCTCAGATATTCATACAAAGTGCAATATTGCAATAAAAATGCAAACATAACACATTTTGGCTTTATTCTTGGAAGCGAATGTGGCAAAAAAATTGCACAATTATTATTGAGCTTCAAATACCTTACAGAAGCACATTTACTTAACAGGTAGACCGAATTTGCTTTAGAAAAAATAAGCGGTGGTTTTAAAACGAAATTTTCCACAAACAGCACACAGACGGCATTATGCCAGGAAGTTATAAGCCAGCCACATGAACAAAACTTTTTTTCTCGCTGAAATATTTTAGCAGTTCACTGTTTTCAACGCAGTAAGTCAGCACTTTTTTTTTCAAATACACTTCAGATGGTCGCCAAAGTGGCTGGGACGTTTGGCATGGAACGGTCCAGCTATATTTCAGCAAAATACACAAGTAACAATGTTTGTTCATCTACCATGACTACACTAGAAAAAGTTGTTCAGGCATTGTGACACTAAAATTTTCAGCGTCGTACTGCCTGAACAACTTCTTTGATAAACTCCGAACTCACGCTGAGAAAAAGCCGCTGAATCACGGTGGATTTTAAAGGCCTTGCGGCCGTAGACAACGTTGAAAATAAAAAAATCAACTCATCAGTGCTGTCACTCCTTCTTCGTCATTACTGACACGGAAGATTTTTCGGTTATCCATGTGGAGGTTCAGGAAGTAGGCTTGCTCTAGGCTGGGGCCGGGGGGTAGACCACGCAGGACGTCAGCGGCACCCTCTCATCCTGCAATAAGAGCAAATATGACTTCTCATAAAAGGATGTTCGTGGTGTTCTGGCAGCACCATATATGAAGAATGTGTAGTGTGTATCCTTCGAAATGGCGTGTAATTGACATTACACTGAACTCGAAGGATACAACCCATACATTCCAATAATTTCGTATGATAAAGATAAGAGTTTTCCAGCATACAGCGAATTCCCGAAATGAGGTGAAGTGTAAGACTACAGCTCAAAAATGGCACTTACGAAAGCCTGAACTCACCTAAGAATCAAATTCCTTCTAGGGTAGTGAGCCAGTGTGAAAAACAATTCCTAAAGTACAACGTTCAGAACATGTAACATTAATCAAAATGCACAAGAAACTTACCTCTTCATGTACAAACAGTGAAGACATCTCTGCTTTCTCTTTTACATGAGAACAAATGATCTTGGGCGTGGCACTAGCGAAGAGGTCTGCAAAAAAAAGTAAAAGATTTACCGACTTTAATCACGCCTCTAACAATCTGAGGAATTGTTACAAGTCACCAATCAGTGCAATTCTGACTGCCTCTATAAGGGCATCAACAATGAACAATTTTCTCGTTCTTTCTACTCTCACAAGACGCTCCGTCCATGCAATCTAATCCAAATTCGACGCTGTGCTTCCTATTTGCCTGCTTTTTAGACGTAGGGCTGCGAACATGTGTTTTGTGCACCTAATCTAGCACAGAAATTCATCATCTATAATTCAATCATCTTAATTCTTTGTAATTTGATAAAAGATGTGATAGCTCGTCCAGTTTTTAAAGAGTTGCAGGCCTGCAATAGGCACCGCCTTGCACGTATGAAAGTACTTCTTAAAAAAAAAATCAAAGCTTGCTTTCAGAAAAAGCGTCTGGCATATTTCGACAACCAAACCCATCCTCTGATGGCAATCAGGGGCACGCTATTAGCGATTATTGACTACGGGATTTACAAACGTAACCCGTGCCTAAATACTCAGTTAAACACAATCACGCAAGTAAGAGCGCTCGAACGACACCAACGCGCGCGGACGCCGACTACGTTGCAGCAGCCATGGCTTATGCTAGAGCTACCGCACATAGCTCCGACAGTCACGTATACTCTCTCGATTCTGTTATAACGCCGAACATTATCGCAGATGAAAGCGAAGCACGAAAAGAGCAAACAGAAACGAGGGAAAACAACGCACGGCGATGGCCACAACAACGCGCCTTTGGAAGTCTGCTAGATCTTTCCCTGTTGCTGGTGGCACTTGTCCTAAATAGCTTAAAAGACCGAGGCGCACGTGCTGGGAGCATCGCGGCATATCAGCACCTCCAACTATACCGTCTTTAACCAAAAAAAAGCCATTTTGTACAGTGCACCTCTGTACATAATTTTTGCTTTTTCTTTCTTTTTTTACGCTTACATCTACAGAAGCACGTTGCACATTTGAGTATTAATAGAAATGTTATTACGATGTAGCCCAAAGCACATCTTAAAACAATATCAATCACTTTGTGCAGTGTAGAGACAATGTGCGATTAGCAACTAATCCCGCCCTTGTTAAGTGATCACATCACTCACTGTATGAGTGATGCAGGCACTTACACAACATCGCGCGTAGCAGTGTAACTCGTTAAGTCACACGTTTCATCGGGCATCTGCAACAGGCCCGCGAACGCATGCTGTTGTAAATGGCTGGCAGCCTACTTCGGCAGAGCTGCTGCAGGCGCCCAGCTAGCGCTGTATGATTACTACCTACGAAAACAGTACACTCACCGTTAACAGGCCCACGTTGTCCGTGTCTGCCACTCCATGAATATTCCTTAATCCGAGCGTCACTTCGAACACGGTGTCATGCGTGAGCACCAATGAATATGCGCCTTTTCGCTAGAACACACACAGCGACCAAGACCCCAGACCAACGCAACGCATTTGAAAGACGATGAGACAGAGAGAGCGACGTTGAGAGAGAGAAGGAGGAGGCACTGGCAGTGGCGCGGCAGCTGTCGACGCAGGTGTTCGGTGACGCAACTATTCGCTTATCTACGCCGCCGTTGTGGGAGCAACGCTGGCCGGGGTGAGCGGGGGGGGGGGGGGGACGAGCGGGAAACCCGCCAGGACGGCGCCGAAAGGCAAACGCTATGGCGCATACGGCGGACGGCCGTTCGTCGCGGAATGGCTCCTTGTAAATGGCAACTCTCCTTCCAGCCAGTCGCACAGCGACGCAGGTTATTTACCAGCCTCGGGTTCTTTGAGTATTTTGACGGAATGCGATTGCAGTGGGCGAAAAATAGTGAAGCAAAACTCGCGGAAAACAAAGTGCACCATGGAATGGCCAGAAACAATAATTATTTCGTCCTCGGTGGCATTAGCGGGAGAGAATCGCTACACCTTTTTCCAGAAGAATTTCTTTTTGCATTGTCTGTGTCTGGCACTTCCGCGTATGGTGCCGCACACACTGAATGCGTAGTCGAAGCTGGAACAAATTAATCCACAGTCGCGGATGTTTAGAAGGCTTGTCACGCACCACGAAACGTGCCGAGGTTGTTATAACAAACTTTTTGCTGACCACATGATCAGCACACAATTCCATATGGTTACCCAATGAGCTAGCTAAGCACCTGTAGCAAAGGCAGGGCACGTTCTTGTTAAACGTTGTTAATATAAATGATGGTTGTGCATAAGTGCAGTGACAGCTTTCCGTGGGAATTGGTCATAACCTACGTTTTCGACCGTAGAAGCACCTCAGCGGACCTAATCAGCTACCACAGCAAGTTCGTAAGCAACAATCAGGTACGAAAATGCGCAGCTGTTTTTTTCCATGTACTGAATGGTCCGTGTACAGTGCGTTGACCACCGCCATTCCTTAAGCCAACTCCCATATAGACTCCCAGTCTGAACAGGTGTGGGACCTTAAACAATAAGAAGCAGTGCCTCCCCCCCCCCGCGCACACACACGAAATTCGAGGGCGCACGGGCTGATACACACGCATACTTATTCACAGGCGCACACACATACACGTATACACACATACGGCCACACACACACGCGACCGTAAACGCACGCATGCATGGGCGTACACTTGTGCACAGGCACGCTTAACACAAGCACGGACTCGCACATACACGCGCACGCACACATGCACAGGTGTACACACAATCGCGCTTACACGCACACACACCCATACTCGAGCGAACATTATTTGTGTGTATATAATCCATAGCAAACATGCAGCTTATAACACACGCTAAAGAAAGCTTTCGTAACATGGATTGCAGTTAATTGCTATTATAGATGAAATGCGATTTGCTTCTGCTGACATTCTGCTGTATTCGGAGAGCACCTTCACACATTCTAAGTCAATTAGGCCGTCATTTAACGCAAAGTCCACATATTCGTGCAGTAGCTGCGCTGCTCGGCCGCCAATCCGAAGGTCGCGGGTTCGATGCCGGCCGTGGCAGTCGAATTAAGGCGGAGGCAAAAGGTAGAAGCCTTTGCACTGTGCGATATGAGCGCTCACAAAAGAACAACAAAAAGTGAAAATCTCTGCAGCTTTCCACTACGACGACCCTCATAATGATATCGGGGTTTTTGAAACGTAAAATCCCAAATATTATAATTATGTGTTCTTCTTATGCTGCGTATTCCATCTGATGAATCGGCACCTACACCCTTCTCAGGCACAAAAGCACCTTAGAGCCTATTTTAGGGTGCTATTGAGGCAAGCACCCAAACAAAGGGGTGCTTTTTTTTCAATCGGCCATTTATGGGTGTTAAAGGGTGTTGCAAAGGGTGCTATCTCGTAAAAGCACCCTTTTTACACCCTTTTGGGTGCAAAAATTTTCACTGTGCACAGTAGAGAGCCTGTATGTGACGTCACACGAAAACTAAGCTATATAATGCCACACAATAAGAGACGTTCAACGGCGTTTTTTGTTTGTAAGGCACCTATTATATATATATATATATATATATATATATATATATATATATATATATATATATATATATATTTATATAATGTTATAAGGAGGTTTATTGACTAAAACCAACTGCCTGGTTCAAGGGGCGTCAGTCACTGGGACGAGCTCAGCTCTTCGTCGTAGTCGTCTTCCAGGCTCTCCGACTAGATACTCTCTCTCCCTCTTCCCTACTACATTTGCCCCAGTGGTGAAGAGGAGCCATTTTGGCAACTCACGGTGAATCAAACACAAGGGGATCATAGTAAGGTTTTAAGCGGCTGATGTGCACTGTCTCACGACCATGGCATCGTCTGTCATCCGCAGGTGTCACTGGTTCGACGACGTAGTACCGGCGACGTGCATTGAACGATGCGGTATGGACCATTGTACTTGGGTGCAAACTTTCGGGAGAGGCTGGAAGACTGTAATGGAACCAAAAGCCATACAAATGAGCCTACGGCGAAGCGGTGAGCAGGCTTGTCTTGGTCAAGTCGTTCTTTTTGGAGACCTTGTGCGACGGACGTAAATGAACGCGCTAATTGGCGGCACACTTCGGCATACTGAATAAGTTTGGAGGCTGGGCGGCATTCTGAAGCATCCGGGTGGTAATTAAGTATCGTTTCAAGCGTAGAAGAGGGCTCACGTCCATACATTAGAAAAAAAAAGTGAAAACCCAGTAGTTGCTTGCATGGCCGTCACATACGCATACGTCACGAAAAGGAGCATCAAGTCCCAATTAGAATGGTCGGAGGATATGTACATAGAGAGCATATCACCAAGCGAGCGGTTCAAATGCTCCGTCAAACCGTTTTTCTGTGGGTGATAGCTTGTAGTGGTGCGATGAATAATATTTCACTCACTGAGAAGCTTCTGGACGACTTGCGATAGAAACACACGCCCACGGTCACTAAGCAGCTCAAGTGGCGCGCCATGGCGAAATATAAAGCTACGCAAGATAAACAAGGTGACATCACGAGCAGCAGCGGCTGGCAGAGCGGCGGTTTCAGTGTAACGGGTTCGGTAGTCAACGGCTACAATAATCCAGCCATTTCCAGCAGGAGTACAAGGTAGTGGCCCATAGAGGTCGATGCCGATTTTATCAAACGGCTGAGCTGGACACGGCAATGTTTGTAATTCGCCAGAAGCATGACCAGTCATTTTCCGTAGCTGACACTCAATGCAGGAGTGTATGTACTTGCGAACGTATGAGTACATTCCACGCCAGAAAAATCGCTGACGAAGCCGGTCGTATGTTTTCAAAACGCCAGCGTGTGCGTTTTGAGGATCTGCGTGGAAGTACGCGCACATGTTGGAGCGCAAATGGCGAGGCATAACAAGAAGTCATTTCCTACCAGCCAGCCGATAGTTGCGACGGTACAACATGGCATCCCGTATGGAATAATGGGGAATTTGCCGACGTAGTGCACGAGGTAGACGCTGGCGTGGTGTCACCGAAGACGAGAGAACGTCGATGAGCGAGGCTATCCAAGGGTCCTTGCGTTGTTCCGAATACATGTCAGTGGTGTCGATGCTGTTGATAGTAGCTTCGGCAAAGGAAACAGGTGCAACGGCTGAAGGAGGGGGCGAACGAGCAAGAGCATATGCGTTGGTATGCTTGCGGCCTGAGCGGTAAATGACGTGAATACCAAATTCCTGTAAACGTAGCGCCGAACGTCCAAGCCGGCCCGAAGGATCCTTCAGGGAAGCGAGCCATAAGAGTGAATGGTGATCTGTAACTATATCAAATGGGCGTCCATATAAGTAAGGATTAAATTTTTGTGATGCCCAAACAATGGCCAAACATTCCTTTTGGAAAACCGAGTATTTGTGCTCTGCCTTGGTTGGTGTGCGACTGGCATACTCAGTTACGTACTCCGAGAAGCCAGGCTTGCGTTGAGCAAGGACAGCACCAAGTCCTATGCCACTGGCATCCGTCTCCACCTCGGTTGGAGCAGTAGGATTGAAGTGGCGTAAAATAGGTGGTGAAGTAAGAAGATGGCCTAATGTTGCAAAGCATCATCGCATGCTGTCGACCAATGAGAGAGGTGTCCATCGCCAGTGATCACCTGTGTCAGTGGTGCGATTATCGAAGCAAAGTTCTTCACAAAGCGGCGAAAGTACGAGCACAGTCCGATGAAGATGCGAAGCGCTTTTACGGTCGTAGGCTTCGGGAACTCAGCGACAGCACGAAGCTTCTCTGGGTCTGAGAGGACACCATGTTTTGAGACAACGTGGCCAAGTATTGTGTGCTTCCGAGCTCCGAAGTGGAACTTCTTGATGTTTCGTTGAAGGTCTGTGCTCGTGAGGCAGCTCAAGACTTCGCTGAGACGATGGAGGTGGCTGTCGAAATCAGGAGAGAAAACAACATCGTCCAAGTAGCAAAGGCATGTCTCCCATTTCAGCCCACGCAAGACGCTATCCATCATCCTTTCGAATGTGGCCTGGGGCATTACAAAGGCCGAAGGGCATTGCATTAAATTCGTATAACCCATTGGGTGTCACAAAACCACTTTTTGGATGATCTGATGGTGCCATGTGGACCTGCCAATAACCGGACCATAGGCATAGTGATAAGAAGAATTCAGCGCTTTGCAAGTAGTCTAGGGCATCATCGATGCGCGGCAAAAAGTATACGTCTTTAAGCGTGACTTTGTTTAAACAGCGGTGATCGACGCAAAAGCGAATCGAGCCATCTTTTTTCTCACAGGTACCACATGTGAAGACCAGGCACTGCTGGACGGCCGATCGACGCCACGTTGAAGCATGTCGGCCACTTGCTCGGTGTTTACACGACGCTCAACAGCAGATACTCGGTAGGGACCCTGTCGCAGAGGTGCTTGGGATCCGGTGTTAATGTGATGGACAACGGTGTGCATTCGGCCTAAGGACGTCTGCTGGCAATCGAACGAGCCGCGAAACTGGTGAAGAAGTTCTAAAAGCTTTTAACGGTGTGGTTCTTCAAGTTCGCCATCAATTCAGGGGCCAAACAAATTAATGTTTTCGTGAACAGGTGAACGCGCAGATGGCGTCAGTGAATTAAGCTGCAAATCACTTTCAGCGTCAAGGCCGAAGATGGAGGAAACGTCTGTCTTGGAATGTTCCAGTACATTCTCCGCGACGCAAGGTTGTGGGACACGGCAAGGGATTTGTGACAAACAAATTGGTAGCGCCCGCCGAAATATCTAGAACTGCAAACGGCAACGCGAGGCTCTTGCGACTTTGTAAAGGTTTGGAAGGCGTAAACAACACTGCAGGCTTAGACACATCGGCACAAGACACAGGAACAAAGGCTGCGCTAGTCGGAGGCAAGTATGTCGTCAGCGACAAACAGCTTGTTCAACGGAAAGTCCGGAGACGTGGCACAGAACATAGACAAGGCCACTTCAGCACTAGCACAGTCCATAACCGCATGATTACGAGACAGAAAGTCCCACCCGAGGTTCAAATCACGAGAACAAGCCAGTAGCACAAGAAATTCAACGGTATACAAAACATCTTGGATGCGAACGCGGGCGGTACAGGCAGTTGATGGTCGAATATTGTGAGCACTGGCAGTACGGAGGGACAATCCCTTTGGCGTCGTGGGAACCTTTCGAAGCAGGCGGTAAAGTTTTAAATCAATTACTGAAACGGCAGCACCAGTGTCCACACGCGCAAGGGTACGGTAAGCATCCACAAAAACGTCGATGAGGTTTGTCGCAGAAATGCGAGGACTTGATCCTTCTGACGACGACGCTGTTCGTGCCTCCGGAACTGCGGCATCTACTTTTTCGCGGCTGAAGGGCAGGGTCGACGGCGCTTAGGTGACAGGGAGCGACGTCGGGGAGATGGAGATCGTTGACTGACTGAGAGAGGGTGGTAGGGTGAAGAGGATTATTGTTGACGTGCCGTGTTGCTAAAGCGCCGAGCATCATGCGACCATCTTTGCATGGTGTCGCTTTGAACGAGAGGGCGGCGGTGGCACAAGCGAGCCACATGTCCTGCGTAACCATGCAGATGAATAGCAAATAGAGCGGTTGTCTGCGGTGCGCCACGGATGCGGAAACGCCATTATAGGCCGGCTGAACGGAACTGGTGATGACCGAACAGGGACCGCTGAGGCAGCATAAGTGGGCTGTCGAGGTGCTCTGGCTGCAACGACTTGCGGATACGTCAAGGGTGCGGCCTCATGAGGTGGTGAACGAGCGAAAGGCAAAGCGTCAGCGACCTCATCTTGCATGACGTGCCTTATGACCGGGGCAGATGATCTGGGGCTAAAGGATGCGTTTATGCTGGCTCGGGCGTGCTCGATAAAATTGAGAGCTACAAAGCGACCTTCTCACACACGAATTGCTTTATGCGAGCCAACATGTCGTTCTGGTCTCTGAGAGTCAAGGCCGGGATCGAGTCACGTTGTTCCAGTGAGCGCCGTGTTTGGGCGTGTTGCTTGCGCAATTCGTGAAAACTCTGGCACAACCTGACGAGATCGGCTATGGTTTGTGGGTCCTTGGCTAACAACGCTTGAAATGCGTCATCGCATATGCCCTTGAGGCTTTGTTTGATTTTGTCGGCTTCGAGCATCACTGGGTTCATCTGCTTGCACAAGTCAAGAACGTCTTCAAAGTAGCTGGTGAAGGTCTCTCCTGGCTGTTGAGCGCGCTCACGAAGTCGTTATTCTGCGCGTAGTTTTCGCACAGCAGGGCGGTCGACGACTTGCGAAAAGGAGGCCTTGAATGAATCCCAGCTGGCAATGTCGGCTTCGTGATTGCCCAACCAGAGACTAGCGACGCCGGACAAGTAAAAGCTTACATAGGTCAGCTTAGCCGCATCGTCTCACTTGTTCGCTGCGCTCACCTTGTGGTAAGTAGCCAGCCACTCCTCAACGTCTTGGCTGTCAGTGCAGCTGAAGATCGGTGGGTGACGCAGCAGCCACACGCCGAGACATGTAAAGGCGGGAGCTTGCGAGGTACCTTAGGTGGAGGGTTCTTCCGTCATTGCTGGCACTGGAGGTAAAGTGCAATTTCGTAGTTCCAGATTCGAAGACTACCAGGCTCTCCGACTAAATACTGTCTTTCTTCCTGTTCCCCACTACAATATATATATATATATATATATATATATATATATATATATATATATGGGGGAAGTTACTAGGCCAATTGTAGTGTAAAGAAGACGAAAGAAAGGTGGGTGAAAAGATAACTTGCCGTGGGCAGGATTCTGCCATGGGCAGAATGTATATATATATATATATATATATATATATATATATATATATATATATATATATATATATATATATATATATATATATATATATATATATATATATATATATATATATATATATATTTATATAAGCGTACTTCACACAACGAACCTTTGAGCACAGTTTAGTCCGATGTTTCGGCCGTGGGACCAGACTTCGTCTGGGAATACAGAGCATATAAATCACGTACCTATATATGTCAATGATTGAGGCCCCCCAAAAAACACGTCCGCAAGTATAACGAACAAGGCTATTCTGCATCAGCACACAAACGATTTTCAGTGATAAAAACGGTATATACAGCACTGTGTGATGTCACCCTGTGTCAGTCATTGGCAAGTGATACGGCTTTACGGGATACACATGTATATCCCGGCATTACAAATGGCATAGTTTTCTTACAAAGATAGTAGATATGTAAAATATACGCGCTGCAGATGACAGGTAATAACGATATATATAGACAGATCATTTTTTCATTTGTATACGTTCTCAGCAGAGCGCACTCTCAAAAGAAAAGTTCTACTGTCAAAATATTAGGCTGCGATAAAGAAGCAGGCAAGCGTACGCTTGTTTTACTGTTGACCAAGATCACTTACGTAGAAGGAAGACACGTCAACGTGCCTGCATCCTCATTGATGCCATCTGCTGAAGTATTAAACTTGAATATCAGGTATGATTTCCGCAGTTCGCGATTATGGCTTGAGCGGAAACCAGATTCAAGAATGGTTGCTTTCAGTTTGTTGAAAGAGTGGCCTCGCATGCGAACTTGTCTTGATAGCAGTAGATAAGGGAAAATATTTACATAAGATTTGTGGTTATTAATGCGTATTCGGGAGGGAGTTTCTGTGTGACCAGTATATTGTTTCGAACGGGCACTACATTCCAACATGTACATGGCATTATGAGTGTCGCAGTCAAGCCTACAACGAATCTTTAAATCCGAATACTTGCTCGCGACGTGTTGCGTGGTTTGCATGTGCGCACATACTTAGCACCGCGGTTTGTTGCAAGGTGCGCCGCCCGCTCTTCACGGGCACCAATATTAGATGATGTTAACATGTCGTGAAGGCTTTCTTAGCGTTGGTAAACAACACGAGGGAGCCCAGAAAAGATTTTTTAAAGATTATCGCTTTGTGTTAAGATGTTGCGGTGCCATTCCAATACAGCTTATACATTTGGAGCTGATGATGGAAATGTTAGAACAAGATTAATTTGAACAGAGCCATTGTTCCCGTCACTTCCTTTCAGAATCTCGGCACGGTAAAGTTCAATGTTAGTAACACTGGACGTAGCATCACTATACACCAACGTACCGCGTAAAGAGGGTATTTCTGCAGTAATGAAGGCCTACGGAAGTTGCCCTTTAGATAAAACTATTGCTAAAAAGCACTTGGTACTCTTTTGAAACTTATTCTTGAAGTAAACAATTTGGAGTTTCACAAAATTCACTACTTACAAGCCATCGGCACTTCAATTGGTACAAAAGTAGGCCCAAACTACGCCAACATTTTAATGGGCATTCCGGAAAGCAAATGTTTAGGTAAAACCACGCTTCAACCTCTCTAATATAGGCGTTTCATTAATAATATTTTTCTCGTCTGGACGCATCACGAAGCAAGTCTGCTTGGTTTCATTGAATACTTTATTGATTTCAATTCGTATATTAAGTTGTCGCACCAATTTTTGCGCACTTCTGTAAGTTTTCTCAATGACACAGTTCCTATATTCAAAAAACAACTTGCCAAAAAGCTGTTCCACAAGCCCATCAACTCTTGCATTTTCAGAGCGGCCAACCCCAGCATTGCAAAAGAGGAATGCTTTATAGCCAGGCTAACCGCGTACAACTTTCATCGAAAATCGTAATAGGCTCAAATGTTCTCTAGTATAAAAATACCTAAAAAAATGGCAGATCCCAACCACGTACAGTGGCAATCGATGATATGCGAAGCACGAATGTGAAAGGTCGACATGTAATTTTAAAATCAGCATAACGTTACGAGGTGGAGGGAAACGATGCCTTGCATGACTTCCGTGTCATTATTATCATATTTTCATGTGTCGTCTACCTTCGTCATCTATTCACATGACGTGATACCAAATTTAGTATACGTGGAGCTAGCGAAACGACCGCGAGCACGCTATGAGCGTGGTATACTGTCATGTTGGGGCATAATACGCGTGGTAGGATTATTATAGCCCCACCATGGTGGTCTAGTGGCTAAGGTACTCGGCTGCTGACCCGCAGGTAGCGGGATCGAATCCCGGCTGTGGCGGCTGCATTTCCGATGGAGGCGGAAATGTTGTAGGCCCGTGTACTCAGATTTGGGTGCACGTTAAAGAACCCCAGGTGGTCGAAATTTCCGGAGCCCTCCACTACGGCGTCTCTCCTAATCATATGGTGGTTTTGGGACGTTAAACCACACAAATCAATCAATCAATCAGGATTATTATATTTGCACCAGTCCTACACTTTCGCGATTCATTGATGTCACTTAACACCGAATATGGTATATGTAGAGCAAGCAAAATGACCACGAGCACATCATGAAGGGCCCAATATACTCCTATGTATTGCTGACGCGTACGTACACTCTAAAACTTTTTACCCCCATAAGGGTGTATTTGTTTTGTCCCACGGGCAACACCTTTTTAGGGTGTCTAGGAACACTCTAAAGAATAAGGTGTTTAGAAACACCCTGAAACCGTAGGGTGTAAAAAAACGTTACACTCTACTTTATCAGGTGTTTATAAACACCCTTAAAATATGGGTGTTGGATGAAGCTACACTCATGCGAGTGGGGTGTACACTGAAAACACCCTTGAAACGATGGCAGTTATATGAATGAGCCCATTTGATCAAGTGAAGCGCAATTAGCGCGCAACAAAAGCAGAGACACAGGATGTGACGCTTAGACTTATGTGTTGAGGAGAGCCGTTCACAGCACTTCATTCCATCAAATATGCATCACCAACTGGTTCAAGCCTCAATTGTTCTCAGGGAGAAGCATATATGTACCTTCTCTACGGATAACAGGGAAGACGGAAGATACTGGTGTCACCCACTGCACTTATACCTGTATGCATGCAGCTGATAAAATAAGATGCCATGGTCTTGAATGAACTGCATGAGACCGGTGTATATAGGTGTACGTAGACTGGGCCGTAAACGACAAAGACACTTACACATACACACGCACACACACACGCACACACACACACACACATACACTACAACACAGTAGTGCAAGCAGTAACCTGTAGCATAAGGTCCAACTGAACATAAAGCCGAAGCAAAAACAATTAGGCCCATATTTTAATATCTGCCTTTATTACAGAAAAACTGCAAATCTGACAAACAGAACTGTGATGGCATTCTGCAAAACTTTCAAATATGTCACGGGACCAAGTTTCTTTCCCTCTATCTTAAAGTTCATTGTTTTCAATACAATAAATCTCCACAACTTTCAAAACATTTGCGCTAGTCGGGCAAACGACTGAGATGTAAGGCGTTTGATTGGCACCTGTACAATAGAAAAAAACACGTAGAAAGAGTAAGCGAGTTTCTGGAGCCACATTTACAACATATTACATCTCGCAGTATAAATTTCGACATTGAAAAAGAGAACATTCAACAAGGTAGTGTAACTGGGGTTGTATTGATGTGATGTCAGTGTTGGTATACTTCTAACTGCAAAAACACTCGTCTCTGCTGCCTGCACAATCATCTTCAGCTACTGAGATGACTGATGCCTTCGAGAGAAGTGGGGCGAAGCTGTTATTTCTGTACACGAAATTCGATCCCGGAAACCTAAAATAAATACACAAGGAACAATCACTGAAATTTCACAAAGAGTGCAACATACAGTGTGCACCATGCATAACTAACTGCTTTCTTATGTATAAGTATAAATTGAGTGCATAGCAAGCATATTCAGTGGCATCAGGCTCCACTGCAGTGATAAATTCAAGAAAAGGTATGCTGAACAATAAACGCCATAAAAAGCTCGCTGTGGTAGAATCATTATGTATTTCGTGCCGTAGATATGAACCTTACTTTACCCTTTCAGCTTTCTCGTGCAGGCAAATAAAAAGGTGCTGCTCCAAGTTGATAATGTTCCATTAGCTGCATGCAACGACCAATCTATGTGAATGTCAATTTCTATGCTTAAGTATGCATCAACACAGCAGCATGTGTATTTCTGCAGATTTACCGTGGTACTCATTCGATTAGTTTATTAAAAGGAATACAGTAAGACGCGCAACAACATATACATATTTCATCTGTGTTGCACAAAAGCACAATGCCACTGAGCATACATGACGGTATGTGCATCGAGAAGGTATTCAGTTCAGGTAAATTGTAAAATTAGGTACTGTACAGTTACGTATTAAAATACGAATGATACTAGTGTTCTTGAACTGGCTCACGTTGAAACTATTATATAATGGAAGAATTGGCTATTGGGTCATTCGACTTCATACGTCCCAATCATTTGGGTGACCACCGCAAATGTATTCGAAAAAAAATTGCACTGATTTTACTGCATTAAAAAGGTAACTGCTAGAATATTTCACAGACAAATAATTTATTGGTCACGTGGCTGCTTCCTGAACTTCCCGGAATCTCGTCTGGATGTTTGTCAAAAAATTATTTCATAAGTATCTCTTCTTCCATGCCAAATTTGGTCTACAAATTAAGTGAAGGTCTTGCGTAAAGTGTTTGAAGCTCAGTAATATTATTACCATTTTTCGATCACATACGCCTCAAAATATTTAGCCGAAATGTGTTATATCTGCATTTTCTATATGAATACTGCACTTTGAATGACTATCTGAGGAATGAATGCTTAATTCACGTAAGGTTCATTTGGAAAAAAATATTTTAGACCTCTCAAGCTCTCAAAATTTACGAGAAAAAATTGCCAATTTCACAAAATAAGTGTTTTGTCTATATTGAGACGCAACTAGCACCATGTGGTGATTGAATTAAAATAGACGATGCACCTAAATCGAAGCAGATAAACAGTTCTTTTCATGTGCGAAATTTTGTCATAGCAATTTATGTTTCGAGAAAAAGATCACAGCATATCCACGGAGTGAATGCTGATAAGTGGGGCATAGCGTTCATCCGTCCGGACGCACAAACGGATACACAGACAGTCTGACGCCAGTATGAACGAACAGAAAGACGGACGGACTCACGGACAGATCGACACACGGAAGCCCGGACGGATGGATGCACAGACGAACGGATGAAATCACAAATGTACGGATGAACGATTCAGCCCACGAATCATCATTTTGTCCGTGTATATGTTGTGAAAACCACTAACGCTATCTATTGCGCAACTCATCAAGTGGCCACATATTAATAGTACGACTACAGAGGAGGGAATGACCCAAGGCGTCAAGAGCTTTGCCCCTATATGATTTTTGAGTTTCCAAGTACCCCATTCGCCTATTGGTCATACTGCAGCCGACGGCTCGAAGCTCCCCATTGCCGTTGATGGGAAAATTCAAAAAATATTTTATTTCTTGAAATAGAAATTGTAATGAAACTTGTCACATACAAAGAACTTTTTATTTGCTTTCAATTTAGGTAGAAGGTGATTTTTAAATGGACCACCACATGGTGAATATTGCGTCCCAATACGGACAAAAATGACAATTCTGTGAAATGAGTGATCTTTTTTCGTAGAAGTTAACAGCTTAAGATGTCTAAAAATAATTTTTCTTCAAAATGTATTTTATGTGAAGTAAGTAGTCAACACTCAGATATTCATAAAAAGTGCAGTATAGCAATAAGAAAATGCAAACATAACACACTTTGGCTACACTCTTGCAGACGTATGTGGCCGAAAATTTGTATTAATATTGCTGAGTTTCCAACACCTTACTCAAGCTCCTTTACTTAACATGTACCGAAATTGGTATAAAAAAAGGTGCGGTACTTGTAAAATATTTTTTTTTCACAAACAACACTCAAATAACAGTCTAAAAAGTTTGAAAGGCAACCACATGACAAAACTTTTTTCTCTCCGAAATTTTCAAGCACTTCACTGTTCTCAGTGCATTAAATCAGCCCTACTTTTTTTCAAACATATTTGCCATAGCCGCAAAATTGGCTGGGAAATGTCGAATAAAGAGACCCTGTTACCTTCACTCAATGACCATTGCATACTGCTAAACTAGGGCCATTAGTTTCAACCATGCTGTCAGGGGACGAAATTATGAGATTATTCATAATCTTAAAGTAACTTCTCCTGGACTGGACGAAATTCACTCGTCCTACATTAAGCTGATTGCCAACCATATTGCCGTCCCTCTATCCCGCATTATCAATCTAATATTCAAGACAGGTACATTCCCATCTCAACTAAAACAGGCCAAAATAATACCAGTGTTCAAAACAGGCGAGAGAACTTTCATATCGAATTATCGCCCCATGGCTATCCTATCATCTTTTAGTAAAATAATAGAAAAGTGTATTGAGAAACGTATAACTAATTACTAGTCTAAGTTTTCCATTTTAACTCCTAGTCAGTTTGGTTTTCGACCTGCTTTCTCGACTAATCTTGCATTGTTAACTTTCACTGATAAGATTAAAAAAGCTATTGATTCTGGTCAATTAGCTAGAGCATTGTTCATTGACCTAACCAAAGCTTTCGACTCACTTAATCACAGCATCCTGGAAACCAAACTCACGGCCATTGGTATTGTTGGACCTGCCCTTACACTCATTAAAAGTTACCTCTGTAATAGACAGCAGGCTGTTTATGTTCGCTCTACTTTATCAGATTTTCTTACTACTAATCAGGGTGTTCCTCAAGGGTCCATTCTTGGCCCGCTTTTATTTTTAATTTACATGAATGACCTTCCCCTCTCAGTTACTAACTCTCTGCCTTTTCTTTATGCCGATGACTTTACAATACTTGCCACTGGTAAATCAATTGACTCTTTAAACTAAAATTACAAAAAGATCTAAATAAAATCTTAAGCTGGTGTCTCACGAATTCCCTCAGTATTAACCCTAAGAAAACTAAGTTTACGATATTCCACTCAGCTAACAAAGTTCTTCCCTCCCAAATTTCTATTAAACTAAATGGCTCACTCATTAACCCTGACAATGCATGCTCTTTCTTAGGAATCGTTCGCGACAGCAACCTAAAATACTCTAATCATGTTATTCATTTGCACAAAAAACTAGCATTTGGTGTCAGGATTCTAATCAGAGCATGTTACTACTTTAACATTTCAACTCTAATCAAGTTTTATTATGCTTTTATTCACAGCCATAATAATTATTGCACCACCACTTGGGGAAATACATACCTCACCCACTTATCTCCCATTCAGCACATTCAAAACCAAGCCATCAGACTAATGACTTTCAGTTCATATCGTTCTAGTGCATCATCATTACTTCGTAACTTCGAAATACTTTCTACTGTTAGTTTATTTAAATATCACCTCATTATCATGCTGTTCAAATCCTTGCACCATCTTGTCCCATCAAGCGTCTTTTATCCTAATGCTTTGTCTAACTTAAACCGTACTAGATTCGCTTCAAATGAAAATTTTCTACTTCCTACTATCCGCACTAATTTTGGTCGCCACACTGCATATTTCTCAGCATTATCATTATGGAATTCATTGCCATCTCACATCAAGCAATGCTCGACTATTGGCACATTTAAGAAACAATTGTATTCGTAATTGATAAACTACTAGATGTTTTTATCTTGTTATATTGTTTATTCCACTCTTCTTTTTACTTGTTTCTTAGTTAGTGTTGGTTTTATCAATTTACTCATCTCTCTGTTTTCACTGTTACTGCTAATTGAGTAAATTTTGTAATCCCATTTTGAACAGGAGGTCCCCCTGCAGCCTTGTGCTTTCGGACCTCCTCCTGTATATATACTTTGTATACTGTTCCTTTTTCTGTACTAATAACTGAAATAAACTGAAACTGAGGGTGAGAAAGCATAACTCCTTCCCGATGCAGCGTAGGCTGTTCAGTGGCTGTGCGTGTTGTGTTCCCAGATAGATATGCTGCCTAGTCTCACATTTTGGCTGCAACACATGCTTAGATACCGTGCAGTATGTATAACATTAAAGTGTTTTTGTACAACAAAAAAACTAATAATACGCTTCACATACGAAAATACCTTTAACATCTGAAGTACTTAGCGAAGTTAAACGCCAAAGCGAGGCGATGACAATAAAACTCTGAATAACAAGAATATTTTGAAAGATACACATGATGAAAACAATCTGAATAAAATGTGCTGGAACGTTAGCAGTTGTGTTCAAACAAGCGTTTGCGCTGTTCAAGTAGGCAATTCGACCACACACACAGACTAAAGGTCTGTTCAAACAAAAGTCCAGCTTCAGTGCTCGATCCGCTACATAGACACGGCTGTCGGCAGTGTCACGCTACGTTGCGGGTGATCGAAAATACCAGTGCAGACAAATTTAACGAAATTGAATGTATTAGCAAGTAGGCAAACTTCGCGAGGCGCACGTAACGCGAAACAACATGCTGTGTTATCACCCGATTCATCAACCCGAGTTATCACGGTAGTGTTACCGCACAAAACAAAAAAAAAACCTAAAATATCGACATGGACACCGCGTCTTGTTTTCCGTTCTCGGTCTTTTTGTGCAATAAGAAAAAAAAAAGAAAGTAAATGGACTACCAACGTGCCCAAGCATATGCGTTTCACATCCGGTTGATGCTTAGAGCTAACAGGCGCCGTCCCCACACATGTATTAATTAGTAAACTATATTGATGTGCACCACAAGCGGGCGCCGTTAAAAACGGCTTCCAACAAAGGGCACCGCAAAAGTCTGTTCAGTTTATTCGCTGAACCTCAGCGGCACACGCTCATTCTGCTTTTTACTCCAAACAATCTAAACAAACAAAAAAAAACTTGCCCACAATCACACTTCGCCATCATCCCCGTGAAAGAGTTCGGACAAATATTCTCGCTAAGTAATCAAATGCTGATTTGTCTTCAACTAGTTGAAAACAAAATTGTTTGAAGGCGTTATTATCGTGCTCATGCAGTTAACAAAGCGCTGAATGGAACAACGTGAGAGCGGTACTTACTATTTCACTTCGATTGTTCCACATTATGAATTCACAGGTCCAGTCAGGATGGTGCACCTTCACAATAATCAGCACTGACAGAACACACTGGTAGAGCACAGAGCGCAGGCACATTTCAAACTAAACACCAACTAATTAACTCTACCGATCGAGAAGCCGCGCGCGCCACATGAACAAACACGGGAGGCTTTTTCGCCGGCGCACGCAGTGACATTTAAAACGATGTCGACTCCTTTCCCGCGCTGTGCGCCCGGCGCGCAGCAATACCGGGCAGCCAAGGTTGTCTAGGCGAAGAGACTTGATGGCGCTTGTGGTGCTCTCAGACCAGCTAGATGCGGTTTCTAGCTCCGGCCTTCTGCTGATAGCGCGGGCGCTGCTTTTTTTTTTTTGCGGCAGCGATCTGTTGCGTTGTACTCGTTCTTTAACAGTGCATCTGAATCGCAGTGAACTTTGTGACGGTGCAGTGCGGCCAGCACGAGCTACTAATTGATTGATTGATTTGTGGGGTTTAACGTCCCAAAACCACCATATGGTTATGAGAGACGCCGTAGTGGAGGGCTCCGGAAATTTTTACCACCTGGGGTTCTTTAACGTGCACCCAAATCTAAGTACACGGGCCTAGAACATTTCCGCCACCATCGGAAATGCAGCCGCCACAGCCGGGATTTGATCCCGCGACCTGCGGGTCAGCAGCCGAGTACCTTAGCCACTAGACCACCGTGGCGGGGCAGCACGAGCTACTAGTCAGAACGCGCATTTACAATATTCAGGAGGAATGTTTAGCGTACCTTCGTAGACCTAATGTAGCAAATTTTGGTAAAAAAGCTAAGCTGATGCTTTTTGCTTAGCTCTTTGAGTATGTAGGGACTGCACATTCAAGGTCACGCAGGCGATATTTTACCAGCCCTTTCATTTCGGTAAAGACATTGCAACATTGCATGCATCGGCTGTCACACTATTTGATGAGAACATATTGCCACGTGCGTACTGCTAGGAAGACGAAGACGACAGCGCATATACGCATCTGCACGCTTTTATGCAGCAAGCAATAACAAGAAAGAAGAGGAACGCTCTGGCACGCAGTAAATAAAAAATACTGACCTGTCGCTACTTTCTCAACCTGTTAATTACTACTTCTGTCTTCACGTTGCGGCAATACTTTTTCACTTAGCTTGCAGTTCTTGGAACAAGACCACAGCTGAGGATATTTTATCAAGGCCGTTTTCTCACTACCTACAAAGTCAAGGCTTTGACCGAAGCACGTCTGCTGGGGAAGTTACATAAATTAAAAGAATGGGATCCACGAAAAAACGGAGAGAGAAAACTAGAGAATGCATTCAGCTCCACTGAGGAGAGCTTTGTTCGCAATTTAGTCCACAAGGCTGCCGTCATTGTGAGCAAGGCTGCGTCATGATCACCGAAATGTCCTTATTCTGCATTTTTCTTTATGGTCGGTGTCCTTTTCTTAATTTCCATGACGCACTCTTAAGGACACATGAAGAGGAACATTCACTACAATACTTAAATAAAACGTGCGTGCTAAAAATACATGACGTCAATGTTCGTTTTTAAGGGACCTAATGGCCTACTCACGTGGTGGTTATGGCTAAACAACTGTGCTGTTGTTTTTTTGCAGGTGGTGGACGTTTTATCTTCAGCTTTAAAAGCTGCGATCTTATGGGGTCGGGGGGAGGGGGGTAGTGTTCTATGCATGGCTACACCAATGTGCGCAACATTACCTTGTTCAGGCAAATCACTGTATTTTGTAAGTGTTGACTAATCACGCAAATGACACAGATGAAAGAAACAGGTACAGGAGAATTGGTTCTTACTCTATTAAACAAACGTCGCTCCTATTGTATCTTCCATCTTATAGTAGTTTGCGTGCTTTTTTGATGAAAACTGCGTTTCGGTCACATTACTTTCTGCCTCGATTCATTACTAGACTCGCAAGCAGCTAGTAGTGGGAGCCTTGCTGGTAACAAGATGGTTAACCTATACTAACAGTATAAGCAAAACGGCCTGAAAATGTGCATTTGTAGCCTTGTAGGCACGTGTGCTCAGATTTGGGTGCACGTTAAAGAACCCCAGGTGGTCGAAATTTCCGGCGCCCTCCACTACAGCGTCTCTCATAACCGTATGGTGGTTTTTGGTGGTTAAACCCTACATATCAATCTATAATTTGTGGCCTTGTTCATTACATCCCAAATATAAGGGTGTAAATGGGGCGTTTTGAGGGTGTGTCCCTTACGAACACCTCTAATTTCAAAATAATGGGGCGTAAAAAGTGTGTTCATATGGGTTCTTTTAATGCGTACACCCGTTTTACACCTCTGAGGGTGTAAAATTGTTTAGAGTGTACGTTGGACACATTGATACTACGTTAGCAAAACGCGAGCACACTACAGTCTGACGCCAGGAGCAACCGTGCGACAAGCGTCTGTCGCCGCAGCCCATCGGCAACCAGTCCGAAATGCGAGAAGCTGCATTTCGCGCTGTTGCGTTACCCAGAAAACACTGCGTTCTCCTGTTTTCGTGATGTAGGGACGCCCGACGCGCTGAAAGACGCATGCGTCAATGCGTCGCAGCGCGGCGCACGCCTGCAAATATATGGCAGGATCGGCGAGTGATGTCACAACGCCGGTGTGACACGACGAAATGTCACAACGCCGGTGTGACACCGCGTCACGTCGAAATGAAATGGCGCCTTGACTGCCGCATGTACTCGTGTTGTTACATAACACGCATTTGATGTTTATCATGTTTGCTCCGGTATCATACCTTCGTCGTCCATTCATGTTCCGTTATACCAAATTTGGTATAAGTTAAACTAGTTAAGTGGCCGCCCGTGTATCAATAGCGTTGCATATAGCCATGCTGTTATATGACACGCATCTCAAAATTACCATGTGCGCACCAGCCACGCGCTTCGTCATCTATTCACGTACCGTAATACCAAATTTGGCATATGTGACGCATGCGAAACAGCCGTCAGCGCGTCATGAGCGTGGCATGTAATCTTGTTGTTCCATGACACGCATCTCATGATTACCATGTTTGCACTGGTATTATTCCTTCGTCATCCATTCACGTCCAGTAATATTAAATTTGCTATAAGTTAAGTTAGCGAAGTGGCCGCCAGCGTATCATTAGCGTTGCATGTATCCATGTTGTTACATAACACGCATCTCAAGATTATCGTGTGTGCACCATTCACATATCTTCGTCATCTATTCACGCACCGTTATACTAAATTTGGTATATGTCACACTAGCGAAATGCCCTCGAGCGCATCATGAGCGTGGCATGTAGTCACGTCGTTACATGACACGCATGTCCTAATTTTAATGTTCGAGTCTTTCGCTTGTGTTTGCCATGCGAACATGCCATACCATAGCAGTTTTGCAACATTGCATGTAAACGAAACCACCGCAAGAGCTGCGGGAACGTGATATGTAAATCATGACATTTATGACATACATGTCATGATTTTCATGTTATGAGTTTTCAAATATGTTTCTCATACAGTCATGTTATGCTATACCAAGTTTGGTATTGATACCATTATCGAAATGGCCAGGAGAGCTAAATGTGGTAGGCGGCTAGATAGATAGATAGATAGATAGATAGATAGATAGATAGATAGATAGATAGATAGATAGATTCGAAGTTGCCGAAGTTCGCTTTTAAATGGTTGGCATTTAAAAGCTAATAGGCGATGCCATAACTCGAGTCTACCTACCAACTCAATTGCGCCGAGATTCCGAAAGAAAGTGATGGGAACGATGGCTCTGTTCAAACTGATCTTGTTCTAGCATTTTTCACCATCTGCTCCAAAAGTCTCTGCTATATTGAAACGGCACCACAACATCTTAACACAAAGTGATAATATTAAAAAAATCTTTCCTGGGCTGCCTTCTGTTGTTTACCGACGGTCAGAAAAACCTTCACGACATGTTAACGTCATCTAAAGGCTGGTGCACACCGGCGACTAGCAGTGGTCGCGCGACCATTTGCGACTGGCGACTAAAAAGCGACTAATGTTCACACCAGCAGGGGCTGCATGCGAGTGACCAGAAGTCACAAAAGCGGAGAGTCACGTCCGGATCTCGTTTTCAGCGAGAACTCTAGAGACCGGCGCCGATCAGCTGATCACCGCCAACTGAGTGAGTGGTGCAAACCGCGCGTGCCGCATTTAGTGTTTTCGTCCGTTTTCGCACAGCGTTCCCAACAGCGTCAAGTTCGATTCAAGTGAAGAACAAGACATTGTGATGGTGCTGATGCGCTGTGATGAGCATTGCGTCCAACGTTGTCGTAACCTCGCGTCCGTATAGGAGACTAAAGGGTGTCTTACGAGTGGTCTCCTGATGAGCCGTGTGGTACGGGAACGTGACGTAGGGCAGAATGGCGTCCCAGTTCTTGTGCTCTACATCTACGTACATGCTTATTATATCTGCCAGGGTCTTGTTGAGGCGCTCGGTGAGCCCGCTAGTCTGGGAATGATACGCCGTTGTTTTCCTGTAAGCTGTACCACTTAGTCGGAAAATGATGTCCAAAAGCACGGCCATGAACGCAGTACCTCTGTCGGTGATGACTATTACGGGAGCATCGTGTCTTAAGAGAATGGCTTCGATGAAATATACGCCACTTCAGCTGCCGTTGCTCGTGGCAGAGCGCCTGTCTCCGCGTATCGGGAGAGGTAATCCGTGGCGACGATTATCCACCTGTTTCCATTGGTAGACTTTGGGAAGGGGCCCAGAAAATTCATGCAATGTGTGTGAACGGTGTCGCTGGCACTCGAACAGGCTGCAGCATGCCAGCTGGTTTAATGGATGGTGGCTTGCGATGCCGGCAATCAAGACATACCTGCACGTAAGTTTTAACAACTTCGGCAAATCTTGGCTAGTAATAGTTCTGCCTTATCCTCGCCAATGTTCTTGCGTAACCCAAGTGACCAGCAGTAGGTTCGTCGTGACAGGTTTGCAGTACCTCACGGCGAGGCGAAGAAGGAACGAGCAGCAAGTAGCTGCTGCCGGAGGGTGAAAAGTTACTTTTATAAGGAACGTCACTTCGCAGGCACTACAACGGCAGCCATCTCGCAAATAACTTCGGCACGCTACTCGTTCGCCCTTGTAGCTAATTTATGAGTGGTAGCAGTTCAGCATCGTCACGCTGCTGTTGAGAAAAGGCGGCAGTGTCCACAATTCCCAAAAGGCTGTGTCGTCATCGTCGTTGTACGGGGATGCCGCTCAAAAGGAGACCGAGAAAGACAGGCGGCATCGGTCCGTTGTTTTCCCGTTTTGTAGGCAACAGTAAAGTCAAATTCTTGGAGCCGAAGACTCCATCGTGCAAGATGGCCAGGCGGATCTTTCAAGTTGACTACAAACCGGTGTCATCAACTGACCTCCTGCAGTTCTTATATTGGGTCCGTGCCATGGCATCTTCCCCTTCCTTAGTCTCTCGACTAGCGGCAGGCTTATAGAAAAGTGGAAGCCGGTGTCCACGAGAGCCGTCACTTGGTGGCCGTCAATGTGAACGACGAGGTCAGCGCTGATAACGTCAGCTACGTCGGCAGTTGTTCCATTCGTCAGATTAGTCGTTGCTGTCGTCGTCTTCGGCATCGCTGGCTTCTAGCTGTCATATGTCTGCGATGGGGGCTGTTCGCAAGTTCGATTATTGGCATCCCCCCCCCTGAGGTCGCTGCGTCTAGTTTCCTCGTCGCGGGCTAAGGGACCTGCCCCTGGTGACGTCGGCAAAACTGCGACGATTAGGTGAAATGCCCTGTGCACGTGTGAGAACGTGACCCGGGCCTCAATGGATTCTGCGGTGGTGTGTTCATAGAAGTGTCGTTGTGCGTGCGTCGATTGTCGTACGTAGCGTAATGCTGGTAGCGAGAAAATATTGAGTACTGAGCGTCGCGATAACGGCAAACTCTGTAAACGTGCCCCGCTTCGCCACAATGAAAGCTTATCGGTCGACGGTCAGCGGTACGCCACAAATCGGTTTTCGGACGCTGGTAGATAAGCGCCGACTCACTAATGAACCACGTTGTGGGCTTCACATTTTGGCTTAACGGCATTTGTCTTTTGTCGGCGAGATCAGTGTGGTTGGGAAAGTCGTCGACGCTGAGAGCGGGTGTGTTTGCAGGGTTGGTGGTGGTCCAGTCACTCGAGTCCACTGTGCTGAAGGCGCGACGACGGGGTGCATTGACGGGGTGACCTACGTCACTCACCGTATCAGGTTCATCTTGTGGCCTATCAGTCGCTGATCCGGTCCAAACTTGAATACGCATCACCCATCTGGAGCCCTCACCAAGTTTATCTGATCAACGCTATCGAAGCAGTTCAAAATCGTGCCGCTCGCTTTATTCATTCTTCTTATTCTTACGATGTCAGTGTTTCATCCCTTAAAAATGAATCCGGTTTATTAAGTCTTTCCCTTCGCCGCAGAATTGCTACGTTGTCACTGTACCACAAGTTGTATCACAGCTCACTCCACCAACCACCTTACATCGCTCCCGCCGCACGCATTTCTCCCCGCACTGGCCATCCACTTCAAGTCTTCCGACCCCGATCTGGCACCTCAACATTTTCTGCATCATTTCTCTGCCGCGCCGCCAAAGAATGGAATGACCTTCCCCACGATGTTGTTTCAATCACCTGTCCATTACGTTTTATTCAAAGTGTGTCAATGCATCTGCAATGTTAACCTGTGGCTTTTGTATCTTTGTTGTACAACCCACCCCTTATGTAACACCCCCCTGTGGGGTCTTTAAGGAAATAAAGTGAAAGTGAAAGTGAAAGTGCATCAGCATAGGCATAAGCGGGACTGCATCAGCATAAGTAAAATGTCGTCGCACATCATCATAGCCAGATGAAGAGAGAGCCTGACGAACCTAATCCCGGACAACATCAGCGAGAAAAGACAATGCCGGCGTCGGTTTGGTTGCTGGAATTAAACCAAGCTGCCGAAGCTCCTCCCTCGAAATCTCCCGGATGACTTTCCGCAGAGGCCTGTCGTTGACGCAGAGGCTCGGCGCAGTTGTAGTGAGACAACTCGCTCGAAAGTTGACCGGGTTCTGCTTGTGGTACCGTTGCTGTAGGGCCCGTTCAATAGCTGTGGCTTCTTTCGTGAGCCCAGCTACTGCGGTTGGTGGATTTCTCACAAGCCCAGCAAACAGTTCCTCCTTCACACCTCGCATTAGATACCACAGCTTCCGGTCTTCCGGCATCTCGGGATCTGCCCTGCAGAAAAGACGGGCCATGTCCTCGGTGAACATAGCAATGCTTTCATTTTGTTTTTGAATTCGAGCTTCCAAGAGACGTTGCACATTCTTATTTCTGTCGAGACTAGTAAAGGTGTCAATCAGCTGATTGCGAAAGTCATCCCACGTAGCCATGCTTTTTTCCCTGTTGATGTACCACGTCTGGGCGTTGTCTTTCAGGTAGAACACATTCGCGAGCTGGTCTTCTGGGGTGGCCCACTGGTTGTACTTCGCGCAGCGTTCGAACTGGTCAGCCAGTCTTGTGCGTCTTCATAGGTCTCACCATGAAAGCAGGAGGAATCATGGGACTCTGAAGTCTCATGTGCGATGGAGCTGCAGTAGCCATGGTGGCTGAAGGAGGCAAGCGATTGCTGGCAGTTTCTGGCGAGGAATTGAGCTCGGGAGCCCGGCCTCACAGACGGCGACTTAAACGGTGGACTGGTGTGTCGACGAGTGGTAGCGATTCCAGGCTCGATTGTCGTGTCCGCGAAGGGGTGCCAAGCATGAAGACTACCCAGCACCTACAGCAGTGTGATGACGCGGGATCGACGAGCACACAAAGCGCATCAAACAAATACGCTTTATCGATCGCAGCAAGAAGATGATGATGATGATTCCAAAACCATGGCTCGTACCCACTCAGAGGGATCGGCCGAGATTCGATGACTTAATTCAGTAAGATGTTTTTTATATTCAATATTAAAACCACCCTCCGGAGAAAAAAAAGACATCCGAAATTTAACCTACCGCAGGCATTAACCCTACGCCCATTACAGACACACACGTACCCGAACCTTGCCACGCTTCACGTTTATTATCCCGATGCATACCCCAGCGACACATGCCCATCATGTGGACACACAGCAACACTCGCACACGCGCTCTGGGAGGGTAGAACAACTCCTCCCGACTCTACCTCAAGCAAGTGGGAGAGGTCCCTCAGGAGCTCACTTCTCGCCGACCAGCAATGGGCCGTCCAGCAGGCCCACGAAGCAGCCGCCAGGTACTCCCTGTCAGTCCCTACGTGGGAGACACCCGCTACGCGCTTAGTAGGGTCCTGCGTATCGAGACAACAGTTTTTCGGAGAGACCTACACGGCGACACGGTGACCAGAGGAGCACGTGGTCACCTGGGGCAAACGTTATATTACGATGCCGGTGGCCATAGCGGGCTTTTTGCATATCCTGTGACCTGGTGAGACGAGACTGGACAACTTGACGAGACATGTGAGCCTGATCAATGGCTTCGCGAGTGTACTCGCAATCAGATGGCTTGAGAGGTAAGGTGGTTTC
The DNA here is from genome assembly GCF_043290135.1 of Rhipicephalus microplus. NCBI lineage: Eukaryota > Metazoa > Arthropoda > Arachnida > Ixodida > Ixodidae > Rhipicephalus > Rhipicephalus microplus. Next base: position 14,588,007 of record NW_027464587.1, on the reverse strand, counting down.
AAATGGCAATATGAGGTCACAACCATACAAAAGATAAGAAGGTGAGAATCCCGGGGTGTCATGTCGAGATGAATTATATGCGAAAGTCACATAGGCCAACGGGGTGTCCCAGTCACGATGATTTTTGGAGACGTACACCGAAGGCATCTCTGTGAGCGTGTGGTTGAGACGTTCAGTTAGGCCATAAGTTTGTGGGTGGTAGGCGGTAGATAGCTTATGCGCTGTGGCGCACGATCGAAGGAGGTCGTCAAGAACTTTGGACACGAAAAAGCGGCTGCGGTCTGTAAGCAGCTGTCGGTGTGCACCGTGGTGTAAGATGACATCATGAAGAAGAAAACCTGCGACGTCAGTGGCGGAACTGGTTGGCATGGCCTTTGTTATCGGGTAACAGGTCACACAATCTGTGGTGACGGCGATCCACTAAAAGGGCCAAGAAGGGCGAGTCGCACGCAATAAACGGTTCAGAGAGGACTTCGATTGGCTGAAGCTGTCCAGCTGGCAGCTGAGAAGATCTCTTGCGGCGCTGGCAGAAGTCGCAAGTGGCGACAATATCAATGAAAAAGACAAGTCAAGTGAATGGGAGTATATACCTACACCTGTCTTTTCATCCATTACTGAAGCATCTGTGGCTATGATAATATTCGTTTCTGTGTGTGCAAGATAATCCTGCAGTCAGTTATTAAAAAGAATCTAACGACTTCTTCGTCTTTTGCCCTCGGCCAAAGACACTCGCGCTGCTTCGTCTTCGCCACCACTGGCACATACACGCGGCAGTTTATTTTACATACCAACTATCTCTGTAAAAAAACTATGCCATTTGTAAGGCTGCGATTTACACGTGTACCCCGTCACGCCATATCACTTGCCAATGACTGACACAAGGTGACATCACACGGTGCTGTATAGATATAGTTTTAATCACTGAAAACCGTTTCTGTGCTGATACAGAATAGCTTTGTTCGTTATATCAGGGGACGTGTTTTTGGGGGGGCCTCGATCATTGACATATATAGGTACGTGAGGAAGACCGGTCCCATGGCCGAAACGTCGGACTAAACTGTGCTGAAACGTTCGTTGTGTGAATTACATTCCTTTCAACACTATCATAGCCAGCGTGATACCTCTTATAGCCCTTAAATATATATATATATCTATATATATATATATATATATAAGAATTAAAGAAGAGGAAGTACTCCAGCGCAGAGGCAGCAGTGGCTCGAGCTCGTGAATTGCGGCTGGTCCATCGCTTTACAAGCATCAGCCTTTCGGCTCAATAAATCTCTTTTATATTTGGTGGAGCCGTGCTGGCTACCGTCCCCTATACCTTCCCGCTACCATTCTGGAACTCCCTTCTCGACGGCTGCCTTCTGCTATGCCAGACGCCGATCAGCAGACGCTTCCATCTCCTCCGGCCACCTGTCCAGGCAGTGTTCCTCACCGGGAGCCTCCATCTTCAGCGGAACAGATGACAACGACGTTGAAGATTGGCTCTCGACTTTCGTACGGGTGAGCGCTTTAAACAGACGGGCGGACGCGGACAGGTTGACACGCGTGCCGTTCTTCGCGGGTGTATCCAGCCGTTGGCTTAGAAACCACGAGACAGACGTCCGAACGTGGCCGCAATTCAAAACGTCGATTGTAGCAGTCTTCGATCGACCAGCCGTCCGAAAACTTCGTGCCGAGCAGCGTTTGCCCACACGAGCACAAGAAACGAGTGAAATCTTCACTCGTTACATAGAAGACGTCGTCGATTTGTGCAGACACGTGAGTGCCGCAATGACAGAAGCGGAAAAATGTAAGCACATCGTCAAAGGAATAGACGACGACGCTTTTCAAAGGCTCTCGGCGAAAAGCCTGAGCACGGTTAACGACGTAATTAGCCTGTGCCAAAGCTACGATGAATTGCGGAAGCAGCGAGCTCTGACAAGACGTCCTCCTGCGCACGATTTGGCATCACTGTCTAGTGTGATCAATAATCATGTCCAAGCGTCAATAATAGCCGAAATAAAAACATTTATCCACGAAGAAGTCGCACGACAGGTGTCCTTGGTGCCCTTCACACCAGAACTTACCACAACTTTCCCCTCGTCTCTTCGTGGTGTCATTCAAGGAGAGGTTGCCGAGACCTTACCAGCTTCTCGTCAGCATAATCTTGTGGCTGCTCCTCTCCCCTACGTCGCCCCTGAAGCCATGCCAACACGCAAGACGCCTGCGCCTCCATTCCAGCCTCGCGCGAGCTATACCCCACCTCTAGCTCACTGGACCAGCACTAACACGGTTAACCCGTTGCGCACCCCCGACAATCGCCCGATATGCTACGCATGTCGATACTCCGGACACGTCGCAAGGTATTGCCGCCGCCGGATGCTTATCACCGATGAAAACCACCGTGAGCCTTTCTTCCCGCTTGACTCCAACGCGCAATACGGTTCCTTCACTCCAATACCAACCCGCTACCGAGACGACCACCGCCCTCGGTCGGGACGTCTTCGCTTGCCCTCTCCTTGCCACCCCTCGCCTTCTCCTATGCGTTGACGGCCCGCGCCTAATGAGGAGGAAAACTAGACGACGCAGTTGCTTAGGCAAAAATTGCGCAATTTTTGGTTTGCCCAAGTCCTTATTTGTCACTTACCAATGTTATTGATGTGTTCGTCGAAAATATCCCTACTGTCGCTCTTGTCGATACCGGTGCAGCTGTTTCTGCTATCGATGCTAGATTTCGCCGCTCAATTTCCTAAGGTTACGATACCTTTCTCCGGATTATCACTTCGCACAGCCGGTGCTCAACCTGTTAAACGGTTCCCAGTATGTACAGCCCGCGTAACAATTCAAGACGTTCTGTATACGATAGCGTTCATGGTTCTTTCATCGTGCTCCCGTACTATTATCTTGGGATGGGACTTTCTGTCCCGTCATAACGCCGTAATCAACTCTGCTAGGGCTGATGTTGAATTTTGCTCACTGAATGACCGAGCGTCCGTTGAAACCCAGTCTGCCGCTAAACTTATCGTTAACGACGACACTTACGTCCTTTCGTGCTCTTTTGCGTTCGTACCAGTTTCATGCAGTGCCATATCCGCCGGCACGGTCTTCTTCACACCATCTTCAGTATTCGTTGCCAGAAGAGCCCTCCTCCTGTCTTTTGCTGCTATTGACCTTGTGGAAGGCTCAACCACAATGCCAATTCATAATCGTGAGTCGTCGCATTTATCCCTACTTTGTCACGAGTGCCTTGGCCATGCCGAGACAATGAGCTTCAAGAATTATATTGTCCCAGATGAGGTGCCTTCTACCTCCGTCTGTGAGCTGGCTGTCGTCTCCATGGCTGACCCAACGTCGGCAAATATATTTCAACCATTCATCGCTGAAGATTTGACATCTTCGCAGCGTTCACAACTCCTCACCATCCTTGAGTGCTACTGCCATTCTTTCGACGTTGCACGAAGATCATTCAGCCGTGCCTTAGCAGTAGATCACCACATCGACCCTGGGTCCCACTCACCGCTGCGACAACGACCATATCGCGTGCCCGTTACAGAACGCCGCGTCATTGCTGACGAAGTAGACGGCATGCTTCTCAGAGGCGTTATTTGACCTTCACAGAGCCCATGGGCGTCTCCGGTGGCCCTCGTCAAAAAAAGACGCTTCTATTCGCTTCTGTGTCCATTACCGGAAATTGAACAAGATCATGTTGAAGGATGTCTATCAACTGCCGCGCTTTGACGTTGCTTTGGACAGTTTACAGGGTGCCGAGTTCTTTTCCTCGTTAGACTTGCGGTCAGACTACTGGCCGGTGCCGATGGTGGAGGCCCATCGCCCCAAAACCACTTTTGTCACGCCAGAAGGCTTATATGAATTCACCGTCTTGCCCTTCGGACTTTGCAATGCGCCTGCAACATGCGAACGAATGATGGACAACATCCTGCGTGGACTAAAATGGAAGATATGCTAGTGTTACCTCAATGATATCGTGGTCTTCGCCCCTAAGTTCGACACACACTTACGTTGCCTTCAGCACGTCCTTACTTGCTTGACTAACACTGGTTTGCATTTAAACCTTAAAAAATGTCAATTTTTCATGCGTCAACTGAACATTTTGGGCCATGTTGTTCCCAAGGAAGGCATCCTGCTGGATCCCGAGAAACTGCAAGCTGTTACGGCGTTTCCTAAAACTGCCACCATCAAAGAACTTCCGAGTTTCATCGGCTTGTACTCATATTTCCGGCGATTCGTCCAAAACTTTGCATCTACTATATCACCTCTCGCGCAACTACTAGGGAACTGTAAAGACCTCTTATCGTGGTCCCCTGCCTGCGACGAGGCTTTTACCACCTTGCCGCGGCTTCTCACGACGTCACCCATTCTACGCAATTTCGATCCTGAAGCTCCAACTTAAATCCACACCGACGCCAGTGGTGTAGGCCTGGGTGCTGTGCTCGCACAGCGTAAACCGGAGCACCAGAAATACGTCGTGGCATACGCTAGACGCACACTTACCAAGCCTGAGATCAACAACAGCGTCACAGAAAAGGAGTGTTTGGCCATTGTGTGGGCCCTTGGAAAGTTTCGCCCATATCTATATGGTCGTTCTTTTGACGTCGTGACCGACCACAATGCGCTGTGCTGGCTTTCAACGTTAAAAGACCCATCTGGCCGCCTCGCTCGCTGGGCGTTGAAAATTCAAGAATATGACTGTGGTGAAAAAACGCTGCCCTGGAGAGTGTGCGTCATGCTTTGACGTAGAAAATCGGTGTGCGGGGCCGATTTAGTATTTCAAGGTGCGCGGGAATCATCATGATGGTGATAGCGGTAAAACTATGAGCGCGCCTATGCGCGTGCTCGTGCGCGTACCACGTGAAAGAGCTCCCGAGCCACGGGGACAGCTCGGCTAACCCCAGAGAGCAGAGAGCAAGGACAACTTCGGGCCACGCCCCGGCTGCTCGTTCTGACCCTCCGTGTCCGGGCCTCGTCCCGGCGTTGACGTCCTCGGGTGCGTCCTTGACTGGGCATCGCCCCACCTCACCCCCACGTTGGTCTGAAGCAACGTTCGTCACGGCCAGCTGCTGTTCTGGTCTCGGAGCGAGACGCTGTCCCAGGTCTGTTCGCGGCAGACGGGCGGTACGCTGTTTTCGGTGGTGTACAGGCAAGCCCAGGCGTTGACCACCGTACTGGGATGCCCCTGGCGGTTATCTTCTAGACTGGGCCCCGCCTCGGTACGAACTCCGCAAGAGCAAGGCACACCACCTCCTGACTACCAGAGAGCTCAAGGTCAAGCGCAACGTTCACGCCCCAAGAGCAGAATGTGAGTGGATGAACACGAACATTCACTCCCTTTCGCGTAGGACCGTGAACGCACGTATATATGTGTGAGTTTATGTTGTGTGTATCCCTTTGTCCGTCTTCGTGTGTATAAAGTCTCTCGTTGTCCTAGAATGTCCTCTGTCCTCATCTGGCTAACCTGCGCCCACAGTTGCCCACAATGACACACGCGTGGTTTATCGGTCAGGACGGAAGCATTCTGATGCCGACGCCCTTTCTCTTTCCACTTTTCCCAGAATGCCACAGTTGACTCCACTTGCGATCCCACATTGTCATCTCTTGACTTTGACACCATTGCTATTGAACAACGCAATGACCCCTAGACTGCGTCTCTTCTCAATCATCTCTCCGATACTTCTGAACTCCCAAAGACGCGAACGCTCCGGCGCCAAGTTCCACACTTCTCGATACGTGACACGCTTCTCTATTGACCCAACTACGCACCAGAGGGACGCAAGTGGCTTCTCGTCGTTCCACGAACCCTGAGGTCACAGATTTACAATGTGGCCATGCAGGAGTCTTCAAGACCTACGAAAGGCTTCGACATCGTTACTACTGGCGTGGTATGTATGCCTTCATCCAGAACTTCATCCGCTCTTGCGCTGAATGTCAATGCCGAAAATCTCTGCCACACGCCTACGCCGGTGAACTTCAGGTTTTACCATGCCCTTCCCGACCGTTCGAATGAGTCGGAATAGATATTTATGGGCCCTTTCCATTGACTCCAACTGGCCATAGGTGGATAATAGTTGCTATCGACCACTTAATGCGCTATGCTGAGACCACTGCTTCTTAAACGGCTACAGCACAGGAAGTTGCCACTTTCCTACTGCGTCATTTTGTGTTGTGTCATAGAGGCCCTCAAGAACTTCTCAGTGACCATGGCCGTGCCTTCTTGTCCGGATCATTGAACAATTGCTCGCTGAGTGTGCTATTGTACATCACTCATGTACCGCTTACCACCCTCAAACCATTTGGGCTAGCGAGCGCTTCAATCGTATTCTCGGTGACATGCTATCTATGTGTGTGACGCCTGATCACTCTAACTGGGATTTAGTGCCCCCATTGATTACATACGCCTCTAATGCGGCAACGTAAGCGACAACAGGATTCTCCCCTTTTTACTTCCTCTACGGCCGTCACCCCTCCCACACCATTGACACCATTCTGCCCTATCGACCGGACGCGTCCGAGTGCCTACCGATCTTGGACGCCGCCAGACACGCCGAAGAATGTCGCCAGTTAGCTCGTTCTGTTTACTTCCGATCACCAAAACCGGCAAAAAGCAATTCATGATGCCCAGACCTCAACTCCAGTTTTTCTTTCGAGTGCTCTTGTGTGGCTGTCAGTGCCCCATCGCACACCTGGGCTCTTTTTCAAACTCCTGCCAAAGTACGATGGGCCATATTGTAATCTCGAACAAACTTCTGCTGTAAATTACATCATTGAGCCTCTTACGCCACCGTCAGACTCGCGACGTCACAACCGCGAGGTTGTACGCGTCCAGAGACTCAAGCAGTACCATGGTTCTACGCCGCCTGCACAGGACTAAGTCGGCAGGATGGCTCCTTTTTTCAGCGGGGCCATTGTAAAGAAGAGGAAGTACTCCGGCGCAGAGGCAGCAGCATCGAGCGTGCAGCAGCGGCTGGTGCATCGCCTTTCAAGCATCAACCTTTCTGCTCTATAAATCTCCTTTATTATATATATATATATATATATATATATATATGTGTGTGTGTGTGACGTATATATATATATATATATATATATGTGACGTATCAAGTGATGGTTAGTAGAGGTCGAGAAGGAAGAAGTGCAGAACGGAATAAACACTCCAGAATCGGGCGTACGTAAAGTTTGTTACGTATGATATACAAACTTTACGTACGCCCGATTCTGGAGTTTGGCTGCGTTCTGTTTTCTGGAAGTGCTGAGTACAAATTAAGACCTCTTATATTGCTAGAAAGGCAAGCTCTGCGGCTGTGTCTCGGGCTACCTAGGTGTGTCGCAAATAGCGTGCTTTATTTGGAAGCTAGAATCATTCCACTTGATGCTAGATTTCGACAGCTTACTGTGCAAACATTTTTAAAACTTTACGATGCACCCTTCTTCTGGTCACAGACAGTTTTCATTTAACATCCAGTTTCTTTCTTTCAGCGCCCATAGTTTCGTTATCAAAGACCCCAAGTCATTTTCGTCGAGTCTCTGTTATCAAATCTTCACGTTTCCCTACGGCATTTAACCCCCCAAACCCAATGCTCGGTGCCAGTTGACTTAATTTTCGATGATATTTTTCCGAAAAATGCCAAGTTACTTCCAAAGCATGTTCTGGAGGGCCTCCTTCAAGACCATCTCAGTCATTTTCCTAAATACGTAGTAATTTCGACGGACGCAACGCAAAATCTTCAGAAGGCTGGAGTAGGTATTTTTTCTCATCAGCTTAATTGGTCTTTTGCGCTCCGATTGCCTGACTTCACACCAATTTATCTCGCAGAATTCCTGGCTATTACATTGGCTTTACGAAAACTAAATTATCAGCAATCAAAAGCTATCATTATTTCGGATGATTTGTCTGTATGTACACATCTCACGTCCGCAAAGAATTCTCCTCTTCTCAGGATATTTTGGTCTCTCGTACCGCATAGCCTATCGGAAGTTCGGTTTATTTGGGTCCCCGGGCATGCTGGAATTGAACTAAATGAAGTTGCTGATTCGCTCGCTTCGGCATCTTTAAATTTCCCGGTAGTGCTAGTAGCTCCACAGTTTCCTTTTATTACTGCCGAACGATTCAAACGCCTGTTAATCTTAAAAATCAACGAAACGTCGCTTCTACAATCTGAAGAATTTCGCGACTTGCAATCCACATGGAACACCGCAAAATGCCTTTCCCGTCAATGTGAGGTGACCCTCACAAGCTTTCGCTGTAGAGTTCCTCTGTTAAATTTTATCTCAACAAATCAGGATTTTCATTAACTAACCTATATGTAGTTTGCAATGAACCAGAAACAATAGATCACTTTCTTCTCACATGCCGCCGCTTCGCCTCACTGCGCCGAGTAATTCTTGAAAGACCGATTGGTATGCTCGGATTGCCAGTCAATGCATCCACCCTATTATCGTTTGGAGCCAGTCAGTTGGGTGTGGGCCGCAGTGCTATTCTGTCAGCGCTACATAAATTCATTCAGGCAACCGGAAGGATACGCTGCTAGTGGTACTGCCAGATATATCAAATTCTTTCTCCCCCTTCCTCATTCTTGTTAATTTGTTTTATATAATCTGGTTTATCGCATTCTTCTGCAATTTTTCACGTTTTTTCAAAGGAACATTATTATTGTTCCTATCCTATTTCTCTTTATTTTTTGCGTTGTAAAAAATGATCTATTATGAGGTACAGTGTGGCCAATCCTCCATGTGGGTATGAGCCAAGATCTCCTAGGAGACAAGACAAGACAAGACATGGCGTATGAGCCAGGCCACGTCTCCCAGTCATCATAGCGTCACACGATTCGACAGGATGAAGACCTCCCAGCCACTTCATCAGTGTCTCATCATCGACGCAGTTCTACACAAGACGCCCTGACCATACATCGACTACGGAATTATCTTCTAGCCGCACACAGCGACCAGCACCATGACAGAATCATCGACCAACCTTCCCATCCCCAAGTACACCGGAGCAGCGGACGATGGACCTGTACAGGACTGGTTCAACCTGTTCGAGTTCCACGCTACCGCTGCATCTTGTTCGGAACGGGAAATGGTTACGAACTTCAGTGACTACATCACCGGTGAGGCATTTAAATTTTACCTCAACCACATATTCGACAACGATGAGTCTTGGTATAAGATAAAACAAGAAATGATCGTTTGGTTTAAAAAATACAACGCCGAATACGACGAAGACTTGCTTGTAACCCACCATCCACAGACAACTGCACTCAGTCGTCAATTTTACAGGCAGTCTTCAACCATTCGAACGCACAACAAGATTCGACCTCTGACAAAAAACGAAGTGGCACACGAATTCAGTGGCAGACGACAACGCGTATTTTGGGAAAAACACAGCCATCGAGCGCGCCTCCCTTCTGCACGAAAGTTGGCATTTGCGAAGTCATCGCTTCAGCATATGACCCGAGACGTTGCCCAACCAACTGATGCCGTTCACTCTTCGTCTGGCATACGTGGTCCACCACCTGGGTTTTCGTCACGCGGTTCTTCAAGCGCTCCTAACGCTCCCCACTTGCCTTGTAAGGACGCCTTGCTCATGGTAGACCAGCTGACACATGGGGAAAATACCAAACAACACCAAGATGACTCAAAGAGCGAAAATCAGTCTCCACGCATTGGAACAGCTTACTCCCCGTCTCGCAGACTTGGCCCGCATTTTGGTTTTACATCACTTCGCTCTTTCATCGCTCACAACACTCACCTCACGCCTCACTCGCCCACTATGGTTGGGAAAGAGCTGCGGAACTCCGAATATACTCATCCAAGCCTAGGGCCAACCGCCTTCATTCATGCATCAGAACAGCTTATCTCCCAAGGTGCGGACACAGAGAAACAGCCCCAAGTAAAATATGAACAAACCAATCCTCTTGCTGTGTCGCCGTCGAGTTCCCAGCCACCTGAGAGACCAATCGACACAGGAGGCTCGGAAGGATCAACTTTCAAGCACTTCCCTGTGCCAGGAACGTCCATTAAGAATGTCGTTGCAAGAGCCTCAGCAGATTTTTCTGTCAATTCTGGCACACTATCTCCATTGCCTGACACGAATCGCGGCACCCTAACCAGTATCGACTATTTACTGATCAAATCACCATGCAAAGAAAAGCATACAAATGTTCCTGAAAGATGCCCATCTGACCAACTTTCACAACAAGACGAGCAATTTCAGCAAAGGCAGCTCCACAAACTCCAGAAACTACAACAGACACACCAACAAGGACGACGACGCAAAGCAAGCGTCTTAAAACAAATTCGAGAAGCGAGGCATCTTTGTATAAGGGATCGGCGACAGAAATGCATTTGGCACGAAATATCAAGACTGCGCCCAAGATTACAGCTCCGAAACCTCAGGAAACACTGAACAAGACAAGAAGTCACCAGTTCTACCACGCAAAGATTCAGGCACCATCCCATTAGTTCACGACAACGAAGCCAACGCCACAGAAAAGTACAAAAGGGTTTGAACGCTATAATTTGTACAATGCACGAACATAGACATAATTCCTTGAACTTCAGTTCTTGTACACGCAGGCTGCAAGCACTAATTCTGTCTCAGCCGCGACACAGAATACAGCGCGTACGACAGAGGATTCTGCGCCTACGACATTCGACCTTGAAATGCTCCAAGGACTTCCAACCTTGGTCGTTCCTAGCAGGTGCTCAAGTCACGTCATGGTCAGTGCAGTTTTGCAAGACGCGGTTACCTTCTCCAGAACGCCACAGTCAACCTCGTCCACCAGAACTCCCCCATTCACCGGGCTGCTGCACTCTTTTCTGAAGTTTTGCGAGTTTACGGAACACCACGAGCCAAAAAACCTATTGTGCATTTTCACATTTGTGACTTCTCAACCTCTCCTTGTTTACTTTTTGTTTTGCGTAATCCATGCCTTCTTTCGGGGGGAGGGGGAATCGTGTGACGTATCAAGTGATGGTTAGTAGAGGTCAAGAAGGAAGAAGTGCAGAACGGAATAAACATGACGTATGATGAGCCAGGCCACGTCTCCCAGTCATCATAGCGTCACACACACACACACACACACACACACACACACACACACACACACACACACACACACACACACACACACACACACACACACACACATATATATATATATATATATATATATATATATAGAGAGAGAGAGAGAGAGAGAGAGAGGGAGAGAGAGTACGTGATGTGAACGTAAACACCATTAGAGAAGAAGTTGCCGAACGTATTAAAAGGTCAGAAAGAATGAACAGCCATCACAATTCAATGTGGGGTATTAAAAAGAAAATCGAAGGGTTCGAAAGAATAGTTCCCCAATAAGATTAGCGACTAGTTGATTATCAAAACAGAAGCCGCAGAAATATTCTACTGGTTTTTTGGGGTTCCCGAGGCCGGAAATGAGGCTGAGGGTGATTTGCAAGATACAGTTGATAAAATTTGCAGAAAGAAGTTGTGGGGTAGAAATTAATTCAGGAGAAAAATGACTGTGTCAGTAAACAAACACAAAAAAGTAAAACCAGGAATCATAAAATTAATAGATTACCGTGAAAAATAGAATGTATTGCGTAATTGCAAGAAACTAAAAGGCACTTGTTTTAGTGCAGTATTGTCTACTCGAAGGAGACAGTTGAACAAGGACAGAAATTATGGGACAGATCGGCGCCAGACCAAGCTAAAGGGCGAGAGTCTTAATAGTGCACGATAAACTGAAGGTAAACGGACGCATGTTTTCTGGCACGATATAAAAATGAACGCCGCCTTTTTCAATATCGGAGTGACAAGAAGGATAACAAAGTTAAAGCGACGCCAGTGGCGAGTGCGCATGACCAACAGGACTTCTTTGACTCGGACAGCTCTGCTGGTAGTTCAAAAAACCAAACCTATTCATGGGTAAGAATACTTGTCCGTAAGGCTCGTAGCATTATTATTAAAGTTACAGAATTAGAACATCTGTTAACAGCGCATAGTGCTCATGTTGTATAACTGACAGAAACGTGGTTGCGTGACGAAAAGTGTAGTGATTGCATCGTTCCTCCATGGTATAAGCTTTTCAGATGGGAATGAGATACGCGAGGTGGTGGTGCTGCTAATATTTTTAATAATCCCATTCTAGCTGCCATGATTGAATGTCATGCTTGGGAAGCTGTATGGCGCAAGACTACTTTCAATGGTAATGTGTACACTATTGGCTGAGTTTATATACCACATGCGTTTACGCCCAAGTATCTAAATTCACCAAGTGATTTTTTGAGTGACCACGTTAATGCGAACACGAGGTTTCTAATGGCCGCAGACTCCAACTTGTGACACATTGGCTGGCAAAATATTATGCCCGGTGAGACTCAAATAACTAGTTCTGAAACACTTCTGGACAATAATTTCTGTCATGGCCTGGAACAAATTGTGCGTGAGCCAACTAGGGTTACAGGTTCGTCGAAGTCATGATTAGACCTCGCTTTTATGTCGCAAAATATAACAGACTACATCCTATACACTTTAAATGGAATATCCGCTTACAAAGTGCTGTCCTTGGTCATAAAGACTAGTGCATGCAGAAGAAGAGACCGTTCCTTGCGGTAAAAAGAAAAGACTTTAAAAAGGCCAATGACACTTACATCTTAGACGTTTTAGAACAGCAACTTTGCGCCTTCGAGCGAGCATCTGGCTTGGAATCTCTAAAGAAATTATGGGAGAGATTTAGATGCAATATCGTGACTTGCGTGGATCGCTATGTTGCTACTCGCATTAAGAAAACACGTAAACAAAATCCGTGGATAACACGCAGCATTATCGATACTAAAAGGCAAATTAAAAGACTCAGAAAAAGGAAAGATGGGGCGACTGGAGTGGCAGCTATAAAAGTCCAGTTGAAAGAAGCTCTGGGGAATTCAGAAAACAAGTTTTTTGATCAAACGCCTTTTAACTTCCTTAAAAATTCACCATGCAAATTTTGGCGTTATTTCAGTGAAGTAAAGGAAACAATTGAGCAGATTGATCACTAGGGGCGTATTCTTACAAAAGCTGAAGACTTCATTTTAATCGTTTTTAGTCGGTTTTCACAATGAAGCGTGGAGAGAAGATTTAGGCATCCGCCAGAACTGACGTAACAACCGCAATGGAGCCCTTTAATATCAACGTGAAGGTGTTTTTTAGTTACTGCTTGAGCAAGAGGCGAAGAAAGGAAGCCGTCCGGATAATCTACAAACAGAGTTTCTCAAAAGATATGCTGAATGGGTACTGCTTTATTTAGAAATATTATTTGTAAAATCGGTTAAGGCGCAATCATTCCCACAAGACTGGCTTAAAGCAATTATAATACCAAGAGGAATGAATAGAAGCTTATTCACCAATGCGTCAACAGGCTGTAAGAATTGAAAACTATACTTCAAGACCACTACGCGTGTACTCATGCGTACCCCAACGATCTGTTAAATGCGAAGCGTTTCTTACCGTGACGCTAATAGATGACGAAGCCATGTGTCTAGTGCAAACATATTAATCACCAGACGCGTGTCATGTGACAACATGACTACATGCCACAGTCAAGGCACCACTACAATTTGACATGATGCGGTGTGCGTGCTCGCCGGCGTTCATTTTGTCAGGTCACGCCGGCGTTGCCACGCCAGGCCCCAGTCCTGCCATATACTCGCAGGTGTGCGCCGCGCTGCGTTGCTTAGACGCATGCGCATTTCAGTGCGTCCGGCTTCCCTCCATCGCGAAAAGAGGGAGACTCAGTTTTGTCTGGGTAACGCATCGACATAGAGTAATGTTGCTGTATGAAATCGGCGCGAAATTCAGCATGTTGCATTTTGCGCCGGTTGCCGTTGGGCTGCGCCGACGGACGCTAGTCGCACCTGGCGTCAGACTATAGAGTGCTCGCGTTTTGCAAACGTAGCGTGGCTGTGCCCAGCGTGCGCGCGCGTCACCGCTAGATTGGAGTAAATTGAGCACTTCGTGATGCGGTCGCGGCCGTTTTGCTCGCTCCACATATACCAAATTTGGTGTTACGTGACGTCAATGGACGACGAAATATATGACTGGTGCAAACAATATAATCATGATATGCGTGTCATCTAAACATTTATTCATGCTATGCTCATTGCTTGTTCGCGGCCGTTTAACTAGTTCCCCATGTACCAGATTTGGTATCAGGTGACGTGAATAGATGACGAAGCTGAATGACATGTCCAAACATGATAATCATGACGTAGAAGTCATGTGTGGCATAATTTACCTTAACCTTGTAATGTTGTGCTGATTTTAAATTGACATATCAACCTTTCTCATTTGTACTTCACATATCATCGATTTTCACTGCACGTGGGATCTGCCAATTTTTTTTTTTGGGGGGGGGGACCAATTATTTTTCTGACAGTTGTTAATGATATAGGCGCAATAGTTAAGGCGCCAATTAAAATTAAACTGTTTGCAGATGACTGCTTGATTTATTCTTCAGTGAATTGTAAAAGTGAGCAACTTAATCTAAACAGGCACTTGCAGGCATTAGATGAGTGGTGTAAAAAAGCGAACATGGAAATAAACTACGCCAAGACAACATTCACGCATATTCACTCAGGTGGGCGGGAACACTCACTAATGTATCACATCGGAAATCAACATTCAAATAATGCTGCTTGTTTCAAATACCTAGGAGTTAGTATCACGCACATATTACAGTGGCACTCACATATAGATAACATCTGTTCTAAGGTGAAGGAAAAACTTTATTTCCTCAAGAAAAAGCTGGAACATGCCATGCCAGACTTGAAGCTAACTGCTAACGAAATGTTCATAAGAGCAGTCTTAGAGTACGCTGGTATTGTCTGGCCACCTCACCAGAATGTTTTGAGGACTAAAATTGAGAGACTACAAAAATTAGCAGTCCGTTTTGTAGGTGGTGCATACCGACACACACACTCTGTCATGACCTTGTTAGAGTTCTGTGAGCTTGAGCCTTCGGAATATCGTAGACGGAAACAACGCCTCCAATTTTTTTAAGATTATAAGCGGGCAAACAAAAATAAAGAAGAATTTATAAATTGAGCCACCTGGAAGGCGATGTGATCATCTTTATGTAGCAGTGGTATTGAACCCAATTCCACACCCATGTGTGCTTTCCGCCACTTCTTTTTTTGAGACGCAAAAGAAATGTACAATCGCTTACCTCATCTGGTTGTTCAGCAAACGTCCAGCTCAAGCGTGCATGGTTAAAATGCTTTGAAGGGAATAAAACTAGCAGCGTTGTCGGTTCGGTGTTGGCGTTTTACAGCGGCGTCTCGAGCACACATTTCCGGATGTTTTGGAGATGCGCCATAGACGCCACCGGGAGCGGCCGCGTCTTGCAAGCGCTCCAGAAAAACTCCTGTTTCTGACTGCTTAAGTCATTCAATGGCAACTTGAACAAATGTGAAGCTTTCTATGGGATCGACCACATCATCTGAAGTGATTTCAAGTGAGTGCTTCGCAGTTCGCATCCACGAAGATCAACTTTTTGGGAGCGTTCGACTACCTCGGTGGGAGGCCTACTAACATGGTCATCCACGAAGCAGAGGGAGAGGAGTTTCTTTTAGCCGAAGCTCTCGACGATTATGAAGGCAGCTGACGTCAAGTGTATGCCAGGGGCGGAAAGCACGCTTCATCCCCGAAGAAATTGACGCCTGCCATCAACACTCCGCAAGAAGAGTCACTGAAAGCTCTCCCAACGACTCGTAGCAGTGCCCCCAGACCCCCTCCACATCCAGCCGACGACTACAAAATAGTCCTGCGAATATGTGGAGGCCTCAGCTGGGCTGACACTAAACTTCTGAAGCTCATACACCCCGTCCTATAGAAGCGGCAGCGCTCACAAGCTCCCTACATGACCAATACCGCATCAACTTTGTAAACAACATTCTGCTTATAAGCACACCGGACTCGGCACGCACCGAAGCATACCACCGTATCAAAACCACCAAGATGGATGATTGCAGCTTTGAAGTTGTCCCCCACATTACCGATCCATCGAATACCTGCCGAGGGGTCATCCGTAATATTCCTATGGAACACACATCTGTGTCACGAGGCTAGTCAACCCACAAGCTCTCGTGTAGGTTCTTGTGCATACAAACCGATGAGAAAACCCACCCCGGTAAAGAGAACACGAGACCGTTTATGCACACAAGAAAAACAACTAAATATATTTTCAATAAACTAGATAAAAAGAAAGAAATAAGAGGAAAAACAAACAAAGCACACAAAGTCGAGGAGAAATTAACCTAATGACCGCGAAATGCTAAGGATGCGTAAGTTCCGCAATAGCAAAAGCGACTGTCACCGTTCTGTGGCACTCTTGTAGACGGCGAGGGTTGATGCGATGGGGTGCAGATAAGGTAGATCAGAGGTCCAAGCGTTGCTCGTGGTTGAAGGTAGCTCGGGGCGCACCAAGGTCAGTGACCTCTCAGCGTTCGTCCTCCGACGCTGGGACGTAGCCCTGGAAACGGGACGAGCCTGGCCAAAGCCAGATGGTGAGAAGCCTGGCCAACGCCAAACGACGAGCAGCCTGGCCAACGCCAGACGATAGATGATGCTCGGGTGCCCGACCAGGTGGGAGCCCGCAGCAGCCTTGCCTCAGGAACTCGGCCGCCACCCCCGCGCCCTGGTAGCCTGCTTGCCTCCGTCGCGTCCCGGCTACGTCTGCCCCGTTCTTCGTTCGGGCTTCTTCCAAACCAGCGTGGGGCCTCTCATTGGTCCGAACTTCACGCGCCTCGTCTGCCCATCGTCTTCCTCACCAAATACATCGCGAAAGCGCGCGTCCACACCATCGGTTGTCGTCGTCTTCTTTCCTATGCTGTTGCACTCGTGCACATTTTAAACCGAACACTGGTTGCACTCGCGCACTTCACGAAACGCGCACTTCACTTATCACAATCTGAAACTATCTTGTCAAGTCTACTGGACTTTGACAGACTAGGCCTCATCCTGACTGGACGTCGCATATGTTCCACAACGTCCATCTTGGTCACCTTCAGAGATACGTGCGTGCCTTTCTATATAAGTTATCAGGGTGGCGTCACCAGATGCGTACCCTATCGTCATAAGACGGAAGCCTGTAATCTTTGCCACAAACTTGGCCACAAACCAGACGTACGCCCAGGCGCCCCTCAGCCTTTATGTCCAATGTATGGCATTCCACACCCACTCGTTGATCACGAATGTGAACCTAATTGTGTGGTGTGCAACAGTTAACACCCCACCGGCTCGCCCCAGTGCCCACAGCTATACAAGCCTGAACCAAAGCACGCATCCTCAACTTTCCAGCAAGATGCAGCTCCATTCCTCGACTCAGGCACATCTTTCAAGAACGCCCCGAGAGGACGCTCACTCAGTATCACAAGACAGAAAAGCCGAAAGAGCCGCAGCCGAAGACGCAACAAAAACATTCATCAAGACCCCAGCCCTCGGACTGGCCCCGGACGCGAGGTGAGCTGGGCTAATGTAGCCTCCCCTGAAAGCTCCTTTCAAAAGCAGCTCGAACTATTGCAGGGTGAGATGGCTAAATTGAGGGCGGAAAATGCAAAACTACGCCTAGAGCTTCAGTCCTTCAAACAACCATCTACCTCCCCACACCTCCCCGCCTCTTCTTTCCCCCCACACCTATCTCACCAGCACCAGCTCCTCTCTCAACCATCCCTATAGCTAGGCACCCCGCTCAACCACCTGCGCAAAAACGAAAAGTCTTGACTCCCACATTTTAATTCGATGAGTGAGTAGACCAAGTCGAAGCAAAACGAGAGAAGGTTGACAAAGAGAAAGAAAAAGTAAGCAAACTCGAGCAAAAACCAGACAATTTTATTACCTTTTCCACAGCTTCCTCTCAAAAGCTACATGAATCCGGGGCCTCGATGCAACAAACCATGTTACCGATGCAACAAACTCTAGATGCAGTCACGCAGTGGATCGACACGGTCCACGCTAACCATCCAGAGCTTGCCCAACCTAAGCAAAATCAACCTAGCGAAAAAGCTCCTCGTAACCGCATTGAACTTTGCGTATGGCAATAGAACTGCAGGGAGTTTTGCTAAAAAAAGGCAAAGCTCCTGCAGTAAATGAAATCACAAATTACCCCTCCCACAATCATCGCATTACAAGAAACAAATGTTGTAGTGTAGCTGCCAGGTTATAGAACGCATCCAAACCCGGCTGATACCAAACCAAACACTGCTGTCATAACTCAGAAGCACCTTGCACTTACCTATTCAAAATTTGCTGACATCGACATTGAGCACGACTTTCTCCAAATACTACCTGTTAAACTTAACGCGCCATTCTTATAAATTCCTAACTGTATAGTAGACCACAAGAGCAAAGGCACCACTTCGATTCCCTATTTGCCCGACCTACATCCTCGGCAGGCAAGCACACCCTCCTCATAGTGGAGGATTTCAACGCCTCTCACCCAGTGTGGGGTTACACCGCATCTACACCGAAAAGTAGAGCCGTCTGGCCCCATATTCAGGCACATCGTTTTACACTGCACAACGACCCAGAGGAGCCTACTCGTTTGGGAAACAGTTTGAACAAAGATACATCCCGCGAACTTACCCTTACTCACGATGCCCCCACAATGGTTTGAACTAACACCCAAACTAACCTTGGCAGTTATCATTACATTATTAGCATAACTTTACAACTAAAACACAGACCCATTGCACCCAAACTGTACAGAGTGGGAGAAATTTAGCGAGACCCGCCACAGCCCGTTTCCACATGTATTGCAGATTTTCCCGAGTGGACTCAACAGCTTCAAAAAGATATTGAAATTCACACAAGAACTCTACCCCCCGACACCCCGATAACTATTGTCGACTCCAAGCTTCTCCATATCTGGGAAGCAAAACAGTCACTTCTGCAACGGTGAAAACTCCAGCGCTACAACAGGAAACTCCGCATTAGGATAGTGAAGCTAGACCAACATATAGAGCGATACGTGAATGAATTGGCAGCACAACAATAACGTCAGCTTTGTGAAGAAATGCATGACCACCTCAGTAATAAACGAACGTGGCAACTTCTTAGACGTCTGCTAGACCCGCAGTACTTCTCGCACACGACATTGTCACGCTATCACTAAACTGTTACACGAGCACAGTGACCATTTAGGACAGCTCTTCGATTACCTCCGCACGTTGCATTTACTTCAATTACGTAAGGATTCTATACCACCTTACACAGGGAAACCTAATCAGTCATTATGTGCGCCGATAACGGAAGCGGAAGTTAGGCACGCCCTAGGAACACTCTGTACCACGTAGGCTTCAGGCCCTGACCACGTTAACAACAAATTACTTAGAAATCTCGACCCTATTTCTATTAAAGCTTTGACTGAGTACTTTAACGGCTGTTTTGACACGAGTACCCTTCCACCTTCGAGGAAAGATGCCATAGTCATTATTATACCTAAATCGAACAAAGCTGCCTTGGTAGAAAATCTGAGGCCTATTTACTTAACATCTTGTCTCGGAAAGGCTATGGAGCATGTTGTGCTTGCACGCCTCCAGAGACACGTGGAGGATAATGAACTACTGCCTCCAGAAATGATTTGCTTTAGGGCCTCACTTTCAGTGCAAGATGCGATGCTTTGCCTTCAACATGACATCAGAACTCTTAATGAGAGCGAGGATACTCAGTCAATCCTTGGTCTGGACATACATGGAGCATTCAATGACGTAGACCACTCAGCTATATATGCTGGCCTCAACTGCAATTTTTGTGGCGCTAAAATGTACTCTTACATCAAAAGCTTCCTCACAGACCGCACAGCTACATTAACATTAGGACCAGAGCATTTGTCACCCTATACACTAGGCAGCTTCGGAACACCTCAAGGGTCAGCGCTCTCTGCAATCAACACCCTCCTCTGCAGAGTTTACAAACACGCGTTAGGCATTGAAATCAATACCTCTAACACACGACTCCACCAGACAGGGGTCATAAATACCCTATAAGAAATCCGTGAAGCCCACTTAACAGCTCAATACGCAAAGCTTGTGACAACTAGCGCAGGCCGTCACATTTTATCGTCTGCCCGAATTAACTTCACCTCACTCACCAACGCTAAATACAACATTCCCTAAAACATACACAAACAATTACTCATACCGCCCTTTTCTAAAAACATGCATCCAACATATCACACTAAGCGTAGAATCCAAAGAGCAAAAGCTTTTCAGAAAAAATTGCATTGAGTCAATGACGTGCTCCATGTCGATGCAGCAAAATTCCCATCCTCCTTATCTTATGCTCTCTCTGCTGTCGATTATAACAGCAAGGCGCTCATAATGGCATCCATCATTGTCAACTCTTCGGAGAAGGCAGAGGAGGCTGCCATTGCTTTAGGTCTGTCCATTCCCAATATCAATTGGATTGTAAGTGACACCAAAACTGCCATACGCAACTTCAGCGCAGGTCGCATCTCATCAATTGCCCCTTCAATTCTTAAGAAACATTTTCTTACACAAGACGTTGCTCTCATATGGACGCCCGCGCACGCGG
The DNA here is from genome assembly GCF_043290135.1 of Rhipicephalus microplus. NCBI lineage: Eukaryota > Metazoa > Arthropoda > Arachnida > Ixodida > Ixodidae > Rhipicephalus > Rhipicephalus microplus. Next base: position 14,567,435 of record NW_027464587.1, on the reverse strand, counting down.
GGTCGAGTGGCAATGAGGCGGCTCATACCTGTGCTCTAGGAATGGCCGGCCGAGTGCAGGCCTCTGATGACGCCTTATAGCATGCGGCCTTTTTCAGTGCGAGAGATCGTCTTTTGACCTTCCACGATATAACAACGCACTACCGCCTACAGCGTACTGTATACTTCCCTTACATCATGGAGCTTCGCGCTACCAAGAAATACTATGGCACCAGTTACAGACGCGTACGTTTCCTGCCCCATCTTTTCGCCATCTTACACACCCTGTGATACACCCCTCCCCTTTATGCATTTTTTTTCAACAAAGAGCTAACCTAGACCATATCATGTGGGGATGTACCCGATACCCACCACCTAATTCTCTACACATTAATAGTAAGGAGCAGTGGGAGGCTGCTATGTGCAGCTGGGCGCCCGAGGTCCAGGACCAGATCTTGGATTGGGCCAAGAGGGTAGTGGAGACCTACGCTAGGTAGGCTCCTCTGACACTCCACCACCGCACCTTTCCCTTTTGGGATGAATAACGTTTTTCTCCTCCTCCTCCGGACATTCTTGAGAAGCGCCCGGCCAGCGAACAATCGAGAATGAAGCGCGAGCGGAGGATAAAGTGGGGCGCAAGGAGGAGAGAGAGCGAACTGCGAGAGAAGGAGTGGTGAAGCACTACACCTGTGATTGTACCTAACGGCAATTATGTGAGTGTCTTATCAAAACAGACGCTACACAAACTCTGTCAGTACTAACGCTACAAGCGCACTGCACTGAGGCGCTGGCAGGTCGCGTTCAAATCAAAGATGTGGGAAGTGCGGTTGCTAGAGGCGAGGGCGAGCGCGCACGCCCGCAGCTGTGACTGACTTCAGCCGGCGCCGAATGGTGACATGGTGGGGGGGGGGGGCACCGGTTGCTACGGATGCGTGTGCCCACAGCTATTGCTATGGGAGAGGGCGGTGGGCGGATTGCGACGGACGCCTGACATAGCCCGACTACGAGAGAATGAATGAGAAGGGGTTAACGGCGAGAGAAGGAGTGACGAAGGATCGCACGTACCCTCTCCAACACTATCTCGCCCAACATGCTGCGGTTGCTACACTGTAAACACGTTTTAGCCTTTTAGGGAGTTTTTAGATCGTTTTCCAGCGTGCATTCTTAAGGTAAAAAGTTAAACGTGTTTTAAAATGAGGTTTTCACTAACACCCTTGTTTGCGGTGTTTTTGTAGGGTGTCTGGGGGAGTTTCGTTTTCCTCGTTCGAACACTATGCTGAAGCTAGAGCTGTCCACCTCAATCTTTCTAGCGGTCAGCTGCTTTATTAAAGTCATTCTTTGACAGATATTGCTTGTATTTCATTTACAATTGAGTAATGAAGTTTCGTTAATTGCTCGTTGCCGTATAAATAGCTTCGTTTTTGATATACACGGCGAATTTGTGTTGGCAGAAGGCTTAACAAGGTTTGTTTACGAAGTAAATGGGGTAAAAAAGGTGATATACGAGGTAACGTTGACGTTTTAATTTAACTTTATTCTGAGACTTGAATGGAGCGAGGAGGGAGTTTTTCTGCTTATCTTTGGAGCCTTAAAAACACCCTTTGAGACGCAGCCGAGAAACAAATTATTTTAGGAGCAAATATAATGTTTTGGAAACATTTATTGCTATTTTTATTCACAGGGGCATATTAGAAAATTGACATTCATGCACTCACGCACAAACACGACACTTGCATACAAGTGCGCACGACTAAGGACTCGAACTTGGGACCACACGCGCTGATAGCAAACATGATACCATTACACCACAGCGCCACCACTAGCTTACTGTGTTTATGATGAGCATTTGTATAGACAAAGCGGATACTAACACGTCGGCGACACTTTCCAGATTTGTTATCGTAGCAGCGGCGTGACAGCGCTTGTACAAGATCACTGCATATACAAAAGGGTGTAATGCAGGCCCCACGTTTGTGCGCAATCAGACTCATTCTGCGATTGATCTGACTTTCTGTAGTCCTAGCCTCTGTGTTTCTACATGGTGTGCTTTACATTCGGGTACAAATAGCGACCATTTTTATATATTGTTCCAGCTTTATGCCCAGTGACTTCAGTAATGAGGCAGCCCACTTCTCACATCAATTTTAATACATTTGAACAGACACTATACGTGTGGTTTTGTCAAAATGAACCGAGAAAAATGAGGCGCGGAATGCTATCAGCTTCAATGGTGTTATAAAACATTCTTTAAATAAAGGTATATTCAAAGTTCAGGTCTCTAGACAACGTGGAACTCTGATTGATCACGTCATTAGAGGCCAAGAAAATTGGCGTGGCGAAAACTGCTCTATAATCAGTGCCCTAGAAAATGGAGCGATTAGAAATACGTGGCTGCCGTTTACAAGCGAACAGTTGGCGCTGCGAAGGATAACTATGATAGTAAACGTTCCGAGTTCCTTTCAAAACCTGGCCACAAGAAATCACTTTTCAACTTGCTTAAAGCCAAAAAAAGTAATCCCACCATCAACAAACCTCGAATCGATAGACTCAACGCCAAGTGAGCTGCCTAGTTCTTTGGAAAATATTGCTCAAGGGCGAGAAAGCCGTTTCACGGCTGCTTACTTTTACCACTCGCCATGCCCTGCTAACAGCGATGACTTTGAAGAAGTTACAGCGTCGGAAATAGCACAAGTAGTGAAAATATTGCTCGATTCTGCTCCAGGTCCTGATGGAATGACTCCATCGATAATAAGGAATATCCAAAAAGTATCACCTCAGAATTTACTTGCAATAGATAACCACTCCATTAGACATTCGTGGATTTTGCCTGCGTTGAGAATCGTGACAATATTTCCTTTAAAAAGAAACATGGAGCTGGTTTACTCTGGATAACGTTAGGCCTATTTCACTCACATCTAGTTTGGTGAAACTAATCGAATGAATTCTGCACATAAGGATAGACAACTGGTTGGACGAAAACACAATTTTAAGCCCATGCCAAATGGGATTCATGCGTGACTGCCCATTTTGATTTGGATAGCAGGATCCAACTAGCTCACACTATAGAATACGTTTCCACCTTATAGTATTTAGATATTGCAAAAGCCTATGACAGTGTGGAACACATTAAACTAATCAATTCGCTAACAGACGTCAGTTTAACAAATTACTTCGTGGCATAGGTTTACACCTTGTTTAAGAGATAGAGAATTCTATTTAAATCTGACATGTCGTCTTCAAAGTATAAACGAACTAGACTTCTCCCCCAAGGTTCAGTACTACTACTACACAGATATACACATATTATATCAGACGCTACTGTTTTAAATGTACGCTCTGGACGCATAGTTAGAAGACATTAATACATCATTAAACATCAGAAAAAGTGTTATTGTAATTTTTCCGATAAGTGTTCTAGTGCAGATTTCCCTACCTTACAAACAGGACTTTGTTTCGCAGGTGAAATTGATAAAATACTGACAGTGACTTATACTAAAAACCAATATTGGAGTCCGCATATAGAAAATATGGCAGCTAAAGCAGCATGGTCGTTTGGGATGCTTCGTAGACTCAGCAATGAACGTTCTGGTTTACGTCGTGATGTGCTGGCCATGATTTATTGTGTATATATTCGCCCAATGTTGGAGTTTCGCTGTGTCTTGTTTTTTTTTCAGCTCCCGCCTACAAAATTAGATCACTGGTACTACTAGGATGCGCAGCGTTATGTTTATGTCTAGGGCTCTCTAAATATGCCACATATTGCCACGTGTCATGCCGTTCTGCGCAGCTGCCACTATAGAGCGACAGCCGTCGCGTCATTTAGATAGGCTAGAGCGGACTGCGATTAACTTCCGATGGGCCCATCGTATCAGACAGTGCAGTATCTGATGATAGATGTGCGCATGTTCTGTGTTGTCTTCTGAGCGCCTAAATAACTGGCAGCGCGTAAGCTGTGGGTTGTTCTTTGGTGGAACGGCAGCTGTGCCTGGGCACGCCGCTCCGATCCTGTTAGTGTTCCTTTTGTGTCCTAAGCGAGAGGCACAAGTACGCCTCCTTACTAATAAACCTTGTCTGCCGCACCCTCGTCTTCTGTGGCTTCCAGTGACGACGACGCACGTGACAAGTAATATTTTTTAAAAGGAAGCGCGCCTGCCTTCTTTTTGTTCTAGGTTCAAAATACTCGCAGTGCATACCTTCCTAAAAATATATGCATCCCCACAGAAGAGGTCGCACTATGTTTTCAATAATGAGCCCAAGTCCTCTTTTAACCAACATTGGTGTAGATAAAAGCTTCAACAAGTCATCGTCGCAAAAAAGCTCTTGGAAACATTACAAGTAACCTTCGTGAGGTACTGGTACTAAGAATACCTATTTAAATTATGAAAATAGAAGTTGACAATATATTTTCTAATAAATGCAATGATCTTCCCAGTAGATGCTAAATGCCATTTTGAAATCAGATTAGACATGGAAAATGTAATAACAACTGATGCTTCAGTTTGCGAAGAGAAGGTAGGAGTAGGAATTGCATCTGCAGTGTTGGATTGGTATTTTTTTTATTCGTTTACCCGATTTCAGACCTATTTATCAAGCGTAATGACTTGACATTCCCTTAGCATTACGAAAATCGCCTCAATCAATAACAGATGGTATTATTCTTTTAGACTACCTGTCTGTGTGTAGTTCATTAACTGCGCCTAATATGTCCTATGCTTTAAAAATATTTTACAACCTTGCCCTAAGACATTGACGACTCATTCGCTTGGTGTGGATACCAGGGCATAAAGTTTTAACACTCAATGAATATGCAGACGCACTCGCAGTGGCCTCACATAAATATCCCTAATGTTTTTATTGCCGACGCTAGCATTTACCGCCGTGGCACTCTTTGAAAAATTTGTCATATCAGATCATTTTCAAAAATCTTGCTTGCCACCATCTGCATTTTCTCATCTTAAGTACCCCTGGAAAAATCGATGGTACTTCTATAGAACGGCGGAGATATCAATTGAGAGACTAAGATGCCGAGTCCCACCCCTGAATTTTTATCTACAAAGCTCTGGTCTGGCACAGTCTCCCCTATGCCTCCACTGCAACGAGAGTGAATACCTTCATCATTTCCTTTTAACGTGCAGGTTATATACAAATCAAAGTAAGAGGCTGTAGAAAAACCTCTCCGTAGGTTGGCTCTAAATTTATCTCTTTCGGTGGTCCTTTCCTTTGGAGCAACTGAAAAGGAATTTAGCCACAGGAACGTTTGCGAGGCCGTATGCGATTTTCTAAAGGCAACAAAATGAACAGAATGTTAAGCCGAGGCACAAATTCACTTTATTTCAAGCCATATTAGCTTGCTCGTTTTTTATTACCTCTATCTATTTTATTTTTACTCCATAGTTTACTAATTAATTCTTTGTTTAAACATTCTTATCTAAATAACCGGGCTGGTAAAACAATTTGATCTCACAAATGAAACACCGTCCGTTTTATGGCCGAAATCCCGTGATGGGTTGTGCCAGGGCTCTGAGAAACAATCCACCAACCAACCTTCGGCTTTGAAATATTCGGCTCGTCGTATCGTGCCGCTAGACAAATGGTAAACGTGTGCCCGCTTAAGAACTTCTCCATACACCTACAGTGCTTCACTCGCCCGAAATTCGTAGATACCAGTGTGACAAAACGAATTTTCAGATGGCCGGGCATATGTTCATTGCATGCGCGTATGCCGTGGAGGTATTTTCAGTATTTCTGCCTCGACCTGCACGCGTCCCATGGCAGCGGCATGTTCTGAGCTGTTCAAGACCTCCTGTGTTCCACTGTAGGTAGATGTCTGAGACTGCCGCCGCACAGAATCCTCAGAGACGAGAACGAAACACTGAGCGACACACCTTTATCAGTTGAAGACTTTGCCACGACTGACTATGAGTGGCTAGTGCATGCGTGCCATGCTTTATCGTTCTCGTCAGCCACCGACGCGTTTACCACTGCCGCCGTTTCCCACAGCATATAAAAATAAAAATAAAAGTTACCCACGGGGATGCCCATAAGCGTGCACAGTATTCCTATTCAGCGGGAGAGGGAAGGCGTGAAGGTTTGTCGCAACGCCCACCTTTCCTCTTAAGTCAATATACCAAGCGGACTTCGTACCTCCACCCCCTAGGCGATACAAGGACGCTAATGCACGTACACCAAATGCCCTTACCGCATTCGTGCTGTCACGAGCCAAACGCTGGGGCAGCAGCACCTGCCTTCTGAACAGCTCAATCATATTTCGTATCCACAATTGGCACTTATTCGCAGCTCGTATTTTAGAGCGACACACAGTCAATCTCTAACCCAAACTCAAAATTTAGTTGATTTAGCAGTCGTTGACTGCCCACAATCTTACTAATCAGCATTTATTGTTAAAGAATACACATATGCATTAAAGGAAATGCCTAAGGTAGGCACCAATGTGAAGCACAGCCACCACGAATTAGCAGTTGACACGTCTCCTGATAAATAATGAAGTTAATTCACAAGCACTCCACTCTTATGAACGACCACGTGTACTTGACACTCCTGTTGCACAGATGATGTAGCACGAATCAAAAACAAGTGCAGAGTCACAGCCTTCCTCTACAAAACAGCTGCTCTTCATTAAAAAATTGTTTTTAATTTATAGCATATCTTACGCACAGAAGAAGACAGGTTGGCTTCTTTGCCATTCAGAATTTGGTAGACATAGCACAGAAACCACGAAGAGTGTAGCAAGTAGATGCAAAACTGGAAAATCCTACTCATTGTAAAACTGTGTCGTCACCTGCATACTACGTTAAACTTTATTTATGCAACACGATGCTTCAATTATGCTACGATTGATGAAGTGCCCACTAATGTATGCATGAACAGATTGAAAATGTTGTGCCTGTTTGCCTGTCACCTATTTATCTTCCACAATAATTCTGAAGAGTAACACATCTGCTCTACTTGCTTGGCAATGAAAGCACAAGTCAAAACATTGGGCCAGCAGCATTTGAGCGATTCCAATTGCATACCTCAAATGATTAAAGATACGGTGTTTAAATATTTATCGAAACAGCATCAATTGTCATGTCAGTGTAATTATATGTATAGTCACACATTTGCATACAGTACATATACCTAACACAAAACACTAGGAACATACACAGCAAGACCCAAGCATCATATAATATTCACCGCAGTATAGCAAGATCAAACTAGAGCAAAAAATATTATCGTAACACACACTAACATGAGCACTTCACAGCGCACAACTCGAAGCAATAGGATGTACAAGAAACTTAATGTAATTGTACACATGAAGGTTAGCAAATTAGTACAATAAGACTACCATTACTTGTACGAAATATGCAACCATCCAGGCAGGCATGTTGTAGTTTTTTTTTATTGCACTAGTTTTACCTATAGCATCAAAACTTGTGTGTGATATTATCATGAGTTCAGTTTTTTGCATAAAAGTCCAACTGAGACCGGTTGAGTTCATCGTACATCCACTTGCCAAAATTTGTGAAAGTGTTCAGTCATGCCAACAAAACAAGAAAATTGCATTCGTATATGGCTGCGCATGTTTACTCACACATATCTGAGAAATAACATTATAATCTGGAATTACCTATGCCCCACCGCGGTGGTCTAGTGGCTAAGGTGCTCGGCTGCTGACCCGCAGGTGGCGGGTTCGATTCCCGGCTGCGGCGGCTGCATTTCCGATGGAGGCGGAAATGTTGTAGGCCCGTGTACTCAGATTTGGGTGCAGGTTAAAGAACCCCAGGTGGTCAAAATTTTCGGAGCCCTCCACTACGGCGTCTCTCATAATCAAATAGTGGTTTTGGGACGTTAAACCCCACAAATCAATCATTAGAATTACCTATGCTCGGGATCTGGTCAGCATTGTCACACAGCTGTAATATAACGATGATTTATTTGTAGATAATTAGTACAGATATGTTTACAATATTTCCATTCCAGCCAATTTCATCTGCGACATAAGTTCTTCATCTTTAATTCCTCACTTCATGGCTTATGCATAATTATCACAATGAAATTAATCCAGGTACCTTGACTATAGTAAACTTTAAATTAAGCAATCACATGCCTAAAACTTAAAACTTCTTATATACAGCAAATAATGGTTAGTATACTGTCTCCCAGAGCTTGGTATGCCACGAGGTTGAAACTGATTAGACCACAAGTGTATACAGACTGTAAAGCAGTTAGGATTTCAGGCCATTGTTATAAATGTGCGATAACAAACCAACATAGAAATAGAAATGAAGAGAAAGGGGTGACGCACTACTATAACCTGATGTTTACCGCATGTATGGTTGTATCAGCAGTCAGGCAGACACTGCGAAATCAGGGCGTCGATGAAGCATATATAAACATGCCGGAAGAAATCTACAAGGGATCAACTGCTGATAGTGCTTCATAAAGAAGGCAGCAGAATACCAATCAAGAAGAGTGTTAGGCAGGGGGATACAATCTTCTCAATGCTATTTACCACGTGCTTAGGAGGTTTTCAGAGGCCTGGAATGGGAACAGCTAGGCATACGAGGGAAAGGAGAGTACCTTAGTAACCTGCGCTTCGCCGGTGACATTGCATTGCTGAGTAACTCGGGGGACGAATCGCAACTCATGATTTTGACGTCATACAAAGAGAGCTGAAAAGTAGGTCTTAAAATTAATCTGCAGAAAACGAAACTAATGTACAACAACCTCAGAAGAGAACAGCGCTTCGTGATAGATAATAGTGCAGTTGAAGTTGTAAGAATATGTTTGCTTAGGACAGGTAACAACCACGGAGCCGAACCATGAGATTGAAGTAACCAGAAGAATAAGAATGAGGTGGATCATATTTGGCAAGCGCTCTCAAACCATGACAGGTAGATTGCCACTATTCCTCAAGAGGAAAATACATAACAGCTGTATCTTGCCGGTACTTAGCTACAGAGCAGAAACCCGGAGACCTAAAAAGAGGGTTCAGCTCACATTCAGGACGACGCAGCATTGTAAGGAAAATAGTAGGTGTAGCCTTGAGAGACAAGAAAAGAGCAGAGTCGATTACGGAATAAGCCGGTGTTAAGGATATCACAGTTGAAATAAGAAGAGGAAAATGGACATGGGCCGGGCATGTAGTACGTAGAAAGGATAACCGCTGGTCATTAAGGGTAACTGACTGGATTCCCAGAGAAGGCAAGCGAGTTAGGGGGAGACAGAGGGTTAGGTGGGCAGATGAGATTAAGGAGGTTGTATGTATAAATTGGCAGCAGCGAGCACAGGACCGAGTTGACTGGCAGTACATGGGAGAGGCCTTTGTTCTGCAGTGGACGTAGTCCCGCTAATGATTATTATTATTATTATTATTATTATTTTAGTCACGTTTGTACTTATTCAGCGACTGCATGATACTTTCATCTTGTAATTTTTGTACGATGTGTGTTTATCTTTTTGCGGTTGGCAACGCACTTCCGTTTCTAAAAGCGCATTCCCCTGTGCGTTTCATTCTCATTTACCTATGATATGGGCCTCTTTCCCGTTTTTTCTCTAACTCTTTCTACTCATCAACTTGCCCAACTGTCCATCTTAGGAAGAAGTTTGCTGGATTAAGCTGGTTCCACCTAGTGTCGTTTTTAATAGTGCAAAATTTTGAAATTGGATCGCTGTTGGACAGGTTCTACGCAGTACTACGCATAAAACTCTGCGTGTATAACAAAACACAGTCAGAGTATCATTCCAAAAGTTGTACGATGTACCAAATGTTCAAGTTAAGCGTCAGACAGATGTGCGATTTTCCGTGCGATGCGGCGTGCAGCGTCGCATGGTGCGGTGTGCCACATGCAACGTTTCGGGACACACGGGGGCGAAGAAACTATTATACGGCAGGCTCTACCCCCCTGTGGTGCCTCGGCATGCATGGTCGGATGACTTCGTATCTTCGTAACGAAGCTAAAAACAAACAACAATGTGCAGTCACGCTTCGTTCCACAAAAATAATTAATAAGACACCTTCATGGACTTCAACCACGTCACAACAGCGGCCACAGCTAATCATTCACGACTCCGACTGGCAGGCCTAGGATGGCGGGTGCCGGCCGTCGCCTATGCCAATCACATGCGAGATCGTCACCGAGCGCTTGTTTTTAACTAAACATACGAGTGAAACTATGCTTTGCACTCGTATGCAACGCGTTAGCATACGCTATTACTTTCTAGATGCCACCAGTGTGAAGAGCAATGGTGGATGTGAAGCGAGCCAGCGCAGAGACGCCGGTAGCCGTGTTTTCCTGCGAAATGACCTTGAATCGCTGCTACCGATCTCCGATCTCGCCAACGGTTTCAAAACGCACATTGTCGTTCAGGAATGGCACACTTCAAACGTAGCTTTATTCAATTCAAAATAATATCACGTGACCAGGGAAATGTATTCGATGTCAGCAATTCCACGCTGGCACCGCTCCATCAGCTCGCTTGAAGTGGCCTGGACTACGGCTGATGGGAGGGGTGACAGGGAGAAGGCGCCACTGGCATCATGACGCCACTCGTCTGCTCGCTCTGTAAGTGGCTGCTGCCATGCGGCGGTGCGATGCGGTGACTAAAATATCTGACTGGTTTGATGCTCGCTGCACCGGCCATGCGGCGGTGCGATGCGATGAAACGTCACAAAACGTCACCACTTCGGCTGCCGCATCGCCGTACCGCACGCCGCATCGCACGGAAAATCGCACCGACCGTCTCGCAATTTAGTGTACAGTGAGGCACAGGGGAGTGTTCCCACAATACACTGCATTGCACACAAACAGGTGGGTGAGCAACCCCTCCTGCTTTCTTTCCCATAAATGTCTTCCTGAAAAAGATACAAAAAGTCCATTAGGCTTTTTATATGCATAAAATGAATGTCTTACTGACTCACACTTGACAGCACCAATGTACACTTTCTAACAAAACATGAAACACGTGCAAAATTGAGATGCCCTAAGTAGTTTCTTGTAAACTTTTCACTGTCAAGTACACAGGGTGAACAATACATGATGGTAAAGAAATTCAAAACAAGATCAGAAGTGAACGCTTGTCCTGTTCGCTACTACTCTGACAGTTTATGATCTCAATGTAGTTAGAATTTGAGTGTAAAAGAATGTAATTGTTAGTAAGATTAACTTTGTTTTTAAATCAATTCTCGTCTGAGAAAAAGGCTTGAGGCCCTTCTTTTTAGGTTTATGTGCACATTATAGAGCTTAAGGTGGTCAAAATTTCAATACCTCCCCACTAAAGTGTCACTGATAGTATTATGATGGTTTTTGAAGGTTAAACACCAACAATTATACTTATAATAATGAAATACCGGGTATACTAGCTTATATAACAACTACAGCTGCTTTGTTTAGGTCTCTGAATGAGTGACTTGTTATTGATTCATGGATAAAATAAACAGCACACTTGTAATGATGACAAAAGAAGAGCCAGACACAATACCAGCAGTTTGTACGTTGCCGAAAATTATCTGAATAGTCACAATACTCTACACTGATCACAAGCACTATGACAACATAATGTAAAACAAAGTAACCAGAAGGACGGATCGAGGTGCCTCATTGACAGGGTTTAACAGATTCAACTTAGTGATATTAATGCAATCAAATTAGCCTTGTATAAGTGACACATCTCCTAAATGGTATAAATATTCACCTGTGATCGTGGCAAGTTGCAGTGCTGATATGCGACTAATGAAGCGACGATACCGTAAAATGCACGCACGTCCAGAATAACACTGTGTCACTAACCACAGGTCTGTGACATCATATGACCATGAATATGTCTCTTTAACATATTTTATCGTTCAATCTAAATCAATAATATTGTTACGTGAGTAACGAGACAAAGTATTGCGAATATATTCGAAAAATATATTTGCAAGAGCGGTTGCAGCACTGGCCAGTCTGGCTCCGAGCTCGAGCAGCCAGCGAGCCTCCTCTTCTTCGTCGGGCGCACACGCGCATTCGCACTATGGTTTGTGGCAGCCTACAGGTAGCATATAACCCCCGTCGGCAAAGGCGCCGTCTCGGCGCATCTAGATGTCAAGATCATTGGGCGAGTGGTACTGCTTCAGGCGTGCGACGTGTACGATGTCGCTGGCCCTAGGGGTGGATGAAGACGGCGAGGCAGCAGGAGTGATTTCATAAGTGACGGGAGTCACCTCACGAAGCACTCTGTAGGGCCCTGTGTACCGAGAGAGCAGCTTGTCAGACAGGCCAACGTGCCTGGTCGGAGACCACAGCAGAACCAACGAACCGGGCGAAAAGTGCACATCGCGGTGTCGTTGGTCGTACCGACGCCGTTGGTTTGCTTGGGAGGTCAGAAGGCGAGCACGAGCGGTTTCGCGTGCGTGGGCGGCCCGGCTGATGGCGTCCAGAGCATATTGTGAAGTTGGAGCTGCTGGTAACGGAATCGTCGTATCGAGGGGTAATGTGGGTTCGCGGCCGAACAGCAAGAAAAAAGGGGAGTAACCAGCCGTGTCGTGGCGCGAAGAATTGTAGGCAAATGTCACGTATGGTAAAGCGATGTCCCAGTCAGAGTGATCTGAGGAAACGTACTTTGCAAGCATGTCAGTTAGGGTTCGGTTCAGGCGTTCTGTGAGGCCATTTGTTTGCGGATGGTACGACGTAGTGAGCTTGTGGCGTGTTGCACAAGAGCGTAGAATGTCCGCTATGACTTTCGATAGAAATGTGCGGCCTCGGTCCGTGAGCAGCTGGCGTGGAGCACCATGTTGCAAGATCACGTCGTGTAGAAGAAAATCGGCGACGTCAGTGGCGCAACTTGTTGGAAGGGCGCGTGTGATTGCGTAGCGTGTGGCGTAGTCTGTGGCCACAGCTATCCACCTGTTGCCAGCAGAAGACAGAGGAAAAGGGCCGAGTAAGTCCAAGCCGACGCGAAAGAAAGGTTCAGTAGAAATATCGAGTGGTTGAAGGCGCCCAGCCGGAAGCGTCGATGGTGTTTTGCGGCGCTGACATTCCTCACACGCCGCGACGTATCTTCTGACGGACCGTGCCAGACCTGGCCAATAGAAGCGACGGCGAATCCGGTCGTATGTGCGGGACACACCCAGGTGACCGGCAGTAGGAACGTCATGAAGTTCGTGGAGTACAGCCAAGCGGAGGTGTTTGGGTATGGCAAGCAGCAGAGATGGGCCGTCTGGATGGAAGTTATGCCGGTATAATGTGCCATTCTGGAGTACGAACGAGCGATAGGATCGGTTCGATGGGGAGGAGTCGAGGCGCTCAATGATAGCTCGTAGGGCTGCATCACGGCGTTGCTCGTCGGCTATGTGGTTCAGTTGAGAAACGGAGCACACGCAGGCGTCGTTGTCAGGTATGGTGGCCGATGGGTCAACTGGATAGCGAGAAAGGCAATCGGCGTCCTGGTGCAGGCGTCCAGACTTGTATATCACAGAAAAGGTGTATTCTTGCAGTCGCAGAGCCCAGCGACCAAGTCGACCTGTAGGATCTCTTAAGGATGAAAGCCAGCAGAGCGCGTGGTGGTCGGTGACGACGGAAAAGTGAGTGCCATATAAATATGGACGGAATTTTGAGACCGCCCAGACAAGAGCAAGGCATTCTCGCTCTGTGATCGAATAGTTACGCTCTGCAGGTGTAAGGAGGCGGCTAGCATACGCGATAACGCGGTCGTGTCCCTGTTGGCATTGGGCGAGAACGGCTCCGATACCGTGACCACTGGCATCAGTTCGGACCTCAGTTCGGGCAGATGGGTCAAAGTGGGCGAGGATAGGGGGCGTCGTCAAAAGTGTTATGAGGTGAGAGAAGGCGGCAGCTTGAGTGGACCCCCACGAAAATGGAACGCCTTTCTTCAAAAGATCGGTAAGTGGTTGGGCGATTGCCGCAAAATCTTTCACGAACCGCCTAAAGTAGGAGCAAAGTCCCACAAAGCTCCGGACATCTTTGGCGGATTGGGGTACTGGGAAATTCGTGACGGCACGAATTTTCTCAGGGTCCGGTCTCACACCAGAAGCATCGACAAGGTGGCCCAGCACGGTAATCTGTCGGCGGCCGAAGTGACACTTCGAGGAGTTCAACTGGAGGCCGGCTTTGCGGAAGACGTCGAGAATGGCCGACAGACGCTCAAGGTGGGTCTCAAACGTAGGTGCAAATACGAGGACGTCGTCTAGGTAACACAGGCATGTTGACCATTTGAACCCGTGTAGCAGAGAGTCCATCATACGTTCGAACGTGGCGGGGGCATTGCATAGGCCGAAGGGCATAACCTTGAATTGGTATAGGCCATCTGGAGTGATGAAGGCGGTCTTTTCTTGGTCTTTCTCGTCTACGGCAATCTGCCAATAACCAGAACGAAGGTCGATGGATGAAAAGTAGCGTGCGCCGTGGAGACAATCGAGGGCGTCATCAATACGTGGTAAAGGATACACGTCCTTTTTGGTGATTCGATTTAGATGCCGGTAATCGATGCAAAAACGCCATGTGTTGTCCTTCTTTTTAACCAGGACGACGGGTGACGCCCATGGGCTTGATGAGGGCTCAATAATGCCTTTAGTTAACATCTTATTCACTTCAGCTTGAATAATCTGGCGCTCCGACGCGGACACGCGATACGGTCGACGGTGAATGGGAGCAGCATCACCGGTGTTGATGCGGTGCTTTACAAGAGAAGTTTGGCCGAGTGGGCGGTCGTCAAGGTCGAAGATGTCACGGTAGGAAGCTAGAAGGCGTGCGAGAGCGGCTGATTGCGCTGGGGGAAGGTCAGGGTCGATCATGGGACGTATTGACATGTCGAGGCATGTGGCATCGAGTGGGCGACAAGGAAAATTGGGGCATGCGTCGGCTGCGAAAGTGGTGACGTGATCATCGGCTAAGGACCGCAACGTGGCAATTAGGATGCCTTCAGGGAGGACTTGCTTTGTGAAGCCGAAATTTATGACGGGTAGACGGGTCCGGTTGGAGGCTACAGTTACGATGCAGTGAGGGACGGTGACGTCACGTGCCAGTAGGACATCAGGAATCGGCGTGACGATGTAATTCCCATCCAATACGGGTGAGGTCGTGGCGAATTCGGTGAATGTGAGGGCTTTAGGCGGTAAGCGGAGGAAGTCTGTGGCAGAAAGGCCGTGTTGAGGTTCAGGGTGAATATCCGGCTGAAGAGGAAGGTCTAAGCAAAGAGTACCAGCGGAACAGTCGATCAGAGCAGAATGGGTCGACAGGAAGTCCATCCCTAAGATGAGGTCATGAGGACAGTTCTGGAGCACCGTGAATAGAACAGGGATGTAACGGTCGGCGATGCGTATGCGAGCCGTACACATGCCAATGACAGGAACAGTGCCGCCATCGGCCACACGTACAGCTTCGGTAGCAGGGGGCGTGAGTACTTTTCTTAAGCGGCGACAAAGATGAACGCTGATTATGGACACATGAGCGCCAGTATCGACTAGTGCCGACAGAGAAATACCGTCCACGTGTACATCGACAAGATTTTTGTTCGTATGAAGCGTCAATGGAGGGTTTGGTTCAGACAGGGATGATGCAGCACTACCTCCAGGGGCTGCACTGTCTAGTTTTCCGTCGGGTACGATGAAAAGTTAGGCGGCGAGTGATGGCGGCGTGGCTGGGGCGACGGGGAACGACGGCGTTGAGGGGACGGAGAACGAGCAGGAAGGCGGCTGTTAGACGTGTCGAAAGCAGGGGCGGTACGGCTGGACGAATACCGGCGAAGATCTTCATATGGGCTATAAGGTGCGAAAAACTGGCTCCTATGTGGCGGCGTCCAGGAGGCACGGCAGTAGCGGGAGACATGTCCAACGCGGTGGCACCGGAAGCAGATCGGTTTGTCGTCAGGAGTTCGCCATTCCGCCGGGTTGCGAGATCGTGGAGCAACAAATGGATCACGTCGAGGTGCATTAATGGGAATTGGTCTGGAGGAGGGGCAAGAGATGGGGCAAGCATCAGGGAACCCGCGGTTGGCGAATTCTTGTCGTACGACCGCCTGAATAACGGAGATCGCGGGGGTTGTCGGTATCGTATGTTCGAAAGAAGTGGGCTGAAGCGGCGCTGGACTTGCTGCTTCAAGTTCCCGTCGAACGATACGCGTTACACTCTGCTCAAAGGGCGGTGTGACGGTAGAATCGGAGCAGGTGGACGTAGCCGCCGTGTTTGGCAACCGAGAAAAAGGAGGGCGCACCCGACGGCTTTTTGCTGTTTCGAAACGGCGGCATTCTTGAATTACACGGTCGATGGTCGAGACGTTAGTGTACACCAGCAAATTGAAGGCGTCGTCCGCGATCCCCTTCAAAACGTGTCCAACCTTTTCAGCCTCAGACATCGCCTCGTCCACTTTTCGGCAAAGAGCGAGAACTTCTTGGATGTATGACACATACGATTCAGTTGGCGACTGGACACGGGTAGCCAGCTCCTGTCGTGCAGCTGCGTGGCGACCGGTCGGGTCCCCAAAGATGTCACGTAGCTTCTCCTTGAACGTGTCCCAGCTGGTGAGTTCGGACTCATTTGTCTCGTACCAGACACGCGGGGTTCCGTCCAAGTAGAAGAGAACATTAGCGAGCATCATGGTAGGGTCCCAACGGTGAGTTTGACTGACCCGTTCATAAAGGCGAAGCCATTTGTCGACGTCGAGGCCAGGTTGCGCAGAAAATGTCCCGGGATCACGTGGTGTTTGGACGGCGACAAAGGTTGTCGGAGAAGCCGCAGATGATGAAGCGGACGCGTTGTCACTGGAAGCCATGGCGGGAAGCTGGAGGATGCGGCCACTGCGGAGCTGCGTGGTGAGGACGGGGATCGTTCCACCTCCACCAAATATGTTACGTGAGTAACGAGACAAAGTATTGCGAATATATTCGAAAAATATATTTGCAAGAGCGGTTGCAGCACTGGCCAGTCTGGCTCCGAGCTCGAGCAGCCAGCGAGCCTCCTCTTCTTCGTCGGGCGCACACGCGCATTCGCACTATGGTTTGTGGCAGCCTACAGGTAGCAATATCTTGTGACGGTACTGTGCCTTGATATGCAATGTAATGTTTTCCTCTACAACGCAGTCCAAGTAAGCAATGCAATTGATATCGTAAATTTTTCTTACTAGCTCATATTCTGTGCATAAGAATAGAATATATAGAAAACAAACTTTGCCCTAATGCAAACTTCATCACATACCAGCGTGACAACAGCGGTTGTTTCTTTGTCTTTGCTTGAGTGTATACTCCCTAAAATCACTGTTTCATTCATGCTTTATCGCAACAAAAAAATCATGTCGCACAAACTGGCCTATTTTAAGGTGCACTCGCTTGAATTGACTTCCCGCGCACACCTTGTGAGAAATTTACAGGAGTTTCAAAACACGCACCATCCATCGTTATGTGAGCTTACTGACTTCGTTTTTTTTGCTTTTTATTGATCTTTTAACGCAACGCAAAATGCAGAAAATTGAGGGACCCTTGAGCTTCGCCTGGAAGAGCTGAACGCGATAGCGAAATCCAGCCCTTAGTGTACCCCTCAACTACTAAGTGCATAATTATTCTAATGTTTTGTTGCATACACACGAACGCAGGCAAACAAACACACAGTAGGTTGGACAGCACACGCAATACTTGTCAAAGGGGCCCGTTTGCATCGTGGCACTTGTCGAACAAAATGGGTTAAAGCGGCTCTGAAACACTGTTTGAAGTAATCACGGAATGAATTCACTAGAAGAGCTTATTGCCTCACAATTTCAATGTCACAATTTTTTTTAAAATCCGTGAAGTGCGAGTGGAGTTACAAAGGTTTGTCGCATGATGCGATTGCATTATTTCTTCTCTCGTCCCGACGAAAGCGTGGAAGCTAAGCAGGGAGGGGTGGTAGGGCAAAAAAACTACCGCGCCTAGTGACCTTTAGCACTTTTTTTTCGAACGCGTGGCTTTTTTCAGTGTAATCGCGCGCACACGAGTGGACAAGGAGCGTCCTCCGGTGGCTATATAGATAATTTGATTATTCGGTCACAGACGCACAGACGATTTTTTGCTCACAACCAACGGGGCTGACGTCAGTGGCGGGTTTTCTGCGACACGAGCTCTTTAACGCTATGGCGTTAAAACG
This sequence comes from Rhipicephalus microplus, assembly GCF_043290135.1. Classification (NCBI taxonomy): domain Eukaryota; kingdom Metazoa; phylum Arthropoda; class Arachnida; order Ixodida; family Ixodidae; genus Rhipicephalus; species Rhipicephalus microplus. Next base: position 14,549,341 of record NW_027464587.1, on the reverse strand, counting down.
CCTCCTACTGCTGCTCAAGCGACGATAAGGATGCGCAAACAGAGGAAACATTAGCAATACCTACCATTTGTGTTCCTGATAGTGCAATGAACGCGGCGCGCTTATAAGCTCCTTGGTTGTACACAGCGGCATGCTGGCATGCACCCATGAGCCACAGGGCCATTGCCATACTATCGCACTCGCATAGCGGCGTGTTGCACTGTTGTGAAACCACATATCTCACGTCCAGCAACGATACCACGGTAACGCTGCCGCACATACCACGCACGCAACACCGCGACAAATAGCCGTGCAGCTCAAATGCATCACTCATAAGGCGAAGGTTATCCTGTGACGGCTTGGTTTCGCTATCGCTCACGCACGTCGGTGGGGTAGTCTCATAACCTTCTCTGGCATTTCGGAACTTGAACGGCTCTCTTTTCGAGTTTTCTTTTTTTCTCCGCATGTGGGCGGCACTGGGTGCCTGCGTCGGCTCTATGGAGGAAGGCATGATCGGTTCCCTGTCGCGAGGGGCTGTCGCTGTTCAAAGCTCGAAGCAGAGATCGGTCGATGGGCATATTTTCTCGCTTCGTGGCGGCCGCTTGAAAAGAGCCGGGTTATTCCCTCCTGTTGTTTCTTTTTTTTTCTCCGGGTCTTCTCAACACCTGGTTTTATTCCATGCGTTGAACTTGATGCACACCACGTTTGCCCGATACGTTATTGAGAAGTGTATACTGAGTGTGCATGCGCTGCCAATCGGCCGCATCGAAAGTCTGCAGGCTCTTCCTTCAGTATTATATTGATTTGATGGTAAAACAACATAAGCGAAGTTATTCTGTAGTCGCAGTGCTGGTTGAACCCGAGCCCGACTGTCTCAAATGTGCCCTCTACAGAGTTCCGTACAACGAATATCATTCTACAATATGAAGAAATTATTAATTGATTAGGGCGTTGTCAATTTGTTAAGCATTCTGATAAATTTGGGCTTTCGTGTGACAACACACTTCTTCCTGCACAGCTGAACACATGCCCGCCAGCACTGAAGGCAAATTGCAGTTAGTTCCGGAAACAAATAAAATGAAATCATGCGAGAAGAGGTGAAATGGAAGTTTTCTGGTAGTTTTGTTCGTGATGAATGACGTCAGATCAGGAGTTTGCCTCTTTTCTCCCCTAATGTATCCACGTTATTGCCTAAGAAAGTAAAATTGAGGTTGCAGAATCATATTACTATTTTTTCGTTACACCCTGAAGGTGTATAGTGTGAATAAATGTGACATCACGGCCTTAAAACGCCCAATTCAGCTAGTTTGTGTATAGAGTGCAGGGGCGAGGATGAGCGCACGCGCCCGAAGCTGTTGCGATGGAAGAGGGAATGAGAGCGAAGAGTGAGAACGATGCCGCGGTCGTTGTGGGCAACGCCGGACATCTGACATAACCCTACTATGAAATGCATTCATGTTTAAAAGAACTAGAGTTCAAACAGTAACGGTGAAAACCTATATACAGGTTCACTCCCCTATGCAGCAAAAGTCAAAAGCATAAAACAGTTGCTTTTTCAACGTGCCACCGGTGACTGAAGTTTCTACCCCTTCATTACGGTGTAAATGTAGCGCGAAATAAGGAAACTATCAGGACAACCCTTTTACCATTTTACTGTGAGATTCGTGTCCAATACGTATGACCACCCCTCAATAACTAACCTAGCATTTCAAAGCGGCTTTCCTGCATAATAATTTTTAGCCCACTAGTGCGCACCATGAGCATCCACAGACTTCAAGTGCGCGCCACCTGAAGGCTTCCTACGAAAGACGGTGACGAAGTGACAAGCACGAGATGATCCAGCCTTTTTTCGGGGCAAAGCTCTTTAAGGCTTGTGTCGTGCGTCACTTGTATGTAGTAGCCACCTCTTGTTTTAGTCATTGGAATTACCGCTGCATAGAGGTACTTCTACATTATGAATATTATGAAAAGATGCGAGATGGTGGTACTTCGAGTGTTCACTAGTTGAGCGGGCTGACAGACAGACGAACATGCGCAGGAACGCACGGGAATACAGACAGGCGGACGTACGGGCAGACATACAACAGAAAGAAAGACAGACGAACAGGTAGACAGACGGACGGATGGACAGAAGCATTATGGGCAGAACAGCGCACAAACTGACGGGACGAAGAAAAGAGGCACAAACAAGCGCTGACTCTCAACTAAAAATTATATTGAAATATACAAGTTATCTGAACACATAAGATAAAAACGCACAGAACATGCGCAGAGGGCCGGCGAAGGATTGTGTCTATGTCATTAACAGTTTTGTGCTACGGGTAACTGCGCAGGCGTGGCATATTCAATTCAAACAAACATGCTACTGATTAAGATTTTTTTTTTTCATGAAAGATATTGATGTCTGACTGACACAGGACTCCCCTTCTTTTTTAATAAAGAATGCTTCCACTAATTCTCTTGTGATCTGATCGCTATGTTTGTAGAGCACTGTCACTTCATTGAACAAGGGCCTGCATCCACACGTGTGGCAGTGCGAAGGTAAATTCGCGTACTTGCTGGTGTTGAAGGTTTCGGAGTGTTCTTTTAATTGTACATAGAGACAACGCCCTCTTTGCCCAATACAAACTCTTCCGCATGTTAAGAGAATTCTGTACACCACCCCTAGTGCACAGAGTAGTGAGGCGTCCCTGTGTTTAACACCGCATTTATATTGGCTAGAGCTCTTTTTAACAAGCTTTTTGTTCACCATAGGGCACAACTTTCCTAGTTTGGTTTTTGCTGAGAATAGAACCTGTACATCGTATCGCGATGCCACATTTTTTAGTCCATTGGCTAATCTATGGTTGTAGGGCATGGTGGCACATTTCTTTGACCTCTCTTGTTTTTTAACACTTCTTTCGCCCTTCTTGATCTGACGTATCAGACCTTCGCAAACAAAAGTTTGCCCCAGCTACCAGTGCTTAGGACCACGGCCGCTCCGCAGATTCAATTTTTCCTAAAATAGAGGACTGCGACGTGAGCTGAAGAGCTGGTTTTCGGCCCTCTTCTTTTCTCTCCTCCTCCGCTCCCCCGAACAGTGTTAGCTGCGAGCGCCCGCTGCGGCGGCCACGTTAAGCCTTACAGTCTCTGAGATTGAGGCAATGCCTACTGCTGTGTTTGAGTCAACACAGTCGTGCTTTTGTGATGGCGTCACTTTCGAATCCAGCGGAAGTAGTGTCGGCTGTGAACGCTCCTCGCGGAGAAAGCATTGAACCATGAGGAACTTCCTGTCTCCATGGGAAAGTGTCCGGCGTCGCAGGCATCTTTCTAGAGGAGGCGTTGACTAGCCCAGTGCGTTGGCTGGGACTTCTAGCTGGGAGAAGGGCAGTTATCAAGAATGGCAACTCGTGTGCTACTGTGCAAAATTGTCTGTGCTACTGTGCAAGAAATTTCTACTGTGCAAGAAAGAAGACTAAAGTTAAGGGTTTATTTTTTTTAGAATCAATACTATATAGAATTGGCAGGTATTTATGCGAAGGAAAGTTTAGGGGATGTTGTTATTTGTAATCAGTTACATTGCCATGTAAAGGTGAACAAATAAAACTGGATCAAAAGGTAACTTGACGTTTATGCACTAACTGAGCTACCATGGTAGCTAGCCCCTCGTCCACTTTATGTGGTGTATGTGTGAATTAAACGTGCGAGCGTCATCTAGTGCAACATGCGGTGCTCACTGACGTTCCCATGCTTAATTTTGGACGTGCCATGCATGGCCAACCAGGGTAGAAAACATTTGACAACTTTTATTTCTCGTATATGGGTCTACTTATCGGCTAGTCGATTTAACATCTCTGAAGGTAACAGCGCGAAAGACGAAGGCTACAAAGGCACACAGAGAACAGACGAAAATCTGTTTTATTGGCAACTGAAGCGTTCTTGTGGCGAAGAGCGTAAAGAAATGCATATCGTTGTATCTGTCCCCGTAAATCACATCAAGAACATTAAAACCCGCACTTCGTCTGTTGTGCGGGTGCCTCTGTTTTCGTCTTTCGCGCTGTTAACACTCATATATGGACCATTCCAGAATATGTGCGCCAATCTTGTCATGTGAATCACCTTTCTGACGTCACAAAGGACGCTAAAAGAACGAGAAACACCAAGAAACAGTAACACGCCAGATTGTGTATAATCAGAAGCGGTTTTAGGGCATGTAAATATAGACACAGGACAGCAGTCAAAACACCAAGAATGCTACTCTGAAAAACATTCAAAATTCACAAAAAGAAGGAGAATTCATGTAATTTATGACAAGATTCCTCCCTCGTGTTCGGCAGCGTGCCACAATTATTGCAAGGCGGTGGCGGTGGCAGTGGCGTGGTCTCTGTCGAAACTTTAGCGGCGGCGGGAACGGTGGGAGAAAAAATGGGCAGCAACTGCACGGCCCGGTGGTGCACTGATGTACCCAGAACAAGGCACGCACGTGTTTGGCAACACAATGTCGTGCGACCTCCCGTACAGCCCCCATATTATGGCCCGTTTAAGTCATCGAACGCACAGCTAAAAACTTTATTCTACTCATTAACGGCCGGCGAGATACTGTTTTTGTCAACCGTCTCAAACTTGCGCACTTGGACGCCAACAATTCAACAACGTCACACATTACAATCGGTTCAAACTTCTGTACTCGTGACATGCATTTCGCAGCTCAACAGTCTGCTTATGGCCTCCAAGATTGCGGGCGCTCGGCTCGGAGGCCATGATTTGCTTCGGCCCACCTTTAACATACGCGTGACTTGCTTAGTAAAAGGGGGCGCTGCAGCATGCTAGTGTGGTCCACAAGAATCCGAAGATGATGATAACGTTCCAAGCATAATATCGTCGCGCCTGTTCCTGGTAGTGTCTATATAAGTGGCTTCCGAGAAAATACACGAGCTTCAGTTTCACGAAATCGACATCAGTCTGCTTGTTCCCACAAACTAATGGAGATCTTGCATGTCGTCTCAAATTTTTTTTTCAACTAGTGAAAGACCAAGATGGACAGGTGATGCCTACCTCGTTCGTTTACACTACTAGGCTGAGACATTCACTTTTCGTAACTCCATTCACGACATTTGTCAACTGTTTCAAGCATTTCTTTTTTTCTTAGAGCGTTAGTGGATTAGAACAAATTGCCGATAAGGCTGTGACACAGAATTCACTGTCGCCGTTTCAGTCACACTTTCAGTAGAAAGCATATTCCTCGTCTAAAATGTACCACACGTTTCTTTTCCTTTCTCCTACTTCTGCTGACCAACTGGCTCATTTGAAAAGTGTTCGAATAAAGTCACTTTCCATTTTTCATTCCTCGTGTGTGAACAGACGTATCGATCGTTTTCCACTTATTTTTTATTTTATTGCACCTATGTAGGCACCAATCTTGTACAAGATTGCAATATCTATAACTAAAAAAAAATATTTGAAGCCAACCGCGCTGCCCCGAGAGCACATACATGCAGGAAGCTGTAGATTGTGATTTACGTGAGATGCTCATCTACATTTGCCTGTTATGACCTGTCGTTCATATTCTTCGCTAACGCTAACGAGATATAGCGTAAATTTCATTATACATTAGGTTATAGAACCGGCTACTACAGACGAAAAATGGTTCTAATAAGGCAGTTCGTCGGAATACTAATGCGTCGAACGCCACCGCTCGCCACGTGACGAAGAGGGTTCCCTCCACAGGCCGCATTATCAAAGAAAAAAATAGGTGCGATAGGTAAGGCGTAGTTGATACTTTCGAAACTTGCAGTGTGCTGGTCAAACACAACCAGGTAACTTTTGTGACGGTTGCTTGTTCACGCTCGTTATGTATACCTGTGCGTTACCACAGAGCGTTCTTTGTTTTTGAGCGATGCACTGCAACTGTCGCTCTATGACATTTATCAGCTAAGTGCTGATCCTGTGTGTGTTTATTTCGTGCGCCCTCTGTTTTTGAGTGGCGTGCCGAATATTCCTAGCTGTTAGCTGTTTTTCGGGTGCCATTTTATTATCTTGCTTTCGCATTCGTCATTGCCCTTGATGCTTAATTGCGAATTTTTAATTTATTGATGCAGCATAGTGTAATAAATTTACTAACACGTCAGTTGTTCTTGTGCGTAAGTTACCAGATAGATAACGTTGTTCATGGAATGACAGCGGCATCCTAATCCATGGCATATGACACTATTTAATAGTGTTGGTGAAGGAATCATAATCATCAGCCTGACTACGTCTACTGCAGGACAAACGCCTTTCCCATGTTGCGCCAGTCAACTCTGTGAAAGAATAGCATCCCTTTATCATAATAAAAAATTCATGTTAGTGAAATCATGGATGCGAGTATGCGATTCCACGTGAACACACTGATAGGCTTTCCGAGACAAATGCAGGCATGTGTTCCTTCAGTGAAAGACTTGTGAGACTGTAGAATGCAGTATTTTATATGATCAGTGCCTTGCGGTGAATAAAAGTGGTAGTCGGGATGATGTTGCCACAGGTGGGGTTAGGCTTACTGTCCTGAGAGTTGCAATGTGGGCTTGTTGGTGATGCATTTGAAAGCATTTTTCTAGCACGAGGTGCAATACGGAAACAGGAGAGAATAGTCCAGCCAAAGCATGATTATTTTCGAACTCAGACTGCTTTTAGGCCATAATTGTCCACGTTGTAACGTGAACAATAATATAACGCGACCATGTGTCATAATCACAGAGCGGTTTATCAACGTGGAATCTGGTAAACAATGAAATTGTCTTCGTGCTTTCACATTTGCAAAGAAAATCCTCTAGGAAGGAATGCAGCGCAAGAAAAAACGGGGGCAAGAACAAGCGACTAATACACGCACGAACAAGCGACTAATACACGAACAAGCCACTAATACGCGACTTATACACGAGCTTACGGAACATTTTCGAGTACATTTTCGAATACTCCTTCATGTTAAAATATTCATGTGTCCTTTAGCATTTATAATCTGAATCTCAGTTAACAGCACATCGACTGTCCCCTGTTGCTGACCATTTCTATTGCGTCTTAGTTGAAACTTATACTTTATGAACCAACTTTCCTGAACGTAACTTCCCTGCGATTTACGGCAATGACCTCCCCGTCTCTTATTTATCAGAAAGAATTGTATGTATAAAATAGAGGCACATACACAGAGTGACTGCTGATGATGGAGCAAGCTAGGTTCTATCGTCCACAATGTCTGTGTAGGCGTCGCTGAGTAGTATAAAGGACGCAAAGATGGACAGACTTATTGACAGATGGACACACAGATGAACTGATACACGGTGTCACTGCTGATTTTGGAGCAAGCTATAGATTCCATGGTCCACAATGTCTGCGTAGACATCACCTACTAGTATGAAGGACGGACAGATGGAACTTATTGACTGATGAACTGGCATAGGGACGGAAATACGGACGAAAGCATGGACAGACTAATGAATGGATAGACGTACGAACGTTCAGATGGACAAACGAACGGACAAGGCATGGCCTATTTTTAAACTCTATGAGTGCTATGAATGATTTATTTATGGTCTACGTAACAACTGGAGTTCTGTCGCAAAAATAAATATAGAAATATGTTTCGGGATCCAAAACGTCATTCGGACTTTGTGTCATACGCTTGCAACGCTGCATAACAACCTGTTCCTCAGCCATCACCACATTGTGACCAAGTGATCCGCACCAACAACTAAACGTCTTTCTTTATCTGTTTTTGACCTTAGCCAGTCACCTGCTTTTTCAACAATGCCCTTCCCTGACCAGACGGTATGCCGTCTGTCGCATGATGATTTATTGAAAACGCAGGAACGACTTCGCAGTCAAGAAAGCGCTGGGCGGACACGAACGAAGTGCGTATCTTTTTCTTTATTCTTCACTACAATTGCCTCCTGTAGAGAAGACTAGTCCACATGGTTGCGATGACATCATGTACTAAAACTTCCAAAAATGGCCGCTCGTCTGTAACCAAAGCATTCTAAATTTCCGCTTGTGCTTCACCAACAGTATAATGGTGCTTGAGTACACTATATAACCAAAAAGGGGATTGGCCAGAATGAGCTTCTAAAAGTTAATCCTAAAGAAGTTGAATCCGTTCGTGGCGCTTAAGTCAGTGGTCTTCAATGTACCATCGTTTTAAGAGTCGCGCGTGGCTCCGCCAAAGTGGTGGAAGGGCAAAATGCGCGCTTCCCACTAACCATCACAGCGATAAGTGATGCCGTTTTTAAAGACGATAGTCTTTCTTGGGGACCTTCAACGCAAAAATTTTAGTCTGTCTGTCTGTCTCTCTGTCTCTACATTTGTCTGTTTGTCCACTCTTAGCAGCATCAGGAAAATCACTCCATTGTTCAAAAATGGCAACAAAGCATCCCCATATAACTACCGGCCCATATCGCTTACAAGTGCCCCATCCAAAATTATGGAGCACATTTTATTTACCAACATCATTATTCACCTCGAACAGCATAACTTCATTCACCCTTCCCAACATGGTTTTCGTAAAGGCCTGTCGTGCGAAACACAACTTGCTGCCTTCATCCATGACTTGCACACAAATCTTGACCGGAACATCCAAACTGACACCATATTTCTTGACTTTGAAAAGGCTTTCGATAAAGTTTCTCACCACCGCCTTATGACCAAACTTTCTTTGCTTAACCTCGACCCAATCGTCTTGTCCTGGATTAATAACTTTCTCACTGACAGAAAACAGTTCGTCGTCATAAATACAGCCACGTCTCAAATCTCTCCTGTCCTCTCCGGTGTTCCCCAGGGAACAGTACTTGGCCCCCTGCTTTTCCTGATTTACATCAACGACCTTCCACACTGTATTACTAACAACATAAGATTATTCGCCGACGATTGCGTTATTTACCCAACAATCTCTAGTCATGAAGATCAAATAGCTTTACAAACAGACCTAACAGCCGTTCAAAATTGGTGCCACAAGTGGCAGATGAGTTTAAACATTTCCAAATGTAGATCAGCGTCTTTTCACAGACGTACTTATCCGTTAGTGTACAACTACATCCTACATAACAGTTTTCTACAACTGACTAGATCGTATAAATACCTTGGACTACATATCTCAAGTGATCTATCATGGACCCTCCACATCAATCACGTCATTTCAACATCTCGTAGATCTTTAGGTTATATCCAAAGAACCCTGAAGTTTGCTCCCAGCCACTTGAAAAAATTAGCTTTCACCAGAATAATACGCCCCAAACTGGAGTACGCCGCAGTGATTTGGGACCCACACCAGCATTATCTCATCCAAAACCTAGAAGCCATCCAAAACCGCGCTGCCAGATTCGCCTTTTCCGATTACTCATCGTTCACCAGTGTAACAGACTTAAATAAATGTGCCGCATTCATTCCCCTTAGTCAACGCCGAAAAACTGCGCGGCTCACATTATTCCACAAATTCTATCACGCATCTCCATCCAGCATTTACGTCACCCAACGCCCCCATTTCTCTGATCGTTGTTGCAATACTATGCAAGTACATTACCCTCGTCCCAAAACTACCACATTTGCAGAATCTTTCTTCATTCGGACAGCTAAGAAATGGAACGCCCTACCGGAAACCATTGTTAGCAATCAGGATGCAGAAGCCTTTAAAAATTCCCTGACGACCATCACTGAACTGTAATAGCTAACTGAACTGTGACCTGCCATGCTATGTCTTGCATAATGGTTTCTAGTGTCATCTCCCTAGTATGGTATGTATGTATATTTTGTGTACTTGGCAATGTTTCGAAACCTTTTAAGTGGTACCTTTTGTCACTGAAAAATGTTTTCATCCAAAGTCCTCAAACAAATGTACCTGTTACCGCCCCCCCCTCTTCTTGTATGCCCACCCCTCATGTAATGTCCCTTCTGTTAGGGACCCTTGAGGAAAAAAAAAATCAGGTATTTGAAACGGCCGAACCCATCTGCAGAGCCCACCTAGGTTGCTCAATATTCAGCGTTCATACTTGTGTTATTGTCGAGTAAAAATCAATTATTGCGCATTTGAGGGGCACCATAACAACACGTATATATTCTACATGTGCGCCTTTTAATAGAAAAGGCATAAATAAGTAATCATAAGGACCATCGCGCTTATCACGTTGCGCTGACCATCCAAAGCTTGCACGGAAAGGCGAGTGTTTCCAACGCTTTGGACCCCATTTTAGACCTGTTTCTTGTTAGTAGAGGTATATATAACCACAGTCCGGTAATATAAATTTACAATGGCATTTCGGACCATAAAATTGTCTTATTAAGCTTTCAACTGTACTATGCTAAAATGCCTGATAAAAAGACCGTTTTTGTACCAGTATTCTCGTGTGCTAGTGATGTGGACATAATACACGCTTTTGATCATTCTTATTCCGATTTCTTAACGCTTTCTAAAGAAAGTGAATGTTCTGTTGAGCAATTGTGGTGCTTTTTCAAAGACCCAGTAATTAAATGTATCCAAAACTTTGTTCCTCACAAACGCAATGTATTAAACCGGTCTAGCCTCTGGATTACGAAAGAAACCGTACGCCTAGGGTGCAAGCTAAAGAAGGCAAGAAAGCGACAAATAGAACGACCATCATTGTCTTGTTGTAGGCCCGTGTGCTCAGATTTGGGTGCACGTTAAAGAACCCCAGGTGGTCTAAATTTACGGAGCCCTCCACTACGGCGTCTCTCATAATCATATAGTAGTTTTGGGACGTTAAACCCCACATATCAATCAACCATCATTGTCTGGGCTAGATAATATATCAGAGATGCGTCACACACTGAAAGCCAAATTGAAAAGTGTAAAGGAAAAATATCAAAGCGAGGCTTTGACAAACTTTCTCTTGACGTCGCCAAATAAGTTTTGGCAATATCTTTCACCCAAAAAAAGTCCAGTGTCAAGCTTGTCTATTAACGGTGATGTCATAACCGACAAGAGGGAAATAGCAGGGGCGATGAATGATTACTTCTGTTCGGTGTACACGTGTGATAATGACGTTGCCTCTGATTTCATCACCTATGACACCATGCCACCCATCGATGACGTCTGTATCACTGAAGGGGGTGTCTTATCGCTTCTAATTATTCTCAATTCAAAAAAGTCACCGGGTATTGACTCTGTACTTAACGCCTTCCTGATAAGGTATGCTGAATGGAATGCCAAATATCTATGCTTGATCTTCAAATCATCTCTCCTGCGCGCTGGCTCCGCCGTGGTGGTCTAGTGGCTAAGGTACTCGGCTACTGACCCGCAGGTCGCGGGATCGAATCCCGGCTGTGGCGGCTGCATTTCCGATGGAGGCGGAAATGTTGTAGGCCCGTGTGCTCAGATTGGGGTGCACGTTAAAGAACCCCAGGTGATCAAAATTTCCGGAGCCCTCCACTACGGCGTCTCTCATAATCATATGATGGTTTTGGGACGTTAAACACCACAAATCATAATCATCTCCTGCACGCTGAACTTCCGAGGGATTGGAAGCACGCTAAGATCACTCCTGTACCAAAAACTGATGACCATTCGCTTGTATCCTCGTTTAGGCCTATCTCCTTGCTATGCACTAGTGTCAAAATTCTAGAGTATATATTATTCAAACATTGGTCTATGTTTGTTGAAAGAAATAACCTAATCATGCCCCTTCAGCACGGCTTTCGCGAAAGGTATTCTACGGTAACCCAGCTTATTGAGACGTTTCATGACCTAGCAGCAGCGATCGATAAGAATGGCCAAATAGATGTTATATTAGTTGATTTTGAGAAAGCTTTCGATCGTGTGAGTCACCAGAAATTACTAATTAAGCTCAAAACAATTCTGAAAAATGAGAAATTACTTGCATGGATAACTGCTTATCTTTCAATGAGGAGCCAATGTGTTGCCATTGATGGTGTCACCTCGAGTTCCGCCCCCGTCAAATCGGGTGTGCCTCAATGCTTAATTTTGTGGCCGTTGTTTTTTCTCTTATTTAATAATGATATTGTGCAAAATTTTCTCGTAAAAACGAAGCTTTTCGCGGATGATTGTACACTATATTGCCACGTTCCACTTTCCAAGATTTCGTTATCGTCCCAAAACACCACACGATTCTCAGCGCAAACCGCGCCTGCAGTTTTCGAGAAGGTTCCGGACTGTAGTAGATCATTTCGATAAGATCACGCCCACTGTGCGAACGGTACAGATTGTTTTGGAACCTATGCCACCGCCAGCGATAACGCTAGAACATTCGATGGCAAGAGTATAAATGCCGACGCGCTTCGCCACTTGTCAGTTGTTGAACGAAAGCCGACGCTCCGTTCGCCGCTATCAGTCCGAGACTGCTATCTGTGCAAGACTGCTGCTGTAATCGAACTTTCCATTTACTGGGCACAGGTTCGCCCAAATAAACAGTTAAATCCCAACACGAAGTCTCCTGTCTTCGGCCACGTCACGACCCTGTGACATCTGGTGGAGGGGCTGCTTCGTTCATGTACCGGACGCCCCCGTCAAGCTGTGAACCCAGCCCACGTCGCGCAGAAGACACCGATGCCAACCAAGAGCAGCGAACAAGCCGCCGACAGCAAGGTCTCCCACCGGAGTACGGGGTCCTACAAGACAAGGCTCGGAAAGCCAAGGCCATGACCTCTATTGCAGCGACTATGACAACCGGAGCGCCCCAGCCCGCGATCGTCATTCATCAACCCAGGGAACCACCAACGTTTCATGGGTCATCGTTTGAAGACCCGGAAACCTGGCTAGAAACATACGACCGTGTGGCCGCCCTCAACCACTGGGACAACGAAGAAAAGCTCCATCGTGTGTACTTCTACCTGGAAGACACCGCAAGGACCTGGCTAGAGAATTGGGAGTCCACGCTCCGGACGTGGGATGTCTTCTGCGGCGCCTTTATGCAAACGTTCGCGAGCGTCGCTCGCAAAGAGAGGGCCGCTGCTCTACTAGAGAACCGGGTTCAGCTACCGAATGAAAAGGTTGGAATTTTTACAGAGGAGATGACCCGCCTATTTCGTCACGCTGACCCAGGCATGCCTGAGGAGAAAAAAGTTCGTTTCCTCCTACGAGGGGTCAAACAGGAGCTCTTCGCGGGACTAATGAGGAATCCACCGAAAACCGTCCAAGAATTTGTATCCGAGGCGACCACCATCGAAAAAACCCTGGACATGCGCACCAGACAGTATAATCGTCGCCTGACTCCAGAATGCGCTGCTGATCATGCCAGTGACTCCGACAACCTGCATGAAACGATCCGAGCAATCGTGCGGGAAGAGCTGCGCAAACTGTTGCCTTCGGCGCAACCTTAAGTGGATTCGATCGGCGACATTGTGCGAGAAGAAGTTCAGCAATCGCTTCGAATTCAGCAATCGCTTCGAAGGAGAGGGCACGGCGGCATCGCCTCGAGCATTACTGACTGCGCATGGCTGATCGTGCAGGTTCTTCTTGTCTGCTCAACGCAAGGACCAGCTCTGCTGGCTGATCCTGGACAACCGCCTTGAAACAATGATTCGCCTAACACGTGGAGCACTTCGGTGCCACCGGATCATAAAAATATCAGCCCGATCACCGCCCTGACGCCCCATTGGCTGCCCAGCCCGGTGACGTCGCCGCTTCCTGCTATAAAGCCAGTAGACATCGTTTACTGCATCAGAGGGCACGGCGGCATCGCCTCGAGCATGTCTGACTGCGCATGGCTGATCGTGCAGGTTAGTTTTTATGATACTCCTTTAGGAAAATGTACTAGTTACTATGGATTAGTAGTGCTGCCGTGCCCTCGGCGTTGTTTCTGTATAGTTGCTGATTGTTGGTCTGTGCTATACTTCTCGTATTATGCGGGGACGTAGAGCCGAATCCCGGTCCCCAGACCCGGTCCGCTGTTGACCTCAATGAGCATAAAGATGTGTTAAGTGCTATTCTTGAGGAACTGAAAGAGATAAAGGCTGCCGCGAACGAGCGCGATGAAACTCTGACCCGTATTAGTTCACACCTTGATGAAGTTCTGGAACTGTCAAAAGCAAATAAAGAAAAAATTCATACCCTTCAGCACACCGTTCAACAGCTAGAAAAAACTGTCGCAATTCAAGGCAAGAGGCCTAATGACTATGAAGATAGGTCTCGACGGAATAACTTAGTAGTCTATGGCATACCAGAAGGCCCAGAAGAAACCAGAGAAGTGTTTGAAGACTTAGTTGTCCGACGGGTTTGCAATGATGAACTAAAAGTCGCTGTCACCTCTCTCGAACGCATTCACCGAATCGGTAAACCCCGAAATGATAAACCCCGGCCAATCATTCTCAGGTTGTACAATTACAACGAAAAAATAGCCATACTAAATAACTGTTTCAAACTAAAAGACAGCGAAGTTTCCGTGTCACATGACTACTCCCAGGCAACGCAGCACATAAGAAAAAAAACTTTGGCAATCTGTAAGTTCTGATAACAAGGCCGACAATAAGATAAAACTGGTTCATGATAAACTGCATATTAACAACGACATTTATGCGTGGGACGAAGCAAAAGATTGCCGGGTGCTCGTGCGCAAAGGTAAAAAACGAGAACTGAGCACTAAACCGAAAAACACGAAAAAGGCGAACGAATGACTTCCGGATTCTACAAAGCAACAACCGAAAACACTGAGGCTCATTTCACTTAATGTGCGAAGCTTAATTATGCAACAAACAAGGAGAACTGGAACACGTGTTGTTAACATATGACCCGCACATAGCTGTCATCTCCGAAACCTGGCTTTGCCCAGATTTGCCTGATAATTACGTGATTCCGTCTTCATATACGTGCTATCGCACAGATAGACATACACGAGGAGGTGGTGTGGCAATTCTTGTGAAGGCGGTCCTTTCATCTGTTTCACTGCCTGCTGTTAACCCTGACCACGAAAGTGTTATTTGTAAAATAAATATTCCAGAAAACCATATTGTTATTGCGGGAATTTATAGGCCGCTGGAAGCTCCCTGTGAATTTTCACTTGAACTGTATGATCATTTGGCAGTGTATAAGGATCAGAACATTATTGCTGCGGGAGATTTCAACTTACCGCACATAGATTGGTGCTCGATGCCATCAGGGGGCACTGATACAAAGAACTCCGAAATCCTTCTAGATACTTTATTAGCTTACAACCTTACACAGACATTACTATTTCCAACACGGGTGACTAGCACTGCTTCCTCTATTCTAGATTTAGTTTTGTGTTCAGCCAGCTTTACTGATCATACCACAGAAATTCACGAAGGAGTCTCGGACCACAAGCTCGTATATTTTTCCTGCAAGCTTCCAAACCGAATCAAGTTAAACAACGCTAAATTTGTAAAAGTAAAAGACTACAACGCAGCAGATAACCCAAACATTGCCCACCATTTAGAAGCATTACTGACATTTCACGATGACGATGTTAACGTCTTATGGGCAAAGTTTAAGTCATGCTGCAATTATTGCGTCAATAAGTTTATTCCAGATAAAATGAAAAAAATCAACAAAGCCAATCCTTGGATAACCAGAGAAATTATACATTTAAAACGTAAACTAAAACGGTACCGAAAAAGGAAGAACAGGGATGCCGCCCTCCTTTTTAAGCTAAGTTCTAAGTTGAAATCTAAACTACGAGAAGCTAAAGAGCGCTTCTATTCAACCACCCTTGGGCGCTTTGCTACCGAATCCCCTCACAAATTCTGGCAATTTTTATCAAACAAGGACTCAAGAAGCGTAGATCAAATAGCTGTTGGTGCTCGCATTGTTACAGATAAAAAATAAATTGCTGAAACGTTTAATTCCTATTTCCAGAGCGTATTCTCAAGGCCAGCCACGCTTGGTAATACGCCTTACGTCAACGATAGCAACCAATATATCCATATTACTGTCGAAGGTGTTACTGAGCTGCTCTTATGATTAGACCCTAAAAAATCCGCAGAACCTGAGAACATTCCCACCGCATTTCTCAAAAGATATGCAGAGCTCCTAGCTATATTCTTGGTACAGTTGTATTCTAAGTCTCTTGAAACTTCTTGCCTTCCACTTGAATGGTTGGTTGCCCGAGTGAAACCAATTTTTAAAAAAGGCTCTGTCACCGATTATTGTAATTACCGACCCATATCTCTCACTTGCACAGTTTGTAAAGTTCTCGAACACGTAATTGCTAAACACCTAAATGATTTTCTTGACAACAACAATTTTCTTACTAACGTACAGCACGGTTTTCGAAGAGGTTTTTCAACTGCAACTCAATTAGTAGTTACCGTCCATGAGATGGCACAGGTACTTGACGAGGGCGGACAGATTGACGCAGTTCTAATAGACTTCTCGAAAGCGTTCGATAGAGTTCCACACTCGAAACTAATAACAAAAATGAAAAACTTAGGCATTCCATCACAAGTCGTCAATTGGGTCATTTCATACCTAACTGGCCGCAAACAGTATGTTGAAATTGGCGGTGCCTGTTCTCGTTTTCTTGATGTTTTCTCTGGCGTCCCACACGATTCGGTCTTGGCACCGGTTTTATTCAACATTTATAATTATGATCTTGGCCAAATTTTGAAGCCCCCTCAACGCCTTAAGCTGTTTGCAGACGATTGCATCATATTTAGCCACATAGTGTCTACCGCTGACCAGCACGTTCTTAACCATGCTTTGCATGCAATAACGGAGCGGTGCAATAAATGGGATATGCTTATAAATCTCGACAAGACAGTTCACATGTGCATTTCCAATAAGAATAAATCTCACTTCATGTATAGTCTTGGCAATTATCAAATTAAACAAGTGGAGGAACATAAGTACCTGGGGTTAACCTTGACGTCCAGACTTAACTGGTCAACACATATCAATAACATATGTTCCTCCGCGAGAAAGAAGTTAGGATTTCTGAAGCATAAATTAGGTGATGCCCCCTCGTCGCTTAGACTCATTGCATACAAATCCATTGTAAGACCCACCCTGGAACACGGAAGCATTGTATGGGACCCCCATACTATCACTAATAAAGAAAAGCTTGAAAAAATTCAGTGATTGGCAGCTCGCTTTATTTATAAACGTTTTAGACGTCGCGACTCTCCTTCAGCTATGTTGGAGCTCGCACACCTAGAGCCATTGGCCAACCGATGTAAAAGTGCCCGTCTAAACTTTTTACACCAGCTATATTTTAATAAATTGGGAATCCAGTCACAAGATTACATAGCTAATAACCCTAGTCGAGCGTCTCGTCACAAACATAGCCGAAGTATTACAGCGTTCTTTGCCCGTAGAGACCAATACAAATATTCATTTTTTCCCAGAACTGTTTCCGATTGGAATGTTTTGCCAGAGTGTTCACCCTTGCTGTCATCCAATGTATAATGATTGTATACTTACCTGTTGATTATGTACCCTCACATTCATGTATCGATCTTTCATCCGTACGCATGTCTTCTGGATGTGTACATCCCTCTCCTGCTTGGACCTCTCAAGGTTCGCAGTATTGTACAAATAAATAAATAAAATAAAATAAATAAAAATAAATTCCCCAAGCACCACTGCCCGAGCCAGAAAATATGAGCTACGCCGCTGCAGTGCGCCACAACGCTCCTCCCCGTTCACGCCGAAACGCCGCCCCGTCGCTCTTCCGTCGCCAGACACCACCGCCGCCACCACCCCCACCGACGACCTACCGTTCGCCAGCAGGCCAGCGCACTGCGCCGAGGAAAACCGACGTTTGGCGCACCCCTGACCACCGCCCACTGTGCTACCACTGCGGCGAGGCCGGGCACACTTACCGCCGTTGCCAGTACCGACATATGGGACTGCGTGGCTTCGCCGTCGATGCACCACGTCCGCAGCCAGGGGAACAGCCACGTGACATCGCCGACTACCTGACAGGAACTCAATTGACACCAAGAAGTCCTTCCCGTTTGCCGTCACCCAGGCACCACACGTCACCGCACCCCCGGCACTACTCTGGCCCAACGCGGGACCGGTCTCCTAGCCCGTATCCGGGAAACTAAGGGCAGCAACCGATGGAGGTGCGGTTGCTGTGCGACGAACTACCGAAGATCCTCCGACGACGACGACGCCGCGACGGAGCTTTCCGAACACAACGCCAACAAGGTAAAGCCCTGCGGCGAAAGCTCACTTACCGAAGGTGGCCTGACGACGCAACATGGAAGCAGCGGAACAAGCCGACGCAGCCGTGACCCGACGCCACGCCCTAACTGTAATGCGAGACGGCGAACTAGCGACCTCGACGTTTTTATCGACGGCCGCTCTCGTCGATACTGGAGCCGACTTTTCCGTCATCAGTGGGTCGTTCGCCGCGAAGTTAAAGAAAGTTAGGACAGCTTGGAAAAGCCTTGAGATCCGCACAGCCGGAGGTCATCTCGTAACGCCTGCA